>NC_091953.1:96796928-97399428 GCF_031021105.1 Erythrolamprus reginae | reverse complement strand
TCTCCTCTAGGACTGACCAGTTTGATCGCCTTGCAGTCCATGAGACTCGCAGGAGTCTTCTCTAGTACCATAGTTCAAAGGCTTCAATTCTTTGGCACTCAGCCTTTATTATGGTCCAACTTTCACAGTCATATATTGCAACTAAGAAAACCATAGCCTTGACTATATGCACGTTTGTTGGCAGAATGATGCCTCTGCTTTTTAATATGCTGTCTAGATTTGCCATAGATTTCCTTCCCATGAGCAAGCCGTCTTTTAATTTCTTGGCTGCAATCCCCAGAGTCCATCAGGAATTGGGCACCTATAAATTCAATTCAGTAAAATAAATAAAAATAAATCTGTGGTGATCTTGGAACCCAGGAAAATAAATCACTACTTCTATTTCTTCCCCATCCATTTGCCTGGAATTGAGAGGGCCGGATGCCATGTTCTTAGTTTTCTTAATGTTCAGTTTCAAACCAAATTTTGCACTCTCACCCGCATAAAGAGGCTCTTTTGTTCCTCTTCATTTTTTTTGCCATTAAATTAGTATCATCTGCACATCTGAGGTTGTTGATATTTTTCCCGGCAATCTTAATTCCAATTTGTGATTCATCTAGCCCTGCCTTTCTCATGGTGAACTCTGCATATAAATAGGTAGGTAACAGTATACAGCCTTGCCAAACTCCTTTCTCAATTTTGAATCAATTAGTGGTTCTGTGTCCAGTTCTCACAGTTCTTCTTGACCCGCATTTAGAATTCTCAAGAGACAATAAGATGGTCTGGTACTCCCATCTCTTTAAGAACTTGCCACAATTTGTTGTGATACACACAATTGAAGGCTTTAGCATAGTAAATGAAGCAGAAATGAATGTTTTTCTGGAACTCCCTAGCTTTCTTATACATATGTTTATAGATTCTAGTAAATAAAATAAACTCTGTGAGAAAAAGAACATATGTGACATAAATTATTAAGGCATTATAAATACTTCTAGGAACTTGAGTGAAGATTTTGACAATGCAGCTGTCTTTCCACAGATGGAAGTCAGCCTTAGGAGAGCTCTAAAGGTGTTTGTGTTATGTTACAAGGACAAATATTTTATTATAAACTATATAAAAATAATGATTTTTACATAGAGTTAAATGCAGGGACACTGAGACAGGTGTAAGTGCAAGGACCGGTTATGTTTTCAGTGTTGTTATAACTTCAAAAGTTTGCTAAACAGCACAGTCATTGAGGGAAGATAACAGATAGCATTGTGATGGACCAGAGTTTCTTTGATGATAGTAGTAAAGTGGCTGCTATTATAGACTAATACAGGGGTCAGCAGCCTGCGACTCTGGAGCCGCATGGGCTCTTTGGGCCCTCTGCTGTGACTCCTTGTATCATCACTGTCTGGCCCTGCCCATCACCCTTCCCTCATCTGGCCTGAGAAGGTAAGGGCAATGGCAGGAATGGAGAAGCAGCTGGGGCTTATTTTCTGGAGCTGGTTGAGAAACAATCGCGATACGTGGCGGAGGCTTCCCTTCAGGTGACCCTGATCCCCCTCTCGTGACTCCCTGGCTGGCTGTGGCAAGGCCAGGAGGGTGCACACGCACAGGAAGACCCTCCTCAAGCGAACACCAAAGTGCAGTAAACATGCACGCAGGGCGGATGTCCACTCACTTAAGAAGGGTCTTTGTATGTGACTTCTCTCCTGCCCTAAGGATCTGGCCATCGCCTTGCCATGTTCACCCCTGGAGCTCTTAGACTGAGCGGGAAAGGCATAAGCAGTAGGAAGCGAAGGCTGCCTTGCGCGCAAATGTAACACAATGACCCTCCTCCTCACCCTCCTTGTTCTCTCATGTGGGAAGAGCACAGCAAGGCGATGCCCAGAGCCTTAGGGCAGGAGCAAAGTGGTCCTCTACCTGTCTTCACGTCACATCTGCATATAAGGCATCCGTTTGCTTCCTGCCACTTAGGGCTAGAACTTATGCCCTTGCTGTTCAGCTGAAGTGTTGGGGGGGGGAGAGGACATGTCAAGGAGATGGCAGGATCCTTCGAGCAGAAGAGAAGCCGCATCGTTTTGCGTCCTCTTAAAACCCTCCTTAAGCAAGCGCCCACCCTGTGCGTACCTCTGCTGCTCTTTGGTGCTCATTTGAGGAGGGTCACAAAACCTGGATAGGCATGGCTGGCAGGGTATCATATGACTTGATGGAATTCAATGACATTGAGTTGGCCACGTCCACCCAGGTTGTGTGACTCCTGGTGTTTTGATTTCTCTGGGAAACAGGGTCAAATGGCTGTTTGAGTGTTTAAGGTTGCCGACCCCTGAACTAACTATATTGGTGCAAATACATTTATTGTTTCTGGAGCAATTCTGACTTAGATGGAGTTAAGAGGAAAATTTAATAATGTTAAAGAGGAAGGGTTGCAACAGGGACCCAGTCAAAATTCTAGGATGCATAAAAAAATGAGGAATTCATTTTAATTTTTAAAATGTATTTATTGTCAAACATGTATCGGGTAGTAGTAGTTAGTATAAACATGTGTGGTGAATGTTTAGTGAAATTCACCAACTTGTCTTAAACTGTTATCAGAGCTTGTTTTAGTACTCTTCATTTAGCAGAGGAACTTTGCAGAAGTTATGCAAAGTTGTGAATTTGGGAAGATGGGGCCAACTGAAAACATGTTTTTAACAAGTAAATTAATAGTGATCTCCAGTTGAGCCTATTGCAGGCCCTGCTAATAAAGATACCCAACCGCCTTCATTATTTTATATTATTACCATCTTTTTGTGGACAAAAGCCTGAAACCGAGATATATTATCAGATACTGGTTTCTATCTCCAACAGTTTACCACCTTATACAAACTCTGGGGAGTAGGACTAAAGCATATTACAATTGTAGCATTCCTATTTGGAATTTATTGGGAGTGTTTTATATAGATTTAGCTAGTTTAAGACAATAAAAAGCTTTCTTTTTTCCTTATTATATATCAAATCCCTTCATCAAACTGGCGTTTAAAAAAAAGTTATCTTGTCAACTTTATCATTTTTGGGGTCTTGGTTTGCACCTAAATACTGCTACCAAATTTGATTAATTTTTGTTCTTTTTTGGTGCAGTGTCTATGATCTTGACAGAAATATGCTACGAAGAAAAGAATGGGAAAGGAGAAATCAGGAAACCCAGCATGAAGACAGCATATTTAATACCAGTTATTCTCTCTTTAGTGAACCATACAAGGTATGTACTGTATTCTTTTTCTATATCCTACCTATCTGTTAGATTGACTTGTTTATGGAATGGTGAAATAGATTAGGTGTAACTTCTATAAGGCAAAAGCCTTGGCGATGTGGCCTCTATGGTCGCAGTGGCGGCAAATGGAGTCGCAGAATGGGCATCTGGATCGAGGATGATTCCCTCTGAATCCGGAGCAGATGAAGAAGGGTTGTGCCGGTCTTGGGGATCTCGCCTGGGTCGCCCGGGTCTGGAGGCAGCTGTCATCTGCTTCACCCGGCTATGGCATTTGGTATTCGGAGTGCTGTCAGTTTTGAACACCGTGGCTGTCTTGTCATTTTTCTTGAGCTCTGCAGCCACGGCTTCAGAGACTTCCACGGTCTGAGCAGCTTTAATGATGTCCTGCAAGGACGTTTCTTCTTCAGTCAGAAGTTTCCGCATCCCGAAAATTAAGGCATCAATTAGGCGGGCTTCAGGGTTGTCAAATTTGCACTTTGAGAGAACAGTTCGCAGATGGGTGGTGAACTGATTGATAGATTCCCCCTCGGCTTGAGCCATCTGCGAGAATTGGTGCCTGAAGACCCTGGCTGGCTTGGTTGGCTTAAAATGAGCCGCGAGCTTGGAAGTTAAGGTTGCCCAAGATACAGAGTTTGCGGGTTCTGGGTCAGTAAGGGTCTGAGCCAGATCGTAAATCTGAGAGCCACAATAGTTTAAAAAGATAGCTCTCTTCCGTCCGCTGTCAGCATTTTTCATGCCGGCAGCCTCTAAAAAGACATCGAACTTGCCCATGTATGCTTGCCAGGTGGTCTTTTCAGGATCAAAGACATCGGGAGGTCTGGCTACAGATGAGGCTTCCATGGCTGTAGGTAGGCGTAGTTTCGACCTCCTCGTCGCCAGTGAAATAAACGAGCCAGAAGCGGGCTGCATGGATGACTGTTTATTTCTTAGATAGACTCAAAGCAGGCTTTCTCTAATTGATTTAATAGCAAATGGTCTAAGTGGAAGCGTGGGCGTCTCTAACTATTTATACTGTCAACCCCTAGCAACAGGCTAGGTTTGACATTGTTGCAATTTTCCCGCTTAAACAGAACAACCAATCATTTTAGTGTATGCAAATGTGAACTCTTGGTAAACTTATTACATTAACATATTTACATATTCAACATCATCCAAGTTATATTGATTCATTCCTTCATCAGTTCCAAATGTTACATAGTAAAAGTTCCTAAATATTTCTATCCAGATCAACTTCCTTTCCCCCTGCATCAGTCCTTGAATGGATTAAGATTTTACATGGAATAATGAAATGTTTTCCTTAACCAAATAAAACAAGCATACTTTGGTGACACACCCGCACTATTAATGCAATCTGAGTGTGATCCCCATTGTGTGCCCCACCTATACATGCATTCCTCCCGCTCCCTGTTTCGGGCCTAGTAGGCCTCCCTACAGCCTCCTGGGAGCAAAAATGGGCCATGGGGGGGCTGCGTTGCATTCCCCCCGTGCCTCATTTTCGCCCTAATATGCTTCCCTGAAGCCACCTTGGAGCAAAAAGGAGCTGGGTGGGGAGAGGTGCCACTCACTGCACCCCGTTTGTGCCTAGTAGGCCACCCTGCAGCTTCCTGGGAGAAAAAATGGGACGGTGGGGGGTTGCTGCATGATATATTGTTGTTTATAAAGTTTAAATTTATTTACAAATGCATAAATACTATGAGTTGTAAGGCAATAGATCTACATGAGTTACTTAACCTCTGCTATTTTTTCCCTGGCTAATGCTTATCAACATTTAAATAAATAGAGTTATTAGATAGTCTCAAATAATAACATGTATTTTTTAAACCATCAATCCTACACTACAAAATAACTGCACATTCTTTTTTTTCAGTGATTTTAATTCTTGATCTTTTATTTATGTTGATTATTTCCTTTACAGACGAATAAGGGGGATGAACTGTCTAGTCGTATCCAGAATACACTGGGGAACTATGATGAAATGAAAGAATTGTTGACCGATCACTCCAATCAAAGCCAGCTTGTTGGTGTTCCAAAAGCCTGTATGTCACAGGCGTCTATG
The DNA here is from genome assembly GCF_031021105.1 of Erythrolamprus reginae. Lineage (NCBI taxonomy): Eukaryota > Metazoa > Chordata > Lepidosauria > Squamata > Dipsadidae > Erythrolamprus > Erythrolamprus reginae. The sequence continues at coordinate 97,394,155 of NC_091953.1, read as the reverse complement.
AACAAAATAGAGGAGCACTTTGCTGCTGAAACTATGACCCTTACTCAGAGTTCTGTTTGCAGTCCTCAGTCTTCTTTGCCAGTGACACTTTCTGGACAGCTAAGCAAGAATGCAACAATAGGTTGGCAGAAATCTGGGCATTGCTTGGAGAATCAGAAAAGTGGGGGCAAACATAGGCATGGATTGTCAGATTCACAGAGTAATGATTTCAAAATAGCTAACCAAAAGAGCAGTTTGGAAAAGATTATGCATTACGTACACACTCCTTCACCATCATCTTCATCCAGTGCTATTCAAGGTCCTATAGTATCCTTACTTGTAGAGAACATTCAAACACAACAGCAGTCAAAATTGAGCTGTGCTACAGAGACTGGTGTTCAGGTTCAAGAAAGACCAGCTATGCATAGCAAAGGACACTGTGTACAAAATTTTCATCCTGCACTTGCTTCAAAACCAAATAGTATAATGCAGCAGAAACCAACAGCTTATGTGAGGCCAATGGATGGTCAAGATCAGGCTCCTGATAAATCTCCAAGACTAAAGGTGCCGGATGAAACCAGCATGCATTGCATCTCATACAGAGAGATGTCTTCTGTTAAAAATGAATCAGCTAAGACCAAGTCAAAAATGACAAAGTGTGGCATTTCCAAGCAAGAGGAGGTAAGTTTAATTATGACGCACCTTTCATAACAAACCAAAAAAGAATCACTTTTCAAATATTTAGGGTAACATCCCATGTAGCCTTTTACCTTCAGGAAGAATGTTTGGAATTGCATTTCCAGTGTTTTATGACTCAAATTGTAAGTGGCAAACATACACTATAATCAATATTTTTATATAATAGAGTTCAATTTATTGCTTAGTAAAGAGATGACTTCATTCAAAATGTGCACTAATGGTTTATGTATTTAATAAACTCTGCAATTGTTCAGCTATTCATATTTCTGTGAAAAGATGACTCTGATTTGACAACTTCTTTCAAGAGTTTCTGGTAAATGACTTTCAGTGAATTGATTTTTTTTTAAAATGGAACTACTATACTGTATACAGTGGTAGCAAGGATTTACATTAAAATGGGTAATATCTTCATATGTGAGGACTGCACTTGACCTTGGAATAGATTGCTGAAATGCGCGCCTGAAAGAAGCAATAGGAAAGAGAAAAATATGAACTGAACTAGGTAAAAATTATGTTAAAAATCCATTTCTCCAAATGAATACTTTTAAATTGACTGAAACCACACAGCCAAAATGCCTCATCAAATGTTATGACAATACTCAAGGATTTTCAAGGAGGCACAAATTCAAGTGACTCTGCTAGGCAACTATGATGAAAATAGCAAGTCAAAAATTATTTGCTGGTTGTTTTCAGACGCCAGATATCCAGACAGCTTTGTCAGAAGGAATTTTACATGGAAAGGTAACAACTTTCCATTCATGGTGTATATCCTTTCAGATGTTGTGTGTAATGTATGTATAAACAGGTTTACAAACAGTATTCTCCAAACCTACAATATTATTTATTTCTATAGTTAAAGTTCTGTTGTTGCCAGGGAAAACACAATTTACTATGGCAAACACAATCTGTGATTCCTCAAAACCCTTATTGATTCTAAGTTCATCTAGTAAGGCAGTGATGGCAAACCTTTTTTTGTTCAAGTGCCAAAAGGGGGAGAGCATGGGAGGGTCGTGCGCGTGTGTACCCACACCTATAATTCCATGCGCCTCCCCTGCAAATGTATGTGTGACCCCTCCTCCACTTCTGGTACATTATGGCACATCCGTTTTTCACTGTCCCCAGGCTTCAGAGCCTTTCTAGGAGTCTGGAGAGATGAAAAATAGCCTTCTCTACCCCACTCTGGAGGTCCTCTGGAGGCCAGAAATGTTCCGTTTGCCGACTTCCGGTTGGACTAGAAGTCCCGTTCTTTTGCTCTCCTCAGAGCCTTTCTAGGAGCCTGGGGATGGCGAAAATGCCGTCAACATCAAACTTTGTCAACTTCTAGTCTGTTTCTGGCCTCTGCAGGACCTCTGGCGGGGTGGGCCTTTGCAGACAGTCACTTTTATTTCTTTCTCGGTAAAACAAAAAATTATTTCTGCAGTGTTTAAGTTCTTATATTTTTTATCTCAGGAACCTGATATGTTCATGAAGTTGATTTCAGTACAATGAATCACAGGAAATAGCATTTGAATACAAATCGCAGGACATTAGTTTTAAATTTGCAGGAAAGGTTGATTTCCTCTACAGATCTATTCTGTATTTAATATTGTTAACCAGCTTTAGGGAGTTCTTGGTAGCTTGATATAAAATTAATCATAATAATTTATAAAATGTAATGTAGTGAAATATCTTTATACATTAACTATAACCAGTAAATTACATTAAATTAATTTTTGAAATGTTCATTCAGGATGAGATTTTTTTTGAGTCATTTTTACCAGTATTAATAAAAATGCATACTCAAATATCTCCACTTTTCAAAAATTATCCTACTTCTCAGTATAAATTATAACCTCTCAACTCAAGTGTTGTTGTTTCTCATGCAGAATTTTACTGTAAGCATCTGTCTCTCACATTGATGATGACCATTCCATCTTTGTCTTTGTCCATTCTCAAATACATCTTGGTATTTCTAGAGGGAAAGATTTATAATTTGCAATAGCTGTTGTAAGAGGCTAATCTTAGGTAGTTTGCAGTGTTTAAGTGGGTGCTAGAACAAATCAAATATAATAAATTAACCATACCTATTGGTACATCCAGACTTTCTATCTTTCTCTCCCTGCCTTTCTCCCTCTTTCTCTCCCTTCCTTTTCCCTCTCTCTATCCTATTTCCCCCCTCTCCCTCCTGTCTATCTCATCCTCCCTCTTTCCTTTCTCCCTCTTTCCTTTCTATCTTTCTCTCCCTCTTTCCTTTCTATCTTTCTGTCCCTGCCTTTCTCCCTCTTTCCTTTCATCTCTCCCTCTCTCTTTATCTCAATTCCCTCTTTCTCCCTGTGCTGCTGTGCCTGCCCTGCAGCCCCACCACGGACGGACTGCCTTAGCATCGGCGCCCCCCCCATACACACACACACACGCTCCAGCTCCCGGACCATTGGCGGCACACACACACACACACACCACACACGCTGCGTTTCTCCCTGCCTTTCTCCCTTTCCCTTCATCTCTCCAGGCACACGCTGCAGCTCCCGGACCATCGGCGGCACATACACACGCGCACACACCCCACACACGCTGCATTTCTCCCCGCGTTTCTCCCTCTTTCCCTTCATCTCCACGCACACGCTGCAGCTCCCGGACCATCGGCGGCACACACACACACACGCGCACACACCCTACACGCTGCGTTTCTCCCCGCGTTTCTCCCTCTTTATCTTCATCTCTCCACGCACACGCTGCAGCTCCCGGACCATCGGCGGCACACACACACGCGCACACACCCACACACGCTGCATTTCTCCCTCTTTCCCTCTTTCTTTCTTGCTCTTTCACTCTCTCTTCCTTCCTATCTTCTCTCTCTCCCTTCCTTCCTTTCCTTCTCTCTTCCTTCCACTTTTTTCTCTTTGTCTCTCTCTTTTCCTTCCTTCCCCTCTTCCCCTCCCTCTCCCTCTCTTTCTCCCTTTATATTTATCTCTCCCTTCCTTCCTCTCTTCCTCCCTTTCTCTCTCCCTCTCGTTCACTTTTCTCTCCCTTCCTTCCTTCCCTCCCTCCCTCCTTCTGTCCTCTCCTCTTTCCCTCCCTCTCTTTCCCTTCAGCTGGCTTTGCTGACCGGCACAAGGCTCAAGCCAGCTGCACTGGAAAGCCAGGAACGTCCTCCTGCCCCCCCCAGGCGAAAACACAACGGAGGTCTGCCGCCACCAGATTGAGCCTCCCGTTGCTCCACTTGGTTTCGCCTGTCATCCTGGACCTCCGTTGTGTTTTTGGGGGGGAGGGGAGGAAAGCTGGCTTTCTTGCAACTCTTTCCTGGGCAGGGGGGAGTAAAGCAGCGTGTTTAAAAGGCGCACTGCTTTCTCAGAAAGCCGGCTTTCCTGGCCGGCACAGGGCTTTCCCGCCACTCCTCCCCCCCAAAACACAACGGAGGATGACAGGCAGGGCGAAGCGGGGTGGAGCTACGGGAGGCTCAAGCAGGCAGTTCAGCGGAAGAGGAGGAGAGGGGGTGGATCGGGCGGGCGGGGGGCAGCGCCTTCTACTGCCGGCGCCTCCCCGCCCCCCCCAGGGTTGGCAGGGGGATGGGGATTGCGCGCCCATGGAAAAGGGTGCGCAGGGGGTATTTTGGGGTGCGCGCGTGCTCACGCGCGCAGCTTACAGGGAACGGTGGGTGGAGTTGGTATCTTTGGGTCCCATCTTGTAAGACCTAGAAGTCATGCATTTTCTGTCACTGTACCTGCCCTGGGGAACAGTCCCCCAGAGATCCAGATGGGTTTGATCCTGTTAGTCTTTTGCTTGTCATTGAAGACCTGACTGCTCCCAAACCCATGCAGCCCAGGACATTAAGAGAGCCCTTTGCTTTATTCTTGTGATTTAAAGGGAAAAGTTTTTTCTGTGCAAAATGCAATAAATCTTTACTGAAGGCAACAGACCAGAATATGTAAGAATGTATTTTTAACACTATGTGAAACACACACCATATAGTTTTTTTTCCAGATAATGAAAAAAAGAACAATAGGTTTCCTCATTTTTGTCTAAAACATAAGTTAAAGCTGGGGGGGGGGAGGGTGTTGTCAAATTCAAGGCATGGGAGCCAGAGCCAGTTCACAGGGTGCTTAGATCTGGTCTGCGGAGCCACCCTGGAAACAGTGAAGGACTGGGCCATGGTGCCTCTGCCAGGGAAAATGGAGGTCAGGTTCCCGAGCTCTGTTTTCACTGGCAGAGGGTTGTAGGAGTCCATCACAGCCGAAAATGGAGCCCAGGAGCCTGTTTTTTCTGGCAGAGTGCTTGGGCCACCACAGGTGCTCCCAACACGAGTGATGTTGTGCTGGCCACGCTTATCCCAGCATCGCCCACTCCAGCCCCCAGAGATCAAGCACAATCCTGATGTGGCTCTCAATGAAAATTGAGTTTAACACCCCTGAGTTAAGGGAATGGTAATTTTTGTATACAACTTTATATTTCTTGATTCTTTCATTGCTGATATCTAATAAACTTAAAAGTGTCAACAAGTATCTTTTGACCATGTGGGATTTATGTAAGTTTATGATGCTCTATTGCTAAAATTGTATATTGATTTTGATTTGTTTGTGTATAGATTTTCTCATTTAAAATTGTTAAATATAAAATACATTGAATAGCAATGTTTGCCTTTTTAAAATTTCAGTTTGCTTCTGATTTGGAAATAATACTAAATATGTTTTTCCTGTCGGTAGATATAGGTCTAAAGTTATACCTGTACTACAGTTGTATATGAAATCGGTCTCTTTTTTTAAAGGAGATGTATTTAGCAAAAAATAAAAAAATAATAGAGACATGCTATATATTCCTAACAGTGTAATGAACCTTTAAACTTTTACTCATATATCAAGATTATTATTACTTATTTCTATGCTACCTCTATGACATACAAAATGCCCCACAATAGCACTACACAATTAATATCACAAGTCCATATTGCAAATGATTTTCTAGAAGACCTCCAGGGACAAATACTGTGCATCTAACAATAATTATATGCATAGACAGTACAATTCTTTGCCAGCCAGTGCTTATTAAAATCTTGACATTAACCATTTGCTAGTAATTATGCTTTACCACATTGGTTGCGTACAGGATGGCACTAATGAAACAGTAGCTTAATTACTACTATTGGTATGGTGGCCCACAGGGTTAGAAAAATAACTGTAGCTTCAGTTAGAGGTAAGCACTTTTTTCCATACAAACAGAAGGGTTTTCTAATCACTAGTGATTGTACCATCTACACAAACATAGCCGAAGTACCGGTATATAGGTTGTACAATTATTTTTAACTACTGCTGCTTCTGCTTCAAATGCAAGAATAGGTAACAATATCAAGATAATATGCACTTTAAGAAAAGTCTGAAGAAGGCTTGTTTATAAAAAAATATTTATTAAATTGCTTTGCTGGCAAATCTAGCCAAACTCTCCATGAGTAACAAAACACATGGAACAATGTCACAACATGGCAGAAAACACACTGTGATTGCTAATGTATACCATTCCACACAACATTATAGAAAAGCTCTGTTTTCATGAACTTCTAGAAAATGTTTACAGAAAGAGGTAGTCTCAAGAGGGCAGTTATTCCAAAGAATTGGTACCACCACTGAAAAATAGCATTCCCTGGCTTTGGTTCCTTTACCACATAGCAACAGAAGATTGTTAGCAGTTTCTGACAGGAAAAATACCTCATATAGATCAACTTTGATTAGAGGAGATTCCTAGTTCCCAGCAACAAAGGTTAAAATCAGCAGCTTGAATTGTATTTAGAATGATACAGCTTTGAGCTTTATGGCACTTTGACAGCTGTAACTCCAAAATGGCTTACCTGTAGCAGAGCAGAGTCTTGACTTCTTGTTCCTACTGTGGTTGGACCTAGATGACATGAGATTTTTCTCAAAATCCATGTCATGTATGGATTAATCAGCATCCTTCATCTCTATCTTCTTGAGAATGTTGGGATGATCATGCAATAGCTGGCTTTAAGGTATTAATAAATTGTCTTTGAGTTGGAATAGCCAAATAACATGATATTTTGTTTTAAAAAACTTCACTATTTCACTTATCTCTTGTTGAGATACCTTTTGTCATACCACGGTTCCCCATACCACGGTTTTTCCCACCCGATGACGTCATATGTCATCGCCAAACTTTCGTCTGCCTTTAATATTTTTTTAATTAACTTTAATAAATAAACATGGTGAGTGATAATCAGAATGGTTGCTAAGGGAATGGGAAATTGCAATTTACGGGTGTAAAGTGTTAAGGGAAGGCTTGTCATACTGTTCATAATCAAAAATAGTGTATTTACTTCCGCATCTCTACTTCGCGGAAATTCGACTTTCGCGGGCGGTCTCGGAATGCATCCCCCGCGAAAAGCGAGGGAACACTGTATAAGTAAAGAATTGTTGTTTTTAGTAAATTGCATAAATTGTATCTTTATTTTCTTGCACCAGAAATAAACCTGGAACAGATTTGCGTGTATCAAATATTCATTAAATATATAAAGACTTGGATGTTTGAGTTTTCTGAATGACCCATCAGCCTCAATCTGACAGAGTAGAAAACTGAATAAACCTTTTTCAAAGAACAGCTTTAATTTCACCCTGTGCACGATGTAGCAGAATAATATGAGGTAGTAAAACCGTTAATTAAGCATTGTCATCCAGTCACTAAGCCACTGAACTGTAGAACTGAAGTACATAAACAGATCACGAATTGATCATCGGGGAATATGACAAAACATACATAGAGGAGAAGGGCAGCCTATAAATCTAATAAATAAATAAATAAACAAATACATAAATGTCAAAAAATCTACTGTTTATTTGTTTTCAATGCTGCAATTCATGTACAATGAGTATAGCTTATGTCATGACATCATAATGCATGATTTATCATTTCAGCACCATCCTGTTAGGATCAGAGCAATTCCTGAGCTGGGTAGCATTATTATTAAACTTTTCTGAGCCATCCAGGGCTACCAAAGATCCATTATCTTGGAAATATGAGATAAAGAGGCTGGACTTTAAAGTCTGAAACATAGATGAGATAAAGGCTTTGACTGCCTGCACTACAGAGAATAAATCATCTTTGTGTGCTTGGCTTCATTCTTGACAGCAATAATGAGACTAATCTATCTGAGAGAATCTGAGAGATTTCTGCTAAGTAAATCTATTTCTCAATAAGGGCTTGTGTGTCTAAAAAGTTGAGATTTACTGCAAGCTATATTGTGATGCCTGACAAATTTAAGCCCTTGTTAACCTCATTATATTTCTTTATCTTGCTTGCATAGATTTTTTTACTGCTATTACTGGCTAGAAACTACATTTGTGAATATTATGGGTTGTTATCATGTCCTGGAAATAGAAGAACAGTGCAAAAGGTGAAGGATGTGTTACCAGTTTTGTATTAAAGCTTGCATTCTACTTGCTGATAACATAAAACTTGCTTGACTTTTGGACTGTGGGCTGATAGGGTATGTTCTTAACCTTAATAAACTCAGGAAATGGGGAGAAGTCCATGCATTTTCAGGATTTAAGAGATGAAAGAAGACTCTATTTTTAACTGTGAGAAGAAATTCATTTCCCTAATTGCAGATTTGTTTATTTTGTGCTCCAAAAGTTTTGTTGAAGCCATCTAAGTAAAGTGATTTTGTTTCAGTATTAAGGGTTGAATGTGTTTATCAATACGGGATAGATTTTGATGTAAATATATAGATATAGTTGTATACAAAAATGGAAATGGAGATACAGATATAGCCACTTGGCACCTCTGTTTAGTATGACCTGAAACTTTTTGGGTATGGGAGACTTGTAGGTGCACCCAAAGAGGCATATGGCAGATTTTGTAGAGCAACTGTTGGACAAAAACTGTTTAGATTAGATTCTAGTACTAATCCAGTAGAGGTGCCTGAGAGATCAGTCTTGGCAGACCAGCCTGTTACCTTGGTCAAGTGTGAACTTGTTGAATCTGAAGAAGTGGAGAGAGTCTACATGACTGTAAGCTTGGCCACCTTATTAGAATACCCTCTTCTTGCAGTATAAGGTTTTATTGGAGATAAAATCTTCTGCCTCATGTATCCCAACGACCAGTCAGGTCCTACAGCATTGGCCTTCTCCAGGTCCCGTCGACCAGGCAATGTTGTCTGGCGGGGCCCAGGGGAAGCACCTTCTCTGGTGGCTCTGACCCTATGGAACGAACTCCCCCTGGAGATTTGTACGTGTCCCCCCCCCCGGCCTTCTGGAAGGCCTTAAAAGCTCATTTGTGCCACCAGACCTGGGGCCGTTGAGCTTAACATTTTGCTCCGGTCATTAATTTGAAACTGACTGTGGTATAAATGAGTGTGAATGTGAGTGTATGGTTTTTTAAAATGGGTTTGTAGATTCTTAATGGGGCTTTTAGATTACAGTATTTAATATTGGACTTTTTGAATTTATTATTATATTTTGTATTTTTTATATGTTGTAAACCGCCCTGAGTCCTTGGAGAAATAAATAAATAAATAAATATATAAATCTCTCTTGAAAAAAAAACAAACCCAGAAGCTCTCACAAGTGGACTGATTTTAGCTGAATTAAACAATTTCTTTATAAGAAAATAACAGATATTTACAGTACCATATGCTGAGTACTGTATTTCTCTTCATTCAATTAATAATAATAATTTAATAAAAATTTATTAGATTTGTATGCCGCCCCTCTCCGAAGACAGAGAATTAGCTTCATTACAGCAACTTCAGAGCAGAGACCTTACAGATTGAACATAGAATTAGCAGAGACCTCATGGAGACTGGAAGCCTTTAGCTTACAGTTTCTCCTGCACAGTAGCAGCTAATCCCATTGGCTGACTGAGTTACTATGCTAGTTTATTGGCTGACCATGTTACCACCGGCTCTTCCAACTCATAAATATCTCAACAGATTTCCTGTGAGCTAAGGTGTGGTTGGGATTTCATGGTTCTCCACCACTTAAGTAGAAATGCTATTTCACCTGTTCTCGAGTGATGGCTAAACAAATTTTGTCCAGTATACCTTTTAGAGAAGGTAATGGCACAGCAGCTTCGGTAGAAGCAGAATAAAACAGATTATATGGACACCTTTCAGTCAGGTTTCAGGCTTGGGTATGGAACTGAAACAACTGAAACAACACTGGTGGAAGCAAAATGTGGGGAGTACATTCATCTTTACTTTACTTGATCTCCCTGTAGCCTTTGATACCAATGACCATGGTATCCTTTTGGACTGGCTGCAAGAATGCTTGTTCTCCTCCTTCCTTTGCAACCAGTTCCAAGGAGTGTTGATCTGGAATGAAAGATCCTGTCTTTGGTGACTTACATTGTGGAGTGCTACAAGATTTGGTGCTTTCTCCACTCCTGTTTATCGTATGCATCAAACTACTAGATGAGGTGATTTGTAGCCGTGGGGTAAAATTTCATGGATATTCTTCATGCCTGGTGAAGTAAATTATGATTTTAATATTCTGTTTCGATCAGCAGTGGGTTGCTCCTGGTTCGGCCCAGTTCTAAGAACAACAGTGCCGTCAGCTCAAACCTCTGCTCACCCACCCAGGACGATTCTGTACATGCGCAGAAGCATTGCGTGCCTAAGTGCTCGTATGAACCAGTAGAACCCACTACTGGTTTCGATGTCTGGAGGCTCTGTGACATTGGATGAGGAACATCAAGCTTCAGTTCAATACTGGCAAGACTATGTAGCTTTGGGTTGAGGATTCACCTGGATGTGAGACAATGCCATCTTTAGTTCTAGATAGGGTGGCATTGGCCAGACAGATCCATTTTACTCCTGCAAAATTTACACTGTAATAAAATATATCTACTGTTTCAAGGTCATCAAAAGGACATATTTGAGAGATGGGAATCTTTTGAAATCTACCATGTAGCAAACCTGATGGCAATACATTTAAGATATTAGATAGGTGGATATATTTTGTAGTCGATTCAGATACTTGATTACCTAAACCTTCCAATTCCGCAAAAAAATTCCACTCTTCTTGTAACTAAAGAGTAAATGCTTCTTGAACTGCATTAGGTTCAGTAAATTGTATTTTTGATGGTTTAGACTTTCCTGATTGTCAATTCAGTAACAGACGGAGTATTCAAATGCAAGCGTACATTTTAAAAGTTAGGTGATGATTTTGAAGCCTTTCATAATTTCAAAATGTTGCCTTGGCAGACTGATACGGAGAAAATCAATTGGATTTAACATTCCTTCCTTAAAGTGTCAGTACCCAGGATATATATCTGTGAAAAAGAAATATATATGGGGAAAAGTAAAATTGCTCATTCTGAGAATGTTCAGTGTAATCTTTGAAAATATAAGTGGTTTTACAATTTGTTAATCTAAAAAATGTGTCAACTAATATGCATAATTTTAAAAGACTTGAATGTCTAGCTATGAAATACATCATTATACTTCACTTACATTAATATTAGAAAATACATTTTGAACTACACAATATTTCACAATCTTATGAATTCAGATTTGATTACAAGGTGCAATTAATACCAATTTTCCAGTTTACCTATGATTACTTTTTTTAAAGTGCCACATTGTGCCATATTGTTTTTATGTACAGTGGTACCTCTACTTAAGAACTTAATTTGTTCCGTGACCAGGTTCTTAAGTAGAAATGTTCTTAAGTAGAAGCAATTTTTCCCATAGGAATCAATGTAAAAGCCTCCTTAAGCGCCACCAAAAGGTTCCTCTGGCAGCCCAGAAAAGCCTGAGATGGCCAGGATTAAAGGGGAATGGCAGGAAACTGGCCTTGCCTTCATGCCACTCTCAAATTTCCTGGAAAATTTTTCCGGGTTTGGGTTCTTAAGTAGGAAATGGTTCTTAAGTAGAAGCAAAAAAATCTTGAACACCCGGTTCTTATCTAGAAAAGTTCTTAAGTAGAGGCATTCTTAAGTAGAGGTACCACTGTACATGTTTTTAAAACAATATTGTCTATACAGACATAATTCTAATTTGACGTAAATAGGAACTTAGTTTTGTCTAATCCAAATAGCCATAATTTTTGAGATTTATAATTACTGTATTTTTCAGAGCATGAGGGTGAAAATCTGGGTGCATCTTATACTTTGAATGTAGACCACCCACATTCTCCACGCGTTGCATTTTTGAGTGGTTCCAGGCAGTGGGAATACTCACTTCCACATGAAACACAGGGAACTGCATTAAGAGTGTCCCTAATTCGGAAGAAAAGGGGTGAAATTTCAGGAAGAGGAAATTGAGACGCCGCACTGGGATTGTCCCAGCTGCGAAAACATGGAGCCAGATTCCTAACAGAGTGAAGAATGCAGGAGGGAGGGAGACGAGGGAGGAGGCAGCAGTGACCAGAGGTGGGAAGTGGGATGCAGAAATCAGGGGTAACTCGAGTCCCTGGGAGAACTACAAGGGGATTGCTTCCCTTGTAACTGTGGCAAGCCTGGATTCAAGAGATGCAGGAGTATTCAAAGACGAGGAGCTTTCCAATAAAGCTTTAAACAAGTTTTGAACAAGAGGCAAAAAAACATCACCACCTAGGACAGACTGCTCATCTGAACGCCTAACTAAGCAAGTGCTTGGGATCTCCAGCCTTGGTTTTGATCCCAAGTCGCCTGCAGAAACAAAGCAAAGGATTTAATACGAAGTTTTCAGGTGGCAGATCCCCCTCCATTTTGGGGGTAGAGGGAATCTGCCACCTGGTATCTCTTTCCTCCATATCCTCGTATTTCAGGCACGTTTTTTGCAATCGAGGAGGGAGATCTGCCACCTGAAAACTTTGCTTCCTCTCTTTCTGTGATTGCAAGGGAAGCGAGCCCCCTTCCAGTTCTCCCAGGGACCGGGGTTACCCCCGACTGCTGTATCCCACTTCCAATCCCCGGCCACTGCTGCCTCCTCCCACCTCTCCCTCCCTCCTGCACTCTTCGCTCCATTAAGAATCTGGCTCCATGTTTTGGCAGCTGGAACGATCCCAGCACGGCGTCTCCTTTTCCCTCCTCCCAAACTTTCACCCCTTTTCCTCCGAGTTAGGGATGCTCTCAACGCAGTTCTCTGGACTGTTTCAGGAATCGGGCTCCGACCGAGACAGCAAAGGCTCATGGGTTGCTGGGAAGCCTGGTAGCATGTTTATGAAATGGCAAGTCTAGGAGAACTGATGTGCTGCCTCTCTATTGGGCCTTGCTGTGAGAAAGCCCGGCTTTCAATGACTATGGCTATAGGTAAGAAGAACGGGGCATTTTGGGAGTCAAGTCTGTCTTCTGCCCCCATGAAAATCATACCCCACCATACCCACTCCAGTTAAATTCCATCCCAATTTCTGCAGAAAAAAATGTCAACACATGCATAATAAAACAGAAACTCTGATTAACGATTTGAAGATCTGAAAATGATAATTTGATTTGATTATGTAATCTGTAGCTGTATAGTATAGTTTTCCCCCTATACCACATCTGTATATTTATTTTGCTGAAGACATAGCTAAAATGTGTTTAATGATAAAATCTGTTCTTAATTATGGATAGCAGCTGTCAGAAAGGATCCCCCCCCCTTTATTCTGAAAACTTGCCTGATCTACTCATTTTTATCTGCATTGGTCAGGGTTGCCAGTGCGAGAGCAGAAAGCTTTATTGCTGACTTCAATTTGGTTTTGGGAAGGTGGGAGCAAATTGTCTCAATCTGCATGGCAGGTTTTAATTTTCCTTTTCCTAGTATTGCAAGCTGTTGTTTCTGCCTAATCCAAGAGGCCTATAAAGCAGCACAACAAATGAGTTAGCTATTAAGTGCTGCGGTAAGTATTTTAGGCATCAATTCTTATAAATTTCCCATGCCTTATTGAAGATGCACAATTATGATATTATTATCCTCAGATAGATACTACTAGGGAATCATTTTCTTTTTCTTTTTTCTTTTTTCATTAGAAAGGTTTTTATTTATAAAACATTTAAAAAAACATAACATATACATAACAATGTAACACAATACAGACGGATAACAAAAATAAAAGGTACATGACAGTCCATATACATATTAGTTATTGCCCTTTCCCCCCCTCTATTGATTTTTCAATATCTGTGTAAGTTTCAATTGATTTAGAATTTCTCCTTCATACTTTCTAGCCTTTGATCTTGTTTCTCTTCTCTATCCAACTATATAATTTGTTCCAGGTTTCAAAATAATCTGTGTCTTATTTGTCCTTTAACCCAAACGTCCATCTGTCCATCTCTGTGCATGTAAAATTTTTAAATAAGATTTCTTCTTCTATGGGAGCATCTTTATTTTTCTATTTCTGGCCATATGCTATCCTTGCTACAGTTAAAAATGTAACATTAAATAGACTTTATTTTTCTCATATTTGTCGATGGTTATTCCAACAAAAATAATTCAGGTTTCAGATTGAGTTTCATCCCTAAAATTTCTTCCAGCCATTGTTTATTTTTATTTATTTATTTATTTTGTCCAATACACAATAATACACAATGAAGGTAATAGAGGACACCTTCAAGGAAACAGAATTAGAGAAAGAATAGAAAAGAGAGTATAGGATAAAATAATCAATGAGAGAATAGAAGAAAGATATGCACTTATGCACTCCTCTTAATTGTCTAATTTTCTCCAAATAATCTCTTCTTTGTGGCACTCCCACCACATATGATATGTTACAATAGTCTTCCAGCATGTTCCTGATATGTTCTGATTCATTTTGGCCAATCTTACTGTAGGGAGATGCCATCTATAAAACATGTATGCGTGTAAAAGGCAGCACTGATCACTGATCATTACAAGATCAGGCACTAAGCACCAGCAGATCCATAGAAGCAGGGATTTACTACACTAGAACCCAAGGAGTATATATATGGACTTTAACTCCCAGAATTCTCCAGCCAGCCATCAAGGAGTTTCCACAGAACATTATGGAGAATAATAGAGCTAAGAATCTGTGGGAATTCTGGATCCAGAAGCATAGGCAGGCATTAGATAATCAACCATACACTGTAGCAATAGAAATTAATAGACAAAGACCAGACAAGTTTGGAGGCCAGGCAAGCGGGTTGAGGTAAGGCGTCCTTAGACGTGATCGATGTGGAGTTGGCTTCGCCCATTCACTCACAGACCCACCAAGCCACACCCACCAAGACACGACAACAGAATCGGTAATAAAAAAAATTGAATCCCATCACTGCCTTCCATCCTTCCAAGGTCAGTAATACAGTGGTACCTCAAGATACGAACCCCTCGTCTTACGAACAACTCGTGATACGAACCCGTGGTTCAGAAAAATTTTGGCTCTTCTTACGAACTTTTTTCGAGTTATGAACCGGCATTCGGGAGGCTGCTGGGAAGCCCCCCGGCTGTTTTAAAAGGTGACAGCCGGGCGGTGGAGCTTCCCAGCAGCCTCCCGAACGCCGGTTCGTAACTCAAAAAAAGTTCGTAAGAAGAGGCAAAATTTTTCTGAACCCCGGGTTCGGGGTTCGGGAGGTTGCTGGGAAGCCCCCCAGCCCGGCTGCGACCTTTTAAAACAGCCGCACGGCTTCCCGGCAGTCTCCGAACGCGGAAGTTCGGGTTTGGCGTTCGGCTTCGGGAAGCTGCTGGGAAGCCGCCTGGCTGTTTTAAAAGGTCGCAGCCGGGCTGGGGGGCTTCCCAGCAGCCTCCCGAACCCCGAACTTTTGCCGAACTTCCGGGTTCGGGATTCGGGAGGCTGCAGGGAAGCCCCCCCAGCCCGGCTGTCACCTTTTAAAACAGCCACGTGGCTTCCCAGCAGTCTCCGAACGCCGAACACGGAAGTTCGGGTTTGGCGTTCGGCTTCGGGAAGCTGCTGGGAAGCCGCCTGGCTGTTTTAAAAGGTCGCAGCCGGGCTGGGGGGCTTCCCAGCAGCCTCCCGAACCCCGAACTTTTGCCGAACTTCCGGGTTCGGGATTCGGGAGGCTGCAGGGAAGCCCCCCCAGCCCGGCTGTCACCTTTTAAAACAGCCACGTGGCTTCCCAGCAGTCTCCGAACGCCGAACACGGAAGTTCGGGTTTGGCGTTCGGCTTCGGGAAGCTGCTGGGAAGCCACCTGGCTGTTTTAAAAGGTCGCAGCCGGGCTGGGGGGCTTCCCAGCAGCCTCCCGAACCCCGAACTTTTGCCGAACTTCCGGGTTCGGGATTCGGGAGGCTGCAGGGAAGCCCCCCCAGCCCGGCTGTCACCTTTTAAAACAGCCACGTGGCTTCCCAGCAGTCTCCGAACGCCGAACACGGAAGTTCGGGTTTGGCGTTCGGCTTCGGGAAGCTGCTGGGAAGCCGCGCGGCTGTTTTAAAAGGTCGCAGCCGGGCTGGGGGGCTTCCCAGCAACCTCCCAAACCCCAAACTTTTGCCAAACTTCCGGGTTCGGCGTTCGGGAGGTTGCTGGGAAGCCCCCCAGTCCGGCTGCGACCTTTTAAAACAGCCGCGCGGCTTCCCAGCAGTCTCCGAACGCCGAATGCGGAAGTTTGGGTTTGGCGTTCGGCTTCGGGAAGCTGCTGGGAAGCCGCGCGGCTGTTTTAAAAGGTCACAGCCGGGCTGGGGGGCTTCCCAGCAACCTCCCGAACCCCGAACCCGGAAGTTCTGAAAAAATTTGGGGTTCGGGAGGTTGCTGGGAAGCCCCCCAGCCCGGCTGTAACCTTTTAAAACAGCCGCGCGGCTTCCCAGCAGCTTCCCGAAGCCGAACGCCAAACCCGAACTTCCACGTTCGGCGTTCGGAGACTGCTGGGAAGCCCCGCCGCCTGGCTGTCACCTTTTAAAACAGCCTGGGGGCTTCTCGGCTGCCTCCCGAACGCCGAACCCGGAAGTTCGGGTTTGGCATTCGGCGTTTGGGAGGTCGCTGAGAAGCCCCCAGGCTGTTTTAAAAGGTGACAGCCGGGCGGCAGCGGTTTTTTTGCGGGGTTTTTTTTTGGTTGCACGGATTAATTGACTTTACATTGTTTCCTATGGGAAACAATGTTTCGTCTTACGAACCTTTCGTCTTACGAACCTTCCCCCTGGAACCAATTAGGTTCGTAAGACGAGGTATGACTGTAGTGCTGTTGCTTTTGCTATGGCAGAGCAAACTGTCACAAAGTACAGTAAACTTAAGCCGCTTCCTAGTTTTCTTGTTCACTTATATATTGTTGATCTGCTGAGGCATGTCCAGATATTCTTTGCCATGCAGATAGAATTTAGGGTCAAGGGAGAGCAGTCAAAACCAGTTGCTATATTCACACTATTAACTGTTACCTCCTATTGATAGCCGCATATTTGATGTTAATGAGAAAGCTTTCCATTCACAAGATTCTTTCACTCAGTCAAAAACCTGACCCAAGTTGCAAGTGTATATCCATGTCTCGTTAATATTTTTTCTCATTAGAAAGTTCATTAGGGAGATAGTTTGAATAGATGGAACTTCTTGTTGACAATTATCCTGTTAGTATTTATCAGCCCTTAGATTCTCATCTAAGTTGATTCTTTCTGCTCACAAAAAGAGCATGTGAATAGAAATAAGTCATTATTTTTGTATATTAAATACTGTGTTTTCCAATACTGTATACTGTATATATTACCAAGTAAATTATATCCAGAAAAGATTTGAAATTAAATATTGTTGTATTCATTTTCATTTTTGAACATTTATTTCAAAATAAAATATAATTATTTTCATATTGAAGAAATGCCAGATTAGATTAGATTAGATTAGATTTATTGGATTTATATGCCGCCCCTCTCCGAAAACTCAGGGCGGCTCACAGCAAGACAAAAACAATACATAATGATACAGATGCCTTAGAGCAGAGGTCCCCAACCGCCGGTCCGCGGACCGGGACCGGGCCGTTGGGGCTTTTCAGCCGGTCCGCGGCGCCAAGGCCCCCTCGGCCTTTCCGCACCACCAGCGGCGCTCCCCCCGCCAGCCAGCCAAGCCCCGCGCCCGCCGGAACCGGCTCCTCGCTCTCCCCCCGCCGCCCGCCGCGTTTGCAGGAGGTGGGGAGGGTTGGGCGGCCCGCCAAGGCCAGGAGGGACGCCGCTGCCCCCCCTTCCCTCTCTCCGCCCGCCGCTGCGCCTCCTTGACGCCGAGAGGAAATGCCGGCAAAGGCTTTCCTCAGCGGAGGCCGGCGAAGGTGATATTGAATGTCGGGGGAGAACGGGCGGTTGCACGCGCTCCCTATCTCCCTGCTAGCCCACTCGGAATATTCAAAATAAGAAAAACCTTTGCCGGCGAAGGCTTTTCTTATTTTGAATATTCCGAGTGGGCTAGCAGGGGGATAGGGAGCGCGTGCAACCGCCCGTTCTCCCCCGACATTCAATATCACCTTCGCCGGCCCCGCCTCTCCTGCAAACCCCCTTGCTGAGAGCCCGGGGCGGAAGTGCTCTCGCAAAGGTGAGGCGGGCAGGGCGTGCGCGCGTCATCGCTGAGAAGAACGGAGAACGAGAGTGAGTGATAGCAACAGACAGCAAGATAGAGAGAAAGTGAGAAAGAGAGAGTGAGAAAGGGGGGGAGAGAAAGAGATAGCAAGAGAGAGAACAAGAGAGAGAAAGAGCGTGAGAAAGAAAACAAGAAAGAGTGAGAGAGAGAGAAAGCAAAAGAGACAGAAAGAAAACAAGAGAGAGAAAGTGAGAAGAAGAGAGAGAAAGAGGGGGAGAGAGAGAGAAAGAGAGAGGGGGGAGAGGGAGAAAGAGAGAGGGAGAGGGGGAGAGATAGCAAGAGAGGGAGAGAGGGAAAGGGGGAGAGAGGGGGGAGAGAAAGAGAGAGGGAGAGAGAGAGGAGATAAAGGAAGAGGAGAGAGAGAAAGGAAGAGAAAGAAAGAAAGAAAGAGGGATAGAAAGAGAGAGAGAGTGAGAGATGCTCAGTGAGCCTTTCTTTGAAGTTGCCTTTCTTTCTTTCTCTTTCTTGCTTTCTTTCTTGCTCTTTTTCTTTCTCTCTTTTACCTTCCCTTCCTCTATTTCTTCTTTTCTTTCTCCTTCCTACCTTCTTCCCTTACTCTCCCCTTTCATAAGTTTCCTTGCTTCCTTCCTCTGTTCCTGTCCCTTCCCCCTTTCTTTTTTTCTTTCTTTCTTTCCTTCCTTTCCTCCCTCCATTTCTTGCTTTCCTTTTCCTTCCTCCCTTCTTTCCTCCCTCATTCCCTTCTTTCACTCCTTCCTCTCTTACTCTCCCCTTTCACACCTTTCCTTGCTTCCTTTGCACCCTTCTTTTGTTCCTGTCCCTTCCCTCTTTCCTTCCTTCCTTCCCACCCTCCGTCCATTCATTCACCCATTCCTCTCTTGATCGCCCCTTTTACGGCGCCGCTGACAGCTAGCTCCCCCCCCCCCACCGGGCCATGGAAAACTGGTCTAGCTTAAAGCCGGTCCCTGGTGCAAAAAAGGTTGGGGACCTCTGCCTTAGAGGTAAACACGAAATTAAAGAGCCCCAAAAGTAAAAATGAAAGGGGCAGACCAGAAATAAAATAAGCTCAGGCATTTCTATGTATGCTGAATGTTTCATCTCAAGGATATTAACATGAACATCATATTATTGAGCAGTGAAAATTATCTTAAAGCAGAATATAGTGTAGATGTGAACTACAAACATACTTGCAAACGCTCCTGTTTTTCTCAGGCATTTTGACACTCGTTAAAATAATTACTATAGATTTCAGCACATTTTAATATAGTGAAAAACATGTTTAAACCATTTTCTTTTCAGAAGATTTGCTTGTTAACATTTAATGCCTTGATTAATCTAATTAATCTACAAAGTGTTTTCCTATTGTATCTTGTCATTAAGGTTGCCAACATGATAAGGTGTAAATTGATTATAGTGTGATAACTTGTGGCTTGCAAAATATGCTGAAACTACAAAGCAAGGTGAAATGCTTGCATACTCTAATAATTTATATTCTAAAGATACATCTTGTACTGATTAATATTACATTAATGCACATTGATGTCAATATTATTTGAAAGATTGGAACACAGAAATTTACAGAACAACTCCCTCATTTACCTTTAATAAAAAGATGCAAAATGCATTAAATTTAATGGAAAGAATCATACGTGACCTAGGTGGCCAACAAAATAATTGTTTTACACAAAAATGCTGCTTAAAATGGTAGTGCCGCGAGTTCACGTCTGATTTAAAGATAACAATTTAGAAGGATATTTCCTTTTTAGCAAGATGGCATAATATCTATAGCAGTGGTTTTCAACCTTTCTAATGCGGTGACCCCTTAATACAGTTCCTCATGTTGTGGTGACCCCCAACCATAAGTCTAGTGCCAGTTCTCCAAACAGAGCTTCAAGCTGATTGGCAGGAAGGTCAGAGGGACATCCCCACTGTAAACACCTGATTGGTCGGATTGTAAACATATGTTCCAAGGCGCCAGAATAGAACCTTTCGTTCCTAACACCGTGCAAAATTTGTCTTTTTTCATAGTCTTAGGGACCCCTGTGAAATGGTCATTTGAACCCCCCCCCGAGGGTTCCCGACCCCCAGGTTGAGAACCACTGATCTATAGTATCAACTGGTTTCAGTAAGTTAAAATAGTATGTAATTATCATTGTCCTTACGATTATTCACTGATCATCATATATTTGCAATGGATTGCCATCTTGGCGGGAGTGTCTCAACTGTACCCTTCCATCTTACCTCCTTCTTGTATAAATGTAGTAGTCTCTGGTTATGTGGAAAATACTTCTGCTACTGCCTCTTATCTCCCTGGAAAAAGAAAATGATGAAACTTTTCTTCCCCAAAACTAGAGAACTGGGGAGACCCCTCATTCTGCACACCTTAACTCAGTGTTTTTCAACCAGTGTGCCGTGGCACACTAGTGTGCCGCGAGACATGGTCAGGTGTGCCGCGAAGCTCAGAGAGAGAAAGAAAACAAGAGAAAGAGAGAGAAAGAGAGAAAGAAAGAGCAAGAGAGAGAGAAAGAAAGAAAGAGAGAGAGAAAGAACAAGAGAGAAAGAAAGAGAAAGAAATAAAGAAAGAGAGAAAGAGAGGGAGGGAAGGTGGGAGAGAGAAAGACATAGAGGGAAGTAGGGAGGGAGAGAGAAAGAGCAAAAAAGAGGAAAGAAGGAAGAGAGAAAGAAAGGGATGGAGAGAGAGAAAAAAAGAGGGAGAGAAAGAGGGAAAGAGAAATAGAGTGAAAGGGAGGAAGAGAGAGAATTTTTTTGTCCAAACTTTTTTAGCCACCCACCACCACCACCACTCAATGTGCCCCATGGTTTTGTAAATGTAAAAAATGTACCGCGGCTCAAAAAAGGTTGAAAATCACTGCCTTAACTAACTACAATACTCCTCAACTTAAAACAGTTTTGTTTAGTGATTTTTTGTTTTAGTGATTGAACCAGATCCGTTCTCCGGGCCTTGAGTTTGACACCCCTGCTCTAAAGCTTCCAGGTTGAAAGGATTGCTGGTGACATCATAGTTGCCTAGAGAACGCCCATATACAAAGTCTGAATATGGATGTTATGCGTGGGATCTCAGCTCCAATAATTTAAAATAATATACAGTGGTACCTCTATTTATGAACTTAATTCATTCCATGACCAGGTTTTTAAGTAGAAAAGTTTGTAAGAAGAAGCATTTTTCCCCATAGGAATCAATGTAAAAGCAAATAATGCGTGTGATTGGGGAACCCACGGGGAGGGTGGACGCCCTGTTTCCTCCCAGGAGAGGCCCCATAGAGGCTTCTCCCCGCCTTTTCCGGCCCTGCTTCCTCCCAGGAGATTCATAGAGAGGCCCCACAGAGGCTTCTCCCTGCCTTTTCCAGTTACAGTTTTGGAGGCTCAGGTTTGTAAGTAGAAAATGGTTCTTAAGAAGAGGCAAAATTTTTTTGAACACCTGGTTCTTATCTAGAAAAGTTCATAAGCAGAGGCGTTCTTAGGCAGAAGTACCACTGTACTTGCAACAGAAAATCACAGGCAAATTTCTTGAAGAGTTAACCAGATCTTCTTCAAATATCAGAATTTGTTAAAAGAGTAGCACACCTGAATACAGATCCTGGTCTACAGTTTTTATTTTGGAAAATTTTCCCCAAGCTTGTTTTTCCAGCTGGCTGGTTCTAACTAATCCCTAACTCATATAGAGTTGCAAACATCAGTCAACATTTTAGTAGCACATTTTCCTCATATCCCACATTTTCCTCCTACAGGTTATAAAGCAAATTATTAATTAATATTAAATGTACAGGAACAGTTCATCTCATATGGTTTTATACCAATGGTTTTATAATTAGTATCAAATGAATGTTTGCAATCAGCTGTCTTTTTTTTTTGGCATACTTTAAAGAATCTTGCCTGCATATCAGTTATATAAGATGACATTAATATTATAACAATTGACATTCCATAATATACATTCAAATATTTTTTTTAAATTTAAAGTTAGTCCTCATATGTAATTTAATTTCAAATATTAATGATCTGATATATTGCTTAAAAACAAATACAGTGATCCCCCGATTATCGCGAGGGTTCCGTTCCAAGACCCCTCGCGATAATCGATTTTTCGGGATGTAGTGCGGAAGTAAAAACACCATCTGCGCATGCGCGCCCCTTTTTCCATGGCCGCGCATGCGCAGATGGTGTTTTTACTTCCGCACCTGGGAAGACCCAGCAGCTGAGGAGCCGCCTGCCTGCCCGCTTGTCCGCCGCTTTTCCACTTGTCCCCCGCTTGTCCGCTTGTCTGGCCGCCGCTTTTCCACCCGCCGCTTGTCCGCCGCTTTTCCGCTTGTCCAGCCGCCGCTTTTCTTGTCCGCCCGCCGCTTGTCCGCCGCTTGTCCGGCCGCCGCTTGTCCACCGCTCTGGGAGTTGAAGACCCAGGGAAGGTTCCTTCGGCCGCCCACCAGCTGATCTGCTCGGCAGCGCAGTAGCAGCGAGGAGCCGAAGATGGGGTTTCCCCGTTGCCCACGCAAAGTGGAAACCCCACCTTCGGCTCCTCGCTGCTACTGTGCTGCCGAGCAGATCAGCTGGTGGGCGGCCGAAGGAACCTTCCCTGGGTGCCGCCCGCCGCTCGAGAGCAAGAGGGGGAGAGATAGAGAAAGAGAGAGAAGGAAAGAAAGAGATGAGAGAGGGAGGAAGAGAGTGTGAGAGAGGAAGAAGCAAGATAGAGAAAGAGAGAGAGAGAGAAAGATGAGAAAGGAAGGGAGTGACGTCATCGGGTGGAAAAATCGCGATATAGCGTTTCGCAAAGATCGAGATCGTGAAACTCGGGGGATCACTGTACTGCTATTTCTGCAAATTTCAATAGATTTAGTACTTTTGAAAGATTGACGTGAATGACACAAATGGTAATTTTTGAAATGAATCTATCAAGGTTGTTCTTCATGTTTTACATTGTAGAATATTTATTTTTCTAATGTCTATTTCAGTCTCATGCCCTTTCCTCCATTTTCTGGCAATGTATAGGCATGGCTGCATTAGTCAAACTTGAATGCATAGCAGCAAACTGAGATATATTGGCAAAAATTGTAGGAGTATGACAAGTACTATGCAATCATCACTATAGTTATTCTTCTTTAAAAAAGAGAGAGAGGGAAAATGCCAGTCAGACTTTTCATATTAAACAGGATTACCTCTGAAAATACTATAACTTGTTCTTTTCTTTCAATAAATCTTAATAACAGGAAAGCAATTTCATTACTATGTTCTTCTTTATTGAAGCTTTGATAACCTAACACAATGGATTTGATCCTTTACCTTCAAAACATTTCTATAAGGAAGAATCTTGATTTTTGAGCAATATTGTAAATGATACCAAAAATTATTTGTTCTTTTTATAATGCTAGGTGATTTTTCTCTGAGAAATCCTATTGTATTATTCTTAGCTACAGATTTCTATTTTCATTTTCTTTATTTATCTTTATATTAGATATATATTTTTAATCCAAAATTTCATAATTGTGAAAAAATATTACTTAAAATATTACTTTGTACTCGGGAGAATAGTATACACAAACTTGGGTAAGAGATGGTGATAAAAATATACACCATTGAGATTTCTAATGAGACTAGGTCTTTGTTCAATAATAAATTCAATTATTTAGTATTTCAGTTCTTTTGCTGGTAGGCTTCTCATATTGCCACTAATGATATCATAATTTTGTATAATTCTTTTTTATGGTGTGCAGTATTTTTATCAAGTAAATTATTTCTCCTAGTAACAGTCATTAATTTTTATTATATTTTACTAGCCTCATTTTGTTCATATAGCTATAGAGTGAATTCATGCATATTTAAACATTCTAATTAGGATATGTATATATGTGTTTGAGAGAGGGAAGAAAGGAGATTATTCAGGTAATTATCCAGACACAGCAACTGGTGGAGTTTGTTTTTATTTATTTGAATCCTGTCTTTATTGGTTTTACAAATAGTCATAACGGCGAACATATCCAACACATTTTCTCTTATTTTTCCCATGAAAATTCTGTGAAATAGGTAGGCTGAGAGAAAGTGACTTGTTCAAAGTCATCCAGCTAGTTTACAATCATTGAGGATTACGTATCATAACATCTATGGTATGCTATGTTTCCCCTCCACCACCTTTTCAATGCACTTTTAAAATATCTTGATTGTTTTGTGGAGGTTTCTTGGTGTATTTTAAAAGATTTTTTTTTAGTTTTGTATTTTAATTTTCTTTTGAATAAAAATAGAAAATAGAAAATAAAATAAAACATAAATGTATGAACCAAATCCAATTCACATTGCAATAAATTGTCCTTGTGGAATATGCATCTGCAACAAAATTCTGCCTGATGCTACACAGCATTGTTTTCAATATGTAAATGTGAAAGAAAAAAAATAGAATTAGTTTCTACTTCTTGTGAGCCAAAATGTTAGGTACAATCCCAATTAATTAATTAGATTTCTATTCCGCTCTTTTCAAAGTAAATAAACATAATATACACGAGAATCTAATTATTTAAAAGACATATACAAAGTTAGTAAAAAATCTAAAACCTTTTACACAATCATCCACATTCATACGATTCAATCATTCATTATAGTATTTTATCATACTTAATAATAAAATTGGCTGTGGTGGATGAAGTCTTAAGATTTCTAGCAGGGAGAATATTGCTATCTCTTCTTTGGTGAATTTCTGTCTGTAAATTCAGAATCCAAGAATCATGACTCACAGGAAACATATCCCTGTAGAAACAACAACTCTGAATGTTCCAAGTTCATCTGGTTAATGAACCCAATTTGATATCCCTGGTGATTTTGATTTCTTTTTTCTTTGGCATATATGTTAATTTATCTAAAATAATTTAATGATCACTGATTATATAGTGCTTTAAATTTAAAGTGCTGTTATAATTCAGTCTAAAGTTTTACAGTTTTTAATTATAAATTGCCCTGGGAAGATGGCCTGGAGAGACAGCTAAGAAATACATTAATGAACAAATTGATTAAAATAAATTAGCAGCTGCTCAATGGACATTCTTTAGTTCATAAAGAATTTACCTTTAATTCAAATTGCAATTACAATATTGTTTTAATTATTTTAATAGGTTTTTACTTCCTTATTATGAACAACAGTGCATAAATGTCTCCTTACCATTGAAGATAGCAATTTTGGCAGAATAATGTTATCTATCCCAAATTATCCCAAAAGTTAAGAGTAATTCATCCTGAATCAAATATCAATGTTTGTTCTTAATAACATCTATTATCAATTGTCTATCTTGTGTTATCTAATTAAATTAGATCGACCCCCTGTTTATTAAATGTGATGTATGGTTGTGATTGCATTGGTTGACTGATTTTAATATATTGGGATTTTAGCTTGTAGTTTTTAAATACCGTATATACTCGAGTATAAGCCGAGTTTTCAGTCCAAAAAATGGGCTGAAAAACACAACCTCGGCTTATACTCGGGTCATTGACAAAGTCACCACCAGAGGGCGCTATTGCTTGAGCCAGAGCGAGGAGGCACCAGCTTTTTTCCCCTCTCGCTTGCCGTAGGAGCTGTGGGAGGGGCTGGTTCTTCCTCTCCCTGGCTCAAGCAAAGGAGCCAGCCATGTGCTCCAACCGAGAGGGGAAAAAAGCAATGGAAAGCCGGTGAGGTGTGTGTGTGTGTATGCCCCCTCTCCCCCCCCACCGTGAAAAAAGCCAGCTACCTCTTGCTGAAACCCGGAGGCTTTTTTTTTTTTACACCCTGTGTGCATTTGTCAACAGGTTTACAGTAACTATTCCTTGCTCTCTCTGCATTGCCCTTAGTTGGATTAAAAAGGCCCCCTGCTGTCAGATTCTCCTCCCCCTCCTTTGAAAGGATTTAAACTGTTTAAAAAATGGTATTTTGTGGTAGTTGCTATCCTTGCTTGGATAGAAACTAATAAGGCAAGAGCTAGACAGGAATTCCTAAAGTGTGTCTGTGGAACTTTAAAAGTTGCCTTTTATAAAGTGGGTTTGAGAGCAAGTTTCAATTAGCAAGTATGAGGGGAAGCATTTTACATATTTTAAAAATGAGTTTGATTCTTAATAGGACCTGCATATTTAGGATACAAAACCACAAGAGCTGTCTGTGTTTTGCAAGTTTTGCTTGTCTCACTAGTCTGTCTGTCTGTCTGTCTGTCTGTCTGTCTGTCTGTCTGTCTGTCTGTCTGTCTATCTATCATCTACCTACCTACCTACCTACCTACCTACCTACCTACCTACCTATCTGGTTTTCTATGCTGATAACCTCACAGCAGCTAATGTTGAAGCTCTGTTTGGATATACAGATTTATTTATTTATTTATTTAATTAATTAATTAATTAACTGGATCTGTATGCTGCCCCTCTCCAAGGACTCAGGGTGGCGCACAGCATATATAAAAACAGAACAATAATGTAAATCCAATTAATGATGAGATGATGAGAAGGAATCCTGTTTTAAATTTACAGAGCTATTTTACTGGTTTTCTTTAAAATAAATATTCTGAAACATGTAATCTTCTGATATTTCAATTAATGTAATTTTATTGGTTTCCATTTTTATAAGTTACCAGTAGCCACTGCATTTTCTAACCTCGGCTTATACTCGGGTCAATGAGTTTTCCCAGGTTTTTTTGTGGCAAAACTGGTGCCTCGGCTTATACTCGGGTCAGCTTATACTCGAGTATATACGGTAATTAGATTTGTTATACGCATTGTTTTATACTGTGTCTTGTGAGTCGCCCCAAGTTTTTGGAGAAGGTCGGCATATGAATCTAATAAATAGTAGTAGTAGTAGTAGTAGTAGTAATAATAATAATAATAATAATAATAATAATAATAATAATGATGATGTTCGGAAACTTCAGATCGTGGAGAATGCAGCTGCGAAAGCAATCATGGGCTTTCCCAGATATGCCCATGTCACATCAACACACCGCAGTCTGCATTGGTTGCCGATCAGTTTCTGGTCACAATTCAAAGTGTTGGTTATGACCTATAAAGCCCTTCATGGCATCGGACCAGAATACCTTCGGGACCGCCTTCTGCTGCATGAATCCCAGCGACCGATTAGGTCCCACAGAGTTGGCCTTCTCCGTGTCCCATCGACAAAACAATGCCGTCTGGCAGCACCCAGGGGAAGAGCCTTCTCTGTGGTGGCTCCAACCCTCTGGAATCAACTCCCCCTGGAGATTAGGACTGCCCCCACCCCCCTTGTCTTTCGCAAACTCCTAAAAACCCACCTCTGCCGCCAGGCATGGGGAAATTGATTCCCCTTGGCCGCTTCGTTTTATGTATGGTTTGTTTGGGTTGAATGATTGTTTTTAAATCAAGGGTTTTTAACTGTTTTGCTTTTTAATAATTGGATTTGTATTTTGTATTGCTGTTGTGAACCACTCCGAGTCTTCGGAGAGGGGCGGCATACAAATCTAATAAATTCAATTCAAAATTCAATAATAATAATAATAATAATAATAAATTATTATTATTATTATTATTATTATTATTATTATTATTATTATTATTATTATTATTATTATTATTATTCAATCTCCACATCAGTTTTTCTTCCCAACAAAATCCAAATAGAAGTGGTTACCAATTAAGTGTAATAAAGCCATTCTCCAACCTCCCTCAGTCCTCCTAGGAAAAAAAACCTCTTTGTCACTTAGAAAAACAACATCTGCTAGGTCCGTTGAGTCCATTTTTTACCATCGACAGACTGGAGGCTTTCCTGAAGCCTGGACAGGGTGAAAATGGGCTCCCCCCATCCAGAAAGCCAAAAATCAGTTGGCCAGCTCACATGGGGGGCAGGGGGGTGTTATATATGCATGTGCAGGGGGAAGGCATTGCATTATGGGCGTGGATATATACAAAGGATTTGATTCCCAAAAAGGGTGTCAGAGCTTGCAATGTGAACTTAACATCTGTCTACAATATTTAAAACTATCCCCACATTTCTTCAAGAGATTTTGCAAGTGGTGCATGTCTATATGAATCATATAAATAAGTAAAAATTAATTTAAAAGTATAATGAATATTAATGTAATGAATCAAGTAAAAGTAACTTTCATTAAAATTCATTACCTAATAATTTAGAATTGAATATAAAATACACTCAAGTCATACAACTGTTAGATTATTCTGCCAAAATTTTGAATAGGTTAATCTCTGTAATAAATGTTTCAATTATTTCTGACATGCCTGCAGGTATCTAATTAAATCAGACAGGTTCTCCCTATTGGATACCAGAATACAAAATTGTGAGCTTTGTTTCTGGAGATTTTCTGCTTAAGAGACAGACTAGCAGTCTAGCTTTGACAACTGAGAATACTCGTGCAGACAAAGAGAAATATGTTCACTATTAAAGAGTTACATACAGAAATATAAATAATGTTGTCTTATGATTTCTGCATAGCATCCATAGCTATTGCATGGCTGATCAACATGAGTTAGGACACAAATGCTAACACAAAGAACAAAAGATTCAGAATATGTGGGGTTTTTTTTTAAAGGAAACAAAGGCAGATGATTCAGATGTGTGCAAAGGTGGACAGAGATACATTTTCAAGGGCTGTGGAATTCTGGGAATTGTGTATTCTATGTGAAACTTTGCTTCATGCATAATATTTAAAAATATTTAAAAAGGAATGGATCCAGTGTGGAGCCACCGTATCAAAGAAAGTGGAAGTCACAAGAGTAACCTGTTTAAGGGCACTTGGAGATTTCAGGTTGGTTAAAATTGGAAATAGAATATCTAGCAGGATCATATCTGGAAACACATTGGCCAATAAACAATTTATATAGATACAGGTTCATATTTGCATCTATAGAAGATTTACTGCTAGATTTCTTTTTTAATGAAAATGAAGACAGGTACTTTTAGATTTAATAGTTCTGTATTTTTTATTTCTTAGTAAGATTTTATAATATATATTTTATCTCTATTGGCACATAATTAAAATATTTTAAAAGTTTTGTCTTAATGATTTTTTTTTTATGAAGTAAACAATGGCATAATTAAACAAACATTTTGTTTTTGTGTGATTGATTGATTATATGCCATCAAATTGATGTCAACTCTTAACAACTGGATAGATTTTTTTTCTGGAACTATCTGTTCCCACTCTGGGCCTTTGAGTTTTTCCAACAGTGCACTTATTGCCATTGTAGTCAAATCTATCCATCTTGTAACTGATTATTATCTTTTTCTGTTCCTTTTCATCTTTCCCAGGATTGAAGAATTTTTAAGAGAGCTAAGATTACTAACAATCAAGAAATGCATATGCAGACTAACATTTATCTGAAAATAAATGAATACTTTGACCAATATACTTAGATACCTTATACCTTATTATCTACACCAGTGATTTTCAACCTTTTTTGAGCCGCGGCACACTTTTTACATTTACAAAATCCTGGGACACACCACCAACCAAAATGACACAAATCTAATAAATAAATAAATAAATAAATACATACATACATACATACATACATACATACATACATACATACATACATACATACATACATAAATAACCCCCTCATATATATAATCCCATGTAACATCCCCTTATAAATACAGTCAATCATCAATCATCCCTCCTGAAATTTATACCGCTGTCTCATTTCTGGGTACTTCTCCTGTCTTTCCCCCTTTTCTCTCTCATGTTTCTCATTTCTCTCTCTTCCTCCCTTTTTCCCTCATTCCTTCTCCCTTTCACTTCTCCTCTTTTTCCATCCCTGTCTCTCTCCCCCCCTTATGTGTGTGTATGTATACACACTCCAACCATTTCCAAAACCAGGTGAGGGCTGGGGTTTAATTCTCTTTTATTCTTTTCAAAAACAGGTGAGGGCTGGGGTTTTTTTCTTATTATTCGGGTGCCTTTTACCATATGCTTCAAGAATCACCTCTCTCTCTCTCTTGTTTCTCTCTCCTCTCATTCTCTGCCTCAATCATTTTCTCATTTCTCCTCCCCTTTTTGTTCTCATTTCTCTCTCTCTCCTTTTCTCTTCCTGTCTCTCTTGCTATCTTTTTTTCTCTCTCTCTCTTGCTTTCTTTCAGTATCTCTTGCTATCTCTTTTTCTCTCTTGCTTTTCTTCTCTCGTGCTTTTTCTTGTTCTTTCTCTCTCTCTGTTGCTCTCTCTCATTCTCTTATTTTCTCTCTCTCTCTCTTTTCTTTCTCTCTCTCTTAGTCTCTCTCTTGTTCTCTCTTATTTTCTTTCTCTCTCTTTCATGCTTTCTCTCTCTTGTTCTTTATCACTCTCTCTCTCTCTCTCTGTTGCTCTCTCTCGTTCTCTCTCTTCCTTTCTTCTCTGTGGAGGCCAGCGAAGGTTTCCCTTAGTTTGAATGTTCCGAGCAAGCAGCCCCTTTACTGACAGCCCGGGACAGGACTGTGAGAGGGGTGGGCGTTCCCACAGCGCTTGGAGCGGCTAGCGGCCGGATCGCCAGCGCCGCTGCAGCCACCACTGTGGAAGAAGCCGCACCCCAAAAAAGCTTGAGAGAAGGAAGGATCGGGCTGGCGGGGACAGCCACAAGTGGAAGCCTCAGCCCTGGAGCCCCCTCGCGCCCATGGCTTCTCGTCGATGTCTCTGCCTGCCCGATCCGCTGGAGTGCTAATAGCAGCGGCGGGCAGGAGCCCCCCCCGCTATTCCCGCCGCCGCCACCGCTATTAGCACTCCCGCGGATCGGGCAGGCAGAGGCATCGATGAGAAGCCATGGGTGCGAGGGGGCTCCAGGGCTGAGGCTTCCACTTGCAGGCCCCCCCCCCTATTCCCGCCGCCGCCGCTATTAGCACTCCCGATGCCATTGCCACCATGGGGAGGCAGGGGCAGCCGCGGCTCCCTTTACTCCTACTGCCGCACCTCCCTGCCCCTGCCTCCCCACGGTGCCTCCGGCCAAACGCGCCTCTGGCTTCTCCGCCCTGCCCCATTGCCCGCCCACTCTCCTCCGCCGCCGCCTCCTGCCTTGGGGCGAGGAGTCCGGGACTGTGTGGCTTTGCGCCATGAAGAGAAAACGGCAGCAGGGAAAAGTCGGCCGTTTTCTCTTCATGGCGCAAAGCCACATAGTCCCGGACTCCCGGCCAAACGCGCCCCTGGCTTCTCCCCCCTGCCCCATTGCCCGCCCGATCCGCCCACTCTCCTCCGCCGCCTCTCGCCGCGGCACACCTGACGGTGTGTCGCGGCACACCAGTGTGCCGCGGCACACCGGTTGGGAAACGCTGATCTACACCAATAAGATCATGCACAGGTTTTTCTTCCCCTCATACTCTATGGAAGCAACAGCATAACAGAAATACAGTGATCCCCCGGGTATCGCGATCCCGATCATTGCGAACGGCTATATGGCGATTTTTCAACCCGGAAGTCAAAACACCACCTGCGCATGCGCGCCCTTTTTTTTCTATGGCCACACATGCGTAGATGGCGCCGGGCAGATCAGCTGCTGAGCGGCTTCCCTGGGTCTTCCCCCTCTTGCTGGCGGGAGGGCGAGCGGCGGGCATCAGCGAGGAGTTTCCCCACCGCCCACGCAAACTCCTCGCTGCCGCTCGCCCGCCCTTCGCCCGCCCACGCTGTTCGCTCGCGCCGCTTCCCAGCTGAGTCCTGAAGTGAATTGGCTTCAGGACTCAGCTGGGAAGCGGCGCGAGCGAACGGCTTGTCCGCCGCCTGCCTGCCCGCGCGCCCGCCGCTCGCTCGCCCTTCGCCCGCCCACGCTGTTCGCTCGCGCTGCGAGCGAATGGCTTGTCCGCCGCCTGCCTGCCCGCTCGCCCACCCTTCGCCCGCCCATGCCGTTCGCTCGCGCCGCTTCCCAGCTGAGTCCTGAAGCGAATTGGCTTCAGGACTCAGCTGGGAAGCGGCGCGAAGCGAACGGCGTGGGTGGGCGAGCGGCAGCGAGGAGTTTGCGTGGGCGGTGGGGAAACCCCAATCTTCGGCTCCTCGCTGCTGCGGCGGAAGTAAAAACACCATCTGCGCATGCGCAGATGGTGTTTTTACTTCCGCACCGCTACTTCGCGAAAAACCGATCATTGCGAGGGGTCCTGGAACGGAACCCTCGCAATAATCGGGGGACCACTGTATTGACATTTTTGTACCTTTAGCATTGGAGAAGACACTTTAGAGCAGGGGTAGGCAAAGTTGGCTGTTCTATGACTTGTGGACTTCAACTTATAATTCCTAAGCTAATCATGCTACCTCAGGAATCCTGGGAGTTGAAGTCCACATGTCATAGAAGAGCCAAATTTGCCTACCCCTGCCTTAGAATATCATGCATAGAAAAATAATAGTCCTTGAACGAATCAATCTAGAGTTCTCATTCAAGGCACAAATGAACAGGGTCAAATTATAATACTTATGACACACAATGCACAGGCTCTATAAATTCTGTAGTCTATAATGCTGAGAAAGAAAGAGATCAAAAGAATGCATAATCAGTAGCAAGATAGATGAACTCAATTGCAGCAATGATGTACCATTGGAAGACCTGAAGACAGATTCTGCTGGAGAAAAACTATCCATATGGTTGTTCAGAGTTGATATTGACCTGCTAGCATTTAATCAATTAATCAAATTTAAGATAACAGATATTTAGAAATATATATTTTAAATTATTTATAAAATGCAGGTTGAAAGTTAATTATAGGAAGATTCATGCTGTATAAAAATATAATCTAATAAAGGAAGGACATATATCAGATTACGCAGACATGACCAGCTATGAAGATCCATGTATCTTTCACTAATCCACGTGAAGGCCCCAGAATAATACTGAATAATAATAGCAATAGCACTTAGATTTACATATAGCTTCATAGTGCTTTACAGCCCTCTCTAAGTAGTTTATAGAGTCTGCGTATTGCCCCCAACAATCTGGGTCCTTATTTTACCTACCCATATTTGTGCTAACTTGTTTCAGTAGGTACTAAAAGGTTGAAGCCCTTCGTGAGTATTGACTACTGAGTCTATTTGAACTTCACTAGGCAGGATCCAATTTTAAAAAAACCTAGCTGAGCTGCCGCTGCACAATTTAAAAGCTGTTACAGAAGAAATAGAACATAAATTCTCTAAGCAGTAATGATTTCCTTGCACATGCATGTACCTTTGAACTCTCAGTAGTTCTAATTAATAGTATTAATGTATTTAATGAATGTGGTATAGATTATATCCAGCACATAATGAAACAGCTGTAATTTTGCTTCATTGCTACTATTTTTTTGCTAATTTTGTAAATTATTGCTTTCTTTGATTTTGTAAACTATTACTTTCTTCAAAGCAAGGAATCTTCTCAACTGTAAGTTCAAGAAGTTATTTGTTGCAGATAATGAACTCACAGTTGAGAAAAATCCTTGCTTTGAAGGAACAGCTAATTATAGGTGTTATTTTAAGCTTAAATTAACAACAAGGTTTTTAGATAATGACAGTTACAGTTGTCATAAAGAAATAACTAATGCAAAATTGTTGTTATGTCAATAGTATACAACAGTTGTTAATCATCTTACACATGCAAAATATGAAGCGACGTTTATGAACTGCATTTGGCATCCTACATAAAACTCCAATTAAGTACAAAAATATTGATCAACTCTTTTTATGAGCCAATACTTTTGCACAGGTCAAATTGGCTTTGCCCTGAACCCTTAATAATGCAAGATTGTTTAAAAAAATGAGATTTTAAATTTTATTGACTAATCACTTGAAGTAATTAAAACTTATACGTCTTTAAAAGAATATTATATTTCCTGTCTCATGCTACATAAAGAGGGCATTAAAGTTCATTGCTTCTATTAAGTTTTGAAATCCTCCTAAACATGATAGTAACAGTATTTCTCTCAAATCTGCCACCACCATGGGGGAACTGAGACATCTCCCCTGGGCCTATACAGTTTATGCATGGTATGTTTGTGTGTGTGTATGTTTTCTTTTTAATAAGGGTTTTTTAATGACTTTTAATTATTAGATTTGTTATATATTGTGTTATTATTGTTGTGAGCCGCCCCTAGTCTATGGAGAGGGGCGGCATACAAATCTAATAAATTGAATTGAATTGAATTCATGAGCATAGGTATCACAAAAAACTTTGAATGTACTATTATTGGGATATTGTCTATATCAGTGATGGCAATTTTTTTTCCTGTCGCATGCCAAGAGTGTCTGTATGGGGGGGGGGGTTTGCATGTGCCTGTGCCCACACCCATAATGCAATGCACCCCACTCCCCATGTGTGCACACATGACCCCCTTCACATGTATATATGCATGACATCACCATCGCTTATGCACAAACACACACACACACACACACGCAAACGTGCTCCCCTGCACCATTTAGAAAAAAGATGCTTGCACCAACCTGGAACCCAAAACATGGTGGGCAGCTAGTTCAGGCCAGTTGCTCCCCTGCACTTGCATGCCTGGCTGCCACGGTCAGGAAACACCCGAAGCTGCGCTGCCCAGGATCCACATTAGAAGCTGTTTGTGCTGGCAGAGCAGCGCTGCCTCTTTGCTCCTCCTCCTCCTCCCAGCCTCACTGTCAAACCTTGGCATTTGCCTTACTGGAAAGGGGGAGAAAAGTCCTGGTGGTGATGGGAATGTCTGTGGTGCCAGAGACTGCAGCCATGCTCTGGAGAAGCCCTGTTGGAGCTGTAATCCAATTAATAATAATAATAATAATAATAATAATAATAATAGTAATAATAATAATAATAGTAACAACAACAATAACAACAACAACAATAATAATAATTATTATTTATTAGATTTGTATGCCGCCCCTCTCCGAGGATTAGCTGTATACATGGTGGCAGCCAGCGCAAGAGAAGCAGAACACCCAACACTCAGTTCTGCAGCCCGGTTGGGCGATTCTGGAATGGCCTGCACTGGTGGGGTGTTAGACTTGCCTACATAAATTTACCAGCACCACTGCCTCTGCTTCTCTTGCACTGGCAGCCACCATGTACACAGCATGCAGCTGCGAAATCTGGAGAAAGAGGGAGCCACTCACACCTTTTTAAAAAGTCTCCTTTCCCCAAAAGAAAATAAATTGGGTTGTTGATTTGTCATGTGTAACATAAATGTAGAAAATATAGACACACAGACACAGACATACAACAATTCCATTCTATTTATGGGCTAAGCGAACCCTTTGGGCTGCTTTTACATGCAAAGAAATGAGACTCCCACAGAAATGGCTGGGCTCTGCAAGTGAAGCCACCACTCCCCCGCCACTTTGCCTGGTACCTCTGGAAACACATCCCTCCTTTCCTCCCTAAATCTGCCTTCCTGTGCAAAGGGTCTCGGGAGAAAGTTGGAGGAAGCAGCTTGACTGGCGGAGGCAGGTCATATGTTGGCATTGTAGGGCCACATCCCCTGCATCCATCACTGACCAAGGCAGCGTGGAGCCAAGAGGTTCCTTCAGCTGGAAATATCAAGGCTGGTTTTTCAATTATGGTGCTCATTTGAAAGTTTGGTGCCAAGATTTCACAACCAAGAAAGGAAGGAACGGTGCTCTCCTCTCTTTCACCAACCCCCTTGAAGATGGGGAGAGGGGCGGCATACAAATCTAAATAATAATAATAATAATAATAATAATAATAATAATAATAATAATAATAATAAGTTTCTAGTAGCTGCTTTCCAAAATAGATCTCTTAGCTCAAATAGCACCCCGAGGTTGAGATAGCTCTTCATCCCCATCTGTACCCAGGTAGCGGCCAATGGCCCTGAGTAGTGGTGTTTTGTTGGTTTGTGGGAGTGAAGAGCCGGTAACAGCATGCAGATAGAGGGAAAGTGCTTTTTGTACCCCCAGCTTACTTGTGCAGGCAGAAGCAGATGTTCAGAAGAGATCCGAGGATGGGCTTCTTTTAGTTGGATGATCACTGGGGTAGTTCAGAGGGGAGCTATGTTGGTAGATCCATTTGGAGGGACCTGGGTGGGGTGAGTCCTGCTTAATTTGGCTGTTATTTTTCCTTTTCAAACCAACTCCAAGCATGCTATGCACAAACCTCAGCAGCTCTTGTGCTGCCGCCTGTACCACTTGCTTGGAGCTGGTCTGGAAATGAAAAAAACACAGCTGCCCCACCCAGGTCCCTCTGAATGGGTCTCCCTACTTTACCCTCACCTCTGAACTACATGCCTGAAAGTAATTGCCCCCCCCAAAAGGAGCCTGCTTCCAATCTCTTTTGAGCACCATGCGCTGACTGGGAAAGCTCCAAACGTGCAGCCTAGCCTGGGCTCCTCCCTGCTGAGGGCTGCCATTCCCTGGCTGATGGCAGCACTCTCGGTCCTGCCACCTCATTCACTCCATCGGCCGTGCGGTCCCCAGGGCTGTGGCGATTTTTGCCTTCCTTTGGCCATTGTTTGGGCACCATTGTCGCAGCATTTGCAGCTCTAGAGCATTTGCAGCTCTAGCTTTGCAGAGTACACAACCCATTAGATGTCAAAGTCCTCTTCAAACATGATGAACGAACATCATCATCATCATCATCATCACAGTTCTATATATTTAGCCGTTCAGCAAAGTTTAATTATTAGACATTTAGCACAACCAAATAACAAATTTTAAAAATATAACTAAAATAGAGGTGTTTTTTGAAAAAAAAATCAGGATTGTATCAAAATATCAGTTATCAATAGAATTTATTTTATTTATTTATTTTATTTATTAGATTTGTATGCCGCCCCTCTCCGAAGACTCGGGGCGGCATCCACCAGTAGAATTCAGAAGTGATTTAGGTGGAATGCATGTAAGTTTTAATTATTTTTAATTAATCATAAGTGATTAAAAATAATTAAAACTTGCATGCATTCCACCTAAATCACTTCTGAATTCTACTGGTGGATGTTAACATTAACCTATGAATATATTAATATCATAAGTGATTAATATATTCATAGGTTAATGTTAATAGTATTTATTTTCTTCTTAGAAAAATTAAGTTTTTATTTATGTTGTCATGATGAAATCAAGTTTCTTTAATGAAGAGATTGGTGGGACTTATTCAGGGGACCAAGCTTTGAACACTGTAAGTTGTGATAAAGCCTACTTTCGTTTCCTGTCACTGAAACTGTCACTCTGAGCTTGTCTTTTCAGTAACATTTGTATTCAATAGCATTTGTATTTGCTGATCCTAAAAATGATCCAGTTGCATTAAGGATTTGTTATTAAGTCTTTTTATACTGGAGGTATCCTTTTGGATTTACATCTGAAATGTAGCAAAACACTAAATATTTTTTTGTTTTCATACCATATTTTCAGAATACTTGAGAAAGTGAGCAACAGTTCTTGGAACTATTACAGAGTGAGATGTGGAATAATTGACATATTGAGAATGAATTATTATTTTAAATACAGATTAAAAGTCTGCATGATGGCTTCTGAGAGTTACTAATCTTGTTGCCTATAATTTCATTCTTAAATTACTGGTAATTGCAATAAGATTAAGAATGAGTCTAGTATTATTATTAAAATAAGTATCAATATTAGCTAGAGAAGAACTTTTCACTAATTCAGAAAAGTGTTTTCTGAAAATAAGGAATCTAAACTATTCACATTGTTATATTCAGGTGGAAGAATATACAGTATATAACAAATACCATAGGACTGTTTTTGTGGATTGGTTCATTCCATAACTTTTAATAGAAGTGTAATATTTATAGAAACCTTTCTAGAAAAATACTATATCTTTGAAATTAGCTTGAAAATTATAAGCAGAGCATGTATAATTATAATGATACATGTTGACATCTGCATATAGTTTTTTTTAAAGAGTTTTGAGTGACATGTATAATTATGAAACTAATTATACATGTCACTCAAACATTAAAGGACATTAAAGGACTTTTTTTCTTGAGGTGAAAGTTTAAAACACACCTCTCATCATTCGGTGATAAAACATATTTCAGGAAAAATTACAAATATGGTAGTATAAAATGTTAGTTGTATATTTTCAAAAAAAGACCAATTTAAGCAATTTAATGTACCATATTTTTCAGAGTATAAGACACACACCCCTCGCCGAAAGTGGGTGAAAAAATCAGGGAATCTTATACAGCGAAAGTTGCTGTAGGGGAGGGGATTGGTGAGGCGCTGATCAGCTGTTCAAACAGGCTGTGGTGAACAGGCTGTGGCGGTGGCAAATGGGCGGCACTGAACAGGCAGTGGCAGCATACGGGCTGTACAGAACAGGCTGTGGTAATGGAGAATGGGCTGCGCCAAGCAAGCCTCAGTGGCGGTGAATGGACCACGGTGGTGATTGGACTGGGGCAAAGAGGCCCCAGTGAATGGGCCAGATGAATACTGGATGGATACTGGGTGGCGGAAGCAGATTCCCCCCCCCTGGTTTTCTTCCCCCTAAATGATAAGTACTGTACATCTTATAGTCCGGAGTGTCTTATACTCTGAAAAATACTATAAATATAATACAATAGAAATACAGTGGAACCCCGACATAAGAGCTGCTCGACTTAAGAGCTACTCGAGATAAGAGCTGGGAGAGGAGAGACATTTTTTTATTTTATTTTATTTATTACTTGGATTTGTATGCCGCCCCTCTCCGCGATACGAGCCGAGAAGAGCCGGGCTGGCTTACTTTCCTTCCTTCCCGCGCTGATGCAGAGCCACTCTAACAAAGCGTCGCGCCCCTCTGATGCTTTCGGCGGCTTCCGAAGCGACGCTGGGCTCTTTTGCCGCCAAAAGCGCCGGGGGGGGCGTGACGCTTTGTTCGAGTGGCTCTGCATCAGCGCGGGAAGGAAGGAAAGTAAGCCAGCCCGGCTCTTCTCGGCTCGTATCCCGGCACTTGGTGAGTGGAGAGGCGGTCGCCTCCCCTGTCGCCCCACTCCGGGGGTCCTTGGCTTCTGCTGGGGGTGGGGGGATCCGAACGCTGTTTTGAATTTCACATTCCGAGTGGCCCAAATGCCAAAGGCGAACTTCCGCACCTCAGGAGTTAGCTCGCAAACGGCGCAGCTGTTTTAAAACATCGCTGCCGGCCTGGGGGGGAGAGGGAAAGGGGGGAGAGGGGGGAGAGAAAGAGAGAGGGAGAGAGAGAAAGAGAGAGAGAAAGGGGGGAGAGGGGGGAGAGAAAGAGAGAGGGATAGAAAGAGAGAGAGAGAGAGTGAGAGATGCTCAGTGAGCCTTTCTTTGAAGTTGCCTTTCTTTCTTTCTTTCTTTCTTTCTTTCTTTCTTTCTTTCTTTCTTTCTTTCTTTCTCTCTTTCTTTTTCTCTCTTGCTCTCTTGCTCTTTCATTCTTTTTTCTTTTTCTTTCTTTCTTTCTCTTTCTTTCTTTCTCTTGCTTTCTTTCTTTCTCTTGCTTTCTCTCCTTCCTTCCCTCCTTCCATTTCTTTCATTCTCCCTCTCTATTTTTATTTCTCTTTCATTTTCTTTCTTTCTCTCTTGCTTTCTTTCTTTCTTGCTCTTTTTCTTTCTCTCTTTTACCTTCCCTTCCTCTATTTCTTGCTTTCCTTTTCCTTCCTCCCTTCTTTCCTCCCTCTACAGGATTGGGTGGCAGTGAAGTTACTCTCCCCTTTCATAAGTTTCCTTGCTTCCTTCCTCTGTTCCTGTCCCTTCACCCTTTCTTTCTTTCTTCCTTTCTTTCTTCCTTTCTTTCTTTCCTTCCTTCCTTTCCTCCCTCCATTTCTTGCTTTCCTTTTCCTTCCTCCCTTCTTTCCTCCCTCTACAGGATTGGGTGGCAGTGAAGTTGAATAAATAACTACAGTTTAATGAATAAAAATAAAAGTTTGCCATGTTGATTGTTTTGGGTAAAAAGAGGAAGGGAAGGAAAGCTCTCAGCTTATCATCTTATTAATAAGTAAAGTTACATTTATTCTTG
Source organism: Erythrolamprus reginae (assembly GCF_031021105.1). Taxonomy (NCBI): domain Eukaryota; kingdom Metazoa; phylum Chordata; class Lepidosauria; order Squamata; family Dipsadidae; genus Erythrolamprus; species Erythrolamprus reginae. Next base: position 97,354,284 of record NC_091953.1, on the reverse strand, counting down.
CAATGTCTTTTTGCATAATTTAGACTAACTTTGTGAGTTTTTTGAGGGCTGGAACCAATTAAAATTATTTACATTAATTCCTATGGGGAAAAGTCATTCGAGATAAGAGCTGCTCGACTTAAGAGCGCAGGTCCGGAACGAATTAAACTCGTATCTCAAGGTACCACTGTACTATTAACAAAATACAATAGTATATTTACTCAGTGTCATGAAGCTGTTTTCAATCTTGATTTAGGCAGCCTACTAGGAATTTGATAAAGTTGTAAAAGCAAAGGTGATTGTGAAGCAATCATGAATAACAATAGCCTGTCGTCCTATCAGATTTTAGTGACAAGATAATGATTATTGCCTTCAAGCCATTTCTTTTTGCAAACATATAAAAGGAACCTGGGAGGAAAGGCTGAGAATCCTTTGCTGCTTTTGCCCTATTTCATATAACATTATTCAGTTTCTTGATACCAAACCTAGAAAATAAATCTATTGCCTTTCTAGCATTAACAATTGGAATCTATCCAAAGACATAATTAAAATAAATTCGTCACTGTTTCTAGGGGTTTATCCTCACATCTTGTTAATAAAGTTTCTTAAAAGATGTATCTTTGTTTCATCCTCTAACCATCAAAAATACATTTAACTAATTTGAAATTGTTTTCTGGACACAATTTATACGATGATATAATTGATAATGCAGTGAAGACTGATATATATATGTGACAACATACAGATAGAATTGTCGGGTATCAATAAAATTATAACTGCCTTGGAAATGGCCCTAGGTTGGGCCGAGAGGTAAATAAGGAGCTGTGATGTTCCTTTAATACACCAGGGTGATTCGACACAAAAATATGTAACCCTTCCCTGGTGCAGAGCTGAAGGGATTGGATACTGTAGCCTACAGGATAATTCTCTGCCTTACAAGGCAAGGGTTGCAGGTTCAAGTCCCAGTGGGTATGGCTAGCTGATGAGGCCAAAATAAGGCTGAAATAGATCTATCCTAATCTCCCTTAATTTTCAAATTCAGCAAAAAAATGGCCTTTTATAGGCTGTTGAAGACGCTTTTCCTTCTATTTCTGTGTACTCTTTTTGCAGAATAATTCTCCTTTAATTTTATTGTTTCATACCTTGCTTTTTCCTCTATAGTAAACAGCCATATTTCCTCATTTCACTTGCCATCAGAGAAATCAGACAGCTGGCCTTGCTCCCTTCCTCCCCATTGTAAATTATTATTATTATTATGAGTATTTATTGCTTCAATGTTTAATTGGTTTTTAATTATTGTAAGCCACTGAGAGTTGCTTCTATGTGAGGTGGGCAGTAAACATGTCAAATAAATAAATATTGGCCAGCCATAGCAGCATCCAACAGCCTGCCCATGTAGTAGGGCTAGTCTGGAACAAGGCTGAATCCAAAAATATTGAATGATTTGAACAATCTTAATGAATACTTGAACAAAACTAGATGAAGAGCTAAGCTGCTAATTTAGCTATTCTCTTTGTATCGAATTTAGCCCTATCTACCTTGTAATTCAGACACAAAGTCAAGGTCTTTTTGGAGAGTAGCTGTGTTATTGGTAGTGTTGAAAAGTTTGACATCATCGGCGAAGAGAACGCAGTTGCTTGTAATGTGATTGCAAAGGTCATTTATATAGGGTATGAAGAGTGTTGGTCCAGGTATCCAGAACAGGATTAGATATGGCGCTCCCTATTTTGACAACTTGTTGTCTGTTTGATAGGAATGCAGTTATCAACTATGGAAGGATCCTAATATTCCGTAGGATTTGAGTTTTAGAAGTAGTGAGTCATGAACCACTGAGTCGAAGGCTTTACAGAAGTCAATATAAATTGCATCTATAGATTTGCCCTGATCGAGATGTGTAGTCCATATGTTTTTGCAGTAAAGGAGCAGTGAATTGCAGTGAAGGAACAGTGAATTGCAGTGAATTGAACTTTTTTCAAAGTCTCAACATCTTTTTGGTAATGTGGTGACAAAAACTGGATGCAATATTCCAGGTGTGGTCTTACTAAGTTTTTATAAAGCAGTACTAATACATTACATGATTTTGATTCTGTGCCTCTGTTTATACAATCAAGGATTGTATTAGCTTTAAAAAAACACTGGTGAATTTGGTTGTTCACACCTGACTTAATATAATTTACTGTAACATGCAAAATTTTGGCCATTTGCACTGCATGTTGACACATGTTCATATTATGCATTGTTTGAATTTTAACAATGGCCTATAGTTTTCAAAACGATTTAATGTATTTAGTTACTTAAAACTAATTATAGAAATACTAAGAATATAAAGCTAATTCTGTGATATTATAAAATGCCTATTTATCACATCACATCATTTTATTTTTTATTTTTTGAAAATGATTAGATTAGATTAGATTTATTGGATTTATATGCCGCCCCTCTCCACAGACTTGGGGCGGCTCACAACAATGGTGAAGAACAGTACATAGTAACAAATCTAATATTTAAAAATCTAGATTACAGTTTTAGATTAAAATAATTAATAAAAATATAGTTAAAGAGAAATTAAAGCTATGCAGAATTCATGGTAGTTGTTAGTGAAGCTTAGATCTGTGAGCAAATGCTTTTAAAAAACTCATATAATTTTATTTCAGTTTTCAAATTCTTTTTGTATATTTTGTTTTGAAAAACTTGTAAGTTAGGGAAAAAAATTCTTGCCAAAGCATCCTAAGTCATATAGTGAAGCCATCCATTATTAGGGATAATATTTCAGTTTTGAAATTCAGGGAAGAGCATAGTTTTAAACTATGTTCCTTACATTCTAACATTTATCAGAATCTATGCTGCTTAAATAACAATAAAGAAAATGAATCGATTGACAGCAAGAACAGTTTATTTATTCCTTTAGTCACACTTCACTAACAAAATCAATACCTATCTAAAACATCTGATATTCCAGTGGTTTAAATAAATAGCTGACATCCTTGAATGGGGAAAAGGAGAGAGCTTAGAGAAGTAGCAGCATAGATATTTAGCATTTATATTGATCTTGCGTTGAATACTCGTGAAATTTTTATTTGTAGCTAAAATGTGTGAATCTCTTTTATGAAGAAAATACTCCCTATAGCCGAAGTCATATAAAAGAAAAAGAGAACTGATTCTATAATACTGTTGTCAGGTTGTATGTTTATTTTAAAAGAGATTGTACACTAGAGTGTTTTTTATTAAGGCCGTTTTTTGGAAGAGTGTGCAGTATTGTGTGATTTAAAAATAAAAAAATAGAGCTATTGACATTCACAATATAAAACTTTTTTTAAAAAAAATCTGGTTAGCTAATAGCTTGCTGTAAAGATGAAATGAATGAGACAGTGTTATTACAGAAGTGCAGAACATTGAAATAGGTCATAGCCCTGAAAGTTCATCCATGTTTCTTAATCGTACATAATAGAAATAATGGCATTATGTTTATGGCAAAGCATAGTCTTGGATCCATTAATTAAGATAAAAAATAAAAGTAAAGATACAAAGGCCTCGTGCATCAAGGTTTCTCCATCAACGTCTCCAATCAAGTCATCTGATTCCATCCACTTCCATTCTTCATCTATCAGTGTTTCTCAAATAGTGGAGTGGGTCCCCCTGGTGGGGGGGCATGGAGCGATACCCCGGGGGGTGCGAGACCCTGGGGAACGTGCTTTTTTGGCTGCAGAGAGGGGGGGGGGGGATTGCACCGAACAATAGCACAGAACAAGAGACATGAAGTGCATATAACAAACCTTAAGAGACACCATGGAAAAATATTTAACAGGGAGGAAAAGAAAGGAGAAGAGAGACAAAAATAATGAGACAAAAGTAAGTCTCCCGAAAGCTAAGATGAGGAAATATGACGAAGTGTATGAAGCGGTTGGCTTCAGAGACAGGTGGGAGACGAGGAAATACTAGTATGTTTACTATGTTTAAAAATATTGGCAGTAGACAGCATGAAGCCAAATAAATTAAGGCATTACTTAAATACATTACACCCCAATCACGCTGATAAGCCGCTTGAGTCTTTTTCTGCAAAAATGTGCTGAATATTGCAAACAATCATCCCAGTGGAGAGTTGTGGGTGTGCGAAATGTTTATTTCTTCCTAGGGGGGCATAACAGAAAATAATTGAAAAACACTTATCTAGGAGCAGTCATTGATTCTCTTACATGTTCTGTCTGCCTTTTCAACAAACGGCAGGACAGCCTTACGCAATTAGTCCTTCAGGTTTTAGCAGATCACAAGGTAATCTTAGAGACCCTGTCATCCCTCCTGGGAAAGATGGTGTCTTGCATGGCTATCACCCCCTGGGCATGTCTCCATTCCCAAGAACTTCAATGGTTCCTCTTGCCATTTCAGAAGTTGGGCCAGGGCACATAATTTCACAGAGTTCTACTCTCCCTTTCAGTTTGCTGATCCCTTCTCTTGTGGAGTTCCTCAGCCATTTCCAAAGGCAGCTCATTTTGAATTCCACACAGACTAGTAGTGACAACAGATGCAAGCCTGTTGGGATGGAGTGCCCACACCTACAGAGCGATGGTGCAGGGCCAGTGGCCACCCCAGGAGTCCACGTAATCATCAATTGACTCGAACTATGAGCAGCCTACCTTGTCCTCAGGCAGTTCCGTTACAGAATCTCTGGGTCCTCATGTTGACCATCAACCTGTGAACAAAAGCCCACATAAATTGCCAGAGGGCACCAATTCAAAATCTCTACAATGCGAAGCCAGGAGGCTGGGCCAAGAGACACCTCCAGTCCTTGTCTGCAGATCACATCTCAGGGAGTTACAACACCCATATAGACTGGCTCAGCTGAGCGCAAGTGGATTAAACAGAGTGGCGGCATCTTCCATTCCTCTTCATCGAAATATCTCACGTATTCAGACCACCGCTCATCAGCCTCTTTGTGACCCCTACCAACACCCAACTATCATGGTTCTTTTCCCGCTTTCCGTCGCTGGGAAAGGAGCAAGTGAACGCACTCAGGAGTCCATGGCCTCCCAGCCTTCTATACACCTTCCCGCTGCTGCCAGTGATCCCAGACTTGATTCAGAAAATCCTTCAGGAACGAGTGGAAATAATACTTGTGGCCCCATTCTGGCCTCATTGAACATAGCTTGCTGACCTCCAGGCTCTTTCAGTCACCTGGCCATGGCAGTTGCCCGTTTCGATGGACATAATAATAATTTAATAGCAATTTATTAGATTTGTATGCCGCCCCTCTCTGAGGACTCAGTTAGGGAGCTTTACATCACCCAGACCCTGCTTGGCTTCAATTGACTGCCTGGAAATTGAATGGTGCAACTCGATCAGCCAGGAGTATGATGGCGATGTTATTCCCATCATGCAGGCTTCCCACCATCTATCCACTGCCTGTATTTATTCTGCCATATGGGAGATTTTTTGTAAATAGTGTGCAAAGGAAAATCTCTCCTCAGTGTGTATTCTTGTTTCTAAAATTTTGCGGTTCCTTCACCAAGGTCTTCGCAAGGGCTTGGCTCCCAACACCTTCTACAGACAGATGGTGGTGCTTGCATTGGTTCTGTGATCGGTTTGAGTCTTTAATTTGGGTTCTCACCACCCGTCATTTCCTCAAGGGAGCAACCAACCTCCAGCCTCCTACAGCACACCGCTATCCTACCTGAAACCTCATGGAAGCGCCCTATGATCTTCTTTGGGAAACTATTGCACTACCTCTCCATCAAGGTGGCCTTTTTTGTGGTCAAAATGTCACTTCGCCAAATTTCGGAGCTATCAATCCTTTTGATGAAGGGCAACCTATGCATATTTCAACTGGACAAGGTGACTTCTTTCTTTCTGAAGGTAAATTTGATGTCCCATAAAATACATAAAACATAAAAACATAGAAGATGGTCAGCAGAAAAAGACCTCATGGTCCATCTAGTCTGTTCTTATACTAATTTCTGTATTTTATCTTAGGATGGATATATGTTTATGCCAGGCATGTTTAAATTCAGTTACTGTGGATTTACCAACCATTGTCTGCTGGAAGTTGGTTCCAAGCATTACTATTCTTTCATTAAAATAATATTGTCTCACGTTGCTTCTGATGTTTCCCCAACTAACCTCAGATTGTGCTCCCTTGTTCTTGTGTTCACTTTCCTATTAAAAACACTTCCCTCCTGAACCTTATTTAACCCTTTAACACAGAGGTCCCCAACCTTTTTTGCACCAGGGACCGGCTTTAAGCTAGACCAATTTTCCACGGCCCGGGGGGGCGGGGCTTTGGTCATATGGGGGTGGGGTTATGGAGGGGTGGAGCTTAGTGACACAGCCCTCCACACTTCTCCACAGGACGGGGAGAATCAGGAGGCTCCTTTGGCGGCTGGGGGCTGCCTGGCTTTGTGATTTTGGCTGGGGGGGGAGTTAGTAAGGTCCTACTTCTCCACCCCCCAGCCAAAAATTCAAAGCCTATCTGCTGGATACGGGCGATGAGTGGGACAGAGCGGCGCGGAAGCCTCTTGCAGCAGCTGCTATAGCCACCGGCTTCCGCGCCGCTCGTCCCACCCATCGCCCGTATCCAGCAGAAGCTGCTGCCTGAGTGCTCTTGGCCGGCGGGATTCAAAGTGCTGGGGTGGGGGGTGTCCCGACAGCCCCCCCACCCCAGTGCTTTGCCTCCTGCTGGGACACCCCCCCACCCCAGCACTTTGAATCCCACCGGCCAAGAGCACTCGAGCAGCAGCTTCTGCTGGATACGGGCGATGGGTGGGACGAGCGGCGCGGAAACCTCTTGCAGCAGCTGCCACAGCCACCGGCTTCGGCGCCGCTCGTCCCGCTAATTGTCCGTGTCTGGCAGAAGCTGCTGCCCGAGTGCTCTTGGCCGGCGGGATTCAAAGTGCTGGGGTGGGGGGTGTCCCAGCGGGAGGCGAAGCACTCGGGTGGGGGGGCTGTCAGGACACCCCCCACCCCAGCACTTTGAATCCCGCCAGCCAAGAGCACTCGGGCAGCAGCTTCTGCCAGACACGGGGAATGAGCGGGATGAGCGGCGCCGAAGCCGGTGGCTGTGGCAGCTGCTGCAAGAGGCTTCCGCGCCGCTCTGTCCCACTCATCGCCCGTATCCAGCAGATAGGCTTTGAGTTTTTGGCTGGGGGGGGGGACTTAGGAAGGTCCTACTTCTCCCCCCCCCAGCCAAAAACTCAAAGCCTATCTGCTGGATACGGGCGATGAGTGGGACAGAGCGGCGCGGAAGCCTCTTGCAGCAGCTGCCACAGCCACCGGCTTCGGCGCCGCTCGTCCCGCTCATCGCCCGTATCCAGCAGATAGGCTTTGAGTTTTTGGCTGGGGGGGGGGAGAAGTAGGACCTTCCTAACTCCCCCCCAGCCAAAATCACAAAGCCAGGCAGCCCCCACCCGCCAAAGGAGCCTCCTGATTCTCCCCGCCCTGCCCGACGCCCCACCCTGTCCTGCATAATGTCCTCTGCCGGGAGGGCAGCGCCGCCGCGGACCGGCTGGAAAACCCCAACGGCCCGGTCCCGGTCCGCAGACCGGCGGTTGGGGACCTCTGCTTTAACATATTTAAATGTTTCGATCATGTCCTCCCTTTCCCTTCTGTCCTCCAGACTATGTAGATTGAGTTCATTAAGTGTTTCCTGATAAGTTTTATTCTTAATACCTTCCACCATTCTTGTAGCCCGTCTTTGGACCCGTTCAATTTTATCAATATCTTTTTGTAGGTGAGGTCTCCAGAACTGAACACAGTATTCCAAATATGGTCTCAGCAGTGCTCTATACAGTGGGATCACAATCTCCCTCTTCCTACTTGTTATACCTCTAACTATGCAGCCAAGCACTCTACTTGCTTTCCCTACCGCCTGACTGCACTGTTCACCCATTTTGAGACTGTCACAAATCACTACTCCTAAATCCTTCTCTTCGGATGTTTTTGCTAACACAGAACTGTCAATACAATACTCAGATTAAGTATTCCTTTTCCCCAAGTGCATTATTTTACATTTGGAAACATTAAACTGCAGTTTCCATTGCTTTGACCACTTGTCTAGTAAAGGTAAATCATTTGCCATAGTACAGACGCCTTCAGGAATATCAACCCTATTGCACACTTTAGAGTCATTGGCAAATAGGCAAACCTTCCCTACCAAACCTTCCCCCTATGTCACTCACAAACATATTAAAAAGAATAGGACCTAGAACAGACCCTTGTATCAAGAACTGGTTCTTCCATCCTTCTGCATTTATCCCTCCCATCCATCAGAACAATGTTGGCATGCCCTATGGTGGAGTCTCAAGGTATATATTAAATGCCCAGGAAGTCGGAGGCCCTCTCTGTGGCTTTCAATCCGCATTCCTTGGGACATATCTTCTGCTCCCTTTGGTTGCTGGATCAGCAGCACCATTGACCAGGTCTACGAATTAGCCGCTCTTCCCACTTTAGAGGGCATCATGGCACATTCAACTAGGAGTGCGGCTATGTCAGCTGTTTTGGTGACTGAGGCCTCTTGACAAAGTCTGCAGGGCTGCCATGTGGGCACATATTTCCCAGTTCATCCGCCACTATAAAAATAGATTCATAAGCTTCGGTGGGTGCTGCCTTCAGGAGGCAGATCTTTTAGCAAGGTGTGGATCATCCTTAGTCTGCACATTTTTATTTTTCCCCCTTCCTGTGACCTCTGTTTTGGTATGTCCCATCCTGAATCCTGATTCCACTCCAGGATGGAGAATAGGCATTGGACCTACCTGATATGTCTCTTCCCAACTAGTGGAACCAACATTCAGTCCCTCCCTTGGTGGCTGGTGCTGATGTTTTTAAGTTGATTTGGCCTCCCTAGTCCCTTCTTTCTGTCACAATCCACCAGAATGGGAGTCTTCCATGTGTATCTTTGAATTAGAAATTGCTACAGTGAGTCTAGTCATCGGATTCGTCAGATCTGGGTGTAACAGGGCAGATCCCAGCAATTAAGTTTAGAGACAGACTCGGTCCTCAAGCTGATTGGTTGATGACAATCAATCTTGAATGCTGGTTCCACCGGATGAGAAGAGGCGTATCAGGTAGGTCCAAGCCTATTTTCTTACCTTTCTTGCCAAGGTTGTTAAGTTAATCACTGTAGTTGTTAAGTTAGTAATATGGTTGTTAAGTAAACCTGGCTTCCCCATTGACTTTGCTTGTCAGAAGGTTGCAAAATAGGATTACATGACCCTGAGACAGGAAACCATCACAACCATCTGAATTTTGATTACATGACAATGGGGATGCTGCAACGGTTATAAATGTCCTAACTCATTTTTTTCTGTGCCATTATAACTTCAAATATTCACTAAATGAACTATTGTAAATTGAGGACTCTCTGTATTCATTCAGATACAGCATAGGTAAAATAGTAAGAAGTTGGTTGATGCTGTTAAGGGATATTATATTGAGGAAGTGTTCTGAGCTAAGTAGGAAAAATATGTCTCATTTTTTTGGTACCAAGAGAAATGGGGGTATCTCCCCTTTGTCATCCTTTTAATAGCAAAAATATTGCTGATATTTACTCAAGAAAGCAAAAATGAGATACAATGGCTTAAAGAAAGATGGCACCTTTTGTATTATTTCTTTTACTTCTTGCACAAAGATATCTCTTTGTGAAGGATAAAGGCTAAAAAAATAACAATTTGTCAGGGAAACGGTACTGATATATTACGGTACTTAAAAACTACAACCATAGTGATTTATATTATTAAATCAATATTAAATGTATTTGCACTTGTAATTTATATCCATTTCTGATGAATATCAGGAAGTCTCATTTTTATGTTAAAATATTCTAAAATAATATTATTTGAATGATTTTTAATTTATTCTTCACAAACAATGTTGTGAACCACTCCAAGTTGTGTCTCCTAAGATGGATGATCCCATATAATTCTTAAAATAATAAAAATGTACATAGTGATGAAAGTTTTATAGTATTCTTCCTTAGACACACAGACAGACACATACATTAAAATAAGAATGTGATAAATGAAAGACAAAAAATTGAAAGAGTCTGACTACCATATTAGTGCAAGAAGTATGAATAAAGTTGATTTGTTTAAAAGCAAAAGAAAATCCTTGAACATATTCTAAAAATTTTTGATTTTGTGTATTAAAAAAGCAATAAAAGATGCTGCTTCACTTTCTTATTTAGAATAGTTATTAACACAGAGTAATGCTTTTAAAAAGTCAGGTGGCACAATGCAGCACTGTCATTTTTATGTCCATCTAATTAATTTATTTATCTTGTTTTGGTATATGGAGAATGTTTGGATAAGAGGAAGAGATAGAGAAACTCACTGCACTAAACCTCTTGTTTCAGAAAGTTTGGATATTTTTTCCTAAACCACACATAGTAAAAATGCAAACAGTGTTTAAAGTTCTTTTCAGTTATGACTAAATAAGAAAAATGTGAATGTCAAATTGTATTGAATTTAATGTGAATTTGTTTTTAGTTTTCTTTAAATCTTTTTAAATGACCTATAAAATGATATCTCCATGCTAAATGCTTATAATACTTCTTCCAGTTCTCTAGAAAAAATGCTATATATGTTTTTTGCAGTTCTTTCATTCAACTTAAATATGAACCTTATTTTTATTTCTGGTCAGCAGGGCTAGGTAAGTTTTGAAAATAAAATTAAAAAATGAAGTGCTTTTAACGAATACTAAAGAAATGCTTATTTATCCCAAGTATACAAACATACAATAAGATTTTGTGGTTTTTCTACCACTAGAAAATGAAATAATAACATATTGTTCTGCAAAGATCATGAAAGTGGTAATTATGAATACTTGACATGACATTTAATTGTACATGTTTAACTATAAAATCACTGAAGTTAATTGTGGGAGAAAGATCCAACAGGACAATGCATTTTTTTTAAAAAAAGTGCAATACTCTTTAAAAGAAACACAAAAAAATGTACATTAATCTGGAAATTTGGGTAGACGCAATATTAATTTGTACACTGGAGTCCTAAATGAGATTTTGAAATTTTCATCATGAAAGCAAAACTGTATAAGAACTAATGACAACACATTTTCAGGGTATAAACTGAATCTTTAAATTACACAAATACTGTGGAATTATTCAGCAGTGAAAGGAATGAAATAAATATTAAAAAACACAATATAAAGATCTATTTGAATGAATCAAACTTTGCTATTTAATTTACATATGTAGGGCTTATTAGGATGATGAATGACACTGCTGAAGAACAAAACATATTTCTGAAACAAAAGAACATCTCTGTAGCCTAATAACATTTTATGCCAGCACTTATATTTATCAAAAAGAGATGCTATTTATTGCTATGATTATTTAAAAATCATTTTTATTGTCCTTTGTTCTTCCCTCTTCTGGGAATTTTAATTCAGAGTTTTGACACCTGCTTATTAACTTGCTTGAAATATGAAATACAAAGGCATCTGCTGTATAAAGAATTCTAACCAGCATGTTTATATTACTGGCAGCTGTACACAAATTAGCTCAGTTTGGATTTATTTCTCTTCAGAATAGAAAGCATCTCAGGCAAGGTTGCCTCAGCTCACATATATATTATGATGATAATTTTTTTTAAAAAAAATGCCCGAGATTCAGAGCAGGTGCATCTACAGTGATTTGTCAAAATCTGCACAATGGCTAACAGATTGTTGCGACTGACGGCCTACCCTGCACACAAAAGGGGTGGAGCTTAAATTGTGATGATTGCCATCTTGCAAATTTTAATAGTCTCAATGAAAAGCTCTGAGTCAGTACTACAATTAAGAATTACTTATTCTTATGCAAGTTCACTTGTTAGTTTACAATATGTCAGAAATTATTTATTTGTATCAATCTGCCCACACAGATAATCAAACTAAGCAGTTTCAATGATTTGATCAGTACATTTTATGTTACGGTCACTGGGACATGTGAAGCAGAAGATGGTCCCCTAAATAATCTGGTCCAATACCATGTATGGCTTTATAGGTAATAACCAATGCCTTGAATTGTGTTCCGAGACCGTTTGGCAGCCAGTGCAGCTCACGGAGTGCTAGACTGATATAGGAGTACCTAGGTACGCCCAACTCGGCTCTTGCTGCTGCGTTCTGGACTAAGTCTCCAAATGTTCTTCAAGGGTAGCCCCAAGTAAAGTGCATTGCAGTAATTGAGCCTTGAGGTAATGAGGGCGTGAGTGATTGTGAAAAGAGACTCCCTGTCCAAATAGGCCTGCAACTGGCGCACCAGGCAAATCTGTGCAAAAGTCCCCCTAGCCAAAGCTGAGAGATGTTGCTCTAACCTCAGTTGTGGCTCTAGAAGGATCTTTAATGTCACCTTTAATTGTTGACATTTCAATTCCATACACTAGGAACTTGCCCACAAACAGATACACATCACATGATAGAAGGAAAACAAAGGTCTTTATCAAAAGAAAAGCAGAAATAACTCCCTTTTTAAATGTCAAAGGGATTTTCTGGTACACACAAGGCACAGGTTAAATGCAATCCAATTTCTCACCCAGTAACTGGGAAATTGAGTCCAATTCCAAAGTCCAGAAATTCCACACACAGTCTTGAACAGGGAAACAGCAAACCACGATCTTGACGAAACTATGAATCAGATAAACTTCCACGAGGCTAAACCAGCACGCTGCTCTTTTTATCTGTAGCACTAATTACAGCAGCCCCACCCAACCACAGGTGGCCTCACTTATCTCCTGTAATAATCCTTCAGTTGTTCTCTCCTATGCATCACTCTACGTATGCATGGGTCTGTCATAAGTTCTTGTTCACAATCCAGGGATGATAAGGATGATTGATCTCCTCCTGGGCTGTCTACCAACCTCCCCTCTTCCCTGTCACTCACGCTTCCTTGGTCAGAGGAGACTTCGTCGGCAGATTCTATCGGGAGCAAAACAGACCTGTGGCATGTGGATGTTTCCTCCACATCCACCTCTACATTCCTTGGGGCAGGAGCTGGGCCAGAGCTAACCACAACACTATCTATCTATCTATCTATCTATCTATCTATCTATCTATCTATCTATCTATCTATCTATCTATCTATCTATCTATCTATCTACCTACCTACCTACCTACCTACCGACCTACCGACCTACCTACCTACTTATAAAGGATAAAATACATTAATTAAGGTTTTAAGGTTTTAAGCAGATGAAACACATGAAAAAGTTATGCAATTATATTGTTATTATTCTAATCCTAGCCAGTTACTTATTCACAAGTAAGGCTTATTTAATTCAATGTCTGTTCATTGGTAAATGTACATTAATTCACACAGCAACACATACAGTAACTGTTGTTATAAGCAGAGTGAATCTGGATCTGGAATTTTTCCACATAATTTGATCTTGTATGTTTAGGAACATGAAATGGGAAGAAGGAACTGCAATATTTTTTTGCTTACGGAAAGAAGCATACTACTGGTAAACAAGAAGATGACTTGAAGTGAACTGTTGCCCCTGAAGGAACTTCCTTGTCATCTTACATTACAGTGACAGCTTTTATTTTTAGCATGTAGAGATCCCATAATAGGAACGGAAAATATGTGTATCTGGCATTTCCTTTCCATGAAGCTGTAATATCTCCTTTGAGATTCCAAACATCTGAACTTAAGTAAGAAGCAGAACTTTCATAATGATAAGCTTTTGAATTAATTTCTATCTTGAAGTTCAAGACAAAAATTTGTGGCACATTAATTTTTCTCCAGCGACGAATGAAATAAAGGAATCTGCTTTCTTCTCTTGGCCATGTTTAAAACTTGATTCTTTCCCCCAGTCTTGGCTTAGACCTGAGCACGGTTAATTATGGCCCCTTTATTACCTGTGGATTTCAACTCCCCAAATTCCTGGCTGGCTCAGGAATTCTGGGGGTTGAAGTCCACAGATCATACTGAGTTAGAGTATATCGAAGGTCCAAAGTGTTTAATTTAGGACTTTTCACCACTTGTCAAATTGTGTTAATGCATGTTGTAAATTAAAACCAAAATGAAAATATGGCTGGACTACACCAAATCATATGAGTTTTAAAAAATCGCTCAATTTTCTTACAGTGTGGGGTCTTTGGTGCATTTTACAATGCAAGTACAAAACCTGATATCCAATCTTTTAAAAACATGGGGGTTCTTTCTTTTTTTCTTTTTTTAAAAAAAGGAGTATACTGTATTTTCTATTTTTAAAAACTGGGATACATTGGTGGTTTTTTTTCAAGATAGGATATTCTAATATTATTTGATAGCTCAATTTTACAATGGAGATGGTAGTCTTCATGTTGTTTTTGGTTTCATCTGCAATTGAATTGTTGTTGCTTTCATTTTAAGTGCAGCCAGTATCAATTAAGATACTGTTTTGGGAGACTGTGTCAGTACATGTAAGTATTATGTAACTTTAAACATCTCCTGTATAATATCCACGACACTAAATTACATAGTAGTCATTTAATTTCAATGATTATTATAGCAAATACGTTCCCAATGGATTACGGCCAATCTGTGGTAAGGCACTTTTAATTTAAATGATCTTTGGCAGAGAGCATATCATAATATTTCTGATGTTATACTTGTGAAAAAAGCAACACTTAATTTTTTTTTCTGTTTTACCATTTTTGAAAAGAAGCATTTGTAAAATTGTATATTCATCTTCTCAGATGTTCATAGTCTCTGTTCCATTTTAAAACACATTTAAGAAAAATGGCACAGAAGCAGTCCACCAGCATTGCATAAAAGTTGCCAGAAGGCATATATTCATATATGGTGGCCATTAATTCTAACTTTATATCTATTTCCACTTTGTTTACAGGACAGTGGAGTAGGTGATGATGACTGTGTTGAAGAAATTTTACGGGTAGGAATGAATTCTTCAGTTGTTTCAAAGTTTAGGATATGCCTTTTTTATGCTAGTTAGAAAGATGTTTAAGTTTAGTTAAGGGGCGTGCATAAGCGCCCCATTGTGCCTATCGTCCCTGTCCTATTGTCTTCTTTTGTTACTTTTTATCATTACTTATCTAATGTTTAATATGTACAAATTATCACCCTATAATTGTTTGACAAATAAATAAATAAATAAATACCGTAAATAGTTAAATAACTCTAAATTGCATTTTAATCTAATTCTTCCTGATTTATTGTTTTGGAAAATTAACATGTGAAGTAAAATACAGTGATCCCCCGGGTATTGCGCTCCCGATCATTGCGAAACGGCTATATGACGATTTTTGAACCCGGAAGTAAAAACACCATCTGCGCATGCGCGCCCTTTTTTTCTATGGGCACGCATGCGTAGATGGCGCCGGGCAGATCAGCTGCTGGGCGGCTTCCCTGGGTCTTCCCCCTCTTGCTGGCGGGAGGGCGAAGCCCCCCCAGCACCCGCTCGCCCGCCGTTCGCCCGGCCACCCGCCGTTCGCCCGCCCTTTGCCCGGCTCGCCCGCCCTTCGCCCGGCCACCCGCCGTTCGCTGGTCCGGCTCGCCCGCCGCTCGCCGCTCGCCCGCCCTTCGCCCGGCCACCCGCTGTTCGCTCGCTGCTCGCCCGGCCACCCGGATTCGTTTGGCTTCGGGACATGCCGGCGGCGACGTTTTAAAACAGCCGCGCGGTTTACCAACTGAGTCCCGAAGTTCGCCTTTGACTTCGGGACTCAGTTGGTAAACCGCGCGGCTGTTTTAAAACGTCGCCGCCGGCATGTCCCGAAGCCAAACGAACCCGGGTGGCCGGGCGAGCGGCGAGCCCGCCCTTCGCCCGGCCACCCGCCGTTCGTTCGCCGGGTTGGGGGTCCGGGGGGTGCTGGCACCCCCCATGCCGGCGGCGACGTTTTAAAACAGCCGCGCGGCTTCCCAATGCGTCCCGAAGACAAACGCGGAAGTTCGCCTTTGACGTTTGTCTTCGGGACTCAGTTGGCAAGCCGCGCGGCTGTTTTAAAACGTCGCCGCCGGCATGGGGGGCTTCCTAGCAGCCCCCCAAACCCGGGTTGGGGGTCCGGGGGGTGCTGGCAAGCCCCCCATGCCGGCGCCGACGTTTTAAAACAGCCACGCGGCCCCCAATCTTCGGCTCCTCGCTAGCGCTGCGGAAGTAAAAACACCATCTGCGCATGCGCAGATGGTGTTTTTACTTCCGCAGCGCTACTTCGCTAAAACCCGATCATTGCTAGGGGTCCTGGAACGGAACCCTCGCAATGATCGGGGGATCACTGTATATCTTTCTTTTCTCAGTGTTGTGTGACTAAGTTCTCCAGTCAAGTAATTCATACACAGATATATAGCTGAAATATTTAATGAGTGAAATTACTGAAATTGTTGTACAAAAAAAGCATCAGGCTTCCAAAGTGAATATAAAGCATAACAATTTTATGCCTTGTATAAAAATTGGAAATTGATTTACAAATAATATGAAATGAATTAAAGAAAAGAGAAACTATGAAATAAAGACATTTATCCATTTCTAATGCCTGTTCAGTCTTTAGTTATATTTAATAATTAATTTTTATTCATTAGCCATCTCAGTTATATAATTTATAAATAAAGAAGTGATCATTTGAACTACCATAACTTTTCCAATGCTAATTTATTTCTTATAAATTGTAGAGATAATACATAATATTACATACCTTCAAACTTATCCAAAGTGGAAGACTCTTGAAAAGACCATATTTTTTTTGTTCTTTCAATAAAGTTATTGCCTAAATTTCTGTCTGGTGGGTAGTTTACATCTTCATTAGCAATATTAGCAAGATAGTGGTATTTGACTTAAATAACAATAGAACTTCAATTTATATTCTGCTTCACAGTGTTTTATAGCATTAAGAATTTGGGAAGATCTGCTACTTTCAAATTACATTCAAATTCAAATTAGAATGAATACATTTCCTTCTCAATATGATATATATGGCCAGTTGAAGTAGAACTTTAAGTACATTTTTCAATAAAATTGGTGCAGTTTATCTCTGCATTCATCTGCAGTTTAAACTGCAGATAGACTACTTATATAGTGCACAATTCATTCATTCATTCATTTGTATGTCACCCAATTCTGAAGAACTCTGGCAGCTTACAACAAAGATAAAAACATCGTAAACAATTAAAACATCTATTAAAAACAATTGAAAAGCATCTACATCTTTCATTCTGGTCAGATCTTATAAAGATATAGTAGTGAGAGCAACAGCCCCGGGCCTGCTGCCTTACGGAAGGCCAATAGAGTAGGGGTAATCCTAATCTCGGGGGGCAGCAAATTCCAGAGGCTTGGGGCAGCCACAGAGAAGGCTCTCCCCACTGGGCCAGCCAGTCGAGTTTGCTTAGTTGACGGAACCAGAAGGACCCAGACTCTGTGGTATCTTACAGGTTATTGTGAGCTATGCAGTAGGAGGCAGTCCCAAAAATAACCTAGCCCTCAGCCGTGTAGAGGTTTAAAGGTAATAACCAAATCTTGAATTACGTCCGGAGACTAATCGGAAGCAAGTGCAGCTCGCAGAGAATTGGTGAAATGTGGGTGTTACTAAGTGCACCCACAGCAGCTCACATGGCTGTGCTCTGGACCATCTGCAGCACTCTTCAAGGGTAGCCCCATGTAGAGCATGTTGCAATAATCCAACCATGAGATGACAAGAGTGACTGTGAGGAGAGCCTCATGATCCAAATAGGGTTGCAATTGGTATACCAGGAGAACCTGTGCAAAGGTCCCCCTGGCTACAGCTATTAGATGTTATTCTAATTTAAGCAGTGAGTCCAGGAGGACACCCAAATTGCAAACCTTTTCCCAGGGAGGTAATTTCTCCCCTCCCCCCAGTGCCAAGGATGGATAATCAATATAATGGTGGAAGGTCTTAAGCATAAAACCTATCAGGAAAGACTTCATGAACTCAATCTGTATAGTCTAGAGGACAGAAGGGAAAGGGGGGGGACATAATTGAAACATTTAAATATGTTTAAAAGTTAAATAAAGGTCAGGAGGGAAGTGTTTTTAATAGGAAAGTGAACACAAGAACAAGGGGGCACAATCTGAGGTTAGTCGGGGGAAAGATCAGAAGCAACGTGAGAAAATATTATTTTATTGAAAGAGTAGTCGATGCTTGGAGCAAACGTCCAGCAGACGTGGTTGGTAAATCCACAGTAACTGAATTTAAACATGCCTGGGATAAACATATATCCATCCTAAGATAAAATACAGGAAATAGTACAAGGGCAGACTAGATGGACCATGAGGTCGTTTTCTGCCGTCAATCTTCTATGTTTCTATGCTTCTATAATCTTTTTGGGCGGAAACCCACAGTCACTCGGTCTTGTCAGGGTTGAGTGAGCCTGTTTCCTCGCATCCAGACCCTCACAACCTCAAGGCACCGGCATATCACATCCACTGTTTCACTGAACTGACAAGGGGTGGAGATATACAATTGGGTATCATCAGCATATTGCTGGTACCTCACCCTGTGTCGACGGATGATCTGACCCAGTGGTTTCATGTAAATGTTAAATAGAGGAGGGAAGAGAGAACTGAGCTCTGAGTGACCCCACAAACAAGGGATCTAGGGGTCGATTTCTATCCTCCTACCAACACCAACTGTGACCAGCCAGAGATAAAAGAGGAGAAGCACTATAGCACAGTGCCTCCTGCTCCCAATCCCCTCAGTTGTCCCAAAAAGATATCATGGTTAATGGTATTGAACGCCACTGAGAGATCAAGTAGCACCAAGATAGAGGAGTAACCCCCCTATTTCGGGCTCGCCAGACATCATCCATCAGCGTGACCAAAGCAGTTTCTGTGCTATAACCAGGCCTGAAGCGGTAGGTTCGAGCCTGGATGAAAGTTCATTAAATCTGCTGGATCCAGGGAAGACTTCTTGAGGAGGGGTTTCTCAATCAATCACTTCCTTTAATGGTTGTGGAAAAGACCCCTCTCTCAAGGATGAATTAATTATAGCCTGTAGCCAGCTTTGTGTTATCTCTCTGCTGACAGAAACCAGCCAGGAGGGGTATGGGTCCACCAAACAAGTGAAGGAACTCATAGTTCCTACTGCCTTGTCAACTTCCTCAGGAGTCACAGCCTCAAACTCATCCCACACAATCGGACTAAGACCTGCCCCTATTAACTCAGTTGAATTTGCCCAATCAGAGTCCAAGTCTATCCAAATGTGAGTGACTTTATCCGACAAAAACTGCACAAACTCCTCAGCTCTACCTTGTAAGGGATCCTTCCCTCCCCCCACATCAAGGAGGGAGGGAGTCACCCTAATAGAGTGGCTGGGCGTGAATCAGCGGATGGGATAAGTGTGGAAAAATGCAAGCGTTTTGCTGCACATATGCATATAAAATTCTTAGCTGCCTTATTGTTGGTTTAGGTAAATCTATATTTTCAGAATAGATTACAATACATATCTTTTGTGATTTTGTGCATGAATATCTTGACAGCTCTTGATCTTATCTTTCATAGAAAACATAGGAATTGACATATGCTGTATGTTGAGTAGCACTTTAAATTTCTAAGATGTTATGGGTTAATAGAATATTGAGTAAGTAAGAAAAATGTAGGCATTTAATATCTACCATTCATTCTCTGATTACTCTTTTGGCAGTCAGGGCCTTCATTTTAACATTTAATGAATAAAATGTCTGTGCTGCCGGAAATGAAGAAACTAATTGTGAAAAGACATAACTAGCAACGACTAAGTAAGAGAATTGAAATATAGAATCATCCAGGAATGTATTAATAACAACATGATTTTCTCACTTACTAAATACTGTGTTAAAATATATAGGTATTTATCTATATTTTTAAAGGAAAGAAAGCCAAAACACATTGTAATCAAAGGTTTTTTTAGCTAACTAAAATATGAAATCATATAGAAAGTACATTTAGATATGAACTTGACAGTAAGCTGATTATTATTCTTATTCCTATTAAAAAGAGCTTAAATGTATGCATGGACTGGGATTTGAATTAAGCAATTAGGCTATATCACACTTCACTTGCCTTCATATATTTACATATTTTTATATTTTTCAATACGTAACAATGTCTCTCATCTTTTATTTGTCTTTGTGTAACTAGCTCTCTAGGTTATCTCATTATTCTGTCTAACAAATAAGTTACTCAAAACAATTGTTATAAGAGGTAGTAGCACTAAAAATGTCCTCTTTTTCATGTTATTTCTACTATCATATACAGGTTTGTTCAGGGCCGCCATCAGGAATTTTGGGGCCCCATACAGCCTAAGTGTCTGGGCCCCCCCTCCCTTCTTCCTTCCTTCCTTCCTTCCTTCCTTCCTTCCTTCCTTCCCTTTTTCTTTCTTTTTTCTCTTTTGGTTTTTTTCCCCTTCCTTCCTTCCTTCCTTCCTCTTTCTTTCTTTCTTCTTTTTATTTCTTTCCTTTTTTCTCTTCTTTTTCTTTTCCCTCCCTCCTCCCTCCCTCCCTCCTTCCTTCCTTCCCTTCCTTTTAAATTTTCAAACTGTCTTCTTCATATTCCTGGCTGAGGAATTCTGAAAGCTGCAGTCAACTGTCTTCAGCCATTGTCCAGCTCTGTGCTATGGACCCCTCCCTCCACCCCCTGAAGAGGCCGGGGGCTTCTTTCCAAAGCCAGTGGCAGTGATGCCAGAACCCCCTTCCCTGGGGATGGGAGCGGGGGGGGGCTCCACTGGTCTCCCTCAACAAGACCTTCCGCAACACATCAGCCCTGCTGGGCAGGCCTCTTAGCCCCACCAAAGAAATGGGGGTTAAGGAAGACCCCACCCCCCACCTTGCCCCAAACACTGGCACTCTGCATAACCCATGCGGGGGCTTTGGCTTCCCCTCTGCAGAACAGAAGCTGGGGACCTCTCCCTCCACATACACTGGATCCCTATGGCCCATCCGAGGGCTGGCAAAATAGGTGTGCCCCCCCACCTGCTTTTCTATCTCTCTCTCTCTCTTTCTCTCTTTCTCTCCCTCTCTTTTTGTCTCTCTCTCTCTACTTTTCTTTCTTTTTCTCTTTTTCTCTCCCTTTCTCTCTCTTTTTCTCTTTTTCTCTCCCTTTCTCTCTCTTTCTCTTTATATCTTTCTCTCTTTTTTCTCTCTCCCAACCTCTCTCTTTCTCTTTCTATCTCTTTCTCTCCCTCCCTCTCTCTTTCACTTTCTCTACCTCTTTCTCTCCCTCTCTCCCCTTCTCTCTTTCTTTCTCTTTCTCTCCCTCTCCCTCCCCCTCTCTCTTTCTCTTCCTCTTTTTATCTCTCTTTCTCTCTTTTTTCTCTTTTATCTCCCTTTCTCTCTTTCTCTCTCTCTTTCTCTCCCCCTCTCTTTCTCTCTTTCTATCTCTTTCTCTCCCTCCCTCTATCTTTATCTTTTTATCTCTCTCTTTCTCTTTCTCTCTCTCTCTTTCTCCCCCTTCTCTCTGAAGTGGGGAGGGCCGGGTTGGCACCAAGGGAGCTCGAGACAGGGTGCAAAAGCAAACTACTCTGCTGGCCCAGGCCCACATCGGAAGGAAGGAAGGAATGGTAAAAGGGGCGATCAAGAGAGGAATGGGTGAATGAATGGACGGAGGGTGGGAAGGAAGGAAGGAAAGAGGGAAGGGACAGGAACAGAGGAAGGGTGCAAAGAAAGCAAGGAAAGGTGTGAAAGGGGAGAGTAAGAGAAGAAGGAGTGAAAGAAGGGAATGAGGGAGGAAACAAGGGAGGAAGGAGAAGGAAAGCAAGAAATGGAGGGAGGGAAGGAAGGAAGGAAAGAAAGAAAGAAAGAAAGAAAGAAAGAAAGGGGGAAGGGACAGGAACAGAGGAAGGAAGGAAGGAAACTTATGAAAGGGGAGAGTAAGAGAGGAAGGACTGAAGGAAGGGAGGGAGGGAAGAAGGTAGGAAGGAGAAAGAAAAGAAATAGAGGAAGGGAAGGTAAAAGAGAGAAAGAAAAAGAGCAAGAAAGAAAGCAAGAAAGAGAGAAAGAAAGAATGAAAGAGAAATAAAAATAGAGAGGGGGAATGAAAGAAATGGAAGGAGGGAAGGAAGGAAGGAGAGAAAGCAAGAGAAAGAAAGAAAGCAAGAGAAAGAAAAAAGAATGAAAGAGCAAGAGAGAAAGAGAAAGAGAGAAAGAAAGAAAGAAAGAAAGAAAGGCAACTTCAAAGAAAGGCTCACTGAGCATCTCTCACTCTCTCTCTCTTTCTATCCCTCTTTCTTTCTCTCTCTTCCTTTCTATCTCTCCTCTTCCTTTCTCTCTCCTCTCTCTCTCCCTCTCTTTCTACCCTCCTTTCTCTTCCTTCCTTCTCTCCCTCCCCTCCCTCCTTCCTTCCTCTCCATTTCTCTTTCCCTCCCTCTCTTTCCCTTTTCTTTCTTTTGGTCCACTTCTCTCTCTCTCCGCTTCTCCACTTGCCTCCCCCTCGCGCCTCGCCCTTCCCACCCGTCCACCCGCGCGCGCTTACCAGCAGCAGGAATTCAAGTAAGCCCAAAAGAAGCCATTGGCTCCGGGTGGCGTTCATGGCCCCCCCGAACCCCCAGCCCAGCTGGAGCTCCCTCTCGCCGCCGCCATCTCCCTGTGACTGCCTGCGGCCGCTGCAGCCCCCCCTCCCACCGGGCCACAAAGGACATTTGCCGCCGATGCCAGTGAAGCTTCAGCTGGGCGGGGCGCTGCCGGTACTTCCCTCCTGGGGCTCCCACTCGCAGCTGTCCCCCGGCTTCTGCTCGATGCCGCGGTTTTCGGCGCTGTCCTGCTGTGCCCCAAAGACGGAAGGCGGGAAAAAGGCGAGAAGAATGGAGCTCTCCTTCTTCCTGCCTTCCGTCTTTGGGGCCCAGCAGGACAGCGCCGAAAACCGTGGCATCGAGCAGGAGCCAGGGGACAGCTGCGAGCGGGAGCTCAGTGCAAGGAGTCGCTGACTGCGGGCCCCAATTTGCCCGGGCCCCGGTAGCGCGCTCCCTGTAGTACCCGTCTATCGGCGGCCCTGGGTTTGTTAATCTGTCAATCTCTCTGGATAAACCAGACAGAAAACACATCTAAATGAGTTAAATCTATTTTATTTTAAAGCTACATTAACAGAACCTTGAAATCCTGAAAAAGCATAACTTTCCATTGCCACTTTTAATTGCTTGTTCCATTCAAAAATCCTTTCTAAGTTTCTTTTCCTGACCTTTAAACCACTAGGGGTTCCTGATTCTCTTTTCTGATTGTTTCCTGGGCAGCACCTCTTCCCTCCTTTCCTCAAGGTCATTCCCATAATCCATTACAAATCACAACATGAATGCAGAGAATTTTGTTTCATGGTTTGCGGAAATATTTTATTTTTCTCCACTGATGAAGAAATGAATAATACAAACAACTACTATTAATGTGTTTGTCCCTACTGGTCTTCTCCTACACAGATTTATTTTTATTTTATTTATTTTGTCAAATATGTATTGGTAATATACAAAAATATAACAAAGTTTATATACATGATACTAGTAAGAGAGAAACATTAGGACAGGGGATGATAGACACGCTGGTGCACTTATGTATGCCCCTTATTGACCTCTTAGGAATCAGGTAAAGTTTTGGGAGTTAGATGATGATACTACAGAGTCAGGTAGTGAGTTCCATGCATTAACTACTTGGTTATTAAAGTCGTATATCCTGCAGTCGAGTTTGGAGCGGTTTACTTTAAGTTTGTATCTGTTGTGTTGTTGTGGTTGAAGCTGAGGTAGTGATTGACAGGAAGGATGTTGTAGCAGATGACTTTATGGGCTATGCTTAAATCATGCTTAAGGCGGTGTAGTTCTAAGCTTTCTAAACCTAGGATTGTAAGTCTAGTTGCGTGGGGTATTCTGTTGCGAGTGGAGGAGTGGAGCGTTCTAGTAAAGTATCTCTAGATGTTTTCTAGAGTGTTTATGTTCGAAATGCGGTGTGGGTTCCAGACAGATGAGCTATATTCAAGGATTGGTTTGGCGAAAGTTTTGTATGCTCTGGTTAATCGTATGAGATTACTGTCGAAGAAGCTACGTAGGATTAGATTACGAAGGATTTGGTAGTGAGCTGGTCCTGAATGATTTTTTAAAGATTATGCTTAGTGGTTCGGCTAGGGCTGTTGAGAGCTTTTTTAGGAAGTATACACATAGACCATCAGGCCCAATTGATAGAGAAGGTTTAAGGTTGCATAGTGCTTTTTCAACATTGTCTTCTGTTATGTCTATTTGTGTTAAGTTGCTGTGAGTTTTTGAGGTGTGATTAGGGAATTTTGGAGATGAGCCGTTGCTGCTTACAAAGACTGAGCCAAAGAATGTGTTGAAGAGGTTAGCTTTGATGGATTCGTCGTAGCATTCTTTGTTGTTGGATTGTAGTATTTTTGCTTGACTCATAGTTATGATGTCACAGCATCCCACATTTATATGGGCACCATTTGTGATATTCTTTGTGGGCTTCCTATAAGCAAAAACAAAATCAGCAGAAGGTTGCAAATTGCGAACTTAGACATCCTTGCTTAATCTCCCCTGATGATTTGCTTAACTGGAAGTGCCAGAATCTCTGTCATGTGATGTCACACATTCTAGTCCCAATTGCCATCAATAACTGAGGACTATTTATAGTGCTTTTGTTATCTATTAGTCTAATACATTGTCATAAAACAGTTTATAATGGGATATGTGATATTATGTTACTTGCCATACGTAGCCAACTTACAATTTCTCTAGCAAATTATTTAACAAATCAGTACAATGTTAGTAACAATATTAGTGACTTTTGCATGTATGTATGTACTTATGTATATATGTATGTATGTACAGTATGTATGTAATGTTCTTGAATAAGAAAAAAAATGTTCCAATGACCCTGAGTTAAAGAATGTACTATACACTTTAATAATGCAGTGTACTGAACTGAAGTCAAATTATTTAACAAGTCAGTACAATGTTAGTAACAATATTAGTGACTTTTGCATGTACGTATGCAGGGGTGGGCAGCAGGCAAGATTGGGTGGAACACAGTTCCCACAGTGGAAATTTATGTATGTATGTATGTATGTATGTATGTATGTATGTATGTATGTATGTATTTATTTATTTATTTATTTATTTATTTATTTATTTATTTATTTATTTATTTATATGCCGTCCCTCTCTGAGGACTCATGGCGGCTCACAACATAAATGAAGCTGTGTGCCCAGCTCCAGCTGACCATCCCACCTCCCATCCTCCTCCTCCTCCTCGGAAAGTGGCAGGGAGATCAGCACCGGCAGGAGTTGCAGGGAGCCCATTTCCTCCCCCATCTTTTCTCAACAGCTGATTGGCACCCATTCGCCTAGCTACCCAGCCTGAGGTGGGAGGGTGACGCAGGAAGGAGAGCACAGGAAACACAAAGAAAATTGTCATGCCAGAGAGCAACACTGATGAGGTTCACTTGAACGATAATGATGTCTTTCACCTGGTCACATGGCTGGCAAGCAACTCCTACCTCGTCATGTGACCATCAGGCCACACCCACAAAATAAGCCACACCCATAGTGTGGCAGTAAAACTTTTGGCTGCCCATTACTGTACGTACGTATGTATGTGTGTATGTATGTACTGTATGTATGTATGAATAATAAAGAAACAAATTAATATTAATATCTCCAAATGTATTTTAATAAAATAAGAATTTTTAGGTAATATTTTAAAAAATACCTTTTAGAAAAATCTCCAGGTAAGATGGTCGAATTGAGGTAGTTAATGGGATTTTACTCTTTAATATTGAGTTGTTTTTTTAAAAAAAAAATTAGAGTGATATATTAATCTAGCAATTATTTGTAAATCATGTTTAATTCACTTGGAAGTTTAATTCTTTATAAGATTTATTAGAAAAGTGGTTGACACTTCATTTGTTGCTGCTGCTGCTATTTGTACAGAATTCTTATTTAATGATTAAATAAGATCAGTGTTTTACTCCATTGCCTAAAACAAAAACAAAACACATAATTGTTTAACCATCTGTATTATGGAAAATGGAAATTTAAGTAGTCTCTACAGATTTTTGTTCTGGAGGAATGCATTATAAATGCCTTGTAAGGTGCTCTTTTCATATGTGGAAGAAATTACCACTATTGTACATCTTTTTATATCTTGTTGCTTAGCAACGTATCATGGAGTGGGTACTACAAGGTGTCTGCTTTCTCATTAGAAATGTGCACGTTGCTCTTTAATCCTGTTAAATTAGCGTTGTTTATATTTTTTTGGATCTTTTTGTCTTTATTGATTGAGGTTTCGGCTACCAAATTCAGAAGATTTTAAAGAATTTGATCTTTCATTTCTAATTTAGTGTGTGTGTTTTCAAGTTAGTTCCTTCTTTGCCAGTTAATCACTCTTGTTTTTGCACAATGATTTGAATAGTTGTGTCCATAATCATAAAGATAATTGGAATGAGTTAGGCTTATCTGTGTATCTCATGATGTATTATTATTATTATTATTATTATTATTATTATTATTATTATTATTATTATTATTATTAATTAGATTTGTATGCCGCCCCTCTCCAGACACTTGGAACAGCTCACAACAACAAAACAGTACAAATCCAATAGTTAAACAATTTAATGTCAAAGCTCCTACTGTCTTTGGTCCCAGCTACTTTGAGTAGAAGAAATTAGCCGTTCGTTTTATTTTGTAAACATTTGAAGAAGCACTAAAAGTTTCACTGGACCTCCATGGATTAGAAATTATAGAAAAGCAAGGGAAGAGAGCTAAAAATAGCTGTATGCAACAAAAAAAGCTGCTTTTTGCAATTGACTGGTAGGGATTTTTCAATGGTGATAGTGTTCAAGTGGTGCTCATATATTTTGGGATTGCATCCAAGGCATCTATTACAATTGGTACTATCTTTGCTTGTTTTTGCCAAAGTTGCTCTGCTTCTGTTTGCTGTCCTTTGTATTTTCTCCAAGTCTTCATCTTCTCCTCTGTTTTGTCCAAGTACTCCTATCCAGACTTTTTTGGTCTTTCCTCTTAACAATTGTTAAGTCTGGGTTGTTACTCCTTGCAAGTGTTTTATTCACATCATTCATTGTGACAGCCATATTTTGAATGAATCTGAGTTTTCAACAACAACAACAACATTTCAAAAGGAGAAACTGGAAGAAGTTATTTTTACTTTTTACTTTCAAACAGCAGAAGTTTTGAACAAATTCTGGCAGAAAGCGAGAGAAATTCTACCCCCCAAAAAATCAAAGAACTAGAACCGTGGTTGGTAAAGATTATAATAGTTGCTGACGTGCTCAAACTGTTTCGTTTGATTAAAGAAAATATCTGTGTTTATTTATTTACGTTTACCTGTCTCAGAGTTCTTGCATAAAACAGAAGAAATAAATTTACAGTCTGTGCTTTTGATGATTAGATAGGATTGAGTGCTCCAATATGACTTTAGAGAAAAAGATAAACCTGCAATAGTACTATAAACAAGATCAGAAACAATTTCTTTAAATATCAGTTCAAGATCTGGTGACTTATAATTGAGCCATTAAGTTTCCTTTCAGAAAGATGGCATGCACAGAATTTCTACAATACAGTCTGCTCCTGTTTGCATAACCCAAAAAAGAATATGGAAATGGAAGTGTTTTTCTATACATTAACATCTCAGGATGAATTTGTCATCTCGCATAGTTTATTTCAAGTCACTGGGTAGTAGAAAAATTCATGAAGCCACTTTTGATTATGAACTTTAATTCTGTTTTTGTTTTTCTTTCCTCTCTGTGTACATATAGTTCTTTTTCTCATGCTGGCCAAATTGATCAAAGGACTTTATTGTGATAGCAGGAAAAAATAGTTTTAGATTTTTCATGTTAGCGTTTGGAATTCTCTGCATACGCTTCAATTCAACTGACCTCTTAATATATCAAAACACATTCTGTTTTTCCTGTAAGTACTTTAAATCCCTGGAAAAAGTAAAACCCCTCTAAAGACTGTAACATCTCTATGAAGTTTAAATGTAGCTTTATCAAAGCTATCAAAACATAAAGCTGAAAGCAAAGAGTAAGGGATACATATGAACTGTTTATTTTAAAAGTCTACAAAAGCTGTTTTACTACTATAATTAGTAAAGAACAGCTATAACCAGATGTGATAAATTTGAAAAGTATGATTTCAGTATTGGCAGTTCTATTATTTTTTAAAATTAGGCTAAATGGGTTAATTTCATGTTTATTGCCTTTGTACATTACTGATCTTCAAAAAGCTTCATCTCACTGATGAATAATATTCTTATGGGATAGAATGAAGGCTCTTTTGATGATGTATATTATGCTAGCTAATCCATGTCATTATATATTGGCATTGTATGGTGGCATCATAGCATCTGTGAAAATTAGCCCAGCTCATGCCCTGATTTTCTTTTAGATAGAATACTACTCCTGATATTAATCATATTTCAAATAATCCCTGATTGTAACCGACTTTCTACATAGGAAATTTTCTAAACACTCTAAGCTATACATCTGTATTTCTTTTACAAATATTTTGCAAGTGATTGGATGTGTAAGGATGCATTGACTTAAGGATGTTAGCTTAGTGGGAAAGGGAAATGCAATGGGAAATAGACCTAAGCATGAGTTCTATCTTAGAAAAATTAGATGATTCTATCTATTTTAAAGAGATAACAATAAGTTTAGATGCAAAAGAGAAGATCTTTGAAACCAGTTTAAAAATACTAGAATAGACAAATATACACTAGCTAGGTTTCTGAAAATGAATAAGCTTATGTAATATTAAAGGAGTCCCCTGGAGCTTTATAGCTCAATAAAAATGCATGGGTGTGAACTAAGAGAACCTTAATTATCATTTCCTGAAGAAAGAAGCAGAAGGAAACAAGTTATGGAACACTGCCTAAGCGACAATGAAAAGATTGGTTTAGAAGACCTACTCAAGTTAATTATGTGACTTGTTATATTTGAGGATACAGATAGTTCTTGACTTATGACCACAATTGAGCCTGGAATTTAGATGGTCATTGCAGTTGTTAATATATAGTAATGCAATAGTTTTCACTGCTGCTCTTCATTTCTGTTACTGATGGCGGGAGGTAAGACTTCAATCTTCTCAGCAGGAAAACATTGTATGGTAGTTGTTTATTGACATAGGTTTAGATGACATCAATATGCTGTTGTTACTCAGCTTTCAGTCTCAACAGGTGATGCCATCAAAGTGTTTTTGAGGTGCTTGTAGACTTTTACATTTGGATGGGAAAGAACAGTTTGAAACTTAGTCTCAGCAAAAGAGCCTGACTGGTCTGCCTGTCCCTCACTGAACTGGACTGTAATTTAGAAGTTTTGAACCTGCAATTCCTATTCAAAGAGCAGGTGACAGCTTTGGCCTTTTAACAGTTCTATCTGGATGCCAGTTATGACTCCTGGCATGGTTACTGGCTGGCTTCCAGGTGCTATTCAAAAAACTGTCACCTTTAAAGTTTTCAGGATTTGGATATCTGCAGAATCTCCTTGTTGAGTCCTGGGACTAAAGAGGCTTGAGACAGGTTTAAGACAACAGCTATTTATTCTACTCTCAGTGGACCAGAGAGTAGACTGGGTAGTCACAATATCTAACACTCTCCCCTTTTAGTTGGAACCATCCACTTAACATATGTAGTTTCGTAGGTAGGCGGGATGTTTGGAAACTAGTGGATCTGCGCGGTTCAGTCGGGGAATTGGCTTTGGCCAGAGAGGTTGGGTCTGCTGTCATCTCTGGCTCTTTCCGTGGAAGCTCCTGGAAGCTTTCGGGTTTGACTCAGCTGTAGGGAAACCATCATTTTTGGAGCTTTGGTTATCTGCATTAGTGTGTTGGCGGCTGTGCAGTTTTTTTATGTGCCCTAATTCTACCACATAGGACCGGGGACTTGTAACTTCAATTATCTCCCCAGGTAGCCATAGGGACTCCTTATCAAACTTCCTTGCGAACACTTGGTCAATTATTTTGAATGGCCTAGTTTGTTTCTGCTCAGCTGGTTCTTTTTGGTTGGCGTATTTGGGGTATAATCTATCTAGTGCAGAGTGGAGTCACCATCCCATGAGCAGCTTGGCTGGGCTTCTACCTGTGACTGTGCTTGGCGTTATATGTTATACTAATAGGAACTTATACTTGCTTGCCAGTCACCTGGGGCTATATGCCCAAGTGCCTCTTTGGCTTATACTTGCTTGCCAGTCACCTGGGCCTATGTGCCCAAGTGCCTCCTTGGCTAATCTGCCCATTTAGCCTGAGCATTCCTGGTCAGATGTAAAGGAGCGGTCAGTGCAGGGCAAATACCCTGTTCCCTTGATCTTTGTAACTGTAAATTGAGGCCCATTGTCTGATACAATCATGTCTGGTAACCCACGAATGGCAAAGAGTTTCTGAAGCATTCGGACGACTGCTGTGGTTGACCCCATTAAGATGATCTCCAGCCATTTGGAATACGTGTCAACCATTAGCATGAATGTTTGTCTGTGGAATGGGAACACAAAATCGATGTGTACTCTTGACCAGGGTGCCTTAGGCATTCCTGAACTGGGGCTTTGAGGGGGGGGGGGTGCAGCCCTAGATTCCTGGCACGGCATGCAGACAACCACCCATTACTCTATTTGTTTGTTCATGTTTGCCACCATACATAACTCTAGGCCAGCGCCTTCATCCTGACCACCCCTGAGTGATGTTAGTATCTCCTCTTGTAGTGACGGAGGAACATTATGAGATCTCTCCACAATAGGCAACCCCCTTGGGCTGAGATCTCATCCTGTTTAACAAAATAAAAGTTTAAACTCTGGTTTGTCAGGCCCTTGTGGCCATCCCCTCCAACCTAGTTCAAAATAGTCTGGAACACAGAGTTCCTAGCTGACCGTGAAATTTATAATACCTTTATTAGTTTTGAAGGGTTTTAGTGAATTAATACATTGTAATGCTTCAATTTTTAAAAATTCTCATATTTATATTATCCCGTTATTCTACTTTGGGGGCTTTACTATTTGTAAGCAAAAATAATCAGATCCACATCTGAAGAGTTCAATTAGCTATTTTATTGCTCAAGCACACAATACAGGGATCTTCTCAAACTAGAGCGTTGCACCCAGATCAGACTCTATTAAGGTTCAATGGAATTCAAAGCGAGGGGGTCAGACGAGTTTTCCATTTGACTTCTCCCCCTGTCTCGGACTCTCTCTGACATATTTTATAAAAGAAGCAAGTCTGTCCTATTGCAGATGCTATAACTGATGGCTCGCTGGAAGGACTCACTGGAGAAGAACCTAATGTTGGGAACGATTAAGGGCAAAAGAAGAATGGGAGGACAGAGAGTCCTCCCATTGGAGTCACTGGAGTCACTGAAGCAGTCGGCGTGAGATTAAATGGACTCCAGAGGATGGTAGAAGACAGGAAGGCCTAGAGGAACATTATCCATGGGGTCGCGTTGGGTCGGATGCAACTTCGCACCCAACAGCAACAAATAATTTATGAGGCACTCTACAATCACACATCTGAATTATACATTTTTCTTCCCTGCTCTTTCTATATTCATTTCATAGATTTGATTGATTGATTGATGGATTGGATTGGATTGGATTTGTATGCCGCCCCTCTTCGAGGACTCGGAGCGGCTTCCAACAAGCAATACAGTTTACAAATCCAATATTTAAAAACAAAACACATTAAGAACACAACTCAACAGACCATGCATAAAATGGGACAGCCGGGGGAAATCAATTTCCCCATGCCTGGTGACATAGGTGGGTTTTTAAGAGTTTGCGGAAGGCAAGGAGGGTGGGGGCAGTCCTAATCTCCGGGGGGGAGCTGATTCCAGAGGGCCGGGGCCGCCACAGAGAAAGCTCTTCCCCTGGGTCCCGCCAAACAACATTGTTTTGTCGACAGAACCCGGAGAAGTCCGACTCTGTGGGACCTAATTGGTCACTGGGATTCATGTGGCAGAAGGAGGTCTCGAAAGTATTCTGGTCCAATGCCATGTAGGGTTACACCTTGTGTCTTGGCTTCATTATCAATTAAAAAAGGTAAAGATTTCTCCTGTCTGGTGATGTTCAACTCTAATTACTGTAATCTGTTTCCTAGCCAAGGGAGATAATGTTGTCCAAAGATGGTTCTGTGGTGATATGGCCAGCATGTCTATATACTGAGACACATGGAAAGCTGTTAACTTCCCATCAAAATTATGTCTATTTATTAACTTGCATTTGCATGCTTTCGAACTGCTAGGCTGGCAAGAGTTGAATCAGTAGCAAATGCTAATCAATATAACTGCTAGCTTCTTCTATAACAAAATATGTGCTACAAATGTAATCAGTATCATAAGAAATGCTCCCATGTGCTAGATATTTGTCCATTACTATGCATGTTTTACACTCTGCCAAGATTTCCTTAGCAATGTAGTTAATTTGAAAACCCTGTTTTTTATTTATTTCTGTATTTCTTCTGCCTACCAGTATTCTGTCATCTGTCATATATTGATGAACAACCGACTCGTTTTTTTTAAAAATCCTCCCCTATTTTCATAACTTGAAATTGTACCACGATAATCCTCATATTGTGGCTACTGTTTTAGTAAGAAGTAGAAAAATAATGCAATTGTGCTAATACTTCTAAATACATGTTCTATGCAGTTGGTGAAGTTACTATTATTATTTATATTTATACATCATATTTCTAAGCCACCCATATTTCTCATGAGGGTCTCTGTGTGTTTAGGCTGTAATGATCCTGACCTTGATGTATCTTTATTCTTCCTTTCATATTCTATTTACATTATTCCATTCTAAGAGACTGCCATTCATATTAATTTTCTGCTTGTATTTGTCAGTTGACAAGTTAAAAACAAACTGCACTTATCTTATTGGCAATTCTGAAATTAGAATCCACAATTCTTGGAGGAAAGGAGGTTAAGCAGACTAAGACTGTGCCCTGAATACAGTAATCACATTATCTCAGCTTGTCTGTGCAAGGCCATTTTTCAGACAATTGTTTTATTACACAGTCCATTGCTTTTATTTAAGCACCTGCTGTAACTCCTAAATTGATGCTGAGATGCAACTTAGTCATCTCACAAATGACTAGCCAAATACCTTCAATAATTTGACAAAATATTTAGAGGCAGAATACCGGTTTCTATTTATTAGATACATACATAGTCATCACATGATTTCCCTTCAGGGTAAAGAACATTATGCACAGCATAGAAAATGAGCAATAAATTCTCAGCCAAATAAATTATATGCATGACAACAGAAAACTAAAAGAACTATAGTTAAAAACAATTTACAGCAACATCATTTACTACTTTCTGAGGTTTTCTGGTCTTGTGGAAAGATCCTTGTTTCCACTATGTTCATAAACTATATCGTACATTGCTTTTGTTGTTTAAACTTCTCATTGCACTTTTTCTGAGGTTCCCATCAATTCCATCCACCCATCCATCCATGAATAACTTTTTTGATTTGCCACCATTCATTCGTCCATCATAGATTTGGTTTTTTAGGCTCAATCCTCATTCGTTTATTTTGCATTCAATCCAAATAAATTCAGCATTCATTTATTACTGATCCCTTCTTTTCTTGCAATATTTAAGTATCACATTTCCATCCCATTCCCTTTTTATCTCCTGATATACCCAACTCTCACTTCCATATAACAAAAGAACTGAAGTACTCTTATACACTGCTATTTTTGCATTTTTTAAAGCAAAGATTATTTCCTTTCCAGATCATATATTCTCACTAGCTTTCTATCAGTATTTGCACGCCTTTAAATGTCTCAGTTTCTTGTCTTTAATAAACATTCTGTAAAAAATACACTCAATGTCATTTTCATATTAGATTAGGATCAGAGAGACCCATGTTCAAGTCTAACATGAGCCTGCAACCTGGATAACTGAGCCAGTAACTCCCTCTCTGTCTTGAGTTCCAGCAGACATGGTAGATAAATCCACAGTAACTGAATTTAAACATGTCTGGGATAAACATATATCCATCCTAAGATAAAATACAGAATATAGTATAAGGGCAGACTAGATGGACCATGAGGTCTTTTTCTGCCGTCAGACTTCTATGTTTCTATGAGTTCCTAGAGGAATAAACACTATTTAAAAATAGACCATTTTCTCTAGTATTTTCCCATTTATGTATAATTTGCAGTTTTCTGTCTATTAGCCCTATGAAATACAATTACCTTGATTTTCAGGCATTAATTTTTGTAACCATACTCCTTACAGTATCCTTGTATCTAATATTTATTGTTCAGATTCTAAGCATCATCTATGTAGACATTTGGTAGTTTTTGTGGCATCCAAAAAAATAAAAGATTGCATTTTGGTGGGAAATAAAACTATGAAAGAAGGATTCAGTTTGATATACAGGTAGTCCTCATGACCATATTTGAACCCAACATTTCTGATGTTAAGTGAAAAATTTCTTAAGTGAGTTTTATCTCATTTGATGACCATTCTTGTCACAGTTGATGAGGGAATACGGCTTCCCCGTTGATTTTGCTTGTCAAAAGTTTGAAAAAGGGGGTCATATGACCTCAGGGCACAGGGCACAGCAACAGTCATAAATATCTGAATTTTGATCACATTGTCATGGTGATGCTACAAAGGTTGTAACTGAAAAGTGAGCATAAGTCACTTTTTCCAGTGCTGTTGTAACTCTGTACAGTCTCTAACTGAATGCTAATGCTGTAAGTCAAGGACTATCTGGCATATAACATACTGTTTTGTTATTATCTATGAACTGAGTCAGCTATCTTATATATTGAGCCGCCCCGAGTCTTCGCAAAGGGGCGGCATACAAATCTAATAAATTGAATTGAATTGAATTGAATTCACTAATAATAGAAGAAATTTGTGAAAAACAATGGCTTAAATGACTAGCTGCTGCAAAGGACACTTTATTTGTTTATTATATTTATACCCAGCCTATCTATCACTTGATAATCAGGACAGCTTACAACAGTTCAAAGAATTCAAAATATAAACCAGCACAAGAAGATACCAAAAATACATGAAAGTAATAAAAAAATCAGTTAATTTAACAATTGAAGAATCAAACCAATTCAATTAACAGATGAATTGTTAATTAAAAGGTTGGCTGAAAACTTGTACTTTCATTAAACTTATAAATATTGGCAGAATGTGAGCCAAAATATATTCAGATGTCACCCAGCTCCAAAGCTCTCCCACTGGTCTGTTGTATGTGTTAAAGAGTGTAGGAAACCAAACCTGTCAAAGAGTAATATTTTAGTCTCACCTTCAGGTTGGGCTGAGCTGCTGCAAAATTATGTCTCCCGTATTCAGTCCTTCCAATTATTTCAGAAGGGTGTAATGATCATTGGTATCAAACACCACTGAGAGATCCAGGAGATCTAATGCAGTGCTCCTCCCATCTACTTTCCAATATAAAGCATCATGAAGACAACTAATCTAGTCTCACTACCCTATTCTGGGGGGAAAAACTAATTGAAATGGATCCAGAAAAATCTATGTTTTCTATAATTTCTTGTCATGTTATCTTTTTTCCCTCAAGATATATCTATGCAGTTTTATTATTCCTTTTTTCTTCCTTTACGTTTCTAATGCTTGTTCTGCAGGGCTCTCTGATAGCCTCCCGAAAATTCAAGGATACCAATTTCAGACACACACACGTTTGAAAATTCAAAACAATGTTCTTTATCACAAAATTTAAAATAAACAAAGCACTCTTTTTGTATTGCAAAGAGCACTCTTCCCAAAACAACCAGGTAGTCTGTACAATTTCCCTTAAGCAGTCATTAAGTACTTAGCTAGCAGCTGTGAAGAAACTTCACACCCCTTCTTCTTCCAACGAAGTGAGACACACACACGTACATTGCTCTGCTTTGGTTTCAAAGGCGTGAAAAAGCAACAAAGTCCAGCAACACAAGATTCCTGATGCACTCCGATCAGATACTCTTCCACAACGGCCAAACCCACATGCTGCTATTTATAGCAGCAGCCCTAATTACTGGAGCCCCACCCAAACACAGGTGGCCTCCCTTATTTCCTGTAATATGTTCTTACTTGGTCTCTTCTACGCATAATTCTGCGCTTGCGTGGGTCCAAAACGTCATCATCTGAATCAAAGGAAGATAAGGGAGATTGACTGCCTGGGCTGTGTGCCAGGCCCTCCTCTGCCGAGTCACTCCCACCTTCTTCTTCGTCTGAGGAAACTAAACTCTGAACTGATTCTGTCGGCAATAACACAGGCCTATGACATGTTGAACTTTCCCCTGCATCCACCTCCACATTCCCTGGGGCAGGAGCTGGGCCAGAGTCAAGCACAACAATGCTGCTACAATTCCTTTAGTCCATCTCCATCCAAACTGTTCCATCTCTATTTTTACAGTTTACAGGAAAAAGTATATATACTTGTATGCTTACATGTATGAGAGAGGCTGGTATGTGTGAGAAAATGCTTGGTATGTATAAGAAGAAGCTACCAGTTAATTTTCTATGCATGGCAGTGTCTTTTATAAAAAATTAATTTTGATCCTTTTTTGTCTTGGTTTTGCAATTTTAGAGTGGTAGTATATACATTCTGCTATATGCACACAATGGAGATCAGAGAAGGAGAGATGTCTAAGATTGGTTTCAACAGCTAGGAACTCTATGTTAATACAATAGGAAAACTGGGCATTGTCATACTTTGATATGTGTGCAGACACAGTAATGGGCAGCCAAAATTTTTACTGCCACACTGAGGGTGTGGCTTATTTTATGGGTGTGGCTTGATAGTCATGTGACTAGGTAGGTGTGGCTTGCCAGCCATGTGATCAGGTGAGAGTGGCTTGAACGATCATCATTGTTCAAGTGAACTGTTAAGTCCTCGACTTACAACCTCACCAGTGTCGCTTGCTGGGATGACAATTTGCTTCATGTTTCCCATGCTCTTCTTCCTGGGTCGCTTCCCGCCTCAGACTGGGAAGCTAGGTGAATAGGTGCTGATCTGCTCTTGAGAAAAGAGCGGGGAGGAAAAGGGCCCCCTGCAACTCCTGCTGGTGCTGGTCTCCCAGCCGCTTTCCGAGGAGGAGGAAGAGGATGGGAGGGGGAGGGATTTAAAAATATCGAAAGTTGAAGGAGAGTTACAAGGTTATTATTGTCGCATGATGCCTTTTCATCTCAACTGCAAGTAAAGTGAGAGCTTTGCAAGGGGAAAAAGATCGCAGGCCA
This sequence comes from Erythrolamprus reginae, assembly GCF_031021105.1. Taxonomy (NCBI): domain Eukaryota; kingdom Metazoa; phylum Chordata; class Lepidosauria; order Squamata; family Dipsadidae; genus Erythrolamprus; species Erythrolamprus reginae. Next base: position 97,317,209 of record NC_091953.1, on the reverse strand, counting down.
GACCGCGTTGACGCGACTCGGCTCAGCTCTCCTTTTTTCCCCTGCTGCTGTTGCTGCGTACTCCTTGCTTTTTTCTTCTTTCCTCCTTCCTGGCATCAGGAGGTGGCCGTGTGAGGCTGGAGGGGAGCCAGGCAGGAGAGAGGGAAGCTCACCAAGGCCAGGAAGGAGGAAAGAGGAAAAAGCGAGGAGCACAGATGCAGCAGCAGCAGCAGGGAAAAAAGGAGAGCCTAGCCAAGACCGGTAATCCCAGAAGTGACTGCCACCGGTCACCTGGAGCTAGGCATGCAGCTTTATTTCCGCTGGTGGAACTGTGTTCCGTCCTGCCTGCTGCCCATCCCTGTGCATACATACATACATACATGTGTGCATGTATTTGTACACCCACATTTCTGTATCCTTTTTTGTAGGGATTAAATTTAAAATCATGTTCCTTTAGAATACATATATCACTTTTTCTCAATCATGGCTACTCTAAGATGTGTAGACTTCATGCTGGCTGGGGAATTCTAGAAGTTGAAGTCCATACATCTTAGGGTTAAAGATTAAAAAATTAAAAACACTGATATAGACAATTAATTAGCAGTAAGCAAACTTTGGTTGGTATGGGGTTATGAAGCATGCTTTTGGGGAAGTTATAATGGAATGCATGGATGATTTTGGGGGATGAGAGGGGAAAGAGGAAGGAAGCAAATAGATAATAGAAGCAAGAGCCCCTAGTGCAGGGCTGTCAAACTCCCAGCCTGTGGGCCGGATGCATCACGCGCTGCCCATGCCCATGCTCAGTTTAGCAAAGAGGGAAAAAGTCATGTGATGCCACCATGATGGTGTGAGTTTGACACCCCTACCCTAGTGGCTGAACGGTGAGAGAAAGAATCTTAGTAAGGACCTGGCTTATTGGATCAAGTAGTTAAAAGTGGCACTATGAAAGTTGTACTTTGAGACTTGCAAGATTAGCAAGTAATGTAGCTTTACCTGCTGAACATTTCGCTAATTGTGCTTCCTATTTGGTTTATCTGAGAGGGCTGACAGAAGATGAGATGATAATAATAATAATAATAATAATAATAATAATAATAATAATAAATAATAATAATTGGATTATTAATTGGATTTGTATGCCGCCCCTCTCCGCAGACTCGGGGCCGCTAACAACAGCAGTAAAACAGTACAACAAAATCCAATACTAAAAAAGCAGTTAAAAACCCATTATATAAAGACTTAAAGATAATGCAAAACAGGTGAAATAATTTTTTCATACATATTGATATAGCTGGGATTTTTGTTATTAAAAAAACGAATGGGAAATGATAATGAATTGTAACTATTTTAAAAAGTATTATTGACTATTGTATGGATATATGAAACTCAGAAAGCAACACTCATGACATGAGATGTAGAAAGACTAAAAATAAATAAAACGTATCGGGGGAAATAAATATGTTGACACGAAAACTGCCACAAAATCCTTTGTTTTAGAATATAGAATTTCAAGTTTAAAATATATTAATACTTTATAATATATTTTTGAAATTTCTCTCATTTTTTTCTAAGGAAATGACCCACACTTGGCCTCCACCACTTTCTGCTATCCACACACCTGGCAAAGTAGAACAAAACAAGTTTCTGTTCACAAACAAGGTAAATTGTTTTAGCCCAATCATCATTTTCTTCTATTTTGACAAGAAGCGCTTTCCTGTAATTTTTGGATAGGCAGTTTTGTCAAAAGTATTTATAAAAACACTTTTCCTTGTTTAATGGCTGTATTTGCATTTGAATGTGAATATAAACAAATGGTTTGTGAAAGCAAGGAAATAAAATATATACAGACGTTTTTATGGACTTTGCCATGATATGTGTGGTAGCATTGATGAGAATTCTTCTATGATCCATTTTTTCTCTAGTAAAACTCTACAGAGTTTGTAGATAAGAAACAAATAGCACAAAGAACAGGTAGTGTTTTTTTTAACGACCTGTTCTTTGTGCTATTCTTTGTGCTATTTCAGTAAAAGAGAATATATGTTGCTCATGAAATATCTGCAAGCAGCCAAGATCAGATACCAGAAGGACTCCAAATGTCTTACATTCTTACATTCTGTGAATAGGAACTTGGTTGCCCACAATTTTATTATCTTAGATTCCAAGACCTGCTGGGCAGCGGTGGGTTGTAAAATATTTTGCCACCGGTTCGCAGGTGTGCTCATCTGCTCATGTGCAATGCTTCTGTGCATGCGCAGAAGCAGGTAGGTGGAGCCATCCACCGCCAGCAGTATCGGTTTTTAAAACTGGTCCAAACTGGGAGCAACCCATTGCTGCTGTTAGGTCAATGAGACATTTTTATAGCCTCATGGAGGCTCAGGTACATTATAGCATATTTTCCTTACAAAATAGCTTGTATAGTTTGAGCAATATGCATGTTGAAGAAGTGAATGATGAAGACTTAATTGAAGGAGATAGATATACAGTATTTATTTCCACAAAGTTATGTTCACAGCAGTACAGTTGTAGTATACACGGACTATTCACTTATGGATCCATTTATTCAATATCATCCAGCCTTCTCTATGACAAGTTTATATCATGAGTACAAAAGCACAATATAAACTGTAGCCTGTTGACTGTGTAATTCCTGTCTCAGTTGACATCATGAATTCTCCGCAGTTACTAAAATTAATCTATTCTGTGTTCCAGGCATATTTTCTCACATTATTATTATTATTATTATTATTATTATTATTATTATTATTATTATTATTATTAATTAGATTTGTATGCCGCCCCTCTCTGTAGACTCGGGGCGGCTCACAGCATACAATAAGACAATTCATAACAAATCTAATAAATTTAAAAAACATTTAAAAACCCCATTATTAAACCAGTCATACACACAGTCACACTATACATAAATTATATAGGCCCGGGGTAGGGAGGGGGAATGCCTCAATTCCCCCATGCCTGACGGCAGAGGTGAGTTTTAAGGAGTTTATGGAAGGCAAGGAGGGTGGGGGCAGTTCTAATCTCCGGGGGGAGCTGGTTCCAGAGTGTCGGGACCACCAGAGAGAAGGCTCTTCCCCTGGGACCCGCCAGACGACATTGTTTAGTCGACGGGACCCGGAGAAGGCCAACTCTGTGGGACCTAATTGGTCGCTGGGATTTGTGTAGCATTATGTTCCAGTCTCGCTCTTAAACGTTTGACCAGGAAAATATGGTCTTTGTAAGCCTTCCATTAGAGGTGATGGGCTGCAATGAGAAAATCAGCAACTGTTGATCATACCCTGCAAAGATCCTTTATTAGTAATTACCAGTTTTTCAGCTTTTCTCTCTTTGAAACAAGAATCTTTCTCTTTCATCATTTAGGGTATAGATGGCCTCCGTTTCTGTATTTAATTCTCTAGTTAACAGGTTTTCCTGTTTCTCTTTGATAAATAAGGTATATTTACAAATATTATTTTTGCTAGTCTCAGCCCTTTCAAGCAGATGCTTATCTATAAGATTTATAATCAATTTAGCCATACACATATACTGCTTTCATCCTTTGACAGCTCCTCTTTATAAGAAATTTCAACATATTAATCTCTGTTCATTTGTCATGTCTAGAAGTAATTACATCTAGATAATTAGCTTTTTAAATTTGTGTTTAAATCTATCTTGATCTATCCTTAAAGCATGCCGAAGCACTGCTAACCTGTATTTTATGTCTGCTTAAAATGTACATTATATTAGTAGGCAATTAGAATACGGTAGCCTTTCCTATCTGTAGGCAAGTTAATTTGCTGTACAGTAAAAAGGGACATAAAAATTAAATGGCTACAAGTAGAATTTATTGTTATCATATTGTATGTGTTTAAAATAAAAGTCCAGCTAGCAAATTGTTTCCTGGATATGCCATTTGTACTGCTGTTTTCATCTCCTAGTTTAGTCTTCATCTTCATTCATTATTCTGCTGAATTACTTTAAAAATGTATGTAAATAGCACAGGACTCTAAACATATAGACTGTGTGTAAACAATATTATGGAAGAAGAACAAGTTCTATCAGACAAAATTGAAATTTGTTTGAATGTGAATTTAAAAATAAGCTTTTGGAATCATCTGGAAAAAGATGATAAACTGGATGTGCAAATGAAACCTACTTAATAACTACATACTAATAATTAATGACATAATAATTAAAAGGGACAACCAAATAACGAACTAGAAAAGTAACTTGAATAATTTTCCTACATTGGATTTATAAAAGAGACATGGTCAACTTTTGTGAGAAGAGACAAATAACAAAAGAAAAGAAATCAAGTTCTAGGATATTATTTGAAGGGATTGTGGGTAGGCTGTAATTCCAATTATCATCAAACATTGTACTCTTCTATAATCACATGATCACACTCTGGATGCTTGGCAACCTATTCACACTTACAATTGCCAAGTGTCTTACAATCATGTGATCTCCATTTGATCATAGGTGAAAGATGAGATATGGGAAGAAGATATCATTTGTTGTATTTTAGAGGTTGACAAGTTGCTATAATTATTTATATTTATGAAGGTGGGGGAGAGTTATTTTTTAATAGATATTTTTTCTCTACTATTCTCTACTGTTTTCTATTCTTTATTTTTTTCGTGCATCTTTTCTTTTGGTTTTTATTCTTTCAGTTTAGTCTTCGGAGAGGGGCGGCATACAAATCTAATAAATAAATAAATTAGCTTTTATCTAATTGTAATGTTTAATTAAAAATTCCTAAAATTGTTAATTTTACTGTGAAAAACATTTGCCTTCTATAACTCCTCTTAATTTTAATTCTTTTTATATTTATCTTTTTATTGTTTGTAAGCTACCCAGAGTTGTCTTATCACTAAGATTGATGGTCTATAAATTCACACAGAGAGAGAGACAGAGACAGACAGAGACTCTTCTAATTACCAGCTACAGTATTTGTTACTTTATACTTTACTGTGTAGGATAATAAATATTTTGCTTGTTACTTTGCTTTCTGTTTTCAGAAGTCTTTAAAAACAAATCTCAGGAAATCTTTCTCTCTCTCTCTCTCCTCTGCCTCTCAATTAATTAATTTGTTTCCTTCCCATCTCACTTAAGGTGAGCCTTGCAAATTTATGGCACGTGTGGCAGGTAGCACGCAGAGCCATATCTGCCAGCATGTGAGCTGTTGCCCTAGTTCAGCATTTTTGACCTCTGGAAGACCTCCAGGGGGATGGAGTAGGCCATTTTCACTCTCTCCGGGCTCCAAGAAAGCCTATGGTACCTGGGGAGGGTGAAAACCAGGTCTACCGGGCCCACTGGAAGTTGGGGAGCAGGGGGTGTCATGCAATGGGGATGGGGTAATGGGGGGGTGTCTCACGCACACACACATGAGGGTGGTGGGAATTAGGGTCATTGAATTATGGATGTGGGCACGCACGCTGTTGTGAGAGGGATGTTTGCCCGCTTTCACCTGGTGCACCAGTTGCGGCCCTATCTGGATCAGGAGTTTCTTCTCACAGTCATTCATGCCCTTATCACCTCGAGGTTCGACTATTGCAATGTTCTCTACATGGGGCTACCTTTGAGGAAGGTTCAGAGACTACAGGTAGTCCAAAAAGGAACTGCGTGAGCTGTCACGGGCCTCCTGAGATATGTCCATGTTTTTCCAGCACACCGCGAGCTGCATTGACTGCCAATTGGTTTCTATGCAATTCAAAGTGTTGGTCATGACCTATAAAGCCTACATGGCATCGGACCAGATTACTTGTGGGACCATCTTCTGCCTCATGTATCCCAGCAGCCGGTCGGGTCCCACAGAGTTGGCCATTTCCAGGTCCCACCAGCCAGGCAATGCCGTCTGGCGGGGCCTAGGGGAAGAGCCTTCTCTGTGGTCGCCCCAACCCTATTAATCAGCTTCCTCTGGAGATTCATACTGCCCCCACCCTCCTGGCCTTCCATAAGGCCTTGAAAATGCACTTCTGCTGGCCTATGATTGAAGCTATTATGTATGTTAGGATGTATGTTGATGATTGGTTTTTTAATGAACTGGGTTTTTAAAATAGGTATTATTTAGATTTTTAAATCAATTTTAGGATTGATGCTTTCTCTTTTTAGAATTTTAAATGTTAGATTTCTGTACATTTGTATTTGTTCCGTTATAAGCCGCACTGAGTCTCAGGATAGGGGTGGCATAGAAATTGAATGAATGAATGTAATACATCATAGTAAATTCTGTTGGATGAGAAAGTTTCAAAGCCATATACAGTGAACCCTCGAGTTTCGCGTCCTCAAGGATCGCGAAAGGGCTATTTCGCGAGTTTTCAACCCGGAAGTAAACTCCACCATCTGCGCATGCATGCCCTTCCACGCATGCGTAGATGGTGGAGTTTCCCCGCCGGGCAGAGGCTTCCCTGGGTCTTCCCCCTCTTGCCCCCGTAAGACCCCAGCGGCGGCGCGAGCAACGGCATGGGCGGGCGGGCGGCACGCGCGGGGACACCCCAGTTCGGCTCCCCAGCTGGGAAGCGGCCCCAGCAACAGCGTGGGCGGGCGGGCGGTGCCCGCGCGCTTGGGGACATCGCAGCTCCACTCCCCAGCTGGGGAGCCGAGCTAGGGAGTCCCCACCGCGCGCGCGCGTTGCTGGGGAAAGCGCGCGCGCTTGGGGACATCGCAGCTCCGCTCCCCAGCTGGGGAGCCGAGCTAGGGAGTCCCCACCGCGCGCTGCGTTGCTGGGGAAAGCGCGTGCGCTTGGGGACTCCCTAGCTCCGCTTCCCAGCTGGGGAGCGGAGCTGCGATGTCCCCAAGCGCGCGCGCTTTCCCCAGCAACGCGCGCGGTGGGGACTCCCTAGCTCGGCTCCCCAGCTGGGAAGCGGCCCCAGCAACAGCGTGGGCGGGCGGGCGGTGCCCGCACGCTTGGGGACATCGCAGCTCCGCTCCCCAGCTGGGGAGCCGAGCTAGGGAGTCCCCACCGCGCGCGCGTTGCTGGGGAAAGCGCGCGCGCTTGGGGACTCCCTAGCTCCGCTTCCCAGCTGGGGAGCGGAGCTGCGATGTCCCCAAGCGCGCGCGCTTTCCCCAGCAACGCACGCGCGGTGGGGACTCCCTAGCTCGGCTCCCCAGCTGGGAAGCGGCCCCAGCAACAGCGTGAGCAACGGGGTGGGCGGGCGCGAGCAACGGGGTGGGCGGGCGAAGGGCGGGCGGCAGTGGAAGCAAAAACACCATCTGCGCACGCGCAGATGGTGTTTTTACTTCCGCACCGCTACTTCGCTAAAAATCGATCATCGCGTGGGGTCCTGGAACGGAACCCTCGCGATGATCGAGGGTTCACTGTATACATATTTCAATCTCTTTTCTTTAAGAGGGAGATCTAGATATTTAAACATCTAGTATGGTTAAGACTGATACAGATAAAAGAGAAACCATGAAATGAGTACAATAGGGCACTAACTACTAAAATATAAGGGGAATTCAGTACAGAATTACACAGAAGACATTTGTTGTTCAAAAATGTTGGAGTTTTACTAGATGCCAGTTAGTAAAAAGCATTTAAACAGATGGGGCTACTTGTAACCCATGTTGAAATGACCAGAAGTGAAAAAGCTAGTAATGTTTTAGTGATTGCCAACTATATAACATTCACTTGCAAGAAAACCCCCAAACTATTGTGCATTTTAGGAAAACTGACAATTTTTTAAAATAAAAGTAGTTCAAATGTCTCTTTGCATGTAGACTGAATAGATGGCCTCAGTAAATCACCATATCTCAGCCTTAGTTTCCTATCTGTGAAATGTAAACTACAGTAAACAATGACTAACTGTGATAAATTCAAAACAGAATTCTTATTGCTTTTTTCAGATCCACTGACTATAACTAAACAATTTAAATGTATCTTACTTGGAAGGAAGAGGAAGTTGATTTTAATTTATCACCTTCATTCTGTGCATCAGGCAACCAAAAATGACAAGTTTACTTGAAATTGCTCATAATTTTGGTTATATGCCATTTAGAAAGTTGTTAATCCTATTCACTGTTAAAACTGCACATATTTATGTTAATTAGCTTTATTGTTGCAGTTCGCTTTGTTTGAGTTATTTCAGTGGAACAAAAAATGGCTTTTAAAAATGATATTTCATAGTGTTTATATTTAGCTAAAATGCCATTTTCACATATTGAAGGCAGACACTGAAGATCAGGAAACCATAAATAATATACAATAATGCATTCTCAGAATGAACAAGTCATTTGCAAATACAAAAAATTACAGGTTTCTTTGTACATCTTTAAAAGTTCCATTATTGCATTGAATTATTCAAAACAAATTTGAGCTGACATACTTGGAAGACTTAGTGTAATGGCTGCCAAGATGATGAAGATGTTTCATAAAAACATCAAAACAGTATGCAGTATGGCATAATTTCTCATCATTGTTGTTAGATTATCATCAGGATTTGCATGCTCTGCCTGGTCTGGATAGAACAGATTCTATCTGTTGGGATTCAGGCACTGGCTGTGCTGTACTTGAGCTGTTGTTGTTGTGTTGACATGCAACTGGCAATGGCTCAAAATCCATGCTGCTGGACCCCAAATTCTGCTAGGGTAGTTCTGCCAGCCTTTGTTCTCTGCCACCATTGTCCTCCCTTGCCTCATGCATAGGTGCTGCACTAGCATGTGATCACCATGTAGGAATATAGAGGAGCATTAATGCTGACACTGCTATTTATCCATGACAATTGGTTCCAAGAGGGTGCTAAAAACATGGGTGTGGTGTGAGGTGACAAGTGAGAGACTGCAATTATGGTGATACAATATTATGCATATTTATGCTTTCGTATAAATTTGATAACAATTGCATTTTAATTTTGCATCTGTATGCATGTGGTTTGTCATTTAATGCATTTTAAATAATGTGGCTTCTATGCGGATCGATAATGACCCACTTGTTTTAAATGTTCTCCTAGGAGGGTAAAGGAAATGAATAAGGAAGGAATAAATTCAATGTTTTCTATTGCGGAGATTGCATTGTACATCAGACTATTGATCATTTACAAAGGTATACATTTGTAAAGACTAGCATAAGACTTCCCAAACCTTCTTGGTTTATGCTGCCCCAAACATTTCCCAAAATATGTGAACTCACTAACAGCTTAATTCATTAAGTTACAAAACAGCCTGCAGAGTTTATGTTGGTTGCTCAGTGCTCAGCTAAAACTACTGTGATCATGATCCAAGCTAAATGCTATTGTCCAGTCAGCAGTCACTTGCCTATACAATTGTGACTAATTTAGCATGCCCATACTTCTACCATATAATAAGAGAACTGGGTTCTTTCCACAGATGGTGCTCTGTTAGAACAATTTCCTGTGGCATCTAATCCACTATGGTTGTAATTATACTCTTAAATATTTTCGGAAAATACAATATACTGTACTCTGCATATTATCATTTTGAGAAACAATAAAACGATGGCTGGTGTACTTGATTGTTTTGGAAGTGATTCTTGGAGTTTTCTTCCTAGATGAGGACCATTCCCATATGTCAGTTGTCTTCAGCAATGAATCAGAGGAGGAAAACTCTGATGTGTTTCTAACATGGATGACATTCTGCCTAAGAATATTGAAAGATATTTATTTATTTATTTATTTATTTATTTATTTATTTATTTATTTATTTAGTTAGTTAGTTAGTTAGTTAGTTACTTAGTTAGTAAGTTAGTTAGTTAGTCCAATACACAGTACACATTGAAGAGAATAGACGTGTAGTAATATATATAAAGAAAAGGATAGAAGAAAAGATATAAAAATAGAGGAGAAGATATATGAAAGGAAGAAAAGGTAAATGAGATAAGGAGAGACAATTGGACAGGGGACAGAAGGCACACTAGTGCACTTATGCACTTATGCACGCCCCTTACTGACCTCTTAGGAACCTGGAGAGGTAAATCAATATGCACACAATCTCTTTGTTGCTAGGGTTAAAAAAGTGTGGTCCAAATATTGTGTACAGTAAAATTACTGTTTCTATCATGTGTGTCAAGCTTTAATATTGTTCAGGTAAATTATTGTCACTGTACCATTCCATCTGCTTAATTATCGATTCCTTTTTTTCGTTTTTTAGGATTCCCAGCATGTCTCTACAGGACAAAGCAATCAAAGTAAGAATAACTTTCACTTCATAATTGCATTTGATGGAAATCATGATAGGTTGAATATACCCTAAGATAAATTCACAAGGGAAAAATTGTGTTTGATATATTTTGATATTTTACTTCTTTTTTTAACTGGAAACCCTTTGTCTCCAATTTCTACTAACTTTTAAATTGTGATTCTAGTCTCCAAAAATTAAATGTAGGTATATGTACGAAGGTTATCCAGAAAGTAAGGTTACAAGATTTTTTTAAAATACAAAGAATGAATATATTTTAACAAAAGTTACACGGATTGTAGCATAGGTAGTACATTGTTTTTCCACATAATCACCATTCAGTTCAATACATTTTGTCATCCATGGAACAAGTTTTTTGTTGCCTGTGTCATAGAAGTCTCCCGCCGCTTTTTCAGCCAGTTCGTCACTTCAATTTTCACCTTGTCCGCGTCAGAAAAGTGTCTTCCACCAAGGTGTTCCTTCAATGTAGTGAACAGATGATAGTCACTGGGTGCGAGATCTTGACATTATGTCCTCTACATAAACTGAAATGATTTCACGATGAATCACAGCAGCGTTCATGCCTTAACATTCAGGTAGCGTATTAGAGTGCGCACTCGCACTTGGCGGGAAACGGAATGAGGATGCTCATCTCTAACCTTCACCACAACACCAGTTAATGATCTACTGACCACTGGTACTGCTCGTTCGCTTCCATTGGCTTCCCACTACACAATAGTAATGCGAACTTCCCCCCGTGGACATTCTCCGCGAGAGCTGTGTGCCTTGTGACCTTACCTTCTGGTTAACCCTCATACCTTCAGCTTGAGACAAATACTCTGGCTTTTAGGAGATGTTCATAGATTATTTTCTGAAACAATGACAATACTTTCTTCGTATTCACTATATCTTCTACTCTCCTGCAATGACATCTCCAAAATTTCTGTTATGCTTCACTCTAGGGGGGCGTAGGAAATGGCCTTGAAGGACAAGACGGGGAACAGGTACTAAGACAATGGTCAGATAAGAGAGGTTTGAACTAGGCCAAGAAAATAACCGGCGAGACACTTTTCAGAAAAGCCCCTTTCTGATTTATATGAATAGGAGGCGAAACACACTCAGACTTGCCAAATTCTATTACTATAGCAATTACATTACAAATAATTTTGACCCTATGGTGTAAGTTTCTTAGTCTAATCTACCTTGCTCTGCTTTCATTCACCATTATGGTAATAAAAGATATTAATAACATTATATTTCTTTAATTTAATGAATGTAGCTTCCTAACACAGAGAACTAGATCCTATGATAAATTAATTGGAGCAAGTTTACTGATGCTTTCTTCTCTGCCTTGGAAGTACTTAATGCTTTCCCCATACGCAATTTTGTGGATTTCCTGGAGAATAGGAATATGGAAGGGTTATTCTATTTGAATTATCCTAAGATCCAATTTGTATATTCCTCCATACTCCAAGCCATGACTTTTTTTTCATATTGTTTAGGATGACTTTGACTTTTATAGAAGTTTTATGGAGGCGCAAGAGAGGAAGTAACAGATACGTTTTGCTCTGCGGGGTTAAGTTACATTGGAATCTTACTCATTGTGTTGACATGAATGCACCAGGTTTATAAATTCTGTCTTTCTTATTTTCTCATAGGCATATTCATATAAACAGCAGTAATTTAGGTCTATATAGATGTTGTAAAACTATATGGGCTCTCTGTTGCAAATAATTCTTTTGTGATACCGGTTGGGTTATCTGCTAAGCAAGCTAAGCAAACATAAATATGTTAAGAACCATTTATTTTACTGTGTGTTAGAATATTTCTGAAGAATAATCATGGAAAGAGAAACACTTGAGAAAACGTAGTGTGGGGCAGAGCAGTTTACCTATTTTTTATTTTGGGGTAATTTCTTTTATTTATGCAGTATTTTAAGTATCAGGTGTGTGTTCAGTTCTACACACATAAATAAATGTGAAAAATTCAGTATGCCATGAGCATTGGGTACTTGTACCAATATATATATATTGGCTAGAAACTAAGCAAAACCTCCAAATTGAATTACTTTGGGATGTGAGCTTTCTTTGATGAAACTTAAACAAGTAATATAAAGAAAGAGAAAAACGTCCTTTAGTTTGGGGAAGAAATAAGTAGCACAACATGGTCTACATTTAAACATAATTCTAATTTTAACTTTGCAAAGTGAGCAACCTTTTGATTTTTAGAGTTTCATGTTCTAACTGATACTGTTCATGAAAAACATTGCAAACATTTTTTCGGTTTTTATTTGACCACACTTGTTACAATATCTGAACCTTAAATTACAATTATGGTTTTAACAATTAATTATACAAAGAAGCTAGAATTTACATTGTTATTTTACAATCTATAGTTAACTTTTTGGTTCAGATCATGTAATATGTTTAGTTTAAAGGAATGAGATTCTTATTACTGTTCAGCCATCCCAATGTAACAGATCCCAGAAAAATGATGCTGGTTTCCAAAACATTATAGTACTAATATTTAAAACATTTGCTAACTACAGGAGTCTCCAAACTTCATCACTTTAAGTCTTGTGGACTTCAACTACCAGAATTCCCTAGCCAGAATTCCTTGGAGAATTCTGGGAGTTAAAGTCCACAAGTCTTAAAGTGTCTGAGTTTCGAGACCCCTGCTTTATTAGAAAGATGCTAACTTTCTCCCTAGGCATTAATAGGCAATTAACAAGAAGATCGAATAGCTTTTTTCCAATAAAGCTTAGAGATAAATGGAATGCCAAAATAAATGTATTTAGTTGCCAAAATGTCAGTCATTTAGCCTTCTCACTCTCCCTTCTACCTAATCCATCTTTCCATTTCAATAATGGATTGTATTGTAAATTGTAATTGTAAAGACAATTACAATCTAACTTTCTTAATTGTGAGCACCTCCTATGAACTTGGCACCAGAGGAAGAAAGGGAGTGTGCTAACAACTGTACATCTCAGTAATGTTTAATGAAATGTGGTTTAAAACATGGGTAGACAACCTTTTAAAGCTAGGTACTGATTTGAAATTTTGTAGGCTTGTGTTGGATGCACTTACATAATTGCTTTCTATTCTCAAAGTGGCTTTTCCCAGTGGACAGAGCAATCACAAAACATCAATTTACCTAAGAGCAAAGTAGCCCTCCAGGATGATGCCTGTCATTCCATTGGGACCTTTGTAGTGCCCAAAGGCATTGTTTATTCTAGATACTGTATATGGATATGAGAATAAGATTTGCTTCCTTTTAGTTCTTTTAAAAAAATATTTTTTAAGGAGACGGATCAGACAGTCTGCAAAAGGGAGGAATCTAGAGACACTTTGTATGCATATTCTCCATGTATTTCCCAGAATAAACATTGAGTTTTTTTCTGAAATCCTAACGCTGGCTCCAGGTAAATATTTCAGGAGCCAGGAATTTTATAGTGAAGTGCATTTAATAACAAATGAAAAATGTAAGAGTCGGGGTGTCCAGCAAACCTGGAAAACAGGGGGGAAAATCAGGGAATTATCAGGGAAATCGACAGTTTGGGAAATATCAGGGAATTGCCAGGGAATTCGTGAAAAAAAAATGGAATAAATCAAGGGGAAAAAACCAAACTATTAAAATGTTTAAAAGTCAAGGAAAAATCATGTAAAAAAACCACCAGATTCCACTACCTGGCAGAGTCAAACAAACATGAACATAACTGTGGCAACAACTTGCTTCCCCAGCTACCGATATTTCTCCACGGCTTAGCCATTTGGTATGACATCATCTACGACCATACCTTAACTAGATCACAAGTTACAGGGAAATGTCAGGGAATTTCAAAATGCTTTCTCCCTGAACACCCTGAAGAGTGGAATCTCATATAAGAATTATTTCTCCAGTAGGTTAAGTCCAACTGCCTGTCTCCTGAAATTATACCATTCACTCTGTTCTCTACCCTCTGCATTTACGAATGCTCTAGCTCTAGCTCTGGAAATAATTGTTCCTCTTTAGGGGAAGAATAGACAAGCAGGAATTTGTTCCACATTAACAGATGGTTCATTTTATAGAAAACCACTTAAGACTTTGGTTTACTGTTTCATTTTTCTGCTTATTTGTTGAATTTCAAATAGATAGTAAGAAGCAATTACACATTTACAGAGAAATGTACTGTACATGTGAGAGACCCTGTATTTCTTTTTAAATCCCAGCTTATATTAAAATGTTTCAAATAATCATTTTCTTGGCATTTCAAAACTTGTAGTCACATCAGATTTTAACTTTCTCAGCGAGATACCTCAGCTGAGAAAGCCTAAATATTTTGTAAAAAAATATTTTTAATTATGTACTGTAGCTGCCTATATTGTATAAATTATGTCTAGGTTGTCATTATAAACATAATAGAAATACAGGATTAAAATTTTAATACACCATTCTTATATCCTGATAGTAAAATTTTATCTAAATCTATTAGACAAAATTAGATCCCATTTATTTTAATGAGGCTGCTGGATAAATTACAAATCATTTGAGAAATATTGGACCTTTTCTGGACTTTAAGACATAAATAGAAAGCCACACATTTAGTGACCTAAAGAATGTCCCACTGTCATATCAGGCCATGTTCCTATGTTTACTCCATGTTTTTGCAAAAAATATTTTGAGATGTCATATTTTACATTTGCCTGGAAACTTCATGTCTAATGCTTCAAATATTTTAAGATTGACATTAGCGTAAAATAATAGTTTGTTGTTAAGATGCTGCAGTATTCTATTGTATTATATAATTTCCCTCCTCCCCAAAACAATACTTTTGAGGGCAGAATTGTCCCTTGACAGATTTCTTTTTGAGTAACTTGAGTTTCATGTAATTCACAACCTAGGACCATTTATAAGGAAGTCATACTGATCCATTCACTATAGTACTGAAGGGATAGAGAGATAACTATCTAGTAAAACAAAACTGTTTTCTAAACAACTGGTTCTTTGGAGAATACACTGCTTCCATATATTATATTTAAAAAGAATATGCCGTAAAGCAGGTTATTGAAGGTACAAGGTAAGTAGATAAATGTATTTTATAATCTTAGTGCCACAGAGTTACATAACTCATGATTTTGGCTTATTTAAAATTCATGTTTATTGCTGACTTAAATATATGGAGTTTTTTTAAAAAAAGGCTGCAATTCATTTTTAACTGTGATAAATAGATAAATTAGTGAAGATTGGACTTAATCCCTGGTTAGTTCAATGGATTTGCAGCTGGCTGAAGCGTAGACATCAGAGAGTTATTGTTAATGGCGAGTATTCTGAGCAGAGACAGGTTACAAGCGGTTTGCCACAAGGGTCTGTTCTAGGTCCTATTCTTTTTAATATGTTTGTGAGTGACATAGGGGAAGGTTTGGTAGTGAAGGTTTGCCTATTTGCCGATGACTCTAAAGTGTGCAATAGGGTTGATATTCCTGGTGGTGTCTGTAATATGGTAAATGATTTAGCTTTACTAGATAAATGGTTAAAGCAATGGAAACTGCAGTTTAATGTTTCCAAATTTAAAATAATGCACTTGGGGAAAAGGAATCCTCAATCTGAGTATTGTATTGGCAATTCTGTGTTAACAAAAAATTCAGAAGAAAAGGATTTAGGGGTAGTGATTTCTGACAGTCTCAAAATGGGTGAACAGTGCAGTCAGGCGGTAGGGAAAGCAAGTAGGATGCTTGGCTGCATAGCTAGAGGTATAACAAGCAGGAAGAGGGAGATTACGATCCTGCTATATAGAGTGCTGGTGAGACCACATTTGGAATACTGGGTTCAGTTCTGGAGATCTCACCTACAAAAAGATATTGATAAAATTGAACGGGTCCAAAGACGGGCTACAAGAATGGTGGAAGGTCTTAAGCATAAAACGTATCAGGAAAGACTTAATGAACTCAATCTGTATAGTCTGGAAGACAGAAGGAAAAGGGGGGACATGATCGAAACATTTAAATATGTTAAAGGGTTAAATAAGGTCCAGGAGGGAAGTATTTTTAATAGGAAAGTGAACACAAGAACAAGGGGACACAATCTGAAGTTAGTTGGAGGAAAGATCAAAAGCAACACGAGAAAATATTATTTTACTGAAAGAGTAGTAGATGCTTGGAACAAACTTCCAGCAGACGTGGTTGATAAATCCACAGTAATTGAATTTA
Source organism: Erythrolamprus reginae (assembly GCF_031021105.1). Taxonomy (NCBI): domain Eukaryota; kingdom Metazoa; phylum Chordata; class Lepidosauria; order Squamata; family Dipsadidae; genus Erythrolamprus; species Erythrolamprus reginae. The sequence goes on along the minus strand of NC_091953.1, from coordinate 97,300,917 downwards.
AACATGCCTGGGATAAACATACATCCATCCTAAGACAAAATACAGAAAATAGTATACAGTAATGGCAGACTAGATGGATCATGAGGCCTTTTTCTGCCATCAGTCTTCTATGTTTCTATGTTTCTTATCACAATTATATCACAACATAATGACCTTTACAATTATGGCTCATTTGCTAATATTCTCATTCTTTTTTTTTCAAGGAAAAGATGATGTTGAGCCAAAGAATCCAGAAGACTGTACCTTGCATACATCGTAAGTTAACCTAATATTTACAGATTGTTAAATGGTAGTAATTTTCCTTGAAGTCCCAGAATAGAATAGAATAGAATTTTTATTGGCCAAGTGTGATTGGACACACAAGGAATTTGTCTTAGTGCATATGCTCTCAGCGCACATAAAATGAAATATACATTTGTCAAGAATCATGTGGTACAACACTTAATGATTGTCATAGGGGTCAAATAAGCAACGAAGAAGCAATATTAATAAAAATCTTAGGATACAAGCAACAAGTTACAGTCATACAGTCAACATGGGAGGAAATGGGTGAAAGGAATGATGAGAAAAACTAGCAGAATAGAAGTGCAGATTTAGTAGAAAGTCTGACAGTGTTGAGGGAATTATTTGTTTAGTAGAGTGATGGCGTTCGGAAGGTGTGTCTGTCAAAAAAAATCAAGGTGACTGCAACTTCATAATCAAAGCCCTGCTCCTTATTTACATGCATCACTTCTGTTTAACATAACAAATCTCTTTTGGATTTAAAGTACTACTTCTGATACTTTGAATTACTGTTTCATTGAAAGTTATAGCAATTGGCTAGTATAGCAAAACCCCTTGATTTTTAAAGAGACTGTAGCAAACAACAATATACACATTTTCGAGTCAGCACTTTATAAAAAAATTAAATATATTTTTAAAATATGACAATAGGAGTTTTTCTCTCTTATTAAAACATATGGCATGTGTTGCTTATGATTTACTGTTTATTTTTCAGTGGCCACAGATTACAGCTTTATCGTTCAATTGTTGAAATCCAAATGAAAGATTTAATATGAAGAATTAATATTAATATTAATATGAAGAAAGAATCCTCCACAATTTGTTGAGGATTCTGAATTAATAAAATTAGTAGGCCAATCAATCACAAAATATGATTCCAATGAAACAGTGGTAGGTTTTTAGTGTTAGTCTGCATGTCAGACAAATTTTTAAGTGCTGCCTACCATTTTTATTATGACCAGGAACAGTTATGTCCAATAATGTTTATTTGGCACTGGTGTTCTTGACACTATTTAAAGTAAAATACTTTTTCAAATCAATCTTGTCAAAATTGTTAACAAAAATAATTAAGACTCTGCTTGGTGATTAATAATTGTCATGTATATTTTAATTTATATACACATGAATGTGCATCCCCCCCCCCCAATACATTGTACTGTACTTTGGTTTAGAATAATTTTGTTATTTAAATGTGATCTGTAATGATTTCAGCTGTTGTTAGCACATGAGGGGTGATGCAGTGGTTGGAGTGCAGCCCTGCAGGCTACTTCAGCTAACTGCTAGCTGTAGTTCAGCAGTTCAAATCTCACCACTTACTCAAGGTTGACTCAGCCTTCCATCCTTCCATGCTGGTTAAAATGAGGGCCAACATTGTTGGGGCAATATGCTGATTGTGTAAACCGCTTAGTTTATTGGTTTATATACTGTATTCATTTTAGTAAAATCAAATTTGAATATATATATTTATTATCTATTAATTTTATATACTGAAGTTCATTGGCTCTGAGTGGTTACAAATGAAACATTAAAAATAAGATAAACAAAAAAGGAGCGTAAATATGGTAGGGATGGCAAGAAACAAATCTACCCTGTTCAAAGGGGGAAGGGTTAGTCATTAATAAATAATTTTCATAAACTAGGTTTTGAACTTGGCTTCTTTGAAACTTTGAAATTTGGCTTCTTTGAAACATAGTTCAAAATTTTAAATGTAAGTCAGATAAGAGAAAAGTTGAAAATGCATTGTTAGTTACAATTTCATTTGTGGAGTATATGGAAAGAAAATGTAAAACTATATATGAACTATTTGTTGCTGAAAATGAACATTAGACTTCTCAATCATTAAGGAACTATGTTCCATTCTATAAATAAGATATACAAAGAACAGTTCATCATTTAACTATACAGAACATTAGGCATAAATGTGTAGCCTTAGAGAACTTCTGCTGTCATAACATATCATATATATCGTCTCTCTCTTTTACTCCCTCTCTCTTTTCTTTCATGGGCACATTTAGTATATATCTAGTGTATTAATATGTCCATGAAAAAGAGAGAGAGAGAATATATGTTACAACAGCAATTTGTTGAGAAGTAATACATATCTAGTATATTTATTAGAGGAGCATGGTGGCTCATGTAGTTAGGATGCTGGATTGAAGACCTGCGAGGGGAGCTCTCATCTAGTTTGAATTCTAAAGTCCCAAAGCAATTTAATTTTATATGGCTTTCTCTAATTTATGGTCCCACCAGTTCTTGCTTTTGGGTAAATGATATTTCTTGCAGATCTTCCAGGCACAATTGTTGCTACTTTGTCATGCCGCTGCTTGTAGTCAGTCTGTGCAATCGTCTTGCAGTAGTTTACCAGTTGGTCCATTGTTTCTTCAGCTTCTTTGCATAGAAGGCACTTACCTTCTATTGCTACTGCTGCTGTTGCTGTTGTTGTTGTTGTTATTATGATGATGTTGTTGTTGTTGCATTAGCCAAGAGACTGCACTGATAATGCAGTGTAATGATTTGGCTGCCAATTTTTCAGCTCTGTTGTGGGACACACTTGCATGCTTCCTACAGTGAGCCACAGGAGGGCAAGCCGGCTTCACACCAGAAAGAAAGATAAGCAGCTCTTCCACAGTCATTCAAGGCTCCCTCCCTTTCCTGTATCTGCCTTGCAAACAAGCATTGCAATCTGGAATATTCAGAACTGGCAGGAATCTGCCTGCATGGAGAACCAACTTGTCTACCCACCGAAGTGCTACCTACATAGGTGTATCTAATCACATATAGCATACCTTTAAACTGTTAGTTGGAGAAATGCTGAAGCAAATGATGGGATCTCACACCACTATGCTGTGCTAGGACTTGAAACATTGGAGCAAAGACCGTCCCCAGTGTCATAAAGCTACTGAGTCACTACACCTCTATGTAATCAGAAGAAAATAAGGAAGAAAATAATACAATTACTATAGTAATATATATTTATATAGAAATAAACAAGATAATAATCAACATGGGTTTGTCAGAAACAAATCATGCCAAACCAATCTCATATCATTTTTCAATACCATAACCAAATCAGTAGACCAATGCAACACAGTAGACCTAATATACCTGGGCTTCAGTAAAGCTTTTGATAAAGTAGATCACAATCTCCTAATCCACAAATTAGGAAAAAACGGGGTAGATTATAATACATGCAGATGGATAAACAGTTGGCTGATCAATTGCACCCAACGAGTTGTCTTCAATGGCTCCAAGTCCACATGGAATGAGGTAGGCAGTGGGGTACCATAAGGTTCAGTCCTGGGCCTTGTACTCTTCAACATTTTCATTAATGACCTAGATGAGGGAATAGAGAGAGAACTAATCAAATTTGCAGATGACACCATCCTGGCAGGGGTAGCCAACACCCTAGAGGATAGGCTCAAATTACAAAAGGACCTAGATAGATTAACACAATGGGCCAAAACTAAGAAAACGATGTTTAACCTCAAAGAAAGGAAAGTCCTTCACCTAGGTAAAAAACAATCCCTAGACAGGCATACAGACTGGGAGGAACGTCACTTAGCAGTAGTGACTGTGAAAGAGATCTCGGTGTCTTGGTGGATAACCAACTAAATATGAGCCAACAATGTGCAGCAGTGGCTAAAAAAGCCAACACAATCTTAAGCTGCATCAACAGGGGGCTACACTCTAAGACTAGGGAGGTATTAATACCACACCTGGAGTATTGCATTGAGTTTTGGTCACCACACTTCAAAAGGACATAGAAACTCTGGAAAAGGTACAGAAAAGAGCAACCAAAATGATAAGGGGACTAGAAAATGAAGACAAACGAAGAGAGATTGCTGGAACTGGGCATGGATAGTCTAGTGAAAAGAAGGGCCAGGGGGGACATGATAGCAGTATACCGGTACTTGAGGGATTGCCACAGAAGGAGGGGGTCACTATATTTTCCAGAGCACCAGAGGGCCAGACGAGGAACAACAGTTGGAAGCTGACCAAGGAGAGATTCAACCTGGAAATAAGGAAGAACTTCCTGACGGTCAGCGCAATCAACCAGTGGAATGGCCTGCCAGTGGAGGTTGTGAACGCCCCAACTCTGGACATTTTCAAGAGGAGATTGGACTGCCATTTGGCTGGGGAAGTGTAGGATTTCCTGCTTGATCAGGGGGTTGGACTTTGTGACCTACAGGGTCCCTTTCAACTCAGATAGATGGATGGATGGATGGATGGATGGATGGATGGATGGATGGATAGGTAGGTAGGTAGGTAGGTAGATAAAATGTAAACATAGTAGATGCCCTATTTAGTGAGTATTCAGAGTTATGAGACTCCTTAAACTTACAAACATCAGTATGTCTCTGCAAACATGTGATCAAGATACAGACACTTTGCATCTGGCAGATATTTTTGTACATTGTACCATCCCATGATCATCATTTGTGTGCTGCACATCCAGTATCCAACAAACAATGAATAGAGAAGCTGGCAGTAAAACTTCAAGTTCTTGTCACATTATGTCATGCTCAATGACCATGGGTGATTAGCTTAACCATTTAAAAAATTGAAATTGGTCATAGAAGAAGATCAAGAAGAAAGAAGGGGAAAAAATGAAATACACAAGATAGAAACATTACTGAATGTTCTTCTCAAAATCCTGGTATATTATTCAAACCTTACTTTGGTGAATCTTTGCTTTTCCTAAATGATTATGCAGATTTGTTAGGTCACACAATCATTCTAGCAAGTGCTACAAAGCAGAATCAAATAATATAACAGATGTATATTATTGTGAATACATTGGACATGGTTTGTAAAAACGATTTCCCTAAATTTCAGCATTGAGATGAATTACTACACTGTGATGATATAAATAGCAATGCCTTCTCAGATACAAAAAAAAAATACTTCCAATAATTTTACATCAAACGTTTTGCTGAAGCAGGAGCAGTGAGTAGCTTATGATACCCTGTTTCCCCGATAGTAAGACACCCCCGATTGTAAGACGTATCGGGGGTTTCAGGGGGGTCGGCTAATATAAGCCGTACCCCGAAAGTAAGACATATGTCTTACTTTCGGGGAAACACGGGGGGTATTGCCGCCTCCCTTTCATCTAGCTGTGCGCCGCCTCCTGCCCACGTCCGCACCGTCCCCCTCTCCATACGTCGCCGCGCCGTCCCCTGCACTTGTCACTGCCGCCTCTGCAAATTTACTCGGGCACGTCCCTACTCCAAAGAAACCTCTCCCCCCCCTGCCCGTCACAGAAGGTAAAATGCATATACACTAAAAAAACACGTTTTACACAGGTTTTTTAGCTGTCAGTGCCCCTTTAACAATATAAGACATACCCCGAAAGTAAGACATAGTGGGGCTTTTGGGGATAAAAAGAAAGTAAGACACTGTCTTACTTTCGGGGAAACACGGTATCAAATGTCTGTGCCACACAGATGATCAAAAATATAGTTTTTTTGGCAGAAGGCTATTTATTTTATTTGGTTCATTTAAAAAAGGGTCTCTTTATATTAAACCACTAAGCAAGCAATACTAAATTCTTCAATATGTCAACCATTTGAAACAATATAATAACCAGATTCTGCTCAGGTTACCTATTAAATATTATTTCTGTTTATTAAAGAGAGCACTTTTATATCATACCATCTTCCTAATAGTTTTCAGATCTCGATAAATGTCATATTTGTCACCAAACTCTGTTGAAGAAAGAGGAATGAAAATAACACAGAGGTGCCTAGGCATAGCTATTCTAAACTCCTAAAACCTGGATAAAACTAAGTCCATAGCTAAAGTTCTCTTAAACTGCATGAACTTCAGTGGCCAAAAGCTATTATTAATATAGCATCCTGCAGATACTTAACACTGTGACAAATCTTTCTCTTAAAGCCTAAACTGTCAGAGTAAATGTAAACTATTTAAGGGCTTCTGGAGAGCTTGTCTCCTTGAGATTTAAATTATTCTTCCGAACTCCTTCAAATGCTGACAGTTTCAAAGAAGGAAGAATGTTCTTGTGCTGGGTGGCAGGATTTCTTTTCTTTTTTAAACCAGCTTTTGCTTCAGTCCTAAGGGTAAACCAGCCAGATGCGGTTTAAATTCACCTTCATGCTACGTCCTGGACACCTCTATGCCATGTTCTTATTAAGAATACCCGCCAGGTATTTTAGATATCATTTCATGATATCAAAACTCTCTCCAGCTCATAGAGAGGCAGTTACAGAACAGAAGTAGAAAAGGCTGCTCAGGAATGACGATGACAGAGTGTGGCCAGATCAGTCTAATTAACGCCTCTATACCAGTGTTCCCTCTAATTTTTTTGGGGGGTGGGCGGAAAAGTATAGTGTCTGAGCGGCAGTCCCTTCGGGACTGGGCGGCACAGAAATAACAAACAAACAAACAAATAAATAAATAAATAAATACTGTGTGTATATAACAGTGAGCTCATAATAGGGCAACTCTATCAATATCAAAATGCTACTTAAATAGTTGAGCTAGTTTCAAACTAGATTTTGATTTTCTTTCTCTCTTCCTTACTCCCATTCTTTTTCTTTCTCTTTTCCTTCCTCTCTTTTTTCTATCTGTTTCTCTCTCTTCCTCTCTCTCTCCTTCCCTCTCACTCTTTCCCTCTCGGCTTCTGGGCAGGTTTGGAAAACTCTGAGTTGATGATGATTTTTAAGTGAGCGATTGCTCACTGCTCAGCTTAGAGGGAACTATGCTCTGTACATATATATCCAACTGGATACCAATGTCATGTCCTGTATAAAGGATGGTAAATAACAAACTGTATACATTTTAAGGTAGCTACTGTTCCATAGTGTTAAGATAAGGAGGAACCTGAGCAACTTTCCAGGGCAGCTAATGATGAGGAGAGCCAGAATGGTGTACTGGTTAAGAAAGCAAGCTAGAAACATGGAGATTGCGAGTTCTAACTCTATCTTAGACAAAAGCCAACTGGGTGACTTGTGCCAGTAACTTTCTCTCAGATCTAGGAAGGAGGCCCAGGTAAATAATTTTTGCAAATGTCATGAAAATTACAGGGACTAGTCCAAGCAATTGGTAGGGATCAGAGGTGGGGTGCTGCCAGTTTGGACTGGTTCTTTAAAAGTGGTAGTGGAAATTTGGCACCGCTCCCCGAACTGCCAGCGATGACCAGCGGTCCACTCTCCTGAACCAGTCCTTTGGTCCTTGCGGAATGCAAAAATATCCCTGCACAATGGCAATCAGCTACCATTGGTTCCAGTTGCTTATGCAGTTGCAATGAAAGAAACATGAAAACTTGAAAGAGCTCTAAGATGCATTGGTCAATATGTGGTGGTCAATGGTCAATATGTGGTGACCTGAAAGTGATTGCTACCTTACTTCGTCTTCAAGGTGAATATATCTAAGTATTGCTGCTTCCTGTGAATGGGACAGTCATATGAAAGAATTGCACAATATCAAAAGAGACTGGCTGCTACGGCAGACATTGCAACCAGGGAATAAAAAAATGTAAAGTATCCAGCACTTGTAGACAGCAACAAGATTTTACTATCTCCATTACACATCAAGCTGGTATTAATAAAAAACTTCATGAAGGCAATGGACAGGAATAAAATAGCTTTTATGTACCTGATAAGTACATTTCTGTCACTTAGTGCTGCAAAAATAAACGAAGGAATTTTTGTTGGCCCACAGATCCGTGAACTTATTAATGATGATGAGTTTCTTTCTCTGTTGCTTGGTAAGGAAAAGAGTGCATGAATAGCATTCATGTCAGTGACATCAAATTTTCTTGGAAACAATAAAGCATCGAACTACGAGGACGAAATTGAAAAACTCATCCAGGCCTACAAAACTCTTGGTTGTAACATGTCCTTAAAATTCATTTTCTACACTATCATCTGAATTTCTTTCCATAAAATTGTGGAGCAGTGAGTGATGAGCATGGGAAGCGCTATGGAAAAAAGTTATCCAGGTAAATGGAGCCCATCAATGATTTCAGACTACTGTTGGACAATTGTAAAAGACAATCCTTTCCTTGAATACAAAGGAAAAGTCAAGAGAAGCAAAAGGGTCACAAACTGAAGGCATTAGTTTCATTAATCATTAGATTCATGAGAAATTAAAACTTTTGAACATTTTAAACTTGTTTACTAATTTAGCTTTTCTTGATAAACATATACAGTACAATAAAATAGATTATTTCATATATTCACTGTTGCAAAAAATAATTCACTTAATTTTAATTAAAATATGTTCTGTCGGGCTCTCTGGTACACTCCTCCCAAAAATTCACAGGTACAAATTTCAGACACACACACGTTTGAAAATTCAAAACAATGTTCTTTATAATGAAAATTCACTTAAACTAAGCCCTCTTTTGGTATAGCAAAGAGCACTGGTCTCCAAACAAACTGGTAATTTGTACAAGTCCCTTATCAGTTCTGTGATACTTAGCTTGCAGCTGTGAGGCAATTCACAATCCTTCTTTCACAAAGTGAAACACACTTTGCTCTGGTTAATTTCAAAGCGGGGAAAAATCAGCACACAAAAGGTCAAAGTCAGTAAAGCAGTCATGAAACACAACGATCAGATAATCCTCCACAATGGCCAAACCCACAGGCTGCTCTTTATAACAGCCTCACTAATTACCACAGCCCCACCCAACCTCAGGTGGCCTCATTTTCTTTGATAATAATCTCTCAGTTGTTGCCTAGGCATCGCTCTCCGCATGCGTGGCTGTATCATTAACTCTTGTTCTGAATCCAAGGAGGAGCTAGATAATTGATCTCCTACTGAGTTGTCTGCCACACTCTCCTCCTCCCTGTCACTCATGTCTTCTTGGTCAGAGGAGCCTTCATCAGCAGATTCCACCGGGGGGAAAACAGGCCTGCAGCATGTGGATGTCTCCCCCACATCCACAGTCCTTGGGGCAGGAGCTGGGCCAGAGCTAACCACAACAAAAATATATGGGTTTATATATATGTATTAAGTTTTGGCTCATTATTTGCCTATTCCCTCTAGTTGGAAAATGTAAAATGTCCATTGCATGAAAACTGGAGCCAACTAACAAATTTCATTATTATATTTGAATTCAGCTTGTGAAATTCATTAAGAAATGGCACATTTCATTTCTGTAACAAAAACAAATTGAAAATTTGTAGAACAGTGAATTGTTGGCAAGAATCACAGGAAACACAGGAAGAAAAACATACATGAGAGCATAATATAGTTAGTGGAACCCAAAAACACATACTCGAACATTTCACTATTGCAACAGATTTCCCGTATTGTTCAGAACTTATTCATGTTAGATGAAAGTTAATGTCATTCCTGAAAATTAGTTTTTTAAATAGTTGCTTCTTTCATGTTCATACACACACAGATACACATACAAACACACACACAAATTAAGGATTTTCTGTCTTCTTTTTTAAAAGGTGCCAATTATTCCTATTTCTCCCCATAGTATATAAAATGTATGTAGAAAATCTGTGAAGTAAATGCGTCCGTGATGTAAATTCAAAGAGGCAAATTAAAATTACTTGTGGATATATCAATTTGCACACACAAATTGTTTATATTCAGGAACAGTGGAACTTAATTTATCCTTTCACTGGTTTTACTGCTTCTTTCAAACATTACTTTCAGGGACAGGTTTATTGTGCTCCTGAATTAGGCAAGGAACCATTCATGAGTGGAGCATTTACATTTAAGAAAAGAGGGAGGGAAACGTCTTCTTCCTATCAAATTACTCCAGTGTTCCCTTTGAAAACACTGAAAAAAGAAACAAAAGGAAAGAAGAGAACTAAAACTCAATTGTTTCTGGTTTCTGATTGTCTTTTAACAAACAGAAAAATGCTTATTCAAAGAATCATAACGTGTCCCTGCATTCCGCTGCTGGGAACTTTTACCTGCCTAGAATTCACGGTCAAAGAAAGCACCCTTAAAGGTGTATGATAAAAAATTTAAAAAAGAGAGTTCACACTAAAGTGTTATAAAATCCTAAAGTCCCGAACCATCTGCTGATTTGTTACATGCCAAACTGGGTTCACTGGGTCTTTGGACTCACTTCAAGTTTTCAATGCTAAAAGAACACGGCCATTGGTATCACACTACAAATATATATACTTAAACACAATCAACTGTGTATCTTATATCTCTTGTTTTAATTTTTGTACAGTATGTATTAGCACTCATCATTTGCTCAAGTTTTGCCATGCCCAAAACATCATTAACAAAACTGGCTTAACCATTGAAGATTATATTTTCATTGCATGCTGAGCTTGAAGTTAATACATAGAACTAACTGCCCTATAATGGAGTTTAATGCAGGACATTCTGGTCAGTGGTATCAGTGAGTGATACCGGTGGGAGAGAATATTTGTAGCTCAGGATTGAACTATGGGTTCTTGCTGCTCTTTGAGCTTGGTAGCATTGATTATGTCACATAGTTTGGTAATAAAATGTCTGCAAGAAAACAACCAAGCTCACAGAGCACCAAATATCTCACAAAAATATGCTTTTTCACCAAAACCCCTGAACCATTTTCCATATGTTCGAAAACTATCTCCCTAGATCTCTGGGTCTGATATTCCGGAAGTATGTAGACTTCTAATAGAAAGTAGGTTCTTTCATAGGCAAAAGTACTCCTTACATTTAAGTAGATCAGACAGGAAATCAACATCATAGGAAGGCCACCAATAAACTACTTTTATTGAGATTGGTTATGACAGTCTTTTAAATATCAATATGTTGTATCTTTTCCCTGTTCTTCTACACTGGTGAATTGGAAAGATGTCTGCCAAGATGTTTCCCAATGTTATTTCATTGCTCTGGACTTAAAAAGATAATTAATTTCTTTTTGGTTAGGTTTTTGTTTTTTCACATTTCTGTCAAGGTCAAAAAGTTAGGCCAGACTGACTGTAAAAGCTTTGTTGTAACGTTTACTCATCTAAACACAGGGCAAGACAAGTTAAACACCTAATTCTGACACATGTTATTATTTCCACGTTTTGGTGCTCCAAGAAAATTAGAATATTAAAAATCATGGTATGACTTTATTAACAAATTTTATTTTAAAAATTGTGCAAAATGTTGTATTTAATTTAAAAATAAACAATTCTAAATTCCTCATCAAATGATATTTATTTATATGGACTCATGACAGATTACAACTGTATTAGATCATACTCAATATAACATGTTAGATCTGTCTGTCTGTCTGTCTGTCTGTCTGTCTGTCTGTCTGTCTGTCTGTCTGTCTGTCTATCTATCTATCTATCTATCTATCTATCTATCTATCTATCTAATAAAACATGCATGATGTCTAAATCATTGAAATGATTTAGAAATGTAAGAACAAATAACACTAACTCCATAACATCAAAATGCAATTCAATTATAATCAACATCCTTAGTACAGCACACATAATTGGCATAAAAGAAAATCACATAATTAGAAACCAGCCAACACCAGTCAGATGACATCAACTATCCAAGTCTGTCTAAAACAATTCAGCATTTAATACTCTATTGAAGTCTATTGCATTCAAGGTAATCCTGATATTGAAAGGGAGATTATTCCAAATTATTTCAGTTGTTACCAAAAAAAACCCCTCTTCATACATACACTCACATGAAAATTCAGGAACTGTTGTATCTGATAGAAAATAGGATGAGGGCAAAATCCATTTTATTTAGGGAAGCAGTTCTTTTATTTGTGAATTGATGGTAGGGCTAAAAAACTAAATCCTTTGTACTAGAATTTCAGCAATGACTGATAATGTTTCATAGGATAGAACTGAAATATTTTTTTAATTATTATTTTTATTTCATGTACTGCATGCTACCTGTTATTTGTATAAACATTTGTGGAAGGTATACTTCAAATGCTCTCTACTTTGGAAAATGAGCCTATATTGTAATAGGACTTCAAAAAAGATTGCAGTTGTAATTAAAATTGAATACAAAATCATATTGTTCTGCCCATCTGTCTATCTCCAAATATTCTTGAAATGAAATTTGTTTAAAAGATGAATTTTAAAGAATTATTTAAAGAATTTTAACGGAAGAGCAAAAAACGTTTTGTAGTATCCACCTCCTTTATAGCCATTGTTGCTGTTCTTTAATTTGAGACAGTTGTGAATTAAATGTTTTGGAAAACATTTCATGTACTGCATGCTACCTGTTATTTGTATAAACATTTGTGGAAGGTATACTTCAAATGCTCTCTACTTTGGAAAATGAGCCTATATTGTAATAGGACTTCAAAAAAGATTGCAGTTGTAATTAAAATTGAATACAAAATCATATTGTTCTGCCCATCTGTCTATCTCCAAATATTCTTGAAATGAAATTTGTTTAAAAGATTAATTTTAAAGAATTATTTAAAGAATTTTAACGGAAGAGCAAAAAACGTTTTGTAGTATCCACCTCCTTTATAGCCATTGTTGCTGTTCTTTAATTTGAGACAGTTGTGAATTAAATGTTTTGGAAAATAAAAATGCATGGAACAGAAGGCAAAACAACAAGGAGATGAATATTGGTTGGCATTTATCCAGTTCAAATAAAATGGCACATGGCAAGCAAAAGATAATAATCAAACAAATATTAAGACTGAATTTAGAAAATATCTGCTCTTTTGATTGAACGAGATCCAGAATTTGTCAGTCATATGTTTAGTTTAAGGCAGATCTTATTAACAGTTTATGTTCAAGCTTGTTTGGCTTGTCTAGTTCAATATAGAATATATTGAAGTTTTCTACTTTTACAATTATTGTTCTGGTTGAACTATTTTTTTTGTAAACTCTACTATTCAGTTGTTTTGTATAATTCAGATCATGGGAGTTTAAATGTATATTTGATAGTTTAAAAACATATTTATTTAATTTTATAGTATTCTATTTTTTATACCCAAGAAGTGCAGTGATTTTCATCTCTTTACTACTATAAAGATGCAGTTATGAACAGTTAATAATGTTTATATTTAAACATGTTTCATTTAAGATGCAGTAATACATTTTACAGTGCGGGTTATAGCAGCACATTACATTCATAATGTATAATACATAATAATGTATTACGAGTGTCTTGAATTTAAAGCTGTTTGTTTTACTGTGGTAAAGCACAATTACTTGAATTAGTTAAAATATAGTTGTAAACAAATAGAGTAGCCTTGATTTGATAGGATACGACTGAAGGGTTTTTTTCCTTCAGGGTAAGAATCTTTCCAATAATTACATCTTCATTATTTTTACAGTGTAGGTCTTGTATTAAACATGAGGTTTTAGTTGATGTTAGTCAATTTTGCCATTATGCTTTTCAATTTATATTATCAAAGCATTCTTAAGTATATGTTAATTTTTACACTGAAATCACTGGGGATTTAATGTACTTAATTTTAATACATTATATTCACATTTCTTGTATGGTCCTTTTTTTTTTTAGTAATCTCCTGAGTAAACAGGCCAGATATTTAGATGATTAATATCAAAACATGCAGTCATTATTCTGGAGAGATATTCAAAAGGATGTATTAAAATTAATTATGCATAAATCTAACCTTTTATTGTTAATAACAGTAGATGTCTCATTGATGTCTCTCATTGCAATTATAAATAACCTGTATTTTTCTATTATGGACTGCCTAGATAGGAGGGTTAGAATTCATATGTTCTGATGTCTATTAATTTGTTTTATGAGACTCAAACCAGCTTGTGAGAACTTTCTTGTTAAATAATTGCCAGAATTTTAGACATCAGTTCCTTTTGTTAAAGATTAATTGCATGATAGTTTAAATAAATTATGCAAAAAATATCAAGTCTGACATACATTGAAGAGAATTGAAGAATTGATAATGTAATATTTTTCAAGACCTATATATAATGGAACTCCAAACTAAACTTCTTTTATGTTTATGCTAACCAGTTTAAAATGAAATTGGGCAATATTAATAAAATATTGTAATAGATATTTTTATTGTTGTTTTTATTTATTCCTTATCTTATCCACAGTAAGGGAATCTAGATTCCCAAACAATTTTCCCAAAGTAAGATTAATTTTTGAATAGACATGCATAGGATCAGGGTGTTATAGATTGCACACAGAAAAAGATTAATCTTAAATGAAGTACTCCTTTTACATGAGTTACATTCTAATTGTTACCTTGTCATTTGAAATGTTTTAGCACATTAATTTTTTATTTGTCAGCTTGATTAATAATGACATTGGTGAATAGTCATACATTCAGTGGATAGATCTTCAGAATAGATCTGAAAACAGTCTCAGGTGGGACTGCTCAAAGAAATTGTAATTTCATTGGGCTATAATATGACCAAAACCAAGAACAGACAGACAGACAGATAGACAGACAGATGTGTTAATGTATTGGCAAAAATATTTTTAATGAAAAATGAAGGGACAAAATTCATCTAGTTTGAGGGTCAAATTTCATAAGTATATCTATTTGTAACTTCACCTTAAAGATTTATTAATTATTAACATTGGTATATAAAAATTGTTATATCTTTAAAACAAGTACCAGGAATTGGTTTCTCCCCGTTCAGACTGGATCGCTCGAACCAGTAGCGACTTGCTGTTGATGTCACAATGATGTCACGGATCCAGTTCGGTTGGTGCTGGTCCATGGGCACCGCCATCTTTTTTTCACAATTTTTTAAATGTTTGAATTATTTTCCTCTGTTGCTGCTGCTTAAAAAAGGACCCGTCCGCCTGTCAATGAGTTTACACTTACTTTTATTCCTTTGTCCGAAGCACAGCTGATCAGCTCCTCAGCTGTGTTTTGGACTGATTATAGCTACCGAGCATGTGTGGAAGCAGAATTGCATGTCATACTGTTCCTGTTAATATGCTGTACTTTTTTTTACGTGTAATCAAATAAACTTGCAAACTGGCTATTTCTTTGATCATATGGATTAATATGGCTCATAACATTTATAATGAACCTTCCTTTTCTGAAGAAATTATAGAAGGTAATAAAAGCTTATTCAAAGGTATTGAGACTGCTATCTTAGTTTTGCCTTTGTATATAGGCAATTATGTTACAGTAGAACAGTCAAACAATATATGTGTATATTTTGCAGAATCCATTTCTTGCTTTAAATGTCATTTCATTAGTTTCTTCATTATAGTTTCTATATAATAACTATAAAATTAGTTCTGAAATGAGGTAATTAATTTTTGTTTATAGAAAAAAGCAAGGACCTTAAATAGTTTGTTCATAATAACCTCAAGGTTGATAATGGGAAAAGTCCAAGTACATTCTTTTAGCATTCAGTACCTAAATGAACTGAGCAGACAGTAGCACCTAACCAAGTAGCGGTTTTGGAAAAAGCCAAGCAGTATTGGATCAGGTTTAAAATATGGCAAATCATCAGAAAATGCCAAGACTTTAGACAGCCCGGGAAGTTAAAAGAAACTCTAGAAAGAATACAATAGCAATCACTTCCACATTTATACAAAAGAAAACAATATGAATATGTCTGTGTCACCAGACACTAAGAACAACTTGCATATAAATAAATTATCTAATAAAATTGTATTAAACTTGCGTACTTGATTAAAATTTTAATCAGGATTTGCAACACAGTTTGTAATTGATTAAATGCCATGTTCAAATGTGAATGGGGAGGATAAATTCAGCATAAACAGATAAACAGTTGTATACTGATAATCTTTTAGCCATGGTTAAAAGATTAGAAACATTTCATTTTCAAAGGAGTTGTTACCAAAAGAAAACCAAAGATGCTTTCCAGTATTTGGATGTGTTTCCTATGTTTAGTTTTTTCTGCTACAAAAATATCTCAAGAATTGGATGGAAAAGATCCTGTGGTAAAGAATTTACCAACAAGTTTACTTAAAGCAGTCCAACTGCATGTTTATTCATAAAAAGGGCTTACTTCCAGAAAATTAAATATAAGATTGTAGTTTAAAATAGTTGAAGACTTCCAAAAGCTTTGGGTTGGGCTTATTTCCATCCCATGGAAACTTTTCTGTAGAAACTCACAAGAAGCCTTTTAATTACATAAGACAACAAATACTTAAGGTGTTGGCAGTCTGCATGGCAGCCCAGCTTCCCCTTTTGGGGAGGGAATACCCCAACCCCCAACTAAATCTCCAAAACAGTATGAAAATGTAGCCATACAAAAGACTCCTATATATATCCCTCAGGGGTTTCCAAAACAAAGCTTAATTAAAATACATTCCCCAGCCCAAAAGAGTTCCTCATCCCTAATCTACATTATTGATATTTAACAGCATGGATAATTATCACTAGAGTCATAAAAATTGACAACTCTACAATGACACTTTGAAGTTTTGAGTGTTGCATTTTTCAGAGTAATTCTGTTTCACATGAAGACAAGCTCAAAATGGTGTGCCTAGACTTGAGATGGCAAACCTATGGCACACCTGCCACAGGTGGCACACAGAGTCATATCTGAGGGTACGTGAGATGTTATCCTATGTCATCTCCAGCTGATTTTTGGCCACCTTTTTGGCCGTTTTTGCTCTCCCCAGGCTTCAGGAGGCTTCCCTGAACCCTGGGGGTTGCAAAAATGGCCCAATCAGAAGTTTGTTTCCCAACTTTCAGTTGGTCCATTGGCTGTTTTTCACACTCCCCAGGCTTTGGGAGCCTTTTCTTAACTCTGGGAAGAGAGAAAAACAGTCCAAAGAAGCTGTTGGGCTGGAGGCTCCAGTGAGGCATGTGTGGAGTGGGCAGCATGAGGGGGTTGTGCATATGCGCAGGGGGAAAGCAGGGGGCTGTGCGCAGGGTGAGGGTATTGTATTATGGGTGTCAGCATGCGCACACGCTATTGTGCAAGCTATTGCGCCCATGCATATCCTTTTGGCACCTGAGCCAAAAAAGGTTCGCCATCATGGGCCTAGGCCATCAAAGCCCACTATTTGTGTGCATATGTGCGTGCACATATATAGTACACACATATAAATACAGGGGGTGGAGCAATGTGTTATTGGAAAGGAGAGAAAACATTCATCATTTATAGATAATGACCAATAGTTAGGTGCAATGCAAACATTTCTTCTTTCATAAACTGAGGTAAGAGTTGTAGTATAATAAGAAATTTTGATCTCCAAGTCTGTTCTTTGACAGAAGGCTGAATTCATGGGTAAGAGCATCAGGCAAGCCCATTAGAATCTTAACTTTTATCCTCCCTGTCATCATCATGAGTTTAGACCAGATCAGTACTTAATTGGTATATCCATCTAGTTAAATTAAAAAGCGAGTTAACACAATTATTCTACTTCCCTGAAATCATCTAATATGGCACGGGGAAAAAAAATGCATAACATTCTTGTTGTCACCTACAGCTCAAAATTAAAATCATTAAAGCATATCACAGTAATCTATAGTCTAAATTGAATAATGAATGGCATTTCAGTCTACGAAGAGGGACGGCATACAAATTTAATAAATAATAATTTCCCTTTTATAAGCCTTTGAATGGCATTTCCCTTTTATAGGCCTTTGAATGCTAGACTTGCATTTGCATAAGTCAGTTACCAACTTTAAACAGTTACTGTCCAAAAGGAACAGGACACACTATAGTGGCACAGATTCAGAAATCAAAAACTCTCTAATGCAATGGTTTTTAACCTGGGTGTCAGGACTGCTTTGGGGGTTGAACGACCATTTCACAGGGTTCGCCTAAGACCATGACATAGTTACCGGCAGAAATTATATTAATGGAATTAAAGGGGACAGAATTATGTGAATTAAATAATTCTACAAAACTCTTCATTGGTTAAAGCTCTAATGATAAGTAGTTACATGTTTTTCATGAATCTGGAAATAACATTTACATTGATGTCAAAAATAAGGTGAATGAAAACCGTTCTTTTGTGGCAATACCTATTGTAATTTCTTTATTGCTTTTTTAGTCTTTGTATTTTTGGTTCTTTGAATTGGAAGATGATGAGAATAGCTTTAAAACTGTAGGAAGAAATGTTAGTACCCTATACTGAGATGCTGACATAACTGTACGCAAAGGATCTGCAAGGTCTAGTAATAAATCAGGGATTACTGGAAAAATTTGATCTAAAATTAAATATAAAGAGCTTAACCTAATGTCAGCAGAAATAACAGAATAACAGAGTTGGAAGGGATGTTGGAGGTCTTCTAGTCCAACCCCCTGCCTAGGCAAGAAACACTATACCACTTCATACAAATGGTTATCAATATCTTTTTAAAAATGTGTTGGAGCATTCACAGGCAAGTTGTTCCACTGATTAATTGTTCTAACTGTCTGGAAATTTCTCCTTAGTTCTAGGTTGGTTCTCTCCTTGATTAGTTTCCATCCATTGCTTCTTATCCTGCCCTCAAGTGCTTTGGAGAATAGTTTGACACCCTCTTTTTTGTGGCAGCCCCTGAGATATTGAAACACTGCTGTCATGTCTCCCCTAGTCCTTCTTTTCATTAAACTGGACATACCAAGTTCCTGCAACTGTTCTTCATATGTTTCAGCCTCCAGTCCCCTAATCATCTTTTTTTTCTAGAGTCTTCCACATCTTTTTTACATTTTTAAAACTGGATGCAGTATTTAGTATGCTGTCTAACCCACATTTTTCTACTTTATCTAGTAGTAGGAACAACAGCCAGGCTTAAAATCGATAGTGAAGATATTGAGGCGATATATAACTTCTGCCTTTAGGGATCATCCATCAACAATAAAGGAATCAGCAATCAACAAATACTCGGCAGATGAGCACTTGGTAGAGGAGCCACAAAGACCTTGTGGGATATGTCTGTACAGAGTTCTAATTCAAGGCACAACTGACTTGGTTCATATTATCATATATAGACATATTATCCAGTACATATTATGTGAAGGCCTTGCTCTCTGGAAAAAGTCTCTAATGTTGAGAAAGATGGAGGGTAATCAGAAGAGGACTATCAGGAGCAAAACGGATGGATTCAGTTGTAGTGTTAATGGGTGGACTATTGAAAAGTTTGAAGAATTAGATTAGGGAAAGATTGTCATGGGTAAAAATATGTGTGGTCCCTAAGTGACTTTATTGTACATCATAATTGTAAATCATTGTGAATAATTGTAAATCATTTCACATAGAAAATACTATATAGAATAATTCATGAATGAATTCCATTCAAAAATGGAATGAATGGTTTGACTGGTATGTGATAGAATGAAAAAAACACAATAAAGTAAGGTTTATTGTTGAATTGCTAAATAAAGCATTACTGCATTAGTAAAAAAATATTGCAGGTTCTTCTTCCTAATATTATTTTGCTGAAACAATACCTGTTTAGTGAATATTTCTTAATCTTTTGATTTCCTATTTAATTTTTGCAATCTTTAAATTTTTTAAAATTTATAAAAATAAGCAACGTGATTTCAGCACATTAGCTTTCTAGTCTATTGAATTCTTTTGGTGATAGAAATATCATAAACTGAGTTTAAAATAACAGTTCTGTTGATATAGTGTTGACAGATATTTCTAAATGAGATGCATGCTTTGAATATATATATTCATTAAGTAGAGTTGACCATCTGTTACAGGATGGGGAAAGAAAAATAGCAATAAATTTCACTTCATTAACACAGACTGAAACATGTGTCTAGCCATTATTCATGAAGTATTTATGTTTTACCGTTTGGATATCTTCTCTTAATATGATAAAAACAAATGCAATTTGGTTCTAATAGTCTCAAAAGGTCAATCTTAATGCATATGGGGTTTTCTTTTCCTGGAACTTTCATTACATGATTACTTCAACATTAAAACTCTGGAAATTTCCATATCAATATGTATTGATGGTTTAAGTGAAAATTGAAATAACATGCAAAAAAGATTAAATATCACAAACATGTTTGAGGTCACATGTAGAGATTTTTTATTTACCTTTTTTTCCTGTAGGTCCAGGATAATCAGGGATGGGCTACTGCCTGGACGGTGGGGGGAACACAATGGGGTAGCAAAAATGGAGCTCCATCCCAGAACACCCAATTTGCACTGAAAGATGTTGAAAGAAAATGCATAAGCAACGCCCACAGTGTGGTAGTAAAAATTTTGGCAGCCCTTCACTGAGGATAATATATATTCACAAGAGACTGCATCCCATTCTGTAAACAGAATAAAACTGTACTTTTTTTGTTGAATAGATTTTGAAGCATGCATGAAATGATGTAGGACATATAAGTATATTTGCTAAAATGTAAATTATTAACTTCATATTAGCAACCTTTCCAGCATGCATTTCCGATCCGATTCATGCTGGTCTACGTGAATTAATATTCTTTGAGAGGCAGAATTCACAATGTCATGTACTATGTTAATAATCCAGATTCTATTGATGATATTGATATTAATTATCACTTAGTTGCTTGCAAACAGTGTAAGTTACCTGCAGTGGCATGACTGCATCATGATCCTGGGCTTGGGGCAATACTATCACCATTCAGAGCCATTTTGAGTAATGAAGCTTATAGGGAAATTTCAGATTTAGAGCATAACATTGAATATTAGATGGTAAAAACAGGTATTTTAAAAAATGGCCTTCATGCTCTTAGCTAAATTATTTGCTAAATTAACTCAACATTGACAGACTTCAATGTACAGTACTGCTATGAAAAATAAAAAAGTAATGTTATTTATAAATTGCATTTGTTTTAACAAGTAAATTGCTTAAAACAATTACATAAGTGCATAAGTGCACCTTTGTGCCTACCATTCCTGTCCTAACGTCTTTTTATCTTTTCTATCTCTACTTTATATTTATATTATGTTAAACATACTACAATACAATACTATATTTGTATGACAAATAAATAAATAAATAAAAGAAATAAATAAATCTTTTTTTCAAATTTGCAGTCATGCTACTTTAATGAGAAAAATATGGGTGTTGTGCTCTCATGAATTCCAAAGCACTATCTTCCAAATAAAACATGCACAGCCTTAATGGAAAAAAGGGTCTTGGACTAAGGTGAAGTTTTGCCCTGAACCAATTGAAGCGTAGTTTGAACTCACAATGAAAAGATATCTATGGTTTAAAGTATTATATTGAATTCCAATTAGGATTTGTTGTTTTCTAGAATGCTAGAAGATGACCTAAAGTTGAGCAGTGATGAAGAAGAGAGTGACCAGGTAAGAAATTTTAAATTTGTTAATTTTTTAACCTCTTAATTCATTAGATTTATATGCTGACTTTTCTCAAAAAGACAATGTTCCAATTTTAAACTTAGGGCTAATGTTTATTATCTATCTATCTATCTATCTAGCTATCTAGCTATCTATCTTTCTATCTATCTATCTATCTATCTATCTATCTATCTATCTATCTAGTACGTATTGGTAATATACACAGATCTAACATTGTTTATATATATATATATTTATATATGATGGGTACTGATAAGAGGGAAAAATTAGGACAGGGACGTTAGGCAGGAAGGATGTTGTAGCAGATAATTTTATGAGCTATGGTTAGGCTACATAGTTCCAAACTTTCTAAGCCGAAGATTTCAAGTCAGGTTGCTTACGGCAGTGTTTCCCAACCTTGGCAACTTGAAGATATTTGGACTTCAACTCCCAGAATTCCCCAGCCAGCGAATGGGGAATTCTGGGAGTTGAAGTTCAAATATCTTCAAATTGCCAAGGTTGGGAAACACTGGCGTAAGGTATACTGTTATGGGTAGAGGAGTAGAGGGCTCTTCTTGTCACACATCTCTGGACACTTTCTAATGTATTTATGTTCAATATGTGGCATGGGATTCAGACAGATGAGCTGTATTCAAGGATTGGTCCGGCAAATGTTTTGTATGGTCTGGTTAGTAGTATGAAATTACCGGAGAGGAAGCTACATAAGATTAGGTTAACAACTCTTGAAGCCTTTTTGGTGATGTTGTTGCAGTGGCTTTGATACTTAGGTCATTTGATGAGTATTCCAAGGTTATTTTAGAAGGTAGCAATGTTGTCGGTGATGATTTTTACATAATCAGCAAAGAAAATGCAATGTGATTGCAAAGGTCATTTATACACAGCATAAAGATTGTTGGTCCTAGTACACTGCCATGGGGTACATCACTGTTAACAGGAACGGGATTAGATAGGGTGCTCCCTATTTTGACCACTTGTTATCTGTTTGACAGGAACACAGTTATCCAGTCATGTAGCGGTCCAGAGGTGCGTAGGATTTCAGTTTTAGAAGTAGTTTATTGTGAACCACTGAGTTGAAGGCTTTGGAGAAGTCTGTAAAATTGCATCTATTGTTTTGCCTTGGCCAAGTTTTTGCAGTGTAGTATTCCTGAAACCGAATTTCTTATTTGAAAGTAGGTTGTTTCTAGGTGGAGGGTAATGGATTGGTTTATGATTGATTCCATGACATTGCATGTGACACAGCATAGAGAGATTGGTCTGTAGTTTTCTACTAGACTGGGATCTCCCATTTTGAAGATGGGGATGACTTTGGCTAGTGACCAGGAGTGGGCAGCTGGCAGGAAGGCGTGGAACGCAGTTCCGCCGACGGAAATGAAGATGCATACGGAGATCACTTCGGCGGCTGTCACTTCTTGGATTACTGGTCTCGGATTGGCTCTCCTTTTTTTTCCTGCTGTTGCTGCTACTGCGTCTGCGCTCCTTGCTTTTTTCCTCTTTCCTCCTTCCTGGCCTTGGACGAGCTTCCCTCTTTCCTGCCCTGCTTCCCTCCAGCCTCATTCAGCCACCTCCTGCCTGAGGTGCAAGCAGAAGGCATGGGTGGAAGCGGTACTGACAGAATTTATGCTTCTGGCAGCACCAGTTCACCTAGGTACCCAGCCTGAGGTGGGGGGGGGGGTGACCCAGGAAGAGGAGCACAGGAAACACAAAGCAAATTGTCACCCCAGCGGGCGACACTGGTAAGATTGTAAGTTGAGGACTTAATAGTTCACTTGAACAATGATGATCGTTCAAGCCACTCCCACCTGATCACATGGCTGGCAAGCCACTCCTACCCAGTCACATTTCTATTAAGCCCCACCCACAAAATAAGCCCCACCCACAGTGTGTCAGTAAAATTTTTGGCTGCCCATTACTGCTAGTGACCATAGATTTGGTAGAGAACTGGTCCTGCAGGATTTCTCAAACATTATGCTTAGTGGTTCAGCTATTTATTTATTTGTTTGTTTGTTTGTTTGTTTGTTTGTTTGTTTGTTTATCAGATTTGTATGCCGCCCCTCTCCACAGACTCGGGGCGGCTCACAGCAATAATAATACAATGTAAATAAATCTAATATTTAAGTTAATTTAAAAACCCCAATTTAGAAACCAATCATACATACTAGCATACCATGCATAAATTTTATAAGCCTAGGGGGAGGGAAAGTGTCAATTCCCCCATGCCTGACGACAGAGGTGGGTTTTAAGGAGCTTACGAAAGGCTACGAGGGTGGGGGCAACTCTGATATCTGGGGGGAGTTGGTTCCAAAGGGTCGGGGCCGCCACAGAGAAGGCTCTTCCCCTGGGTCTTGCTAAAGACATTGTTTAGTTGACGGGACCCGGAGAAGGCCAACTCTGTGGGACCTAACTGGTCGCTGGGATTCGTGCAGCAGAAGCCGGTCCTGGAGATACAGTATTCTGGTCCGGTGCCATGAAGGGCATTATAGGTCATAACCAACACTTTGAATTGTGACCGGATGGCTGTGGAGAGCTTTTTTGGGAAGTATGCACATAGTCTATCAGGTCCGATTGGCAAAGAAGATTTTAGGCCGTGCAATGCTTTTTCAACTTTGTCTTCAATGAAGTCTATTTGTATGAAATCATTGTGAGTATTTGTGGTACATCTAGGGAAGACTCGCTTTACACGGGGCTTTTCGGCGATCCCCTCCAAGATCCCCTCCCTCGCAGTGCTTTGCTGAATCCCTTCTAGGTTGGGATGGATTTTTCTTTTTTAATGTCTTTCCGCTTGGGATCACCTCTCAACTTTCCAGTCTTGGTTGGCTGGTTTATCCCTCTGCTGGCCTCGGTTTTACTTTGTGGCTGCCTGACTGCTTCTTCAGCTATTCTTGGCTCCACATGGTTTATGGTATAATTATGATTGAATACATTATTAAGTACAGTGATTAAATTCACACAACATACTAAGTCACATTCAGACAAACCACATTACAATTTAACACTAAATATGAACTCAGCTATAAATAATTACAGGTAGTCCCCAATTTGCAATTATTCATTTAATGCCTACTCAAAGTTACGATTTCACAACTCTCGCAGCATCCCCATGGTCATGTGATTAAAAATACAGATTCTTGGCAACTAGTTCATATTTATGATGCTTTCAGTGTCCCGGGACATGTGATCACCTTTTGCAACTTTCTGAGAAGCAAACTCAATAGGAAGCCACATTCACTTAACAACTGTGTTACTTATGTAACAACTGCAGTGATTCATATAAAAATGTGGCAAGAAAAGTCCTAAAATGGGGCAAAATTCAATTAACAAATATCTCACTTAGCAACATAAATTTTGGGCTTAATTATGGGTCGTAAATCAGGGCCTACATGTAATCATAATAGAGGAATATAAAATTGGACTGTCAGTTTGTAATAATTATATAACCATGCAAATTTGCAATTGCTTTGTTTACACAACTGTTTCCCCCTTAATTAATATAATTCATCCAGTTAATATTATTACTTAATATATTATGCAATGATCAGATGATCTAACGAGTCGAAAGAAAATTTCACATTTTACGTACATGAATTTGTAGGCAGAATTTTCTTTCTGTTAAGCTGCAACAAAATTTGCCACTGAGCCTTAATGGCAGTAGAAATTTATAACCCACAGAGTTAATCAATCTGCATTCAGCAGCTTAAATAGATTAAATAGAACCCATGTGCTTGTCTGGAAAATGTAACTAAAGTTCATTTGGTCTGTTTGCCTCTCCAACTCCTAAGGTTCGTAAAAGGCAATACCAGGGTATATACTTTTGGTTTATATCGAAGAAATGGTAAAATAATATAACTACAAGCTAAAAAACAACTACAAAATAACCTTTGAGACCTGCCTCTGAATTGTAACTGCGGATGTGCAGGAAACAAAAACCACTGGATGCTTTAGATAGTAACACAGGGAAGGGCCAGCAAGTTTTTTTTAAAAAAATATTACAATACTGTATATACTTCTAGTTTGCAAAATTGCTAATTATGCTATGTGTTCTGTATCTAGTTGAAACATTGTGCTTTATTTTTTGATATTAACATGAATGAAGAATACATGTACATCAGGGGTGTCAAACTCAATTTCGTTGAGGACTGCATCAGTGTTGCGTTTGACCTCGAGGGTGGGCAACCTGGCCAGCTCGATAATAATCATGTTGGGGTGCCTGTAGTTGCCCAAGCACTCTGCCACTGAAAATGGGCTCCTGAGCTCTGTTTTTGGTTGTGACGGCCTCCTGCATCCCTCTGCCAGCAAAAATGGAGCTCAAGAGGGCCACTTCCTGGTTATTTGCTGTTTCCAGAGTGGCCCTATGGTCACTGTGTCATCCCCTGGGCTTTGAATTTGACACCCCTGATGTACATACACATACAAATACTGCATGTAGTGCTCATTTAGCAACCGCAATTGGGACTAATAACTCAGAAATTGCTAAGTGAAACCACAACTTAACTTTAACATTGTAAACCGCCCAGAGTTACCCTGTGGTAAATCGTGTGACCAGTAAATTTAATAAATAAATAAATTGTGGTTATGAAGTCACTTTAGCTTTATAGACCTGTAAATGTTGTAAATGCAAAGAGTGGTCATAAAGTTCTTTTTTTCATCACTGTTATAACTGCAGATGATCACGAAATGAGGCAGTTGTTAAATGAGGACTACGTTTTCGATCATATTAGAATATATATGAGCAATTATTGGAGGGGGGCAGAAGAAACGAGCATGTGCATCACCGCAAAAGTATGCACTATAAATGATGCAAGTTATGTCATTTGTGCTATCAAGCCATGATGCAGAGGCCATTATTTTGACATGATTGTGGCTTGTTCGAAATGCCTATGACATGGGTATCAAACTAGCCACGTCATGTTGCTGTCACATGACATATTGTGACGGATTTCCCTTCATGGAGCTGGGGTGAGCATGGCCAGCGCATGATTTACGTTGTAGGAATTTGTTGATAGTAGGAATTACAGGCCAGTGTTTGGAAAGAAATAAGCTGGGGATTATATATACTATAGGCAAATAAGGAGCTGTGATGTTCCTTCAATAAAGCAGGGTGACTCGACACAAAAATATGTAACCCTTCCCTGGTGCAGAGCTGAAGGGATTGGATACTGTAACCTAGTCCTAGAGGATAATTCTCTGCCTTACAAGGCAAAGGTTGCAGGTTCAAGTCCCAGTGGGTATGGCTAGCTGATGAGGCCAAAATAAGGCCGAAATAGATCTATCCTAGTCTCCCTTAATTTTCAAATTCAGCAAAAAAACATGTGACATGTTTTGTCACATGTTTTGTTCTGAGTTCTGAGTTCGGGTTTTGCCCCGTGTAATATTTTGAATGTCTATGTGACATTTCGGTGAAATCACATTCACCATCATCAGGCTGAAGTTGTAAGCTTCGTGCTGCTGTAAATATAGTCACAAATGAATGAACTTGACTACCATTGATCCTTATCTAACATTAACCACTTTCTGGCCTGTAAGAAGATGCTTGTGCATACGCTTTTAGCAATACATCACTGAAATTGAACTTCCCTATGTGGACCTGTCCTGGTCTTTCATGCCTGACATATTCATCTGTTCTCATCTCACCATTAAAATTAAAATGTAGCACAAATAATCTAAACACTGAAAACAGTAGTTTAGTAAATCTGATAGGAGCTAGGGAGCCATCTGATATGTTTTACTAAAAACAAACAAGTTGAAATGTTATCCCATCTACTGATATCAAGATCTAAAAAGAAGTAAAGGTGGTAAATTGCAGCTGTTACCAAAGATGCAATTCCTAAGTGCAACTAATATTGCACTGTCATTTTTACAAGATAAAACAATCCACTTTTCTTGCATAATTTTATGTGGTATAAAACTGATAATAGCAACAGTTTCCCATAAAAAACAATGTGAAGACACCAATGATAGAAAAGTACACAGAAATCAGACAGTCAAGCAAGAAGAAAGTAAGTAGAAGCAAGAAAAAATGATGGGGACAAACGTAACATTAAATTTTTGGTGTAAAAGTAGAATGTATTTATTGTGAGTAAATGGTAAGTTATTTTCCTTCAGAACATCTGGACCATCACTGTGTCATCCATGTTTCTTTCCAAAATGAGAGACAGGTTGACAGTTCCAAAACATATGGAGAAGTTCAAATTGCTTCACTTTGATCAAGCGGTATTTAGAATCAGTAAAAGGAAACTGTCATTCAACTATCCATCCATATATTTTTATCTTTAGCATCTTTACTGCCCATTCTAAGCCTGCTTCTTCTACCTGTCATCATTAGTCTCTTTATAATTTTTTCACTGGACTCCTTGACTTTTATAACTATAGCTTGTATTTTTGACTGTCAGACTTGCATCATAAGTTAAGTGTGGGCAATTGATGTTTCTTCCTCCAGTTTTAAAAAAGTATCTTCTTCCAAACCTGCTTCCCTTAATACATGTTCAGAATATAGCCTGAATAACATGCAGAATTATCCTCAATTTACTTCCTTGTTGTTTAACTTAAATAATAGCTGTAGGTTTGGACTTCTAGTAGGAAACATAGCTCTGGTAAAGGAGCTACTTCGTTTCTCTTTATGTAATGTGCCCAAATAAAATTTGCTCCAGATGCCAATATTTTGATATATGAGTGTGCATATTGCAATGTGCAGCTTCAAACCAATTGTTTGGGGAGAGATAATTGTTGGAGGAAATAGCTTAGCTTAAACCATGTTCTGCATGTTCCAGCATTCATATTATACACAGACACCCTGCTTTTATAATGTAAAAACACAGTAATTCAATGTCAAATTATACTCTAAGCATAGTTTAAGTTGGCACCAAGTGCTGAAACGGGAGAGCGCGCATGGGCGAGGGAACATTGGAAACTGGAAGAGCAGCTCCAGTTTTCTGGTTTCTGGCACGCATGTGTGGGTGAAAACCAGCTGGTTGGCGCACATGTGCGCTCTGGAAACCAGGAGCTCAGCTTCCAGGTGCGTGCATGCGCCCCAGTGAGTTGCTCTTCCAGTTTCCGGTGCTTCCGGTTTTCTGCTCTCCAGCGTGCGTAAAGACCATCTGTCCAGCATGTTTGCATGCACTGGAACCTGGAAAAACAACAGCCGATGGCCGGCATGCACAGAGAGATGGCACTGCATGCCAATTCCAGCATGTGTGCCATAGGTTTGCCATCATGGTTTTAAGTTTATTTTTATTTTGTTTATTTTATTTCTTTATTTTGTCAAGTATATATTGGTAGTGTACAAAGAAATAACACGGTTTATATAGATGATGCTGGTACTAAGAAGAGAGAAATTTAGGACAGGGACGGTAGGCACACTGGTGCACTTATGCATGCCCCTTACTGACCTCTTATGAATCGGGTGAAGTCAACAGTGGATAGTCTAAGGCAGTGATGGCGAATTTATGACACAGGTGCCACAGGTGGCATGCAAAGCCATATCTGCTGGCACACAAGCCCTTGCCCTAGCCCAGCTCCAACGTGTATGTGTGTGCTTGGCCAGTTGATTTGCAGCTCACATGGAGGTTATGAGAGGGGATTTTTGGCTTACAGAGAGCCTCTGGGGGATTGTGGGGGGCATTTTTGCCTTCTCCAGGCTTCAGGGATGCCTTTAGAACCTGGGGAGGGTGAAAAAACAGGCCTACCAGGCCCACCAGAAGTTGGGATATGAGCCATTTCTGACCTCCAGAGGGCCTCCGGGGGGGGGAGGCCGTTTTACCCACCCAGGCATTGACTTATGGGTGTGGACACTCATGCATGCGCGATAGAGGGCACACACGCACTTTTGGCACCCATCACTGGTCTAAGGGTTTGGTGATGGAACAACAGAGTCCGGCAGTGAGTTATACCATTTCCAGGCTTTAGAAATGCATCAGAAACACTGGGTGTTAAACTAATATCATTATGCCTTCTTTGAATAGAGGAGAAATCTAGCAAGCCACATAAAAGTGACCTCCTTACCTGTGGGTTAGCCCACCCTAAGGGCGTATTACTCCCAAGGTGAAACATTTAAAATCTCAACATTACAAGCCAGATTAACTGTGACAGCTTTCATTAATAGAGCCTTAGCTATAGTGCATCTAAAATTGGCTAACAAGATTTTAATAGAAGATGAAGTTTAATGATCACGTTTAATGATCTCAGCAGCCACTGCCCTTTGCAGCAGATGCTCATTACTTTTAAAAGCTTTCTTCCCTGGCTATTGCATGGCTGTGCCCCAAAGAAATAGTGCAGATATAAGCTCTGTAGCACTGTGTGTATAACACAAAGAGGCTTGATTTGAATGTGCATAATTGAGAGAAGGTCAAGTGCATATTCTGCAGTAATGACATTGAGCATTCTCTGCTTATCATAAATTATGCCAAATAAGCACTTATGCAGTGAGAAGGGAATGCCAATATAAAGAGAAGAGGAGAGGGTAACATGTAAATTTCACAAGCTTGTGAATCTGTTTATGTACCATGTTGTAATAAACAGCTCTCGTTTAGTAAATTTATTCTGTTCGGCAAGTGGCAGGTAGGGGAGAGAAAATAAACAACAGTGCAAAGAAAGATCTGCTATTCTTCCATGACCGGATAACCAATCTGCACAGAATGTTCTCCTTCTAATTCCTCCTCTCCCTGTGGAGACATTGTTCTTTTTAAAAGCAAGGAAAGAAGATCTGAAAAACAGATACTGAATATATCCGTTTCAGTGAAGCTTCCCAAATAATAGAAAATACAAAGTAATTGCACAAATTATAGTTACGAAACAAATAATTAACACTTGTAATGCTTGGGTACAGAGTATAAGACGCACCTAGATTTTAGAG
This sequence comes from Erythrolamprus reginae, assembly GCF_031021105.1. NCBI lineage: Eukaryota > Metazoa > Chordata > Lepidosauria > Squamata > Dipsadidae > Erythrolamprus > Erythrolamprus reginae. The sequence continues at coordinate 97,270,643 of NC_091953.1, read as the reverse complement.
GAGGAAAACAAGGATTCTGAACCAAATGGTGTAGTAATATATTATGTAATAAAATACCAGGATAGCAGAATATTTTTTACAAATCTGTACACTTTTTACAAACTTCAAACTTGACAACTTTAAGACTTGTGGACTTCAACTCCCAGAATTCCTCCTCCAGTCATGCTAGCTCAGGAATGGGAGTTGGTCCACAAGTCTTAAACGTGTTTGAAGACCCTTGTACCCCTAACGCTAACCCAGGGGTCTTCAAATGTGACAGCTTTAAGACAGCTTTAGTGGACTTCAAATCCCAGAATTCCTCCTCCACTCATCTAGATGGGGTAACTAGAAGGCAAAAAATGGCCCATTTTTCACCCTTCCCCCCCTCCCCAAAAAATCAATGCATGCAGAGGATTTGGGAAGCCTGCAGAGCGCTCCTAGGGGGTGGAAAAAGGCAAAAACGTGTCTTATAGTCCAAAAAATACGGTAGTAATATATCAGCAATTGTGATGTCATGTCTTTCATTTCACCTTTTGAAAGGATGTCTCCTTTCTTTAAGTCAGATCACTTTTTAAAGGAGCTTAGAAAACAATTGACAATTGATTCAATTCTTGTCTCAGTCAAGAATAATTAATCATACCAAATTATAAAATGGACATTGTGTCATGTATATGTGACCATCTTTTAATTAAACATAAGATTTCTTCCAAGGTAATGCTATTTGAGCTAAATCAAAGACTTTATAATGTAATATAATTTTTAACAGTTGTCTGAAAGCAGAATTAAAATAAATTATAACCGGAGGATAAGAGATAAGACTATATGGCAAACGGCAAAATTCATTTTAAATGAATGAGGCTTTGTTTGAATTGCCTTTTTAAGCAAAACAACCTGATCCACTTTTCCAGTGGTAGTGTACAAATAATTGTGTTATCCTTCAAAATTCAGATGCTTGGCAACTAACTCATATTTATGACTATTGCAGTATCCCAGAGTCATATGATCACATTTTGCAACTTTCTGACAAGCAAAATCAACAGAAAGTCAGATTCATTTAACAACCACATCACTAACTTAACAACTACAGTGATTCACTTAATATCTTTGGCAAAAAGAAGTCATAAAATGTGGCAAAATTCATTTAACAAATGTTTTATTTAATAATAGAAATTTTGGGCTCAATTGTGTTGTGGTTGGCTCTGGCCCAGCTCCTGCCCCAGGGAATGTGGAGGTGGATGCAGGGGAAACTTCAACATGTCATAGGCCTGTGTTATTGCCGACAGAGTCAGTTCAGAGTTTAGTTTCCTCGGACGAAGAAGAAGGTGGGAGTGACTCGGCAGAGGGGGGCTTGGCACACAGCCCAGGCAGTCAATCTCCCTTATGTTCCATTGATTCGGATGAAGACATTTTGGACCAACGCAAGCGCAGAATTATTCGTAGAAGAGACCAAGTAAGGACATATTACAGGAGATAAGGGCGGCCACCTGTGTTTGGGTGGGGCTCCAGTAATTAGGGCTGCTGCTATAAATAGCAGCATGTGGGTTTGGCTGTTGTGGAAGAGTATCTGATCGCAGTTCGTCAGGAATCCTGTGTTGCTGGTTTCTGGCCTTTGTTGATTTTTCACGCCTTTGAAAACAAAGCAGAGCAACGTGTGTGTCTCACTTCGTTGGAAGAAGAATGGGTTTGAAGTTTCTTCACAGCTGCTAGCTAAGTACTTAATGACTGCTTAAGATTAATTGTATAGACTACTTGGTTGTTTTGGGATGAGTGCTCTTTGCAATACAAAAAGGGTGCTTAGTTTATTTTGAATTTTGGGATAAAGAACATTGTTTTGAATTTTCAAACGTGTGTGTGTCTGAAATTTGTACCCTTGAATTTTTGGGAGGCTCCTACCAGAGAGCCCGGCAGAACAAATTGTAGTCATGAGTCGAGGGCTATCTGTAAATAAAGGGTGGTTTTTTTTTTACTTCATGTGCTATTTTTTGTGTTCTTTTCCTTTTCTCCCCTTCAAAAGCCACGCAAAACTGTCATTCTGAAAAAGGTGCACATCAGTTTAAGATTTAAAAAGTGAACAATGTACATATACTGTACAAATATAATATACAAAATTATAATTAATATTTTAAATACCTTCCATACAGCATTCCATACTGGGTATTTTTTAAGATAAATGCCTGTGGAACTAAAATAGACCTATGCATGCATGTCACAAATAGGCTGATCATCCCAAAGGTGCTTTTTCAGGAGGCAACTAGATTTTTTGTAATTGTTCTGACCCGGTTCCCCAAACACAAAAAGGCTAACTCAAAGATTCCTTTATTAGGAGCGCCAGCAAAAAGTTTCTCTCTCACTGCAGGCTAACAAGTCCATCCAGCTGGAAGATGAATAGTTATCTGCCACATCTATTCATCTCTGCCCCCTGCCTTGTATCCCCAGAGGTAGGTGGAGCTTTGCTAGCAGGCGTGGCTCTTCCTTCCCAACGACAGCTTCAGTGCCAACTGCTGAGTCGTTATGCGTCGGTCCTCGCGAATGAGCACATCAGTAAGCTGCGTCTTGTGACAGCCGTGGCTGGCTGCCCTGGATGCTGCAAATCTTGGAGCTCTGCCAAATTGTCTTCTAAGGGCCTCTCCCACTGTGCCCAGCGACTAACCGTACTTCTAAAATGATAGGTTTGCATGAGATCCATCCTCACCTTCTTAATAAAATTAATCATTTCATTATAGTTAGGGTTCTTTATTTTAAAATGCATATCATTGGGAATTCTGAAATTCTGGTATGCAGGCTTAATCAGACGAAACAAGAAACGTACATCACAATGTCCCACTTCATTTGCATGTCTGATTAAGTTTAATCAGAAATTGTGACACCTTGCGCCCAATTATTTTCCCTCCCTGGAATCATGATCAATAGTTTGAGAACTCCTACTATATAGATATATGCAAGCCCAGAGTGGGCCTTCTCGGGGTCCCGTCGACTAAACAATGTCGTCTGGCGGGACCCAGGGGAAGAGCCTTCTCTGTGGTGGCTCTGACCCTCTGGAACCAGCTCCCTCCAGAGATTAGGATTGCCCCCACCCTCCTTGCCTTTGGGAAACTCCTTAAAACCCACCTCTGCCGTCAGGCATGGGGGAATTGAAACATCTCCCCCTTGCCCATGTAGTTTCTGGGTATGATTCGATTGTGTGCTTGTTTTTTATATACCGGTATATATATTGGGGTTTCTTTTGGATTTTTTAACCTAAAACTGTAATTTAGATTGCTAAATATTAGATTTGTTACTATGTATTTTTTTTTACCATTGTTGTGAGCCGCCCCGAGTCTACGGACAGGGGCGGCATATAAATCCAATAAATCTAATCTAATAAATAAATTCCAATATTTTTTTATTCTCCGTACTGAAGGAGCGGGTCCAGCAGTCACATGGGGTTGCTCATGTCCAATCCGGTGGAACTGAGCCTAGTATTAAAAAAGCTTGCCGGATCCGCCCCTTCCCCAGAATTCGCTCAGTTCGCATATCCTGCGGTTGTATTGTGAATGCTCGTTCAACATTCTAACACCTTCCCTTCGACCTTTCCTTCAAAAAAAGTAGTAAGATTTATTGTCTTTATTCAATTACTTGCACTATTTGCGCCAGCCGTTTTTAAAAGGAAAAAAATAAAAAGCGGCTAGGCTTTTTTACTTGGGAGAAGTTGCGGTTTCGTTTTCCCCCGGCGGTTTTGCCGGTTACGATTCCTGCGGCCGCTTGTGGATTCTTCTAATCCCTTGGCCTGGAGGTCCTGGTGCAAGTATTTATTATTGGATTATTGCTTAATTATTGTATAAAAATATATTTAAGGGCTTATAAAATACCTCCTGCGGAGTGGGACGCCTTTAGTCTCCTGGACTTAGTCGATCGCTTTTCCCCTTAAGAAATTCTACGAAGCGATTTTTTGGCGCGAAGGCCTTCGCGCCCTTTCTTAAAATATCTAGGCCTCTCGTGTTGGCCTTCTGCCAGCCGCGTAGGCCTCAGTCCACCGCGTGGATCCGGGAGCGGGCCTTGGGGGTCCCAGGCTAAATTCTCCACCGGCCTAGCCTCCAACCAGAGTGCCTTGGTTTTACTTAATTGCAAAGTTTAGGGAGGCTGGCCCCGCTGGATTTGGGGGCACGAACTCTGGGTTTGCCCAGATTGTCCTCACGTTTCAGCAGCTTCGAGGCCTCGAAGCAGGATCCATTCCTCTTGGGAAGTCCTTGAAATCTTCTCCTTATAATTTAATTATTGGCTCAGCCTTGTCTTCTGTTAATTGTCAGACTATGGCTACCTTTCCCAAGAGAGGCACAACTAAAGGTCCCAGAGAGGCCAGGCCTACAGGCGATGAGATTACTAGTATCCCCCAGGCCTCTTCCTCCTCTTCTCCAGGGGCCCGCCCCTCGACCAAGGTCACCAGGGCCGAGAAGAGAAGGGACCTAGCCCTACAAAAGATTCATGATAAATCAGCAAAACGTTTGAAAGTGCAGGCCCAAGTAATCAGTAGTCAAGACCCACCAGAGGCCTCTAGTCTGCCTCCTTCTGGGGTCCCTGTGTTATCTCTGGATGAGCCAAACCTAGACAGACCCCAACCTAACCTATGGGGCATAGGTCCAGAGGAACCAGATATTATGGAAGATTCCCCCCAGCCAGGATCCTCCCAGGCCTTTAGGGATTCTTCTGCCATTTCTGCTGATATTTCCAGTTTACCTCCTGAGTTCCAATCTATTTTTGCTGTGTTGTCCAAAGCCATTGATGCCAAACTCTCCTCCATCAATGAGCTTCCTTTACCTCTTCCTCCTTCTCGTTCCTCCCGCCCCTTGGGTTCTTCCCCAGCGGTCAGAGCTCCTATTCAGGATGACTCAGAGTCCTCCCAAGATGAATATGAGGATGTAGAGGAGGATGAAGACCCTTTCCAGGGCTTATCTGAGGACGAGGAATCCCAAATAAAGGTCCCTCCTCCCATTACTATTTTCCCTTCTCAACTATTCAAATCTCTCCTCCTCAAAGCTAGAATTTCTACGGGATTAGCGGCCCAGGAGAAACAAGCCTCCACTTCCACTGATCCCCCGGAGGAGAATTTACCTTACTTCACAGAGGAACAGGAGGATAACGAGGTAATCCCTATGCCTAAATTATTTAAAGATGCCTTACTTAAACAGTGGGATTTTCCAGCCTCTGGCCTTAATCCCTCTACCAAGGACAGAAAGTTGTATAAACTCTCCTCTTCCTATGAAGAGCTTCTATCTTTTCCCAAACCAGATGAACCTGTCAAAATTCTTCACTCGGCAGCGGCTGTGCCAGGCGAGGCGGAGGAAGTCCTCCGTCCAGAGGACAAGCGCATCGAGCAAATGCTCAAAAGAGGTTTCTCCGCTGATTCCTGGGCCATTAAAAGTTCTGCAGCAGCCTCCTTCTTCTCCAGAGCCATGCTGCTGTGGCTTCGCCAACTTCAACAGCACATTCCTCCAGATGACTTGAGAGGTCAACAAGACTTCAACAAGGTCTTTGCAGCTGCCCAGTATGTGGCTGATGCCACCTTACAATCTACTAGATTTTCTGCTAAGTCTATTGCAGCCTCTACAACGGCAAGAAGACTCCTATGGATTCGCCCTTGGCAAGCGGGAGTTCGCCAAAAGTGGCAGTTATCCCAGGGCCCCTTAAAGCGCAACCTTCTCTTCGGTGATCTTCTGGATCCTCTCCTCACGGAGACCACAGACAAGAAGAAGGTTTTGGGCCCAACCACAAAAAAGGTTACTAAAACGCAGTCCTTTCGTCGCCCAGGGCGCCAGCAAGATCAAGCGGCTTCCTATCAGAGATCTCCAGGTCAGTATTCCCCCCGCTTTCGTTCCCAAGGTAGGAACTCCAGGGGTAGGGGTTTTCGTTTCCAAAGGGGAGCTGCCTCTAACAGGGCTTCAAAAAAACCTAGATGGTAACCTTTCCTCCATTCCCATAGGGGGTCGCCTAGCTCATTTCGCTGCAAATTGGCGTCTCACCTCCAAGGACCCTTGGGTCATTGACACTGTTCAATCAGGCCTTCTTTTAGAATTTATTTCTCCTCCCCCTAAACGTTTTATTTCCTGCCCTTCGCCCAGGTCATCCTCAGATTGTAACCGTATGGAGGAGGCCATTTCTCATCTATTGTCCATTAGAGCCATTCAGCCGGTCCCTTCCGGTCAGAAGGGCCTAGGTTTTTACTCCATCCTATTTATGGTTCCAAAGTCCTCCGGAGGTTGGAGAGCCATTTTGGATTTAAAGAAACTAAACCTATTCATCAAATATAGGAAGTTTAAAATGCACTCCTTGTCTTCTATTTTGGCCGCCATTCACTCGGGAGATTTCATGGTCTCCTTAGACCTCACTGAGGCCTACCTTCACATTCCTATAGCCAAATGCCACAGAAAATTTTTACGTTTTTCCTTTCAAGGCAGGCATTTCCAGTATAGGGCGATGCCATTTGGCCTTTCCTCGGCCCCTCGGGTCTTCACAAAGCTCTTGGGGTCCCTGGCGGCCTATATCCGGGCGTCTCCCATCCACATTTTATGTTATCTTGATGATATTTTAATTCATGGGAACTCCCTAGAGAGAGTGAAATCAGACCTTTCTGTCACCATGTCAGTCCTTCAGGACCATGGGTTTTCCATCAACTTTGAAAAAAGTCACCTCCAACCTTCCACTTCCATTTCTCACCTGGGAGCCATTATTGATTCAAAATCTTCCCAGGTTTTTCTCTCTCCCGAGAGGAAACTCAGTATAGTGGAGTTAATTTCTAACATTTTATCTAATCCTTCAGTATCCATAGTTACTCTATCTTCTCTTTTGGGGAAGATGGTGTCATGCATAGGCATCATTCCCTGGGCTCGCCTTCATGCTAGGGAACTCCAGTGGCTTCTGTTGCCTTTTCAGAGATCGGGGCACAGCAACTCAAATCGACGCATTGTCATCCCACTGAGTGTTCGCAGATCCTTCAAGTGGTGGAAGTCTCCGGCCATGGACAGAGGATCCCCGTTCAGGTGCCCGGATCAATTTGTCATCACCACAGATGCCAGTCTATCGGGATGGGGCGCCCACGCCCAGGGGATGATAGCCCAGGGCACGTGGTCCCCGGAGGAAGCTTCCAGGCCAATAAATTGGCTAGAGTTAAGAGCCGTCTCCCTGGCTCTGAAGCATTTCTCTCCTCGCATCCCCAACCGGCACGTTCTCTTTCTCACCGACAACATTGCCACAAAAAGCCATATCTGCAGGCAAGGGGGCACGAGATCCAAGGCTCTCATGAGGGAGGCCCTCAAGCTGGGCCTTTGGGCGGAAAAACATCTCCAGTCGCTCCTAGCCGATCACATCTCGGGGAGTCTCAACATCCAGGCGGATTGGCTATCCCGAGCAACGATAGACCCAGGAGAGTGGAACCTCCATCAAGACCTGTTCCATCAAATCACCCTCAGATTCGGCCTACCAGTCCTGGATCTCTTCGCGACCAATGCGAACGCCCAACTCCCTCGCTTCTATTCCAGATTTCCATCCCCGGGAGCGGAAGCGATCAATGCCCTCCGGAGTCCATGGCCTCCAGGCCTACTCTATGCATTTCCTCCGATTCCAATCCTCCCGGACGTGATTCACAAGGTCCTCACCGAGAGGGCCCGAGTAATCTTAATCGCCCCTCATTGGCCCCGCCGGCCCTGGTTCGCAGATCTCCAACAGCTGTCCGTCCAGGACCCTTGGCGACTCCCCGTTTCGGGGGATATGCTGCGGCAGGGGGCCTCTTTCCATCCAGACCCGGAGTGGTTCCACCTCACCGCCTGGCTGTTATCAGGAGAGATTTAGAGCTGCGTGGGCATGACCCTGATTCAGTGGAGGTCATTCTAAAGGCCAGAAGGGGCTCGACCAACCGAATCTACGACCACACGTGGTCCAAGTTTCACCAGTGGTGTCTTCAGGAAGGTCTCTCCCCTCTGTGCATCCCCATACACAGAATTATTTCCTTCCTTATGCAAGGTTTCCATAAAGGACTCTCCACCAGCACCCTCCGGCGTCATCTGGCAGCCATTTCATCTGTCCTAGGGGGCCCCCGCAGACAGCCTCTCCGATCCTTCCCTGAAGTTCAGGAATTCCTCAAGGGCATAGCCAACCTCAGACCTTCCAAGGTCCACAGGTATCCATCCTGGGATTTGCCACGGGTTCTCCACTCCCTCACGCAGGCACCATACGAACCCCTAAAATCGGCGTCCCTCAGGTACCTATCCTTTAAGGTAGCTTTTCTGGTGGCTATTACCTCTGCCCGACGCATTTCGGAGCTGGCTGCCCTCTCAATCAGGCAGGACCTTTGCCAATTCCATCAGGACAAGGTAGTCTTGCGACTGGACCCCACCTTCTTACCCAAGGTCAGTTCCATGTTCCACAGATCTCAGGATATTGTCCTACCTTCCTTCTGCCTCCAACGAGACCATCCCTTGGCAATTAGATGGCACACCCTGGATCTCACCAGAGCGCTGAGAATATATATCCAACGCACAGGACCCTTTCGGAGGTCAGAAGCACTTTTTGTAGCCTATCATCCCAGAGTCATGGGGGCCAAAGTGTCTTCAACAGTAATAGGCCGTTGGATCAGAGGGACTATATCTAAGGCCTATGAGTCGGCCTCCCTCTCAGTTCCAAGGAACATCACTGCGCATTCCACCAGGAGCGCAGCCACCTCGGCCGCTTGGGCGACTCAAGCCCCGTTGGAGGAGGTCTGCAAAGCAGCCACTTGGGCCTCGCCAAATTCCTTCATCAGGCACTACAAAATTGATTCTTACGCTTCAGCGGACGCTGCCTTCGGCAGAAGGGTACTCCAATCCGTTATCTCACACGATAGCAAGCTAATCCCACCCTAGGGACCATCTATTGGGTATGTCCCATGTGACTGCTGGACCCGCTCCTTCAGTACGGAGAATAGGCGTTGATTGCTTACCTGAACGCCTCTTCTCGTACGGTGAGCGGGTACAGCAGTCACTTCCCGCCCTTGTATGTGTCTTCTTTACCTTTCTATCTCTTTCTTCCTCTAACAATGAGAGTTGAACACTACAGAGCTTCACAACTGAGCCTAGTCTATGGATTCGCGAATTCTGGGGAAGGGGCGGATCCGGCAAGCTTTTTTAATACTAGGCTCAGTTCCACCGGATTGGACATGAGCAACCCCATGTGACTGCTGTACCCGCTCACCGTACGAGAAGAGGCGTTCAGGTAAGCAATCAACGCCTATTTTATTTATTTTTATTTTATTTATTTAGATTTGTATGCCGCCCCTCTCCGCAGACTCGGGGCGGCTCACAACAAAGTGAAAAACAATTTACAACAAATCTAAATTTCTACTAAAAACATTTAAAAAACTCCATTTTCTAAACACACATACATACACACATACCACTCATAAATTGTATATGCCCGGGGGAGATGTCTCAGTTCCCCCATGCCTGACGACACAGGTGGGTCTTAAGGAGCTTACGAAAGGCAAGGAGAGTAGGGGCAGTTCTAATCTCCGGGGGGAGTTGGTTCCAGAGGGTCGGGGCCGCCACAAAGAAGGCTCTTCCCCTGGGGCCCGCCAACTGACATTGTTAATATAATGGTATATTGGAATAATCTTGAGGGACAAGGTGAAGAGATGCTACCTATGAAATGATCAAACAAGAGAGTGAGGAGCCTGTAATTGCTTAATAGTTAGAGAATGAAACTTAGGAAGTACCCACCATAATTGATCAGGCTGTAAAAAGAAATTTGTACTTTATGCGTTGAAATATTCTGTTAACGTAGCCTTACAATAAATAGAACTCGCTCATCAGATCGTATTTCCTGTATGGCCTACTTTGGAGGGCTTACAAGTGAAGCTAGAAAGTAGGTCCACAAAAGATCAGCAATGAAATGAAAAGTTAATCATCTGATTAAACCTAAAGTCCTCAAAGATGGGCGGCATATAAATCCAATAAATAAATAAATAAAATTTCTGCTATTTTTTGAGAAGTATTTTTACCCCTGCAAGAGACTTCCGTGCTAATGTATTTCCTACATTAGCCAATAAAGTACTGGGAGGGATGGGATACTGTCCGGATGGGGTGGGAGTGGGGGGGCACAGTGGGGTTTGCACTGAAAGATTCTGAAAGAAAATGCAGGGCATCCTGCATAAATCACACCCACAGTGTGGTGGTAAAAATTTTGGTAGCCCTTCACTGGGTACTACATAGCCATAAGGTAATTATCAATGGACCATTCATTCATTTGCAGGTAGCCCTGTTAAAATTTGTCAAGTTAAAACTGACAACTAATCACAACTGCGCTGATTGTTGCCATCCTTGAACAGTTTGCTATGTGAATAATTGCTAAAGCAATGGTGCTAAAGAAGGAAAAAAATTTCTCATTTAAAAAACCCCAAAAACTTCCAGACAGGATTTGTTAGATGTAAAAATCTGTGTAACTTCTTTAATATTTCAATGGTGTTAATCGAACAAACTGCTATTACATGGTGTATAATAGTTGGAAAATAGCCAGATGGCTATAGTGCTATTTGTACATCCTATAAAATTTGGATACGTGACAAGAAATGTGGGTGACACATTTTTTATGTGTTGATTGAGTTCATATTTTAAAAGTTGTATAAAATAAACATTTCTGCCCTTCTTTCCAGCAGGCAGCACAGAAATCTGCTCTCCAGGTTCTATCTGACAGGTATATTTTGTTGTTTTTATGAATTATAAACTGCTCTGTGAAATGCTGAATCCTATTTACTGTGGCATATAACTCATAATTGGATTTTGTCCCTGAAGTATCACTGAACTGGAGTATTAAACATTTTGCATATTTGGATTTGTCATGCATGCATAGAATTTATTGTAGAAAAAGGTAAGCCATAGTCTTCCTGCATTTCCTACAAAAAATCCGATTGTGGCATGAAACTATAAAGAGATGAAAACACATGAATCAAGTAGTAAATGCATCAGTTTAGCAGTTGCTCATTTCATAGCATTAAGGATGCAATTTATTTCAAAATTGACTTATTTTCATTTTATTTGGATTTTTTTATGGTGGAAATCATCCAGGTGTTGTTCTATGTACATAAACTGGTATATTCTCTTCCAAGTGGCTTGAGACTTATTCTGTATTTTTAAAAGACTGATAAAAAGATAGCAGCATTATTGGTGCTAAATGATTCTTCTAATTTTGGCCAGTCTTTTTCTCAGGTCAAATTTCTATTCGTATGTCTAAGATACTGCATTATTTCTCTCTATATGACATTCAGACATGAAGTTGTTTCTCAATAGATAGTTTTACCTGATGTTACTCTCAGTGAAACTGCTGGAATTTTAGAAAAGTCCTTTTTGTAACTTAGTTTTTATTCTGTTTTATATTTAAGAGATAGCAGGCATTATTACTGGAAGTATACTTCATTGCACTTTTACTGAAAAAAGAATCAGAAGAGCAACAATAAAAAAATTATTAGATTTATATTGATTCAGAAATAAGGCATTGGGTCATGAATCAAAGTAAATTTCCTTTTGTCCTCTTGGCAGGTATATCAATTCTTCTGGCTACACTCATGTGCCTCCCTGAAAATAAGAAATAGTACACTTTCTAAGACAGAAAAACAAGTTTGCTGCTGCCTAGAATAAATTAGCATATTTTTCAGAGTATAAGTTGCACCAGAGTATAAGATGCACCTTAGTTTTGGGGGAGGAAAACAAGGAAAAAAGGCCTCTGCTTCTAAGCAATTTGCCAAACAGCAAACAGTACAAATAATATACACTGTTTGTTATGTATTTCTATGCATATCTGTCTGACACATAAAAATAGCAAAAAATTGGATAAATATACATTGTGGCAATATATTAATGCCAGAAACTTTTCTTAAATGTAGTCACACTAACTCCTCCCAATTATTTAAATAGATCTACTCTGCTTATGCTAATCAGGCTCTGGGTTGTTTATTACAAAGTGGTAAATTGCTGGCAGGCAGAGACCAAAGGATGGGGGTGGGGCTACATTCGGTGTATAAGACACACTCAAGTTTTCACCCTGTTTTAGGAGGTAAAAAGGTGCATCTTATACTCCAAAAATGCGGTATACAGTGATACATCATCTTACGAACCCCTCGTCATATGAACTTTTTGAGATACGAACCCGGGGTTTAAGGTTTTTTTGCCTCTTCTTCCGAACTATTTTCACCTTACGAACCCGCTGCCGCCACTGGGATGCCCCACCTCCAGACTTCCGTTGCCAGCTGAAGCGCCCATTTTCATGCTGGTGGGATTCCCCTGAGGCTCCTCTCCATGGGAAACCCCACCTCCGGATTTTGCGATGCTGCAGGGGAATCCCAGCAGTGCAAAAATGGGCGCTTCAGCTTCCAAAAGGGGTGAATGGGCTTGCACGCATTAAGCGCTTTTCCATTGATTCCTATGGGAAACATTGTTTCATCTTATGAACTTTTCACTTTAGGAACCTTGTCCTGGAACTAATTAAGTTCGTAAGACAAGGTATCACTGTATATTCTTCGTGGACAAATAACATTTCTTTGTGGACTAAGCCTAAAATCATGAAACTAGTCCCATCCCTGCTGACAAATGTTTGCTGATGGGAAGGGGAAGGATTAAAAAAACCTTGTTTTTATAAATAGATCAAAATTTAAATGGTTTGAGTTGTATTGAAGAGAAGGATTGGTGATGGGAAACAGATGTTTACAAGTTTATATGATAAATATGGGATTTCTAGGAAAAAATATTCCAGTTTTGAAGGCATAGAAGATTCCCTCTCTACTTGTCAGGACTCCAGTCCAATCTGCTAGCATAAAACAAATCCTACAATTTAGAATAGCCTGCTGCAATGCTGTGTCAGATGCACTGATCTGTACACTCCATCGTTCCAGTCAGCATGAGCAGGGATTGTTAAGTGGTTTATTTAATCTGGGAGAAAGTTGGCTGCCTACTCTATGTACTGCCATACAAAATTTAAGTGGATGGTGAGAAACCTATAATTTTTCAGATATTGCTAAATATTGCTAAACAGGTAAATCTTCTATATAGTATATTAATGACAAAAATAGTTAACAGAAAGAACAACAACAACAATAATAATAAAGAGAAGGTCAAGTTTTCAAAATTCTCTGTTAACAAACTGTTATTATAATCTACTCATAGAAAATTTGCCACAGCATTTTATCTACACCAAATCATTCCAAAAATTAAGAGTAATTCATCCTGGATCAAATGTCCATGTTTGTTTCTTAATGCCATCTCTTATCGATTGTTGTTCAACTAAATATAATTGTCTCCACAGCGAGTCTATCTTCTGAACAAATAGAATAGAAGTGATTTCCAGTTAGGTGTAATAAATTGATTCTCTAATTTCCCTCAGTCCTTGTAGGAAGGAAAAAATTGTCACTTCCTCATTCAATGCATAAAATTGGCTCAGTTAATTCTCCAGCTGTGCAGTCCTTTTGTGAATCTAACTTCCTCAAAACTACATTCCTTTGCATATTTTCCATAACCATTGTCTCATCAGCTTTAAATTAAAAGTTGGGTGATAGAAATCCTTAGGCTCAATCTGGTTGCAACATCCCACAAATATATTTTCTTAAATCACAGTCACAATCACATTGATATCCATTAAGGAAAGAGGTCTCTTCATCCCCACTTCCCCCACTGCTAGATCGTAAGCAGCTCCTTCCACTGCTTACAATCCTCTTTCCTTAGGCAAAGTTTATAGACCTTTTAAAAAAAAAATCAGCCTCTTCCTCTTCAATTCCCATTTAAGTGCTAATGCTGAACAAAAAACAATCCTCCCACTCAGATAACTTCCATCGCTTCAAGCTCACTTTTGCCACTTCACTACCGGAACTAATAGCGACTTGTCGCCTCCAAAATGGCTGTTGATCAGGAAACCTAAACTGGCTGCCTGCGGGGTTTTGCGCTCACTCACATGGCTCACCAGACTGTGTCCTTTCTTCCCCAGCGGTAAAGGTCTGTTTTGACCCAAAATTGGGTCTCCAGGCTGCTGCAGTTCAGTGCTTCCCCACAGAGCATAGAGGGAAGTGACTATCTCATTTTGGCCGAAGCGCCACCCCCTCCTTTCCAATAGTAATTGTAACAAAACCATTTTGTAAACATTAACATCCAGTGGTGAATTCAAAAAATTACTACCGGTTCTGTGAGAGTGGCTTGGTGGGCATGGCAGGGGATGGATACTGTAAAATCTCCATTCCCACCCCACTCCAGGGGAAGGTTATTGCAAAATCCCCATTTCCTCCTGATCAGGACTCAGGAGGCAGAGAATAAATGTGGGCAAAGCGAGTCAGAGATGGTACATACCGGTTCTCTGAACTACTCTAAATTTCTGCTACCAGTTCTCCAGAACTGGTCAGAACCTGATGAATCCCACCCCTGCGTATATTTAGTTAGTCTTTGTGTTGAGTCATCCTTTCAGAGATATTTCCTTACCAGATTCCTCAATGCCTTCAATAGTAGTAGAATATATTGTTTTCTGAATATATTGTTTTCACCACAGGCTTGAAAATGGCCCATGGTGAACTATATAACACAGTAACTATTTTATGGCAGTTTGTTCACATCACAAACTGTTTTATGCTAGTATTATGTCATAACATATTTTATAAAATTTGCAAAATTTTAATTCCCCAGGATTTGTGGGTCCCAGTTTTTGGACATATTTTGTAAGATGTGTGATACTTTGGTTCGAAACTTTTTGCTCTTTGATGCACTGTTTCACTCAGATACAGGGAGAGGAAGGAAGGGAGGGAGGAGTGGGAGGGGGAGTTAGAGAGAGAGAGAGAGAGAGAGAGAGAGAGAATTGATCTGCATGCCTGTTATAATGAACATTATATTATGTACAATAGTTGCTGAAATTCTCGTTTCAAGTTTTAACCCATCACAACATATCTTGCAATCAAGCTGCGAACATGTTGTTAAACGGTTGCTGTGAGTGCCTAACTCATGCATAAGAAGCCATCTGGTTTGTTAATGAAGAAAAATATTTCTGTTTTATTGTTTGTTTTTGACACTTGAATATTGCATTGCCTTTGGGCAGTGAAAAACTAAGGTACAAATTATTTCCAGCCTTTATAATAGCTCCAAGTACTCTTATCTCCATCTGGTGATGAGGGCAGTTCTTGTATTAGATGGCTTCCTCTGGTGTTTGTTTTCATAGCAAATAAAAAGAAATAAAAAGAAAGATAGAGAAGAAAGGTATGTTTTTTAATGTCCAAAGTTTTTATATGAACAACAATATTTTATAGTTACCGGTGATTAAAAGCATGGCAGCATCCAACATTAATAAAAACTGGTTGAAATTCAGCTTTTTTATAAAAGTTTAAAAGTTCAATAAAAATCATTTAAAAAGCGATTCATTTAAAATCACTCTTATAACAATGCTATTTCATTATAATATTAATCAGAAAAAATGTATACTTTAATTTGTTGCTATCATTAGGGATGTAGCTGTTGTTATGCAGAATTATTTTAAATTATTCTGAATAATTAACCAGTGTTGTTTTTTTTGTGTTTGTGGGCTTTTAATGCCTCTTGATAATTGTTACAAGCAGGAATAAAACTTTGTTTGTCTTTAATCGGTCAACACTTAACTGTATGGTTGAATTTATAAGGATTTTGAATATCATATCATTGTTCAGGATTATAGAAATTAATAGGATCCACTTCCACTAAAATTGGGAGTAGAGAGATCCATCTAGCATATTCTTCACAGAGGTGGGCTACTCCCAGTTCAGCCCAGTTCTGTGAACTGGTAGCGGCTGCAGCAGCTCTACCCACCCACCTGAGTGAACCAGTAGCAACCAGTAGAACCCACTATTGATTCTTCACCACAGAAACGTATTGAATGATTTTTAACCAATCACTCTCATGTAGCCCAAACTTTGGAAAAAGGTCATTCTTATGGCAAAATACAGGAAGAGAGATCTTTGTGTACTCCTCTTCATGCTGTTGAATAAAAGACAATGCATATTTATTTGATCTATTTAACGGACTAACAAATAAAGGAAAATCACATAGAAGCATTCTCAAATAATCCAGTAAAGGTTTTAGAATAAATTTTTCATAGCAGTATAAGTAATGATAGAGCAATCTTAACATTAACAAAATATTGTATATATCCATATATATATCCATACATATATCCAATATTGGTTTTTGACATAAAGGAGAGCTATAAGTGCCCAAATTAATTGTTGCATGTTTGTTTTGTCTTGTGTGTATTTACTAAAATAAATAAATATTAAATATTAAAAAAAGAGATGCGGATATGATTCACTTTTAAAATAAAAAATGAAAAAAAAGTAAAGATTAAAGTAAAAAAATGAAGCAACTGAAGTAGTAAGTGGTATTAGACTGGGAGTGGATTGTAATTCTTAGCAATATCTTGTAAGAGGAAGACAAATATGTCTTATGACATGTTTTATGTTATTCCCTTTGGTTATAATTTATTATTTTAAAGAAAGTCTGCACATTCATATTTTTGGTAGCTTTCAGTCCAACTTATCACAAGTTTAATCACTATTAGGACATCTCAATAGTCAAGCAATCAATCTTTATCAGCAAGATCACAATTTTTTAGCTTTGTGTGGATTTTGGGGAGATTTTTTTGGTAGTATGTGCTGTGCAAGATATAGGTGAAATATCACACAGAGCTCAGTCTTTAAAAAAAGAAAGTCATACTGTGATTGTGTTTGCATATGCCCCCAAAATAAACTGCTTACTCAGAAAATACCATTTTTAGAAGAGACTTCAAGAGACTGCAGATAATTTCAGATGAATTAAACATCTGCTTTTAGTTTCCCTAGAGACAGTCAAGGATTGATTAAGTAATATTTTGACCCCATTTGACCCCCACAAGGATTGCACCTCACAAGGAATGTATGTTTTGTAAATCCAGGTTTTCCAAGCCAAATAATTACATCAGATTTTTAAAAACTAATATCCAGAGTTAATTTCAAAGAAACCCATTAATCCTATATCACAAGTTCCTTGTAGTCTGCTAATTGCATCGCAAACATGTTCTTTAATAAAAATAGGATGAATGCAACATTTTTTCTCCTTTGGATCTAAAACACAATTGAAACCTGTGACATATGATTTCCATGCTCAATCTTAATATAAATATGCGGAATAGAACAGTGACTTCTTTATCCCAAATATGTAAGGGATAATTTAAGTGAATGCAATTTATGAACATAATAAGCACTCATTTTATCTAAAACCATTAGCTTAACAAAACAAAACAGAAAACCATGCGGCTATTTGACATGTCTCTAGCAGATGATGTCCATAGATAGTACTAGCAGACCTTAACTTACAGTGATTCATTTAGTTATGGTTTAAAATTACAACAGTACCTAAAAAAATGAACTTATGACCATTTTTTAAATACTTATGATCAATGCAGTTAGGTTCATTTGATTAAAATTCAGGCACTTGGCAACTGTCATGTATTTATGACAGTTGAACTGTCCTGGGCTCATGTGATAATCCTTTGTAACTTCCCAGAAGAAACAAAGTCATTGGGGGAAGCCAGATTCGTTTAAGGACTGAATAATTCACTTACACAATTGCAGTGATTCACTTAACAACTGTGACAAAAAAAGGGCAAATGAGGTGTAATTCACTTAGCAACAGTCTTTCTCAACAACAGATGTTTTGGGCTCTGTTGTGATCACACCTGTATTAAAATGTTCAGACAAGCCTTGTTAGGCACTTCAGTAGTATTAGACTAAAGCCACAATAACAGCAACAAATAATAATAAAGCCACAATAACAGCAACATTGTTTGGTTGATGGGTCCCGTCGACCAAACAATGTCATTTGGCGGGCTCCAGGGGAAGAGCCTTCTCTGTGGCGGCCCCGGCCCCCTGGAATCAATTCCCCACAGAGATTAGAACAGCCCCCACCCTCCTTGTCTTTCGCAAATTACTCAAGACCCACCTTTATCGCCAGGCATGGGGGAACTGAGACATCCTCCCCCAGGCTTTTATATTTTATGTTTGGTATGTATGTGTTGTATGGTTTTAATTGCTGGGGTTTTATATATGTTTTATTTTTAATATTAGATTTCTTTCACTGTTATATTGTTTCTATTATTGTTGTGAGCTGCCCCGAGTCTTCGGAGAGGGGCAGCATACAAATCTAATAAATAATAAGAATAACAACAAAAATGGCTCCCTCGGAGAGGTGGACATGGTCAAATGCCACAGTGACACGGAGTGCCCCGTGTTCTGCGGGGGATTCCAATACCCATGTGGTTGGGAGACCTGGTTTGGTCAGAACCAAGTTGGAATCACCCTGGAGGAATGGTGAAGAAGGGAGACACTGTCAGCCCTCCTGGGAAGGGTGGCAAACCCCCCCCCCCGGAATCTGACAAAGAGTTCCTGACTGGCAATACTAGGAAACGGCTTTTAAAAATTGGAAGTCACCTGGGACAAGAAGATCGAAGATTAAGTACTGGAGAGAAGAAGTGAAACTGATGTTGATGAGTTACACTGTTGAACTGAAGCTTTGGGACTTTTTTAAGTTTAAAAAAAGGGAACAAAAAGACAGAAAGGGAGCTAAGTGGCTATTCAGCAAATAGAAGACTAATAGAAGACCATTGAGGAAACATTTTTAAGGAGCGATAACTAAAGCTCAATTTAGAGGATTTGGAGATTTAGTGAAGGTTTTTTAAAAAATTAACATTTAAAGTATATTGCTGAATGGGAAAGCTGGAACTCTGGGATCAATAAAGAGGGACACCTGCTGACTGGAACTATTATAATTGAGGAATTGTGACCTTGTAACTTCGACAATATGGAGTTAGAGGACTATAAGGACATCATAAATCTCCTTAAAATTTCCTTAATGATTTAAAAAGATGTTTCCTGGAGTTTGCAGATGGAGTGAAAAAAGAAACAGAAAAAGTATTAAAAGACAATAAAAACTTTGAAAATTGAATAATGAGCAATGAAAGTGGAGTGAACACAGAACAAGAGACCAGCAGAGAAGAGAAAGAAGCAGAAGTAGTAGTGAAGGTGGGAAAAGATGTGGAGATTCACAGCGAGATCCATGGTGCGAAAAAAGAAGACATTGGAAATGGATAGATTAATGGTTTTATTGAAATGCATGATAATTATGATGATCAACCTGAGCTTAACAGTGACAAAAAGAGAAGAGGGCAAAGATATAAACATTGGATAATAGAAACTAAAAATGAAGGGGAAAATAAGGAGAAGGGATTAAAAGGAGTGGAAAGAAGATTGATATTAATAATAGCTAGAAAGAGGAAAAAAGAGAGGGAAAGAAGTAGGGTGTGTGGATGCTGTCAAAGTCCCTGATG
Organism: Erythrolamprus reginae; assembly: GCF_031021105.1. Classification (NCBI taxonomy): domain Eukaryota; kingdom Metazoa; phylum Chordata; class Lepidosauria; order Squamata; family Dipsadidae; genus Erythrolamprus; species Erythrolamprus reginae. Next base: position 97,251,311 of record NC_091953.1, on the reverse strand, counting down.
AAGACGATGTCTTCAGAGGGGCTAAGAGCAACCCAGCCATGTGGGATCACTCATGAACGCGAATCCTAGAAAGAAGACTTGGACACATTTTCTCTCTGGGTGAAGTGACACAGTATGGAGCCGTGTACCTCTTTTTATTTGGGAGCATGAGCAAATGGGGATAATTACACGTACATGTCAAGTGATACACAAACATCCAATAACATAACTTCAAACATGACATATCTTGAGTCCTTCCTTTCCCCCAGATACCATAAACCAATTTCCTTGAAACTTTTTCCTTTGAGCAAATGTTTCTCACGCCTAATTTCTCTGAAGCCTTCTGCCTTATCACAACCAATCTCCTTAATCACATCCTGTGTTTGCTTCAGGCAATGTAAATATCCCCCTTTGATCATATAACGTCCTATCTGGAGTGATGTAAACTTGTTTATCAGTGAGATGTTTATTGAACCCTTCGTTTTCCTGTTGCAAATTTACCAGAAGTGTAGACTTAAGCAAGTTAGTACCGTCCTATCCTGGCTGTAATAGAATCAGGGTAAGCAGAGCATTTTTATGCTAGAGGTCCAGATATATATGATATAATCCTATTCTAACATTTTATGCTATACTGCAACAAGGAGGTGCAAAGGTAAAAGAAAAAAAAAGAAAAAAGAAACTTAGAAAAGTAGAATGGAAGCTTCAAGAAAATGGATAAATATCTTACACATATAATTTAGCACGCTTGTTAATATATTTGATTCTGATTGTTATTTGATTACTTGATTACTTTATAATGATTTTTTAACATAAATTAATTAATTAATTAATATACCAAGAGCAATAGATATGAAATTAAGAAGTATTAATGATTACATTTAGTAGATGATGCATGTTTATTAAGCTGTGTTGAAGTATATGATAGCCTATGTATGTTTTCAGTGGGGGGAGAAATAATTTAAAATATATATAATTAAAATTACCCACTCAGGGAAAGATTTGGAGGGTGTAAGAGGAAGGAGGATAGGAGGAGAGAAAGGAGAGAAAGTAGAAGGAGAGGTTGAGAAGGAGGAAGGAGGAGGAGATGGTCGTAGGAAAGGGGAGAGAAGGAGCAAGGAAGTAGGTGTTAGAGGTAGAATAGCCACCTGAGATAGAAAGAGGGGAGTGGAAAGAGAGAACTTTGAGATAGACTGAATAATAAAACTAAAATTGGATTATTGTATTACTATTTTAATATATGCATATTAAGGAATATGTGTGGCTATGTATGCTTTTGATGTGGAGAAAAATTTAAAAAAGTACAAAAAACGATTTCCTCATTTCTGTGAAATTCAACTGTTTATTTATTTTATTTATTTTATTTATTAGATTTGTATGCCGCCCCTCTCCGAAGACTCGGGGCGGCTAACAACAATAAAGAAAACAATGTAACAAATCTAATATTAAAAAATAATCTTAAAAACCCCAATTTAAGAGACCAATCATACAAACAAGCATACTATGTATAAATTCTATAAGCCTAGGGGGAAGGGAAAAAAATTCAATTCCCCCATGCCTGACGACAGAGGTGGATTTAAGGAGCTTGCGAAAGGCAAGGAGGGTGGGGGCAACTCTGATATCTGGGGGGAGCTGGTTCCAGAGGGTTGGGGCCGCCACAGAGAAGGCTCTTCTCCTGGGTCCCGCCAAATGACGTTAAATCTATTCTTTTTTTTTTCATCCTTTGTGACATATACAGATCTTTAGTTAAGAGCAATGTTCTTCCCCGTTTATTGACTGTTATTTGCTTCTAAGCCCAGTTCAAAGGGTTGGTTGGTGTTTCCACTGAAATCTTTAAATTTGGGGGATTAAGCTACTGCCATCATATAAAGTTGCTATTATGCTCTACTTCCTTGCTAAACCTGTTGGCATGCAGAAACATGCATGCATTGGGTTTTCAAACTATTTTAATGGTTTTTAATTGTTGGTTTTAAATTGTTTTTAATGGGGTCTTAATATTACATTTTATGTTTTGTTTTTTGGTTGTGAGATGGCTAGAGTCCTTTGGGAGTTGGGCGGCATATAAACACAAACAAATTAACAAACAAGCAACATTCTTTAACCCAGGGGTCCCCAAACTTTTTACACAGGGGGCCAGTTTACTGTCCCTCAGACTGTTGGAGGGCCGGACTATAAAAAAAACCCTATGAACAAATCCCTATGCACACTGCACATATCTTATTTAAAGTAAAAAACAAAATGGGAACAAATACAATATTTAAAATAAGAAGTAATTAAGTAATAAAGTAATTTATACATTTTTATTAACAAGTAAATTTAAACTTAAATCAAGAAACTCCCTCCATTTCTCCTTCCTTCCCTCCCTCCTTCCTCTCTACTTCTCTCTTCCCTCTCTTTTCTTCCTTCTCTCTCATTTGTTTCATTTTCCTCTCCCTCATTTTCTCATTTTTCTCTTTCTCTTTTTCTCTCTCTCTCACTCTTTCCATCTATCCCCCTTTCTGTCTTCCTCTCTATATCTCCCTCTTTCTCTCTCTGTCCCTCTCTCTTTCTCTCTCTTCTCTTTCTCTTTCTTTCTCTGTCTCTTTCACTCACTCTTTCTCTCTCCCTCTTTGTATCTCTCCCTCTTCCTTTCTCTCTCCCTCTTTCGCCCTCTTTCTCTTGCTTTCTTTCTCTCTCACTCTATTTCTATCTCTCCCTCTCTCCCTCTTTCTTTCTCTCTCACTCTATTTCTATCTCTCCCTCTTTCTCTCTCCCTCTCTATCTCTCCCTCTTTCTTTCTCACTATATTTCTATCCTTCTTTCTCTCTCACTCTCTATCTCTCCCTCTTTCTCTTGCTTTCTCTCTATCTTGCTTTCTCTCTCTCTCTCATACACCACGCTGGAAACAGAGAGAGAAAGAGAGAGCGGAGGGCAGCTTGCCAGTCCACGGCCCCCTGAATGAGCAGCTCTGCATGTCCCCAGCACTGGACTTCGCCGTCGCCTCCGCTCCCTCCGGCTCTCCAGCTAACCCCCTGAATTCACCCGAACGGAGGCGGCCGCGGTTTCAAAGGACCAACATACGGTCCTTCATGGTGCTGCGTTGCTAAAGCCTCCAAACTCCGCTGCTGTCCTTGGGCATTGTTACTTCTAAGCTGTGCTGAGAGAGAGAGAGAGAGCGGAGAGTACCGGACTTCACCGTCGCCTCCGCCCCCGCCCGGCTCTCCAGCTAAGAGGCAGCAATCACGTCCACCCCTTCGCCCTCCACAGTGCCCAGCGCCCAGCCCCACGCCGCCTCCGCCTCCGGGTAGCGCGCCCGAGCTCTTCCTGCAGGAACGGGTGGTGGGGTGGAAGTGGTTGGACTTATCTACACGCGCGCCTGCTGATTGGGAAGAGAGGGAAAAAAATCTGCGCCTCCAAAGAGGGGAGAGGGGGAAGAAAGAAAAAAAGAGTTCCAACTTGGCGGAAGGCGGAGGGGAGAACCGAGCGTGCTGCAGCAAGTTTGCTTGGCTTTCTGGGGCTTTTTTTTTTCCTTCCCTTCCACCACCCCTGTCTGAATGTCGTTTGCCGCTTAGGAGTGACCCTCTCTCGGGCTTGTTGTGGATGTGGCATGGATGAGGGGGAAAGCCCGACTGCCCGGAAAAGCACATTTGGAAAGTCTCTGTGGAGAGCCAAAATCCCAACGAAGCTTCTTTTTTCTTCAGTAGTCGGTAAGGAGGCGAAGAAGAGGTTGAACTCGTTTTGCTAATTCGCGCTTACGGCTTTCCCCCTCATCCGCGCCGCATCCACAACAAGCCCGAGAGAGGGTCACTCCTAAGCGGCAAACGACATTCAGACAGGGGTGGTGGAAGGGGAGGAAAAAAAGCCCCAGAAAGCCAAGCAAACTTGCTGCAGCACGCTCGGTTCTCCCCTCCGCCTTCCGCCAAGTTGGAACTCTTTTTTTCTTTCTTTTCCCCCCCTCCCCTCTTTGGAGGCGCAGATTCCCCCCCCCTCTTCCCAATCAGCAGGCGCGCGTGTACATAAGTCCAATCGCTTCCACCCCACCACCCGTTCCTGCAGGAAGAGTTTAGCGCGCTACCAGGAGGAGGAGGTGGCGGTGGCCTGGGGCCGGGCGCTGGGCGCCATGGAGGGCAAAGGGGTGGACTCTTTGCTGGAGAGCCGGACCGGGGGCAGAGGCGACGCCGAAGTCCGGTGCTGGGGCCATGCGGGGCCGCTCATCCAGGGGGCCGTAGACCGGCAAGCTGCCCTCCACGCTCTCTCTCTTTCTCTCTCAGCGCAGCTGAGGTAACAGTGCCCGGGGACAACAGCGGAGCTCGGAGGCTGCAGCAACGCAGCGCCGAGAAGGACCAGGTCCCTTGAAGCCGCCGCTGCCTCCATTCGGGCAAATTCAGGGGGGTTCCTGAATCTCCCGTCCATTCACCGCGGAGGATGAGGTGAGGAGGAGACGGTGCAGAGGCAAGGGGCGGGGAGGAAAGCGGGCCTGCAAGGAGCCAATTGCAGGCCCGCTTTCCTCCCCACCCCTTGCCTCTGCACCGTCTCCTCCTCACCTCATCCTCCGCGGTGAATGGATGGGAGATTCGAGAGCTTATTATATCTATTGATAAAATCTCGCGTGCTCACTGCGGGCCGGATAAATCGCCTCAGCGGGCCGTATCCGGCCCGCGGGCCGTAGTTTGGGGACCGCTGCTTTAACCTGTGTAAGAGTTTCCTGGCTGGGGGAAACAGAAGCTGTAGATGGGTTTTTATTACTGGGCAATTAGTCAAAAAGAAAGTACACCAACAATTAAAAAAAAATATTCAAAGACTCATGGTCCCAATACTGATTGCCTCCTTCTCATACCCTTTATGAGGAATTAAGTATTGTAGTGTAACATGTAATTTGACCCTTTTAAAAAACACACCTTAAGATAAAATTTAGCACCAACCAGCTGCCTCTTATTATATTTGAACATCCAATTTTAAGGAGACTTGGAAGTAAATAGAGTTCAAAGCTAATTCTAAAAAAGGGTTAACTCATATCGACCAGGGAGTCTTAACTGCTCAAACGCAGCTGATGCAAGGTCAGTGGCAAACACAGGGAACCTGGGGGTTACTTTATTTTTCTTGCGAGTAGGTCAAATAAAACACTGCTGATATTCCATTTATCTGGTGTGACAAGCAAACATTTGGCAGCAAGTACAGGCATACCCTGGAATCTGGCATCAGTCTCCTAGCACAGCTGTCAGCCTGCTGACTAATCACTTCTTCCTGAAGTTAATGCAACTCTAGCTTTTTAACACTCTTTCATCTCGCATACCCAGGCACTCAGTCCTTGGAGAGAGCTATTTGTTTTGGTAATGCAGTAATTAATTATAACTTTTTTTTAACGGTTTTGGCAGCAGGCCACTTGCATGAGTTCTTTTTCTATAACATTTCTTTAATATTTACAATGTGGTGGTTTGTAGCTGGGAGTTAGTTTCCTTGGCTAATTTAGGTTATCTCCTCTAAGGGAGATCTGGAAAATATTCGTTCTGATTTCATTATTAAGGGAAGGTTACATGTTTTTGATGTTTCATTTTTAGCACTTTGTTTAGGGATTTTGTTTATTGTGATAGATAATATTGCCTTTGAACACCACAGACTTTATAACAAACACCTACTGGTACAAAGGACAGATGGTATGCACTCCTGGATGGCACATGGCATCCAGCCAGTGTAACTCTGACTTGATCATTCAAAGAACAAAATCAAGATACAGATGTGGCCAAGGAGATGAGCCTGGGACACCAGTTAGATTAGATTAGATTAGATTTATTGGATTTATATGCCGCCCCTCTCCATAGGCTCACAACAATGGTAAAAAACAATACATAGTAACAAATCTAATATTTAGCAATCTAAATTACAGTTTTAGGTTAAAAAATCCAAAAGAAACCCCAATATATAAAAAACAAGCACACAGTCGAATCATACACAGAAACTACATGGGCAAGGGGGAGATGTTTCAATTCCCCCATGCCTGATGGCAGAGGTGGGTTTTAAGGAGTTTCCGAAAGGCAAGGAGGGTGGTGGCAATCCTAATCTCTGGGGGGAGCTGGTTCCAGAGGGTTGGAGCCACCACAGAGAAGGCTCTTCCCCTGAGTCCCGCCGCAGGCATATTTGGACAAGGAGTCTCTTCTCACAGTCACTCATATCCTCATTTCCTCTAAGCTCAATTACTGCAATGCGCTCTCCTTAGGGCTACCCTTGAAGAACATTCAGAGACTTCAGTTAGTCTAGCACCCAGCCATGAGAACCGTCTTGGGCGTACCAAGTCCAGCACTCCATGAATTGCATTGGCTGCCAGTCAGTTTCTGAACACAATTCAAGGCGTGGGTTATTACCTATAAAGCCCTACTTGGCATGGGACCAGATTAATTATGGGACCGTCTTCTGCCTCACATGTCCCAGTGATCAGTTAGGTCACACAGAGTCTGCCTCTTCTGGGTCCCATTGGCCAAACAATGCCAACTGGCCGGTCTGCGGGGGAGAGTCTTCTCTGTTGTGGCCCCGGTCCTCTGGAACAAATGCCCCCCCCCCAAAAGATTTGTACCGTCCCCACTCTCCTCGCCTTCTAGAAGGTGCTAAAAACACATTTATGCCGGCAGGCCTGGGCACCTTGAGTGATAGCTCCACTCCTGCCATTAGAATGAATGAGAGATGGTTGTTTGTTTTTAAATATGGGTTTTATCTACTTTTTCTAATGTTTTAATTGTATTTTACTCTTATCTGTTTATTTTATCTTGTCTATTTTTTATTCTTGTAAGCCACCCTGAGTCTGCAAGGAGCAGTTATAAAATAAATAAATTAAATAAATAAATATTCTTAGCAGATACGGCTTCTTTTTTGTGTTTCAGTAATCTTGGTATATACTGTACTTAAAATGGCCTTTTTTGGTTCCTGTGACTTTTCTCTGGCGACAACATAGGTACAGAATCGTTTTCCCCATTTCTTCTGCTTGGAAGTTACTGCGATGACTGCCGTACACTGATCTTTTAACTTTTAGTACTTCCTCTACACTTTTATATTGCAGCTGATTAGGGCCATTTCATTGGGCATGATTGTATGAATTACATCAATTCACAGTTAATTAATTAGTATAAAAATAGTCTTCAGGATTTTCAGGAGAAGGAAAGGATTTAGGGGTAGTGATTTCTGACAGTTTCAAAATCGGTGAACAATGCGGTCAGGCGGTAGGAAAAGCAAGTAGGATGCTTGGCTGCATAGATAGAGGTATAACAAGCAGGAAGAGGGAAATTGTGATCTCGCTGTATAGAGCGCTGGTGAGACCACATTTGGAATACAGTACTGTGTTCAATTCTGGAGACCTCACCTACAAAAAGATATTGATAAAATTGAACGGGTCCAAAGACGGACTACAAAAATGGTGGAAGGTCTTAAGCATAAAACTTATCAGGAAAGATTTCATGAACTCAATCTGTATAGTCTGGAGGACAGAAGGGAAAGGGGGACATGATCGAAACATTTAAATTTGTTAAAGGGTTAAATAAGGTTCAGGAGGGAAGTGTTTTTAATAGGAAAGTGAACACAAGAACAAGGGGACACAATCTGAAGTTAGTAAGGGGAAAGATCAAAAGCAACATGAGAAAATATTATTTTACTGAAAGAATAGTAGAACCTTGGAACAAACTTCCAGCAGATGTGGTTGGTAAATCCACAGTAACTGAATTTAAATATGCCTGGGATAAAAATATATCCATCCTAAGATAAAATACAGGAAATAGTATAAGGGCAGACTAGATGGACCATGAGGTCTTTTTCTGCCGTCAATCTTCTATGTTTCTATGATTTCAGTGGAATTGTATACTCAATCAATCAGTTAGAAAATAGGATTGCTTTACCATAATTTTTTGCAACTTCAAATGATGCTCAGCAAAATCGTCAAGAAATAGGACTAGTTAACTCTCAGATTTGGAATAAGACTGCCAGGTTCCATAAAGATGAGAATTTCCTTGCCTTTAATGGCAGTTTTGACATGGATAGCTTTTCACACTACGGTGTGATTGAAACGTTTTCTGCTGAAACCATGGCTCCAGCTTCTTTAACCTCTAGCTATTAAAATTCAAGAGCATTCATCTGAAAAGAACCTGACAGGCTATATTGTTTGGGGTACTTCCAAGCAAAATAGCACTTGAGCAATTCACTCAGCTAAAGCAACTAGAAATTAAGGCAATTGTTCTTAAATTAAGCAGTGCTCCTGCTAGAATCACACTTCTCTACCATAAGGGGACGATTCATTTTTGGTTTGGCATTTTCTGGGAAGAAAAAAAGGATGCTACTACTGGTATATCTACTGCCTTGAGAACATGCAGGCTGCTGCATAAATTTAAGAGCAGAATTACAACTGTGTTTTATTTTACTGGAATTCTAGACCTAAGTTCATAAAATACTCTGGGTAGAGATGGTTCTTTGGCAGATAAAAAAAAGAAAAAAATACCGATATACCACTACCATAGTGTAAGAAAGTACAATGAGTCATAGATACAAAGCCAATTGGAGAAACCTGTTATTTAGAGAATTTATTAACAGGATTGGACCCCTGAGTTCAGGATTTCAGGGGTCCAAATGTTACTAGTAACCTAGGAACAGCCTTTGTTTTTCAAGAGGAAAGGCTAGTAGAAATTTTATACTGCAGATGAGTTTGTCCAACTAGCATTTCTTATTTACCTTTGGCTGAGCTTGAAAAGCCAAACAGGATCAAAGCAGTTTTACGTTCAGTTTTCCATTGTTCCCTACTAGAATACCTCTGGCCCTTTTCACACCTCTACGCCAACATAGCTGTCTATGTGCAGTGAAGTCTTGAGTATTTTCTTCTATTTTTAGATAGAATTCTGCACTTAAGAAACATGGATCTTTGCACATGTGTTTCTCTTATGGTGAAATTACTCATAAATTTATAGCTGACTCTCTGAAGCATTGGTTTTAGAATAGAATAGAATAGAATAGAATAGAATTTTTATTGGCCAAGTGTGATTGGACACACAAGGAATTTGTCTTGGTGCATATGCTCTCAACGTACATAAAATAAAATATACATTTGTCAAGAATCATGTGATACAACACTTAATGATTGTCATAGGGGTCAAATAAGCAATGAAGAAGCAATATTAATAAAAATCTTAGGATATACGCAACAAGTTACAGTCATACAGTCAACATGGGAGGAAATGGGTGATAGGAATGATGAGAAAAACTAGTAGAATAGAAGTGCAGATTTAGTAGAAAGTCTGACAGTTTTGAGGGAATTATTTGTTTAGTAGAGTGATGGCATTCGGGAAAAAACTGTTCTTCTGTCTAGTTGTCCTGGTGTGCAGTACTCTGTAGCGACGTTTTGAGGGTAGGAGTTGAAACAATTTGTGTCCAGGATGCGAGGGGTCAGTAAATATTTTACCCGCCCTCTTTTTGACTCGTGCAGTATACAGGTCCTCAATGGAAGGCAGATTGGCAGCAATTGTTTTTTCTGCAATTCTGATTATCCTCTGAAGTCTGTGTCGGTCCTGTTGGGTTGCAGCACCAAGAATATATAGTAATCTGCTTTACTATAGCTGATAAATCCTATTATTAAATATTTGATAGAAAATAGTCACTTTGTCCATTATTACAAAACACAGGATTGTAGATATTATTGTAAGTTTCAGCAACGTACACTGAATATTTTTAATTTCCCAATACCAATGTAACAAGAGGAACACTGATATAAAATTGGTAGGATAAATCTTTAGATAGGCTAGAGCCCATAATAGAGGACCCTATTAAAAATAAAGCAAAATATAGTAATAATGACCAATATTCCCTATAGAACAGCTGCTGCCCATCTTGTGGTTTGAGGTCATAATTATCTTGTCTTGGAGGTAACAATTGAACTGGTTGTTTCATATTATACCAAACGACTTCTGGTGGCAAAATAATGATTTCGAAGAACTATATAAAGGTCGCTGTCAACTAGATGAATGATCAACTAAGTGGCAGATGTGATTTTGCTTAAATAAGTGTCAAGTTTATCTCTTGAATAGCCTAGAGATAGGCTCAAGATTCAGAAGGAAGTTGACAGACATGAACACTGGACCCTATACAGTGGTACCTCGAGATACGAGTTTAATTCGTTCCGGACCTGGGCTCTTAAGTCGAGCAGCTCTTATCTCGAACGACTTTTCCCCATAGGAATTAATGTAAAGAATTTTAATTGGTTCCAGCCCTCAAAAAACTCACAAAGTTAGTCTAAATTATGCAGAAAGACATGTTTTTAATGAAGAAATGTAGATGTACATATAAATGAATAATGAAGTTTCTTTCACTTAACTTGTAAACTTTCTTAAACTTTTAAATTTACATATGTTCAACTTCTCTGCCACCCAATCCTGTAGGACAGAGGTCCCCAACCCTTTTTGCACCAGGGACCGGCTTTAAGCGATCAAGAGAGGAATGGGTGAATGAATGGACGGAGGGTGGGAAGGAAGGAAGGAAAGAGGGAAGGGACAGGAACAGAGGAAGGAAGCAAGGAAACTTATGAAAGGGGAGAGTAAGAGAGGAATGAGTGAAGGGAGGGAGGGAGGGAAGAAGGTGGGAAGGAGAAAGAAAAGAAGAAATAGAGGAAGGGAAGGTAAAAGAGAGAAAGAAAAAGAGCAAGAAAGAAAGAAAGAAAGAAAGAAAGAAAGAAAGGGGGAAGGGACAGGAACAGAGGAAGGAAGCAAGGAAACTTATGAAAGGGGAGAGTAAGAGAGGAATGAGTGAAGGGAGGGAGGGAGGGAAGAAGGTGGGAAGGAGAAAGAAAAGAAGAAATAGAGGAAGGGAAGGTAAAAGAGAGAAAGAAAAAGAGCAAGAAAGAAAGCTGCAAGCACCCCCCCGAGCCCCCCAGGCCGGCTGCAACCTTTTAAAACACGCGCGCCGCTTCGCAGCTGTCTCCTGAAGCCGAACGCGGAAGTTAGCGTTTGGCTTCAGGAGACAGCTCCTTGGCGCTTGTATCTCGAATTTGGGTTTGTAAGTAGAACAAAAATATCTCTCCCCTCCCAGCTCTTATCTCGAGTTGCTCTTAAGTAGAGCAGCTCTTATGTCGGGGTTCCACTGTATAACAAAATGAAATTCAATACAGAGAAAAGTAAAGTTTTACACTTGGGCAAGAAAAACTAAATTTACAAATACAGAATAGGTGGTAATTGGCTCAATAGCAATGACTGCAAGACGGCTTCTAGGAGTCCTAGTGGACAATCACTTAAACATGAGCCAGCAGTGTGCAACCACCAAAAAAGCCAAGGTATTCCTAGATTGTGTTAAAAGAGGGATAGACTCAAATCCCCATAAAATGTTAGTACCACTTTATAATGCCTTGGTAACACCATACCTGGAATATTACATCCAATTTTGATATTAAATCCGCAATATAAAAAAAATGTTGAGAGTGAGACTCTAGAAAGAGTGCAGAGAAGAACAACAACATATAAAAAACAGTTGCAGGAATTAGTAAAAAGAAGGAGTGATATGACAGTGTTCCAATATCTAAGATGCTGCTACAAAGAAGAGGGGGTCAAACTAGCCTCCAAAGCACCTGAAACAGAGGTGGGTTCTTCCCATTGGGCCGATTCATCTGAACAGGTGACCCACTGGTGATGTCATGTGACCGTCGGTGCCAATCCATGGGCATAATCAAATAGATTATTTACAAATAGAAAAGTTCCTAAGTTCTTCCTTAATACACTTAACCTTTGCAGTCAATATAACAAAATGTAGCTACATTCATAGAAATAGTAACTTCTTCGTTTGATACTATCGTTTGATAGTAGTAGTAGTAGTAGTAGTAGTAGTAATAATAATAATAATAATAATAATAATAATAATAATAATAAATGGAATAAATCAGACTATCTGGCTACTTTATATATTGTTGAGTGATAAAATGGGTCCCTGTACAGTATAGTAGGACATGGACAGTGGTTTTGGTAAACTTTCCTCAGAGACGCAACCTTTGTTCTCATTGATATGGTATATTTCTGCCCTCAAGAACCATCATATTCCCTGTCTTATAGCTATCCTTCTGGCCAGAGGAAAGGGGCATGAATGTTCAGGAAAACATTCCTGACTATTGATCCAGATGGGCTTCTAGATCTCAGGTACAATGTGTGCTCAGTCACACCAATTGTTAAAGTGCCTCCCCAAAACAATAATAATACTATAGTTTTTGCAGAATTGTCTGATTTCATATTGATTCATAATTGTCTGCAGGGAGAAAAGAATCCAGACTTTTTGAAACAGGTATCAAACTGATGGTATGTCAGGTGCAGACCATACCTATCCCAGCTCCGTGAATGGAAAAAACAATGTGATGTAGCGAATTTGACACCCGTGTTTTGAAGAGCACAGTATGCTATAACACAAATTCATGGACCAGTTACAGTGTTAATCAATCCAGTCTCCTTCCTAATAATACATTACGTTACATTAAAAAATAAACAAGAGCTATTTGAAATACAGTGGTACCTCTACTTACGAACTTAATTTGTTCCGTGACCAGGTTCTTAAGTAGAAAAGTTTGTAAGAAGAAGCAATTTTTCCCATAGGAATCAATGTAAAAGTAAATAATGCATGTGATTGGGGAAACCACAGGGAGGGTGGAGGCCCTGTTTCCTCCCAGGAGATTCCTAGAAAGGCCCCACCTTTTCCGGTTACAGTTTCGGAGGCTCGGGTTTGTAAGTAGAAAATGGTTCTTGAGAAGAGGCAAAAAATCTTGAACACCCGGTTCTTATCTAGAAAAGTTCATAAGTAGAGGCGTTTGTAGATAGAGGTACTATTTAGAACCATAGCATCCTATCTGATGATAAGTGCATTAAGAAAGAATATTTTATAAGTCATTGAGGGCTGCGGAGAGGGGCGGCATACAAATCTAAATAAATAAATCTAAATAAATAAATTTGCTCCTAGATTAATGGTGCATCACACTTCTTCAACTCCCTGTGTCTATAAATCTGATTATAAATTTTCCATTTATGCTAACTTTCCCCAATATTCTAGATCAGTCTTTCTCAGCATTGTGAATTTTAAGATTTATGGACTTCAACTCTTGGAAAAGCTGATACTTTACTTACCACTTCATTGTTGCTGGGAGTTCATTTTTCCACAGGATTGGGCCCTTTTCAGTTGAGCAAAAGTGCCATAAGGTCCCTGCTGAACATCAAACAATTACATAGCATGTTTACCCAATGTTTACCCAATAAAACTTTACTGCAGCTATGATATGATGTTAAGGGAAAAGACAAATATACTCCACTATTTTGCACACATTTTAAATGACATCATTTAATGAGGATTTAGTGGAACTATGAAAGACTGTGCCCAAATATTTCAGCCCTTTTATTTGTTTTACAATCTGGCCATTTGCTAGCAACTGTACATTCCAGGTCAGTTTTTCTGAAGATGTAAGTTGTATCCTAGTATTTTGAAGGGGAGGCATTTTTACAGGGCAGAAAGATAGAGAGTAGTGTTTTATTTAAGCTTCAGTTCTTTGTGTTTCGTATTCTGGCTTTGATCAATTACTGGATCTGGAGAATGAGATATAATACCAATTGAGAATGAGATATAATACCAATTGAGAATGAGATATAATACCAATTGGTATCAGGGCTCTGAATCTTTGGAAAGGAGTGGCATACAAATCTAATAAATTATTATTAATTATTAATTATTATTTTATAATTTTACCCAGCACATGGCAGGAGGCTACTACCAAAACCAGGAGTTTGCTCCAACTTTCAGACTTTTCTTTTACTGGATTTGCATAGTTTGTTTTAATTTAAGCAAGGGTATCGCAGCTAGTTTCTCTTTAGTATTACTTCTGTCCATGGCATAATTTTCCAACATCTATCATGGAACAATTTGTACAATATTATGAAATCAAAACAATGGAGCCATCTTCAAAGCAAACAATGTTATAATAAAGTTGAAATATTCAATGTTCTGTGTTGCAGTAAATAATTGTAAGTTTTCTTTCAAGTGCCTTTTATTTTTAAATATATAATTGCAATAGCTATATAAAAATGGAAATGAGGCTTGCAACAATATTTTACAGGGTATTCACTCATCTTTCCATTAGGAATGCTTCTGTTCATAAATCCAGGGAACCATTTTATTTAAGCAGAGCCTTCCATTCCTACAAGTTTTTTCCTTCAATTTTCCAACTGGCATATCATGATTCATGAATATTGAGCAGCTTCACTGCCTTTATTTTGAAATTTTGTGTACATTCCATAAATAAATATGATTATATTTCCCACTTACTTTCCTATGATATCAATATCAATATCAACTTTATTTGATTAGTCAATCGACCATATCAAAGCGAGAAAAAGACCACATCGGTGGTCATAAACCTGTGACTGGTTAAAATACAATAAAATTGGCTAAAATAGAGGGAATTTGAATAAATAATAAGTTAAAATGCAGTATAATATGCTAAAATTGAGTAGTAAAACATGAGAATATAACTCGTGCAAAGGATTATATTAAATAAATCTAAGATACTGATATAAAATATTCTTAAGTGAGTTCATCTCCTTTGCATGCCACCCAATATGTTCTATAAAACGTATTCTCATCTGAACAGCCCTGACTATAAACTTAGCGGTTCTAGAAACTACATATATATTTGTACCCTGAAGAAAATATGATAATTGTTTATTACAGTCCCAGTGTATGATTTTGTCAAGTAGGGGCTGTAAATACTGAGGTCTTACTTTCCTATGAAATTTGAAGTTTTTCCTCCTAAGCTCAAGTTGAGTTATTTTTAGTAAAAAATGATTTTTTTAAAACCCACAATATGATTTAATTTGTATTTTGTGTATTGTTGTCTCTCTCTCTCCCCTCTCTGAATATGGGCTCAGCAGCAGCCCTGCTAACCAGCAGTCCAGTTGTAGAATTTTGGATGTCTCTAACAAGGGCTCAAGCAGCAGTTCAAGTGAGTCGGAAAGCAGTTCTGAATCTGATTCAGAGACTGAAAGCAGTTCCACAGAAAGCGACTGCAACAAGCAATCACATTGTTCCAGCCCAGAGGTAATAAGTTAAAATTTATTTTCTAAACCAGTGGAACTTTTGTACCAATAATATGTCTGAGACCAGAGAGTTTTAATATGGTACATTTTGCTGAAATACTTTGTTTTATAATATGAAAACGCTGTTAGATGCAGCACAAGATGACATTTTATGCAAGAAAAAAGCATATTGAAATTCGTCTTTCCAGTTGTCATAATATTGCTTTTAAGCAGAAAGCTGTTGTGCAAAGCTTGGTATAAATGAGAACATTTTGTGTTCATTAAAACTTTTATAGATTTCTAACATTGATCGCAAACTAAGATAGGCATGTGTGTGAGAAGGCATATACACACATATTGCATGTATGTATGTATGCATGTATTTATGCATGTATGTATGTATGTATGCATGTATGCTTGTGCCATGGTGGCACCATGACTAGAGTGCAGTACTGCAGGCTACTTCTACTGACTGCAGTTTGGCAGTTCAAATGTCACCAGGCTCAAGGTTGACTCAGCCTTCTATTCTTTTGAGGTGGATAAAATAAGGACTGCTTAGAGAAGGCTTTAAAGCACTGTAAAGCAGTACAGGTACAGTGTCCCCTTGACTTTCGCGGGGGATGCGTTCCAAGACCACCCGCAAAAGTCAAATTTCCGCGAAGTAGAGATGCGAAAGTAAATACACTATTTTTGGCTATGAACAGTATCACAAGCCTTCCCTTAACACGTTCAACCCCTAAATTACAATTTCCCATTCCCTTAGCAACAGTTTAGATTATTACTCACCATATTTATTTATTAAAGTTTATTTTTAAAAAACTTTATTAAAGGCGGATGAAAGTTTGGCGATGACATATGACATCATCGGGCGGGGAAAACCGTGGTATAGAAAAAAAAACCGCAAAGTATTTTTAAATTAATATTTTTTTTAAAAAAAATGTGGTATAGACTTTTCGTGAATGTCGGACCTGCGAACATTGAGGGAACACTGTATATAAGTGCTATTGCTAAGTGCTATGTATTTAGATATGTATGTATGTATGCATGTACTATGTATGTATTGTGTTGCTGATGATCATTCAGCATGCAGTTAAATTTCAACCAGCCACATTAATGATGCTTAGCAGCTCAAAGTGCCTGACAAATTCACATACATTTACATAAATACACACATACACACACAGACGTAAAGGCTCAAAGTGCCTGACAGTGTGAATCTGTCAGGCACTTTGAGTAGGTAAGCATCATTAATATGGTGGCTGAAAGTTAACTGCATGCTGAATGATCATCAGCAACACAATCTCAGGTGTGAGCAGGTACATAAAGCCACTGCCACCAGAAGATTCAGGCATTGCAAAGAGACTTACGGATATACCGCAATATGCCTCAAATAAAACTAATTATAGTTCCCTTCTTTAATCAACAGACAGGATGAGGTATATGTATTGAATAATGCCTTAGTATAGCAAACTCATTAGTATTGGAAAATCACTGGATAATTCTTCTCCTACCTACAGAAGATTTCAGCAACAAATCTGAATAATTTCTGTGTAGCTATGTTTTGCTCTGCAGATGTTATTTATTCCACCATATAGTTTAGAAAACACTTTTCAAAGATATATTCCTGAGGATGAAATTTAAAGTTTTCAAAAATATTTTAAATACAGTAAACATTTTAAACTCTTAGAGTAGAATCCAGATTTAGTCAAAATAAAAATAGGCCCATAATCATCATTGGTTCAGCTTGAACTGTTTTTGTCTGTTTTATTTGAGCTGCTTTATTGTTACTTTACTTGTTATTTATTTCTATAACCTAACTTTAAATCAGAAGGCAGCTGTAAAAGCCATAATTAGATGTTTTAAACTTTCAAATGCATTGCAATTGTGTCCAGAATGCATTTCTATCAAGCTACATTTCAATGCTTCAATCTGTTGCTATTCTGTTGCCCTATTGCAGGTGCAGAACAGCTCATCCTATTTATTTTTTTAAGCTTCAAAAACTATGGAAATCAGGCTTCCCACCGGCAGTGTCAGAGTCTGTAGTTACACTGTGTCTGTCTAGATCTAGAACAGGGCTGTCAAATGTATTTCATTGAGGACCACAGGGTTGTATTTGACCTCAGGGGGAGTGAGTGGGCATGGCTGGGGTGGGTATGACCAGTTCAACATCCTGCAGCCCACACCTGGCCCTCCTGGGCTCCATTTTGGATGTGAAGGGCTCCTGCAGCCCTCTGCAGCAAAAATGTAGTCGAAGGCTACAGGAGGCCATTGCAGCCAAAAACAGAGCTCGGGAGGGCTGCATGCGGAGCTCCATTTTCACTGACAAAGTCACCATGGGCCAGTCCTTTGCTGTTTCCAGCAAAGTCCTATAGGCCAGATCTAAGCACCCCAGATCTGGATCAGATCCAGCCTGTGAGCCTTAAGTTTGACTACCCTAATCTAGAAGGACTATGCATCAGCCCAGTACATCTATTTCATCTCCTGTAGCCGAAAGTACAGATAATTTTTGCTTTGGGCTTGCAACAATTCATGTAATGTTCATGTATTCATAGACAGGAAAACTGTAAGCAATTATAAATGGAGGGAGGCACAGGTAGTCCTCAACTTACAACCATTCATTTAGTAACCGTATGAAGTTATAAAAGCATTTAAAAAAGTGACTTACAACTGTTTTTCACACTTACAACCTTTGCAGCATGTGATTTGCATATGTGACAACAAGTTCATATTTATGGCAATTGCAGCTTCCAGGTGGGTCAGGTGATCTCCTTCTGACCAGCAAAGTCAACAGGAAAGCTAGATTCACTTAACAACCATAATACTAATTTAACAACTGAAATGATTCACTTAACAACTATAGCAAGAAAAGTCATAAAATTAGGCAAAACTCACTTAACAAATGTCTCACTTAACAGCATAAATTCTGGGCTCAATTGTAGTTGTAAGTTGAGGACTACCTGTATCTAATCTTTGCAGAACTGAAGCTACTGATTGTCAGAGAGATAATATATAAGTTCAGCTATATAGAAAACCTAATATTTTACATTTTTGGAAAGTTTAATTGTTTTTTAATCTGATAGTAATCAAAATTTCAAAATGACAAAAGTTTTATATGCTGGCCATATATTGAATCTAGAGTATAAGGGGCTCCCTAAAACTTTTTTCAGTAAAGTTTTTATAATATATTGAGATCCAGTTTGGGGCAGTGGTTAGGGCATGAAAATAGAACTTGGGAGACTGTGACTTCTTGGCAGCAGTGGCCTACAAGCCGGAACATTAAATTACGCTTGTCGCAACGGCTCACAAGTTCTTGCGGGGCCAGCGCGATTTTGCTGCTGCACCTGTGGAGGTAGAAAAATTGTGCAAGGAGCCACAGGTGCGCCCGTGTTTCGGCAAGGTTTTTTGCTTCCACACATGCCGAAAAGGGCTCACCTGTGGCTCCATGCACGATTTTGCTGCCTCCACAGGTGCAGCAGCAAAATTGCGCTGGCCCCACAAGAACTTACGAGCTGCAGCGGCGAGTGCAATTTAGCGTTCCGGCTTGTAGCCCAACGCTGCTTCTAGGCCTGCCTTAGGCATAAAGTCATCTGGGTGACAAAGGGCTCTAGAAAGAAGGTAATGACAAAGCACTTCTGAAATACTGCCCAGAAAACTTCAGGGACTTGTACAGTCACCATGAGTAAACATTGATTTGAAGGCATCAAAGAAAAGTGTAACATGTGTGTTAAATTTTATTTCCTAGCCTGAACAGCCATCTCCTAACAAGTGGCAATTGGATAAATGGTTAAATAAGGTTAATCCTCATAAAGCTTCTGCTTTGAATCAAAATGGATTGGAGGTCTTTCAGTATTATAGCAAACTAAAAGAAAAAAGGCAAGACAATGAAAATGTACCTCCTGTTGAACAAGCCAGTCTCCAGGAAAAAGAAATTAAGAATCTTGGTAAAGAGGAACTGAGGTCTAGGACAGCTAACGTAGCCCCAGGCCATAGGGGAGGAAAGCAAAAACCACTTCCTTCTGCTGCCTCGAAATCAGTATCTAAAAAACAGCCAAGGAGGACAGAGTGTAGCCTGGTTTGTGATAACTTAAACAACCATTCAGCTGACAATCTTAATTTGAACCAAATTCATTCCGCAAATAATAACATTTGTAATCAGCCCAAGACCAGGCCTTGCAGCAGCAGCATTGAACAACGAAAAGTACCACAGTCTGTTACCGCCGTGGAAAAGAGACGCACAAGAGCCTCAGGGAAAACAGCGCCCAAATCCAAGGAATTTATTGAGACAGAATCTTCATCTTCAACTTCATCGGACACTGAATCCCAGTTCGAACAAGAGGAGTGTCCTTCACACAAACTGCAGACCGTAGCCTCAGCATCATCTGGACATGACCAGAAACAAAAGAATTCAAGCAATAATAATGGTTACAAAAAACCCAATAATTGTGGTGCCTTTGGTTCCATCAACACCAGAACTAGCAGCGATATAGCAAAAGAGCTGGAAGAACAGTTTTACACACTGGTTCCTTTTGGCAGGAATGAGCTTTTGTCCCCTCTAAAAGATACTGATGATGTCAAAGCACTTTGGGTCAAAATTGATTTGACTCTGCTCTCCAGAATCCCACGGCAATTATCCGAGGAGCCACTGATCATGAACACAGGAGTTAAAGAAGCCATTCAAATGCAATATAACATTGCTGCTGACCTGCCAGCAGAAAAAGTGGTTCCTAAATCCAGAAGAAAACGAAAGGTAGGTTTTATACGTTGGTCATAATAGCACCTACTGGATATGCATGGGTAACTTGAGATATTTTGGGGCAGAGATACAAACGTTTTATTGGATTATCTCAATTCACGGGGGCTAGAAGGGATTCAAAATCTGCAACATGGAAGTGCAGCATCACAACTGAAGACCTGCCTCTTTAGTTATGTATGTGCAAATGGCACAGTGCATATACAAGGCTTTGATTGTGACACCATGCTTGCCTTCTTGAGTGTTTGGCACCCTTACAGATGCCACTACGTCAACTGAATCCAGAGTTAAAGAGAATGGAGCCAGACCAGCTATGGTTTGAAATACAGTACAGGTTAAGTCTAGATAATCTTAAGTGCCAATTTTTTTGGTCCTGGTAGCTTTCTATATTTGTTAAGTTTTACATTTTCTAAAAGCCAAAAGATCAACTACAAAACCTTGAATATCTTATAAAAAGATTGGGTGCTTGAGATAAAGTCTATATTTTTCTGCTTAGAATATGGCTGTTGTTCTATTCCTTTGACGTAAGGTCTTGCCTCATAAATGGTTTTTAAGAGCTGACAATATAACATGCAACCAGTTTCAGCAACTTAAATGATTTCTTGATTGTAATCACAGGGAAGATGATTATATTTTTATTTAGCCTAGCATTACTGGTTTTTGAACATGTATTTTTATTTATGTAATAAATTTCTATACCGTGTTCTATGATATCATATTTCAGAATGACTTTCTATAAAAATATTAATCTACAAGGAAATACCAATAAATTAAAACAAGATAAAAATACATTTATTAAAAGTGAGAAAAGTAAAGGAAGTAAAATCAATTATTCACCTATAACATTTAAAGGATGTTTGAGATTAAACGAGGAAATATTTTTGTATGGACTGAAAGAACTCGCTATAAATGATAAGCATCTCGTGGATTTGGGAGGGCGTGGTACTTTTCAACATCATCTGCTTCTAGACAGAGATGCTAGTATCTTTTCAGGTAAAGAACATTATTTTACCATTGTTCCTTTTGGGAATAATGGTGTTTAGATGTCAGAAGTAAAGAGGGTAAATCCAACTGTTGCATTGATCCAGGCTGATTTAAACCAGGAATTCACTTGGTCCAATTCGGAACTCTCTACATATTGTTACCCATTGTTGTATAATTATTCCAGCTTCACTTGTTTTCTCTCCACGTGGAGAACTGAAGATATTTCTACTTACATGGAGCCCTGGCAAGTCATACCAGAAGGGAAAATAATAAAATAAGTGTCCTTTTTTATTTACACAATATAAGCAAGCATGTAAAAACAGGCAGAATGTTACATCACACTGTCACAACATCCATTGTTAAACAAAACCATTGGAGAATACAATCTGGGTCAGTCACCTTGAGATTTTTGTCTTCTGAACTTTCAAACTCATGCTGGAGCCCATCTTCAGGGACTTTCTTTCTAGCCTAGGAGAGGCCAGAGAGAAGTTCCTGAAGATGGCTCCAGCATAAGTCTGGAAGTTTGGAAGACAAAACCTCTGGTCCTAGTGACCAAACCAGATTAAATCCTGCAACATTAATTTCGGACACATGTTCACTTTCATTTGTGAAAACAATTGGATTCTATGAAGACTCCTGAATCCCAGACTCGTACAACTTGAAATTAAATTGCTTAACTCAATAGAGTTTGTATTCAAATATATATGTGTATATGTTTATATGTATGTATGTATGTATGTATGTATGTATGTATGTATGTATGTACTGTATGTACTGTATGTATTTATGTCTAGATAGGAAAACAATAGGGCAGAACAATTGCTGTTATATGGAAACCCTGGATCATCTTCATCTACATAATATATGAATAAACTGGTCCATATCCTTTCCTTAAGAAAGAATCCAAAGATACTGCTTTTTACATTGCTTTTATTTTATTCCAAGGTTAAAATAAAAAACACAACATTCAAGAAAACCCCCCACAAAACATATGACAATTAAAGCGATAAAAATGCATCAAAAAGTCATTATATAGATATTATCCTAGCTGAATACTGATTAATATATTATTACAACATAGTTTCCACCCCTTGCAAAACAAGCCCTTCAAGAAATTATAAACAGTTGTGTTTATAATCTATTTGCAATTTGTTGACCTGTTTTCTATATGTTATGAAGTAGTTTACAGGAAAGATAATTTCAGTAGCACAAAACAAAATTAAAGTTTCCATACTCTCCATTAACAGACTGTTATTGTAATCCACTAGTACAAAATTTACCAGAGCATCTTATCTATCCCAAATCGTCCCAAAAGTTAAACATAATCGACCTGGGTCAAAGAGCCAAGTCCTTTTGTATGTCTTCATCCACATCATGTTAACTTTTTTAAAAGAATCATTAAAGATTGATCAAGCTTTCGAGAGGAATCCAGCTAGGAGCTGCACATCTCCCCACCTTCTTTTCTTAGGTTTCAGAGACTGTTCAGCCATCTTAATCTCTGAAAGTTAGCCAGGGAACAAAGAACAAGAAAAGTATGTATGCCTCTGTATTTTAATCTAAGATTATAAGAAAAGTTCAATGAAAATAAACTCTCAAGTGTTTTAGAAATTCAAAAAATATAGAATCCAGTTGTGAGAGTCTGAGAACTCCTCACCACCATTCCCCTTGAGCGTTACCATATTTTCCATATGGAAGAGACAGAGGTTATCCAAAATGACATACCATATTTTTCAGACTATAAGATGCACTAGAGCAGGGGTCAGGAACCTTTTTGGCTAAGAGAGCCGTAAACGCCACATATTTTGAAATATAATTCCGCGAGAGCCGTACAATATGTTTAAAGGGCCATTGACAGATCAATCGCTCCAATGTTCACTTAGTACAGCAAGGAATGCTCCTCCCTGCTGTATAAAGCCACAACTGGACTGAAACAATGGTAATTAGCAGTAAAAAAATTAAATAAATAACTTACATTGTGAGCTTGCGATGCATGACATCAGTCCAGCAGTCTGGCTTCTTCTTTTTCCTGCGCATGACTGGAAGCTGGCATTCTTCCCACCTGATGTTGAGAGAATGCCAGCTTTGAGGCATTCGCAGAAGAAAGAAGCTGGAATGTTGGACATGTCACACAACGCATTGTAAGTTATGTCAATTATCTATTTTATTATTTTACAGCGAATTATTGTTTAGGTCCAGCGGTGGCTTAGTGCAGCAGAGAGGAACACTCCTTTGTGTACTCTTTGTCTCTTTCTATCTCTTTCTCTCCCTCCCTCTATCTTTCTCTTTTTATCTCTCTCTTTCTCTTTCTCTCTCTCTCTTTCTCCCCCTTCTCTCTGAAGTGGGGAGGGCCGGGTTGGCACCAAGGGAGCTCGAAACGGGGTGCAAAAGCAAACTACTCTGCTGGCCCAGGCCCACATCAGAAGGAAGGAAGGAAGGAATGGTAAAAGGGGCGATCAAGAGAGGAATGGGTGAATGAATGGACGGAGGGTGGGAAGGAAGGAAGGAAAGAGGGAAGGGACAGGAACAGAGGAAGGGTGCAAAGAAAGCAAGGAAAGGTGTGAAAGGGGAGAGTAAGAGAAGAAGGAGTGAAAGAAGGGAATGAGGGAGGAAACAAGGGAGGAAGGAGAAGGAAAGCAAGAAATGGAGGGAGGGAAGGAAAGAAAGAAAGAAAGAAAGGGGGAAGGGACAGGAACAGAGGAAGGAAGCAAGGAAACTTATGAAAGGGGAGAGTAAGAGAGGAAGGACTGAAGGAAGGGAGGGAGGGAAGAAGGTAGGAAGGAGAAAGAAAAGAAGAAATAGAGGAAGGGAAGGTAAAAGAGAGAAAGAAAAAGAGCAAGAAAGAAAGCAAGAAAGAGAAAGAAAGAATGAAAGAGAAATAAAAATAGAGAGGGGGAATGAAAGAAATGGAAGGAGGGAAGGAAGGAGAGAAAGCAAGAGAAAGAAAGAAAGCAAGAGAAAGAAAAAAGAATGAAAGAGCAAGAGAGCAAGAAAGAAAGAGAAAGAGAGAAAGAAAGAAAGAAAGAAAGGCAACTTCAAAGAAAGGCTCACTGAGCATCTCTCACTCTCTCTCTCTTTCTATCCCTCTTTCTTTCTCTCTCTTCCTTTCTATCTCTCCTCTTCCTTTCTCCTCTCTCTCTCCCTCTCTTTCTACCCTCCTTTCTCTTCCTTCCTTCTCTCCCTCCCTCCCCTCCCTCCCTCCTTCCCACCTCTCCATTTCTCTTTCCCTCCCTCTCTTTCCCTTTTCTTTCTTTTGGTCCACTTCTCTCTCTCTCCGCTTCTCCACTTGCCTCCCCCTCGCGCCTCGCCCTTCCCACCCGGCCACCCGCGCGCGCTTACCAGCAGCAGGAATTCAAGTAAGCCCAAAAGAAGCCATTGGCTCCGGGCGGCGTTCATGGCCCCCCCGAACCCCCAGCCCAGCTGGAGCTCCCTCTCGCCGCCGCCATCTCCCTGCGACTGCCTGCGGCCGCTGCAGCCCCCCCCTCCCACCGGGCCACAAAGGACATTTGCCGCCGACGCCAGTGAAGCTTCAGCTGGGCGGGGCGCTGCCGGTACTTCCCTCCTGGGGCTCCCGCTCGCAGCTGTCCCCCGGCTTCTGCTCGATGCCGCGGTTTTCGGCGCTGTCCTGCTGTGCCCCAAAGACGGAAGGCGGGAAAAAGGCGAGAAGAATGGAGCTCTCCTTCTTCCTGCCTTCCGTCTTTGGGGCCCAGCAGGACAGCGCCGAAAACCGTGGCATCGAGCAGGAGCCAGGGGACAGCTGCGAGCGGGAGCTCAGTGCAAGGAGCCGCTGACTGCGGGCCCCAATTTGCCCGGGGCCCGGTAGCGCGCTCCCTGTAGTACCCGTCTATCGGCGGCCCTGGGTAGGAGCCCTGTCTGCGAGCCAGATACGGCCATCAAAAGAGCCATATCTGGCTCGCGAGCCATAGGTTCCCGACCCCTGCACTAGAGTATAAGACGCACCTTAGTTTTTGGGGAGGAAAATAAGAAAAAACCTGATTGGTAGGCAGATCGGCCTTCCAGAATATGCACAAACAGCTGTTTCCAGAGGTGAACTTTAGCAACAGGTTTGTTGGTTGTGAGCTCTGTGCTTTGCTTTTCCAGCCTCTGAAATGGAAAAATATTCTGAAATTAGGGGGGAAATTATACAGATTTAAATAAAACAATTTCGAAATTTATTTGGAAGAAGGCTAGGATAAAAATAAAACTGTTGCATGATGAAAGAAAAAAAGGAGGTTTTGGACTACCAGACTGGGAACTATACTATCAGGCAGCGGCAGTGCTATGGCTAAGGGAATGGATATTGCTTAGTAATAAAAGTATATTAACCATAGAAGGCCACGATTTGCAGACAGGCTGGCACAATTTCATATGGGAAAGAAAAAGCAAATCTCATAAATAGTTTCAGAGACACCATGTGAGTGGAGCACTGTTAGAGAATGGATGGAGATTAAGAAAAAAATACTATATCAAAACTCCTAAATGGATATCTTCTATGGAAGCAACGACCTATCCAAACGTTTTAGACTTGGACAAGAAAGTGACCTATAAAGATTTATTGGACTAACAAAATAATCTTGAATCAAAAGATTTGGCATTGGCTGGAATAAAAATAGATTGGTGGCTTTATCTTTAAATTCAATTTAGGTACAAAAAAGATTTGTCACAATTCAGATTTCAACAAAAATATGAAGAACTGGATAAAATTTTAATAGGAACTGAAGAGAAAATGATAACAAAAACTTACAGTTGTCTATTATATGTTAAAATGGAGGTAAAAATGGGGATTTGGGCTCAAAATTTTGGTTACACAATTGAATTGGAGTATTGGGAGAAAATTTTGGAATAAACTCACAATGGCAGCCTCCTATAAAGAAAACATCTATAAAATGTTCTATAGGGGGCACCTACCTCCGTCAAGATTGGTGAAGGTGATTTCAAATATAGCACCTAAATATTGGAAATATAAACACGATCAGGGGATATAATCAGTAAAGGGCAGCCATTCGTGGCCCTACTGGAACACTCGGGAGGGGGGCACCTCATCTTCTGCACATGCGCAGAGTCATGGGCCAAAGCCATCCTGCCCGGGAGCCACCAGCGGGAAGAAATCCTGCAGGAAGGAAAGAATTTCTTCCCACTAGCAGCTCCTGATCGGGATAGACCACCGTCGTGCAGGACCCTGCCCCGTGGTTGCCGTCTGGCTGCATTGGCAAAGGGGTCTTGTTTAGTCCCAGATTTCTTCCTTCTGTCAGCTCTTGGGCGGGACTAAAGGAAGAAATCTGCCTTTGCCAATGCAGCTAGACGGCAGCCATGGGCCTGGGTCCTGCACGGCGGTGACCCATCCAGGCCAGGAGCTACCAGCGGGAAGAAATCCTTTCCTCCCTGCAGGATTTCTTCCTTCTGGTGGCTCCCAGGTGGGATGGACTGCTGCTGCACAAGATGGGAGCCACCAGAAGGAAGAAATCCTGTAGGAAGGAGAGCAGCTTGTTGGCGAGGTGATGTGGCTCCTGCTTCGGCTGCTTGCCAAGAAGGACAGCAGCTCGTGGGGAGATTCTGGCAAGCAGGCGAAATGGGAGCGACGTCATCTCCCCAACGAGTTTCTCTCCTTCCTGGGTGGGGCAGTGAGATTCAGCTGCTGCACTTGCGCAGAAGCCAAATCTAGTGTGCATATGCATGTACGCGCATGCACCACCGGCAGTGATGAAGCTCCATGCGCAGCTTCATTTCCGCCAGTGGAACAGCGTTCCACACCGTCCCCTTGCAGCCCAACCCTGGACGTAATGCCATATATAGTGGATGTGCCCTAGGTTTGAAAGATTTGAAAGATTCAAAGGTGGATAGAGGAAACCAAACCAAAAGTAAAATTAAAACTGGAATTGTTTTTGTTAGAGATTATAAAAAGAAAAATAAAGAAAAATATTCAATATCTTATACCGCATATAATGATAGCAGCTATACAGTAATTATTTATGCCCAACACTGGAAATTAGAAACAGCCCCTTCAGGCACCATGGTAATTAAAAATATATTAGAATGTGCTGAAATGAATAAATTAACAATGGAAATACATGACAGAGAAGAAACATAATTTTATAAAATATGGAACAAATGGTATAATTGGCTGGAACATAAAAGTAAAATTAATAGATAATGGTATGACAATAAATAAAATAGGTATCGATATTTGTATTTATGCATATAGGCACATGAAAACAAGGTGATAGGTGGATATAGTTAGATGAGATGTTAGATATTAAGAATAAATTATATGTAGGACTTAAGTATATGAATAAATATAAGTTCAAGAGTAAGAGATATAAAAACATAGTATGTACACCGATACAGTATGCTGTAAAATTAATATTTTACAGTATATGGTGTTATGTTATGGTTATGTTATATTATGCTGATTTTGAATGTATGATTTATATTTAATGTTTTTAAAACTGTTTAATAAAAATTAGAAGGGAGGAAGGATGGATGGAAGGAAGGAAGGAAGGAAGGAAGGAAGGAAGGAAGGAAGGAAGGAAGGTGGAGCATAATATTGATTGTTTAAAATGAAAGTATTTATTGGAACTAGGATTCTAGTGAACAAGAAATATTGATAGTAAATGAATGTTGCATTTCAAATTAGCATAAGGCAAGCTTACAGCATTATAGAACACCAACATAGGAGAACTGCTAGGGTATAAAAGTCATAGAGTGTTGTAAATTAGAAGATATACTAGGAGCTAAGGCTTGTGAGAAATAGTGACTCATCTGAAGTTTGTCAAATTGACCCAGTACTTTAAAGGAAAATATCTTACTGAAGTGAGGACCCCAGTTTCGCTCTGCTGATTAAATTTCATTCAGGCAAATAAAAATTTCATCTGCATGATTAGTAGCTTGAAAATAAAAATGTTGATGACTGTAGGCATAGCCAGACAAACACAGTAAAGTGCTTTCCTGTGCGCCATGAAAAGTAGCAGGTTTTGACAGATGGTTAAGCCCCTAAATCTAGCCATCTGTCACAAGTCACTTCTCCAAGCCCCTTCTGCTCCTCATGTTCAGGAGAGCAATTGGTGATAATTTTTCCTGCCAGCAGGTGACACTTGCTAGCAGGAGAAATGAAGCCAAGGAAATTCATCCATCACTATCCTTAACTTGTCCTATGTTATAACTGTAAGGACAGCATCATTTCTCAGCCTTCATACTAAGGCAGAAGAGGGCTTGGCAACAGTTTTAATGTTGGCATCCTTTTCTGCTGGCTTAAGGACCAGTGCATGGCCGTCTGGCTGTGTCATTTGATAGCAGCTGTTGATCCTGTGCTTTCTGCACCCATCTGCAGACAACAGCAGCTAATGGTAGGGCATATTAAAATGAATAATGACACTAGCTATTTCTTTGTTCCCAGGAGAAAAAAGTGAGGTGATACACTGGGATATGTAGGCAAGTCTCTCCTTGCTGGACGTGTGAGCCAGGGATAGAATTGCAATAATATGTTTATAAGCTTATGTACACGATAGTTCTCTAACACCACAAAGTTTGAATGGACCTTATATAGAATCCTAATGGAGTAAAAAATACCCTTCACAATCTACTTCCACTAAAGCATCACTTCTCTGGAATAGATCTTGCAATACATTCTACATTTGCATTGCGTTGTAGTATAAAATTTTGGCATGACACAAAGACCACAAGTGGCTTGTTAAACCGAGAGGGAACCTCCAAGCTCCTTTTCTTTGTAGCTTTCTTCATTATTTGAATTGGGAACTGTATCTTGAAAGATCCATAACCATGTACTGTTTGCCTCAAACTTGATTTTATTGAGGGTCACATCAGGGTTACGTTTGAACTCAGGGGACTAGGGTGGACATGGTCAGCTTGACATCATTTATGTTGGGGGCACCTATGGTGCCTGAGCGCTCTGCCAGCAAAAATGGGCTCCCAGTCTCTGTTTTCAGCCTCCTGCAACCCTCTACCAGCAAAAACATAGGCCTCCTGAGCTCCATTTTTGTTGACAGAGGCCATATGGGCTGGTCCTTCACTGTTTCCAAGGCAGCCATGTAGGCCAGATCTAATCACCCCACGGGCCAGATTTGCCCCATGGGCCTTGAGTTTGACACCCCTGCTATAGGGCAAATGGGTTATCAAAAAGTCAAGAGAGCAGTTACAACCATGCCATTGAAATTCTACTGCTTTTCTATGTGTAATGAATGTAAATAAGAGGTAGGACTGCCATGTTGACTCTTTTTAATCATCCTCTCCAGATGTACCTGTTAGCTTCAACTATTGAGCTAAAAGATTTGGTATACATCAGGAAATTAGCAATAATAATAGTAATAAGTTAACACAATTAACATAAAATAGTAGTTAATTTCAATGTTAACTACCAAACTTGTAAAATACAAGTTCTACAATGATTCTATGATTTTGTACCAAAATACCATGCATATGAGATGTTTTTTTCTGTTAGTATGAAAATGAGGAAGAAAACAGAGAAACTAAGAAGATTCATACTGAGCAAGAATGTTCCTCCAATTTACTTCCTTCAACCCAAGTTATTTCTTCACCAAATCATTACAAAATCATTAAAAAAAGGTATGTCTTATCTAGCTATCTAATATTTGATGCAAAATTGTTAATTTAATATCAAAAGAATAAAAAGCTGTCAGAATAATTTTGTGGTCAACTGCTGCTAACCTAGTTATAATAATTCAGATTGATCATTATACTTATTTTTCATCAGTTTTGTTATCCATGGTTTTGTTCCAACTTAACAGTGTCAACAACGAGATGATGTGTATGAAGGACTAAGAAAACATTTGAATGTATTTGTGTATTCATTCATCTGCCAGTTTGTATATGTGTAAAATACCCCAAAACGTGCCTGGAATTATTGATTACATGAAACATTGTGCTATAAATACCACAATCTCAAACTCTGAATAACCAGAATATGCATAATGATATTGATGTAATTGAGTAATAATTGTGTTAAATTAGTTAATTAAAATTGCCACTTTGACACAAATTTTAGGCTGGAACAGGATATAATCAGAACATGATGGGGGGGTGGAATAATGTAATAAATAAAAATATTTAAAATGTTCTAATCTCATGAAATGACATTTATATTTCCAAGATAATCTCATTTCTCATCATCTTTGATTTGGTGAAATGTAACTATAACGTATGACAGTTTGCTGTGACCAATTCACCATGACCAACTCCCTAGAGTCAATTCATTATGGCCAACTCACAAAGGCTAACTTGGTGCAGGTAAACCTTTGCAGGACAAAAGTGACAGTAATATCAAAGAAATGTCGGAATAAAATAATTAAAGAAAGCATGCAAGAGGAGGAACAGGATGAAATTTGAATGAAAACATTAAAACAATTTTAAAAATTATTTTAAATAATTAAATAGAATTTTAAAATTGTCCTTCAGAGAGTTGTCCCATGGCAAGTTGGCCGTGTGAGTTTGCTGTGGTGAGTTGACCATAGTGAGTTGACTTCAGTGACCTGGCTATGGCGAGTTATCCCATTCCCAATGTACAGTAATCCCTCACTACTTCACGGTTCATCTTTCACGGATTCGCTATTTCACGGGTTTTCAAAGGGGGCTTAAATCCTTTAAAAAATTTAAATCCATTAAAAATTCATAAAATTCTTCTACAGTACTACTGTACTCCATTAAAGAAACTGGTAGGATATCACATGTAGTTCCATCTGAGAAACATTATAAAATGACTGTTTAATGCAAAGGATGGGTTTTAAAAGTCCAAATACTCGTTAAATACGTAAAAAAAAATCTTTCCTCTATTTCACGGATATTCGTTTTTCACGGGTGGTCTTGGAACACATCCCCAGGGAAAATGAGAGATCACTGTATTGGTATTTTTTAACTAGAATAATGGCTTTTTCCTCTTAATATAAAGTAAATTTTCACCAATGAAGGTGGCAAAAAACCCCCACCCTTTTGTTGTAATTTTAAGGACTTCCTGTATTTCAAAATGACACTTCCTGAAGTAGGTTGATCCTTTCCTTTTGATTTCCTCATTAGCTATAACCCTGCTAACATTCCATCATATCTTTTACGCCATAATTCCGGTCAGTTCAGAAAACAACAATAAAAATATAAAAACCATAAAACTGTAATAAAAAACTCCCCAAATGTAAACACTCCACCATACATCCACATTTGATTCAACTGTGCCCCAACCTCACACTTCTCCAATACTTGACAATACTGTGAGCCGCCCCGAGTCTGCGGAGAGGGGCGGCATACAAATCTGATTAAACTTAAACATAAACATAAACTTGACCCAGCTCTTTAAGATCTTCTCAAAGGCTAGGAGCGAGGAGGCCTCCCAGATCAGAAGGGGAACATCGTTCGGTGAGGGAGCAAATGCTATAGAGAGTCTTTCTGGGTGCTATTAAATGATAACATTTATGGAAAGGGCCCAAAGTACACTCACCTTATCTCACTGGATAGAATAGTGAACAATTTCAATTCACTAAGCATTAGGTTAGTTACTAATTTTAGTTAATTGGAGTTCTATGCAACAATTCATCCTAAAATCTTAGGAGAATTGGAATAAACTAAATTAAATTAATTAATAGATGATATGTAAGATCTTGAGGAGGTGGTGTCTGCCAGATTGGAGTGATGAACTGATTTGATTTAAATACATCTTTCTGTTAATTTAGGCTAAGTTTTTAATGATGGTGATGATTTACCAGAATCCATTGCAGCTGTCTGATTTCAGTCTATTTCCTTATGTATGTTTACCTGTGGTCTACAGTCCAAAGCAGAGACCAACAAAGGCCCACTCCTATTGGTAATGACACCGCATGGCAGTATCTAGGAACCTCTGTGTGTATTGCAGCTTAAACAGTGTGTATAAATTAAGGGAGGTCACAAAATAACATGGGCATGAGACAAAGTAATTGTGTTTAGTATTACATGTGAAATTATAGCCATCAGGGAATAGCTAGCTCAGCTGTGTTTCTGCATAGCCGCAGTCCTAATTGCACTAGCTAACTCAATTGATGGACTAGCAAGAGATCACAGTTTAAAAATGTAATTTGAGTACTTAAAAATAAAATTTGATAGTGGCAGAAATGTTTTCTTGGGAAAGACAAAAGTATGTTTAGTGGATATTATGATGATGAAGGTGATATAGTTTGAAGTTTGGTCTTTGAAAAATTGTCTAAAACAATTTGAAAAAAAATCATAAAAATCCATATCTATATCCTTCTTTTAAAATAAATAAAAGCAAACATTTATTTTAACATAATGATTAAATCATAATGTCATTACTTTATACATATCCATCCTATTCTCTTTCAGTCTAAACAACATTGAGCAAAGCACAGAAAATAAGTTTAAGAAGTAGCAAATAAACAAATAGCACAAATTAAAGAAAAGACAATATAATTACATTTAATTTAATTTACACCAATCTTATTCCCTAGACTTCTCTATATTTTTGTATCCTTGCAAGAGCCACTCTTCTTTCCATTGAATCCATATGCAACTTTATACAGTACATTGAATTTTGCTCTTTAAATGTAATAATAATATTGTCTATAAGATATCACCTATACAAGAGCCAGAGCATCAGTTCCTCTGGACTATGTATGAAAGGAGTCTATATTGCTTGATGCTTGTAGAAATAAGCCCTTTAAGGGAGGAAAAAAGATACAAGCATATAATTTGTAACAAGAGAAGATTGAGAAGATAATTTGGGTTCAAGTGCTACAGATTGCCCCGAGATGCTTGTAATACTTAGAACAAGGACTATCAGATCTGGGCTAGAAAAGTCTACATTAGCAGAGATACACAAAGTTTGAACCTGTATTAGATTATTTGGTTTATTTTCTTCGTTAACTAGTTTATTATATATTTCTGTCTCCTTGGGTGCTGTATTACTAGCAATAGCACTTAGACTTATATACTGCTTCATAGAGTTTTTCAGCCCTCTCTAAGTGGTTTACAGTGTCAGCATATTGTCCCCAACAATCTGGGTTCTCATTTTACTGACCTCAGAAAGATAGAACCCTGAATCAACCTTGAGCTGGGGAGAATCAAACTGCTAATAGTCAGCAGAATTAGCCTGCAATACTGCATTTTAACCACTATACCGCCACAACTCCTAAAGTTGTTAAGTTATTTAAGTGCTAAGTTTGCCAAATGCAGAGAACTTCCAGCTCCCTGTAAACACATATTATCGGTTTAGTCCATGAGATTTTATTTTAAAAATCAATTATAACTGTAAACGGTGCTCCACAGCTTACGGTATGTTTATTTTTAAAAGCCACATCTTATTTTCCAACCAACCTTTAAAACAAATCTTCATTTTTATATAAGTATACATTAACCATAAATCTGAAGCTTGCCCTAAAGGAAAGAGGAGAAATGTGGTCGAATTTGTCCAGCAACTCTTGGTACTCATGTTAAAACCTGTTTCCAGGAAAAAAGAATAATTAACTAAGTTCATCATGAAGTTACGGTAAAGCTGATAATGATCATAGTATAAAAATTCCTTATCCTGAGTGTTTTGACTGTCCATTATTGTAATTTCTATTTGTAGTTTGGCAATACCAATAAATAAAAATGAGAAAATGCTTCAGTCACCTAGTTCTCCCTTCTCTGATGCATCAAAATATAAATTCTGTCATGATGATTTAACTTCTAGCAAAACAAATGGTAGCAACCCTTCGTCTTCCACATCCTCAAGTAAAAAGCACAAGAATGAGATTAGATCATATCTACATCCTGGAGATTTCAGTGTAAGTTCTGATCATAATGTATTTAAAGTACTTAAATATCCATTTTGTTTATTTCTAACCTTCTCCATTTAGATCCGGGGTGGGGTCGTTCCTCACACCTGATTTAGGTGGTTTGGAAAAGTTTTGTTTGTTTGTTTGTTTGTTTGTCAAACAAGTACAGTATTATAGTACATACTAACATAACATAAGTAGAACATAGTAATAGAAAGGATAATAAGACAGAAGGATACGGACATTAGGCACAAAAGTGCACTTATGCACGCCCCTTACAAACCTCTTAGAAAAGGGGAGAGGTCGATTGTAGATAATGTAAGGTTGAAGATTTTGGGGTTGGGGGAAGCAACAACAGAGTCAGGTAATGAGTTCCAGGTGGTGACCACTCTATTGCTGAAATCGTATTTTCTGCAGTCAAGTTTGGAGCGATTTACATTCAGTTTGTATCTATTAAATGCTCTTGTGTTTTTGTTAAAGATAGAGTATTCTTAGGGTCCCACCTCCTTTAGAATTTGAGTACTGGGTGTGAGAAAACCTTTGATTCTACTGACATCTCAACTTTGTATGTTGGCATTATTGTAGACTATTTGGGGAAAGGAGAAGAGTGCATTGAAAATTAATTTTGTGAAAATTTGCCTGAGACAATATAATATGTATTTCCTCCCTAGCACTTTTGCCTCTTTTTGGTAAACGCTCTCTTCTAATGTTGGATTTATACTTCTATATTTTAAAAAATCCTTTATTTCTAAAGTGTCTTTAGAGATGTTTAGCTTATTACTTTACAGGGTTTTTTTTCAAATTTAGAAGTAGAGGGCTGATTAAATATGGAAAAATACACAGTATATTGAACCTGCCTTATTTTGAATAATCATACAGCTGATCTTGTCACTTGGTTACAAGGATTGTTTATGGATGCATGTCCATGATCCCTTCCTAAACTGGTACCCTCTAACTGCTAGAAATCAACTCCCTTCATCTACAGTGAAACTTAGAAAATAGAAGAATGGTAGTTCAACCTACCACATTTTTTGGAATATAAGATGCACCGGAGTATAAGACACACCTTAGTTTTGTGGGGGGTGGGGGACAAGGAAAAAAGGCCTCTGCCTCCCAGCAATTTGCCAAACAGCAAACAGTACAGATTATATACACTGTTCACTGTGTATTCTTGTGCATATATGTCTGATCCATAGAAATAGTAAAGATTTGGGAAAATGTACATTATGGCAATATATCAATGCTAGAAAGTTTTCTTAAATATAAGAAAACACACTAACTCCTCCCAATTATTTAAATAGATCTACTCCAAACATGACTAAGTGACGGTTTAACTCAGCTGCCTTACTTAATACTAAAACAGGACACCGTTACATTTCAGATTATACTTTTACAGATCTTTAAAATTGATGTGGCTTTCTGGAAGTATTATCTGCTATTTAAAAGAAGATACAATAGCACTGGGTCTTTTCAAATCAAGGATTTATTTTAAAAATCTTAATTTTGTTAAGTTAATAATAAAGCAATCTTTAAGTCTAATAATTTTAACTCTATAGGCATTTATAGTTATTGACTGATCTCCTTGCAGCAAAAAACAAACAGCCAGTTTCAGCACAGTCTGCTCCCTCCAGCAATTTGCCTCTGTGCAGCTTTAGTTTCACTTTCATTTTAGCACATGGGATTGCCGGCAACTTCAATCAATCAGCTGAGTGTCAGGAGGCAAATAATAAGTGGCTTGTGCTAAGCAGGCTCTGCTGCTGTTTGCTGCAAGGAAGTAAATTGCTGGCAGGAAGAGACCAAAGAGTGGGAGTGGATGGGTAAGGCTACATTTGGTGTATAAGACGCACACATGTTTTCACCCTGTTTTGGGGGGGTGTTTAAAAAGTGCATCTTATACTCTGAAAAATATGGAAATTATTTCATAATATAAAGCAGGACAGATGAATTAAGGCTACCAGAAAGATAGCTTTCAGGTTGCAGACATCAGTCTTTTAACATTTTGTTTTGCTTGCATGCATTTTAGACAAATGTAAGTTAAATTTGTGCCTTTAATTTATTACAGATATAAAATATGAATATGGTAGATATTTTCAAAATTGGATCCTGCCCTGTGGGGCTACATTTGGTGTATAAGACACACCCAAGTTTTCACCCTCTTTTGGGGGGTAAAAAGGTGTGTCTTAATTGGGAAATATACAAACAGGGTTACATTTACATTGAGATCTCATTTTGTAAAGCTGTGATGAATCCTGTTCTTCTCTGACTTCAATAAAACTGAAGCTTCTTTGTAATCTTGTATAGAATTATATCCTAAAATTCATAAGATCATGTTCAGGTTGTCATCTTCTGCATGTATTATCTAGAACAAAGTTTTACTGAATTCAGATATACTTTTCTGATAGATGCATATGTAACATAAGATTCCACTGAAAGAATTATTTGAGCAAGAAACACATATATGCAGGAGATATATTTGCAAATAGATTTTGTTACTTATTTTCTCAACATAGAGTTGGAAGGTTTATAAATAAATAAAAATACCCATACTGAAGTGTGTTGTTCTGAACTACTGTATCATTGTTTCGATCCATAAAAAATACTGCACAGGCAATAGTCCTTAAATGTAATAATCCTTCTAAACTTGTTTGCAATTATTGTTGATGGCGGAATTCCTGATTGTTCCTGATTGTTAATTTTACTGTTTACTCAGAAAGCCATGTATATCAGTTCAGAAAATACTCTGTTCTGCAACAGGACACAGTGCCAAAAAGAACCATGGTCATCTATACTGACTGTGCCCAAAACCTGCAGGAAATCAAAACTCATAGCCAATGATGGGTAAGTCAATTGTTTCTTCTGTAGAAATCTTCCCTTCTTTCCTCACTTCTTCCATCTAAATTCCATTTAAATTGGAACTGGATGGGTGGGCATTGGATTTGGTATTGTGTACTGTTCTGTTTTTAATTATTGTTGTGAGCCGCCCCGAGTTTGCGGAGAGGGGCGGCATATAAATCCAATAAACCTAAATCCAATAAACCTATCTCTCTCTCCATGTGTCATCTCTCTCCTCTCCTCCCCTCCCCTCTCCTCTCCTCTCCTCTCCCCTCCCCACCGCCTCTCTTCTCTTCTCTTCCTCTGCTTCCAGCCTAAAATAAAATGACAGTGCATCATAAAAGTGGATATATGTGGACTTCAAATGTACCTATCCAATTGTGTTCCATGCTTGTCAGAAATGTTTTGGGTGTGTGAGTCTGTGCCTATATGTCTCTCTGTGTGTGTGTGTATATATGTATGTATCTGTAAATTTATTTAAAGATTTAACTTTGTTTTAAATGGCATCAGTTGAATGCAGAATGCTTACTGGGAGCCCGGTGCAATTCATCCAATAAAGTTACAATAGCAACACCAAGAAGCCAGCATAACTATTGTGCTACTGCATTTTGCACCACTTCTATTTCTTGCTTTGTGTAGCCCTGTGTAGAATATGTTGTAATAATCTAGGCAAATATTTTAAGATATTTAACTTCAAATCTTAAATTGCTATCAATTAGGCTCTTCACTTTTACAAACTTTAGAATGCATTTCTCATTTAAATAAAGACTTTCACCAAAAAGAGATTATTTGTGCATCTTATTTATATGTTCTATATGGTGTTTCTACATAGTTTGATGCCTAATTTTTCTACTGTTATTTGGAATCCACGAAATGTAAAATGTTTTAATACAGCATACAAGGAATATATATATATATATGTGTGTGTATGTGTGTGTGTGTGTGTGTGTGTGTGTCACATGTTTTTGCTGAATTTGAAAATTAAGGGAAACTAGGATAGATCTATTTCGGCCTTATTTTGGCCTCATCAGCTAGCCATGTTTATGTTTATGTTTATTTAGATTTGTATGCCGCCCCTCTCCGCAGACTCGGGGCGGCTCACAACAAAGTGGAAACAACAGTATATAACAAATCTAAATTTCTACTAAAACATTTAAAAAACCCCATTTTCTAAACACGCATACATACACACATACCATTCATAAATTATATATGCCCCGGGGAGATGTCTCAGTTCCCCCATGCCTGATGACACAGGTGGGTCTTAAGAAGTTTACGAAAGGCAAGGAGAGTAGGGGCAGTTCTAATCTCCGAGGGGAGTTGGTTCCAGAGGGCCGGGGCCGCCACAGAGAAGGCTCTTCCCCTGGGGCCCGCCAACCGACATTGTTTAGTTGACGGGACCCGGAGAAGGCCCACTCTGTGGGACCTAATCGGTCGCTGGGATTCGTGCGGCAGCAGGCGGTCTCGGAGATATTCTGGTCCAGTGCCATGAAGGGCTTTAAAGGTCATAACCAACACTTTGAATTGTGACCGGAAGTTGATCGGCAACCAATGCAGACTGCGGAGTGTTGGTGAAACATGGGCATACCTAGGTAGGCCCATGACTGCTCTCGCAGCTGCATTCTGCACGATCTGAAGTTTCCAAACACTTTTCAAAGGTAGCCCCATGTAGAGAGCATTACAGTAGTCGAACCTCGAGGTGATGAGGGCATGAGTGAGTGTGAGCAGTGAGTCCCGGTCCAGATAGGGCCGCAACTGGTGCACCAGGCGAATCTGGGCAAACGCCCCCCTCGCCACAGCTGAAAGATGGTTCTCTAATGTGAGTTGTGGATCGAGGAGGACGCCCAAGTTGCGGACCCTCTCCGAGGGGGTCAATAATTCCCCCCCCAGGGTAATGGAAGGACAGATGGAATTGTCCTTGGGAGGCAAAACCCACAGCCACTCCATCTTATCCGGGTTGAGTTTGAGTCTGTTGACACCCATCCAGGCCCCAACAGCCTCCAGACACCGGCACATCACTTCCACTGCTTCGTTGACTGGACATAGGGTGGAGATGTAAAGCTGGGTATCATCAGCGTACTGATGATACCTCACCCCATGCCCTTGGATGATCTCACCCAGCGGTTTCATGTAGATATTGAATAGCAATAGAGGACCGACCCCTGAGGCACCCCACAAGGGAGAGACCTCGGAGTCGACCTCTGACCCCCCACTAACACCGACTGCGACCGACCGGAGAGGTAGGAGGAGAACCACTGGAGAGCAGTGCCTCCCACCCCCAACCCCCCCAGCCGGTGCAGAAGGATACCATGGTCGATGGTATCAAAAGCCGCTGAGAGGTCAAGAAGCACCAGGACAGAGGATAAACCCCTGTCCCGGTCCCGCCAGAGATCATCCATCAACGCGACCAAAGCAGTTTCCGTGCTGTAACCGGGCCTGAAACCCGACTGCTGGGGACCTAGATAATCGGCTTCTTCCAAGGATCGTTGGAGCTGGAGTGCCACCACCTTCTCAACAACCTTC
Source organism: Erythrolamprus reginae (assembly GCF_031021105.1). Taxonomy (NCBI): domain Eukaryota; kingdom Metazoa; phylum Chordata; class Lepidosauria; order Squamata; family Dipsadidae; genus Erythrolamprus; species Erythrolamprus reginae. The sequence goes on along the minus strand of NC_091953.1, from coordinate 97,212,453 downwards.
CCCATAAAGGGAAGGTTGGAGACTGGCTGGTAGTTATTAAGTACGGCTGGGTCCAGGGAAGGCTTCTTGAGGAGGGGGTGCACGAGCGCTTCTTTATAGAGTGATGGAAAAACTCCCCTCCCCAAGGAAGCGTTGGTAATCTCCTGGACCCAGCTCCGTGTCACCTCCCTGCTGGCCGAGACCAGCCAGGAGGGACACGGATCCAGTAAACAGGTGGCAGAACTCACAGCTCCAATGGCCTTGTCCACTTCATCAGGTGTCACCAGATCAAACTCTTCCCAGACAGGTGGACAAGTACGGGCCCCAGTCACCTCAACTGACTCGTTGTCAGCCGACTCTGTTTTCCAATTGGAGTCGAGGTCCGCCCGGATCTGAGCGATTTTATCAGCGAAAAACGTGTTAAAGTCCTCGGCACTACTCTGTAAGGGGTCCCCAACTCCCCTCTGATTAAGAAGGGAGCGGGTCACCCTAAACAGAGCGGCCGGGCGGGATTCCGCTGATGCAATCAAGGCGGCATGATACGCGCATCTTGCCGCCTTGAGCGCCACTTTGTAAGTCTTAATAAAAGCTCTTACAAGTGTTCGATCGGATTCAGACTTACTCTTCCTCCATTGCTTCTCTAGACGTCTCTTCTGGCGTTTCAACTCCCGGAGCTCCTCGTTGAACCATGGAGCTCTACGGGGTCTAGCGCCACGGAGAGGTCGCAAGGGCGCAATCCGATCAAGAGCCTCCGCTGCAGCCTTGTTCCAAGCTTCCGCAAGAGACTCCACCGAACTGTGGACGAGTGCATCTGGAATAACCCCAAGCGCCGTCTGAAAGCCCTCTGGGCCCATCAGGCGTCTGGGGCGGAACATCTTAATTGGCTCCGCCTCCCTGCGGGGAAGGATTGGAGCCAGGAAGTCAAGTCGTAGTAGAAAATGGTCTGACCATAACAAAGGCAATGCTTCTAAGCCCCTTAGTCTCAGACCATTACTCAATTGCTCGGAGAGGAATACCATGTCAGGTGCGTGTCCTCCCTCGTGAGTCGGACCCTGAACTACTTGAGTCAGGTCCATGGCTGTCATGGTGGCCATGAACTCCTGTGCCAACCCAGAGGTTTCGCCGAGTGACGGCAGGTTGCGCAGGCAGGGCTTTTGACATGCAGCTGGGAGGCAGGTACGTGAGAAATAAGCCCACCTGAACCCCTAAGTCCAAATTCATCAAGAGAGACTCGCAACCTGCAATGTCTGGAGCAATGAGTCTACGTAGACAAAAACTCTCCCTGGCTACAATAGCCACTCCTCCTCCCCTTCCCTGGGGTCGAGGTTGATGTCATATCTGAAACCCGGCTGGGCAGATTTCAGAGAGAGGAACTCCTCCCTCCGGGCCCAGCCAGGTTTCAGCAATACATGCCAGGTTGGCCTCCTCATCCAGGATCAAATCCCGGATGAGGAGAGCTTTATTTACCACTGACCTGGCATTGAGCAGCAGCAACCTGAGCCCAGGGCCAGAATTACACTCATCACCAGTGTCCAAGGTTGGACTCACGGAGCCAGAACAAGGGATCGTTATTAAGCAACGGTCCCTCGTTCCCCTGGAACGGCTAACTCCGTGGCCCCCGCCATATCTGCCTCTCCCCAGCAGTACCGGGATATTCCGACCCTCTGCCACCCCAGAGATCGATGCCCCTTCCCCTCCCGCCTCTCGAGCGTCAGGTGGGCCAAGTCTATCATTCATACTGTTACCATTCATCCCACCCATACCGTGACCCCACCCCCCCCAGTCATCCCAGTCATCCCAATCATTCATCTCATGCACAGTGCTACATACATCCCAATCAGCCATTAGTTAAAAAAAACCCAATAGTTAAAAAATAGATTAAATTAATAGAATAGTTATATTAATATATTATATTAATATATTAATATTATATTAAATTAATAGAATAGCCATACCCTCACTGGGACTTGAACCTGCAACCTTTGCCTTGTAATGCAGAGAATTAACCTCTAGGCTACAGTATCCAATCCTTTCAGCTCTGTACCAGGGAAGGGTTACATTTTGTGTCGAATCACCCTGGTATATTGAAGGAACATCACAGCTCCTTTTTTGCCTCTCGGCCCAACCCAGGGCCATTTCTAAGGCAGTTATTTTTATTGATAGCCGACAATTCTATCTGTATGTATCACATGTTTTTGCTGAATTTGAAAATTAAAGGAGACTAGGATAGATCTATTTCGGCCTTATTTTGGCCTCATCAGCTAGCCATACCCTCATTGGGACTTGAACCTTCAACCTTTGCCTTGTAAGGCAGAGAATTAACCTCTAGGCTATAGTATCCAATCCTTTCAGCTCTGTACCAGGGAAGGGTTACATTATGTGTCGAATCACCCTGGTATATATCAAACTCTTTTTTTTTTCCCTTTATATTTCCTTTCATTCTAGACTGCACAATTTAGATTATTTTATGCAGGAAGCGAAAAGAAAAAAGCATAAAGCAGATGCAATGGTAAGAATGCTTGAATTTCTGATACATTATGTCACTTTATCTGTAAAATTAGGAAAATTGTTCTAATACTAATTTTTAAATCCTTCTAACATAAGCATTTCTTTTACTAGCACAGATTTAAATGTAATCAGATAAGTAAACAATTATCCAAGATCAATTATGAGATACGTTTGGGGTAAATTAAAATTTGAGATAGTCCAATTCTTTTTTTAAAAGAATTGTATGGATATAGCACTTCATTGGTTTAGCAGATCCCATTATCAAATACATAAGGAGTCATTTGTAAATTAAAATGCTACAAGCCAGGCTTGGGCTAAGATTTTCAGAAAGCAGTTTGATCCAACACTGATTTTTTTGAACAAGAGGAAAATAGAATAATAATAATAATTATTATTATTATTATTTATTAGATTTGTATGCCGCCCCTCTCCGTAGACTCGGGGTGGCTCACAACAATAACAAAGACAATGTAAGAACAAATCTAATAATTTAAAAAACACTAAAAAACCCATTATTAAAAGCAAGGATACACACAAACATACCATGTATAAACTGTATAGGCCCGGGGGAAATGTCTCAGTTCCCCCATGCCTGACAGCAGAGATGGGTCTTAAGAACTTTACAAAAGGCAAGGAGGGTGGGGGCAGTTCTGATCTCCGGGGGGAGCTGGTTCCAGAGGGTCATGGCCGCCACAGAGAAGGCTCTTCTCCTGGGACCCGCCAAACGACATTGTTTAATCGACGGGATCCGGAGAAGGCCAACTCTGTGGGACCTAACCGGTCGCTGGGATTCATGCAGCAGAAGGCGGTCCCAGAGATATTCTGGTCCAATGCCATGAAGGGCTTTATAGGTCATAACCAACACTTTGAATTGTGACCGGAAATTGATCGGCAACCAATGCAGACTGCGGAGTGTTGGTGTAACATGGGCATACCTTGGGAAGCCCATGATTGCTCTCACAGCTGCATTCTGCACGATCTGAAGTTTCCAAACACTTTTCAAAGGTAGCCCCATGTAGAGAGCATTACAGTAGTCGAACCTCGAGGTGATGAGGGCATGAGTGACTGTGAGCAGTGAGTCCCGGTCCAAATAGGGTCGTAACTGGTGCACCAGGCGAACCTGGGCAAACGCCCCCCTCGCCACAGCTGAAAGATGGTTCTCTAATGTGAGCTGAGGATCGAGGAGGACGCCCAAGTTGCGGACCCTCTCTGAGGGGGTCAGTAATTCCCCCCCCCCAGGGTTATGGATGGACAGATGGAATTGTCCCTGGGAGGCAGAATCCACAGCCACTCCGTCTTATCCGGGTTGAGTTTGAATTTGCAAACCCTCAATTTGTTCTGTAAGTCAGAGAGAGTTCCCTAACTTTTCCAGCTTTGCTTCCTGGTGAGGGAGGAGGAGAGAGGATGGTTTCATGTGAGCAGTGAGCAAGTGCACAGGGCCATTTGTGAGAATGGTGGGCACATATAATAATAATAATAATAATAATAATAATAATAATAATAATAATAATTTATTAGATTTGTATGCCGCCCCTCTCCGAAGACTCAGGGCGGCTCACAACAAGCGATAAAACAATATTGTACATATGCTCCCTGCTCATACAAATTGGGTATGCAGGCATACACTTACCCATTGCTCACACCATTTCCATGGTCTGGTTCCAAATGGCTCAAGGTCCAGGAGTTGGGGATACTGCCATAAGCAAGTCTGCATTCCTCCTCCTCCCCTTGAAGGTTGAAAAAATATTTTGCTTTTTGGAAAACTTGCAAGAGGAAGGGGAATTTGCAATAATCATGATTCATTCATGAAAATGCCCCTTCCCAGGAGTCAATTAGAGCTCACAGTATTGGCCTTCCCTGGTTCCCATCAGCCAAACAGTGCCAACTGGCGGGAGCATGGGGGAGGACCTTCTCTGTGGTGGCCCCGGCACTCTGGAATCAACTACCCCCAGAGATCTGCACTGCCCCCACCCTCCTCTCCTTCCGAAAGGCTTTAAAAACATGGCTTTGTGGCAGACCCTGGGGCCTTTGAGCTATAGCACTCTACTCCGACCTAGAAGGGATGATTGTTTTTTTGTATGGGGATTTTAATTGTAAATCGTTTTTTACCACTGTACGCCATCCAGAGTCCATCAGGAGTTGGGCGGCCTATAAATTCAATAAACTTAAACTTAAAACCTCTGCTAAACTCTCTGGCCATTTGTGAATGCAACCACAGCATTAGATACCACTACTGGATATATCTACAAGCTTCTCCTGGTATGGACCTTGATTGAATAATGCTATAATGTCTTCAATACAATGTATATGGCAGAATTTCTTCCAGCTCTAGGAAGGACATACTTTTGAAAAAAAAACCACGCCAAGAAAACTGCGGGAATTTGTCCACATGGTTGCCAAGAGTGTCAAAAACTGACACTCTTTCTGTTTCACACACAAAGAATAAAATTATTACGAATTAAATTATAGGTGTTTAGGCTTCAAAGATTTACTCTGAACTTTATGCCCAAACCATATATAATACCAGATCATATTTTTGTAATCCTGTTTCTCCTTGCATTTATTTCTTGTGACCACTCCCATCTATATTTCCCGCTTTCATTTGTGAATATTAAAGATCAGCTTTGCTTCACTGGTGTAGGCTTCATATTTCAGCATATCAAGGCCTGAATTTGTTTTCCTTTTTTCATAATGTGCCTTTCTGAGCTAAAGATAAAGATGCCCTCAGATGAAGCATCTTTCCTGCCAACATCCATGCAGTTTTCTTGGCAGCCTTACAGAACTGATGCTTTTATCCAGGGCGTTTGACATCCCAGTCTATCCAAGAGCTGTGGAATTTACAAATAGTCTCACAGCCAAGTACTTATCAAGCGGGCTGCTTAGTCACCAAAGTTAGTTAAGGGCTGCCACCTCCTGGATCTTGATATGTTATAAAACTCATAATTCACCAGATATTCCTATCTTCTCTGCTGAGAAATTTACCAACTACAGATCCAGAGTTTTGAAGTATAATTGAAAGTTAGCATGAAATATTATCCTGTTCTGAAAATGAAATAGTGGTTTCTTGGTTCAAATTATATTAGATTAAGTAGTCGTTTTCTGATTTAGCAAGTACCTTGAGGGCAAAAATCTTATACAAATCTTAAAAACTAAACCAAACATCCTTTTTTTTTTGCTAATATAAATATTTTGCCTCTTGCATAGAAGACATTTGTAAGAACTCTAGAATAGATACAAATATATTATTTTGTCATGTTTTTCCTCGAAGGTGGAAAAATTTGGTAAGGCACTGAATTATGCTGAAGCTGCGTTATCATTTATTGAGTGTGGAAATGCCATGGAACAAGGCCCCCTGGAATCAAAGTCCCCATACACAATGTACGCAGAAACTGTGGAGCTTATCAGGTGCGTGTCTGACAATACTCCCAACATTTGACTGGCTCTCATAGAAACATAGAAGATTGATGGCAGAAAAAGACCTCATGGCCCTTATACTATTTCCTGTAATTTATCTTAGGATGGATATATGTTTATCCCAGGCATGCATGTTTAAATTCAGTTACTGTGGATTTACCAACCACGTCTGCTGGAAGTTTGTTCCAAGCATCTACTACTCTTTCAGTAAAATAATATTTTCTCATATTGCTTTTGATCTTTCCCCCAATTAAGCTCAGATTGTGCTCCCTTGTTCTTGTGTTCACTTTCCTATTAAAAACACTTCCCGCCTGAACCTTATTTAACCCTTTAACCCTTTCGTACTCATGCAGTATATAGGTAGTCCTCTACTTACAACCAGTTTCTTAACAAGCATCCAAAGTTATGACAGAAACCCCAAAGCTATTTAAAACCAATTTTTGAAGTTTAAATGGCTGCATCCCCTCTCACAGTCATTGTATTTTAGGCATTTGGCAACCAGATCACCTTTACAGCCATCTGCAGCATCCTGCTTTTGGTTCAGATTTCAGCAAATGAATTCACTCATTGTGAACTCATTTATCCCCTGAAGTACAACCAATTAGAGACTTCCTCTATTTCTTTATAACAATTTTTCTGGGACATGATGAAGAATTAGTCTTCATTGGAAATAATGAGAAACCTTGTAGCTTACCTGTTTATTACAGCACAATGTTGATTCAACATTCATTGACTTTTACATTTTTCTGGGAAGGAAAACTGATGATCTTTAAAATATGGTGTAGACAGAATTAAGGGAGGTGTACTCACCCCCATCCTTCTGCTCCAGTATTGCCACAATACAGTAAAAGTAAAACAATTCAAAGATATTATTGTATACTGTCTGTATTGACAGTAGGAAAAATAACCTTCTGTACTGCATTCTTTGGACAAAAATGCTTTGAGAACATATTTTCATAATAATATATGAAATAAAGCAAATTTTCTCCTTGGCATCCTCAGGAGGGTCCAAGGTAGGTAGCTGTAGCCCTCCAGCTCTATGACTGGGTGGAAACTTCTAAGGACTGCCCCCCTGCCAACCACCCCCAGTTCTTCACTCAATCTGAGCTCTACAGATACTCAGGAGATATCTCCTGAGATATTGAGGGTCAAGACTAACAGTGAGAAGGACGATCCCTGTTTTCTGCAGAATTCGCTAGTTTTACATTATTCAGAGCTGAACTGTCTAATCAGCTGTTCAGTGGTACTCTCCACTGCTGCAAATATTGAGCTACCTGTCACCTTTATTTCATGAGACATGAAGAGTCTAGTCCTGGGCAAGACACTCCTAGGTTATTGAATGTTGTTAAGTAGTCGGCGACTACTTAACAGTTCAACCATAACAACACAAGAGCTTCAACCACAACAACACAAGAGCACACAATAGATTTAAACTTAATATTAACCACTCTAAACTTGACTGTAAAAAATATGACTTCAGTAACCGAGTTGTTGAAGCATGGAACTCATTACCGGACTCCGTAGTGTCATCCCCAAACCCCCAACACTTTACCCTTAGATTATCTACAGTTGACCTATCCAGATTCCTAAGAGGTCAGTAAGGGGCGAGTACAAGTGCACTAGAGTGCCTTCCGTCCCCTGTCCTATTGCTCTCCTATATCTCCTATACCTTTTTTCTATTCCTATATCTCTTCTTCTATTCTTTCATTGATACGTTCTATTACTAAATCTTCTTTTCTATTCTTTCTTAGATATGTTTTACTATGAGTATATCCTCTATAACCTGCATCATGTATTTTACTATGTGTGTGTATATATATATATACAGTGGTACCTCAAGATACGAACCTAATTGGTTCCAGGGGGAGGTTCGTAAGACGAAAGGTTCGTAAGACGAAACATTGTTTCCCATAGGAAACAATGTAAAGTCAATTAATCGGTGCAAAAACAAAAAACCCCCGCAAAAAAACGCTGCCGCCCGGCTGTCACCTTTTAAAACAGCCGGGCAGCTTCCCTCTCTCTCTCTCTCCTTCCTTCCTCCCTCCTCCTCCTCTTCCTCCTCCTCCCGTATTCCGCCTCCCTCCCAGCCCGCTAGGCAGGCCAGCCATGTGGGCTCCGCTCTGTTCCCTGCCGGCCCGATTGAGAGGCTGGCGGGCAGGAGGAAAGCGAATGCCACGGGGCTGGGCTCGGCTCCCCCTCTTACCAGCCCAGCAGGCAGCCGCCGCGGAAGGCTCCCTTCTGTTCCCTGCCGGCCCGATTGAGGGGCCGGCGGTCTCCGCCATGGAGCCCGGCCCCATGGGCTAGGTTACATCTTCCGCCGGCCCCTCAATCGGGCCGGCAGGGAACAGAACGGAGCCTTCCGCGGCGGCTGCCTGCTGGGCTGGTAAGGGGGGGAGCCGAGCCCAGCTCCGTGGCATTCACTTTCCTCCCGCCCGCAGCCGACTGATCGTGGGCTCCTTCCCGAGCTCGGAGAGCTTCCTGGGCATGAAAGCTCATGAATCCAACAAGGACAAAAACCAGGAAGCTCCTTCCCAAGCTCGGAAAGCTTCCTGGTTTTTGTCCTTGTTGGGTTCCCGAGCTTTCATGCCCAGGAAGCTCTCTGACAGGCGCTTAGCTCCTCCCATCCATCCAGAAGCCGAAAGTTCTGCCCTTTGTTCACCAGCCTCCACGTTTTTCTTTCGGCTTCAGGCTGGACAGGAGAAGCTAAGCAGCCAGAGACGTTGCCAGCCCAGAAGCAGGAGACGCAGGATCGGGCCGGCGGCAGGCGCAGGGCGAGGCAGCAGGTCTGCATCCTGGGCAGGCGGGCGGGCGGTGGGCGAGGAGGCGTGGCCGAGCGCCGCCAGCGGCGGTTCTCCTCACTTCGCCCGGTCCTCTCCTGCCTCCTACACTGATGTTTCCCGCTGCGTCGGGCGCCGCCAGCCCCAAGTTGGATGCACCCTCGCTGGCCCGCTCGGCTGCGCCTCCTCGGCCGCCGGCCGCCCACCCAGGATGCAGACCTGCTGCCTTGCCCCACGCCCGCCGATCCTGCGCCTCCTGCTTCCCCCCCCCCAGCCAAAAATACAAAGGCGGCCTACCGCCGCCCGCGGAGCAATGGGAAGCTGAAGCCGGCGGCGGTTTCAGACTCCCTTTGCTCCAGGCTACTCCGCCCTGCCTGTCATGCGGCGGCAGACCGTCTTTGTGTTTTTCGCTGGGGGGGAGAGCAGGAGGACCTTCCTGACTCCCTCCCCCAGCGCTGGACCTCCTGCCCTCCCTCCCAGACAAAACCCCAAAGTGGCCTCCCGAACCCAGAAAGAAGCCCCGCCGCCGGCTGTCACCTTTTAAAACAGCCGGGGGGCTTTTGCTGAACATCCGGGTTCGGCTTCGGGAGGCTGCTACGAAGCCCCCCCGGCTGTTTTAAAAGGTGACCGCCGGGCTGGGGGGCTTCCCAGCAACCCCCCGAACCCCGAACCCGGAAGTTTGGCAAAAGTTCGGGGTTCGGGAGGTTGCTGGGAAGCCCCCCAGCCCAGCGGTCACCTTTTAAAACAGCTGGGCGGCTTTCTAGCAGCCTCCGAATGCCGAACGCGGAAGTTCGGGTTTGGCGTTCGGCTTCGGGAGGCTCCTGGAAAGCCGTCCGGCTGTTTTAAAAGGTGACCGCCGGGCTGGGGGGCTTCCCAGCAACCTCCCGAAACCCCGAACTTTTGCTGAAGTTCCGGGTTTGGGGTTGGGGGGGTGCTGGGAAGCCCCCCCAGCCCGGAGGTCACATTTTAAAACAGCCAGGCGGCTTCCCAGGAGCCTCCGAACGCCGAACCCGGAAGTTCGGTTTGGCGTTCGTAACACGAAAAAAGTTCGTAAGAAGAGGCAAATTTTTTTTGAACCCCGGGTTCGTATCATGAGTTGTTCGTAAGACGAGGGGTTCGTATCTTGAGGTACCACTGTACATATATATATATATATATATATATATATATATACACACACACACACAGTGGAGTGTCCTACAAAATACTATAAACGATTGTAACTATAAAGCATTTTAATTAATCAGAGATAAGTCAATTTGAGAATTGGAGCTAACTGAAAGAAATGATCAAATGTGATGACATTAATGGAAAAAAGCATGGAGCTAAGAATTTCATAGTCAAGGAAAAGAATAAACAGTGCCAGGGGTTATTCATCTAAGCTTCATGAGGGAAAAGACTTTTCTATGCTTTGTTAAAACTGGCAGGCAGACAGACCCAGTGGTATTCATGAAGAGTTCTCAGTGAAAGGAACAAGAGGGGGAGATGATAATGAAATTGATTAGCTGTGACAAGTAAAGGTTGCAATTCTATGTACCCTTAGGTAGACTTCAGCCCTACTGAGCTACAAAAATTTTCATTTTCTTTTTTTTTTCCCCCTTTCCTGACTTGGTTTTCTATCTTTTGCAGATATGCTATGAGACTAAAAACCCACTCAGGTCCCAGTATGACATCAGAAGAAAAACAACTAACAGCATTATGGTGAGGAAATTAAAATATATTCAAAAAAATTCAATTATTCAATCCTCAAAATGGAATTTTATAATAATTAAACAAGTACAGTAATACAAGATTTCACACTGCCTTTTGTCTGGAATTGTTATATAAGATCACAACCATCACCTTTAAATTTACTCCAGAAACAGATTGCTATTTAATGCAGATAATTGTAATAATATTAACATCTAGCATTTTTATAGAATATTTTAAATACCTATGGTTTTTAGCAATTGTCTGACTGGTATTAATATATTGGTTGCTATGTTTTAGATTAGCTGAGTATTTTTATAGACAGTCCCATGTCTAATTACAGAAGTGCAAAATTAAGGTTGCTTTTTATAAGTATGTGTAAAGTTGGTTTGTCATCCTTAACTAGTCAGTCATCTTCCTTAAAAAAAATTACAGGCTACAATAGCCACTTTTATTGGCACAGAAGGATCTTTTAGTTTATCCCCGTCTATCTCATTTGAAATCTTAAAGTTCAATAAATTCAATTCAATTCAATTCAATTTATTAGATTTGTATGCCGCCCCTCTTCGAAGACTCGGGGCGGCTCACAACAATAATAAAAACAATATTCCAGCGAAAACAAATCTAATATTAAAAAGCACATAAATATCTTCTTTTTCTTTGCTACAATATCTCCCATGTTTTTAAAATGCATACTGTAAATAATGTTATTCAACTCTAAAGTCCTATTTTCCCATACTTTAAAAAAAATCAGTGTTAATTAAATCTCTAAATAACTGCTGATTGCTCATTGTGGATTCTCAGTGGCGTGCTTCCTGATGAGTAAATAGAGATGATAGTAGGAGTATAAGTGAGTAGATTCCCAGGAGTAAGCACACTGAGGCAGTGAGCATGAAGAACAAACAGAAGTTCCCATTCTAGCAGGGAAATTCTAGAGTCTTTAATAGACTTTGCCTCTAAGTTATCAGTATGCAGCTATTCTGAAAATCTGACACGAGAACAATATGACATACAAATCAAAAGAAGAAAGTGATGCATCAGGTATTGACAGAGAACACAATTTCAATAAGGGGGAAAAACCCAAAAGTGTAAGGCAGTTAGTCCTCAACATATGACCACAAATTTCTGTTATTAAGCAAGATACTTGTTAAGCCGCCCCGAGTTTTCGCCCCGAGTTTTCGGTGAGGGGCGGCATATAAATAATAATAATAATAAAATAATAAGTGACTCATAGAATGGGAAAAGTCTATTTAGAGAAAATGCTCCCTTAAAAATCAAAGGTTCAGCCAAGAAAGAGATTTATATGTGATAACAATCTCTTTGAATTGTCCTGGAAAACTACTGGTGGCCTGGGCAGCTCTTACAGAATCATACCACTTTGTTAAACTGGGACCAACCCATTAACAGATGAGTTGCTGAAATCCAGACCAACTGCATCTTTGAGTAGTATTCAGAGGCAGTCCCAATAGACAACATTATAGTAACCTGTGTAATTAAGGTGATGAAGATATGAATAATTGTCTCTGAAACATTATCTTCCAGAAATAGCTGCATCTGATGCACCATCCTAGCAGTCAAGCAGAATTCTCATAACTTGGAGCAACTTCTTAAGGGATTAGAATTTGTCTATCCTTAGCGTGTAAGCAGAAAATGTCTGTTGAAAGTCCTTCCTACTAAGATGTCCAGTAGAAGGACATGGAAGCAGGAATTATCTGTAGAAAATACTCTCCTTTAGAAACAAGTTGCCTCCAGAAACAAAGCAGTATCTTCCATTACAATTTTTCAGAAATGTGTTAAAAATTGGTTGTTCTGCAACCAAAGGAATAGAAGATTGATATCTGAGTAATTTGTGTCATCATCTCATGTATCATTTATTGTATTGTATTGTTTTATTTTAACATAGTCTATATTTGATCATCATCTCTATACCACTTAGAATCTACGATTAGTTAAGTACCATAGTGTAGAAGTTCCATAAATAAGTAACCACATGCACTCAAAAAACCTAAATGAACAAACATGGCAATACTATAGGAAGCTCCAGGATTAAAATAAACACAGGAAAAATGATGCAGCAGTATTTTTGTTCATATCTACTACCAAGTAGTACAAGATGTGGATAAAGCTTTAAAAAAGTGAATTGCAGATATTTCAGAGCACCATTGAATAATTCCTCCAACATCTCTTAGGGGAAAAATTGGATTGATGTAGACAATCCAGGAAATTCCAAACTTATCTTATTGACACTTTTCTCTTTATAGAGTAGAAGGCAGCGCCAAAGACTTGGCTGTATAGTACTTGACTTAATATTAAGGGATTTAGTTAAAAGAAGTAGAAATGGAAAGAATATTAGGGTGAAAGGTACCATAATATAATAATAACAATAACAACAACAACAATAATAATAATAATAATAATAATAATAATAATAATAATAGTAATGCAACGACTTTGGCATAAGCCAGTGAAAGTGGTCCCAGTGGTACTTGGCACGCTGGGCGCAGTGCCAAAGGATCTCAGCGGACATTTGAAAACCATCGGAATTGACAAAATCTCCATCTGTCAATTGCAAAAGGCAGCTTTACTGGGATCGGCAAACATAATTCGCCGCTACATCACGCAGTCCTAGGTGGTTGGGAAGCGCCCGACTGGTGATGAAATACGAAATCCAGCATAGTGATCTCGTTTGCTGTGTTGTATTGACATAATAATAATAATAATAATAATAATAATAATAATAATAATAATAATAATAAATTAATTAATTAATTAATTAATTAATTAATTAATTAATTAGATTTGTATGCCGCCCCTCTTCGAGGACTCGGAGCAGCTCACAACAACAATAAATACAATATAATACAAATCCAATATAAACTATATGAAAAAACCCGTTATTATTAAAAACTAGCAATTCTAAAACAATAACACCAATCTCATATGTTGAGTCAGGAAAAGTGAGGGGAGAAATCAATCCCCCCATACTTGGCGGCATAGATGAGTCTTCAACATCTTACGGAAGACAAGGAGGATGGGGGCAATTTGAATCTCAGGGGGGGTTGATTGCAGATGGCTGGGGCCACCACAGAGAAGACTACCTGAAATGCACATAACTATTCAAGAACCATTTTTTCCTATGTTATTTTTAGAATTAAACTTTACCAAGCTTCAACGTGACCTCATGAATACACCCAAACAGTTTTCTTGACGGCGGTTTGCCAATGTCTTGTTCTGGAATTTTTCTTGTCTAGACTGCAGTTATCCAAATGCTAATCCATCTTAAATTTTTGAGCTTGGCCAATTTCAGCTATATGCTGCCAAGTAGCTATGCCTTTCCAAATCTTTAGAAAATGGAAAGTGTTAGCTTTCTCACTTTGCGACTGATTGTTATAAAAAGCATTGCAGAGCAGTTTAAGCTAAAATTGCGGAAGAACAAATAAATCATAGGTAGTCTGAGTAAACTCTATGAGGCAAAAATGATAATATAATTTTTGTACCATTACTCTGATATTTGACTAAGACAAATGGTTTGTACCACAATGTTTTATTTATTTATTTATTCATTTGCCCAATACACAAGTACATAGGAAGAAAGATAGACATGTGATAATATAAAAGAGGGTGAAAGTAAACTCAGAGGAGAGGATATATGAAAGGAAGAGAATATATAGGATAGTTGAAAGAAAGGAAAGACAATTGGACAGGGGACGAAAGGCACACCAGTGCACTTATGTACGCCCCTTACTGGCCTCTTAGGAACCTGGAGAGGTCAATCGTGGAGAGTCTAAGGGAGAAGTGATGGGGGTTAGGGGTTGACACAATTGAGTCCGGTAATGAGTTCCACGCTTCGATAACTCTGTTGTTGAAATCATATTTTTTACAGTCAAGTTTGGAGCGGTTCGTATTAAGTTTGAATCTGTTGCGTGCTCTTGTGTTGTTGCGGTTGAAGCTGAAGTAGTCATTGACCAGTAGGACGTTACAGCATATGATCTTGTGGGCAATACTCAAATCGTGTTTTAGGCGCCATAGTTCTAGGCTTTCTAGGCCAAGGATTGTTAGTCTATTTTCGTATGATATTCTGTTTCGAGTGGAGGAGTGAAGGGCTCTTCTGGTGAAATATCTTTGGACATTTTCAAGGGTGTTGATGTCTGAGATGTGGTATAGGTTCCAAACAGATGAGCAGTAGTCTAGGATGGATCTGGCAAAAGTTTTGTAGGCTCTTGTGAGTAGTGTAAGATTGCCTGAGCAGAAGCTGCGTAGGATCAGATTAACAACTCTAGAGGCTTTTTTGGCGATATTGTTGCAGTGGGCTTTAGCACTTAGGTCATTCGATATTAGTATTCCAAGGTCTTTTACAGAATGTGGGTTAGCAGTGAGAGATTGTTTATTCAGTACATATGTGTGGTTTGGATTCTTTTTGCCGATGTGGAGGGTAGAGCATTTGTTGGCTGATGTAGTACGTATTTCACTCTTCCCTGTATATCGATGCCCATATATTCCTGATCTGTGAACAAGAAAAACAAGGATTTCAAGCAGTACAGAAAGCCATCTTCTTATCTATTAATGTCTGTAAGGTAATGCTCATGTTGCCTTACCGCACTGGATAGTGTTACTGTTAATAATGCATCCTGACATGTTTCTAGTTCTTCTGCATGAACAACTGTAGACAACTAGATAAGTATCCAGAGTCTTTGTTTAGGAGGAACGTGTACAGAAAATCAATTAATACATCGCCTTTATCAAGCCACAGAGACTTTATAAACTATCCTGAAGCATATATATATATATATATTAATGATCTAAAAATCCCCCCTCTCTCTTATATATGTATGTGTGCGTGTGTTTACATTAGAGTTAACACAAAGTGTGTATAAATACTGTATATGCTTTAAAAATAAGCTTTCAAATCAATATTTTGAGTAATGTAGTGTGACCATTATATATTCACTTACCCTGCCACAGTAGAACTAAAAAAATGTTCTAAAACTTTTGTTTGCTTTGTAGCATCTGTTTTGTGGGAAGGAAGGACTGATGATAATGGTAACAATTAGTGATAGCACATCCAGTTTGTGGAATTTAATCCAGCATAAATTCCCTCTAAACAGCACTGATTAGCTATCATAATACCTTTCTTGCTGCAGAACAGATAAGTTGAGTCTTATTTACATATTCATAACAACTGAGAAGGTTATAGGGTGAGTTATGACCTGAGATCTTTAATTCTATTATAGTACCATGCAAAGCAAATTGGGGGTAATTCTCATTTGGAGGTTTATCACTAGAACATTGTTCTGTTCCTTTTTCATCTCCTAGCAGAGACTACCCTCTATTGGAATGAAAAGGAAAATCAAGTCTGCTATATTATTTAATTTGTCTAAGATTTTAAAAAGTGACAGCTATTATAGTTATTAACATTGTGCAACATTAACCTTTCTTTGTTTTTTTCCATTTATTTCAGCCATGTAGCAATAAATGCTACCTCAGATTTACCCCTCTTTTCCTTCTAAGCTAAGAAACATTCCTACTTTTTGTTAACTTTTTTTCAGAACCGTAATCTTTTTTGCAAACAATGATGCTGAAAAAAATACGTGCCTTGGTTACTTCAGATCCTTCTGTAAATAAATAGATTTCAGTTAAGCCTCAGTAAAGGCATAAGAGAGTTAGGGTTATTAATATATAATCTGTGTCTATGATTGTATCAATATTCATGTATATAAAGTTTAGAAAGTTGCAATCTCACAAATTTTTGGTTGTGAGTGGTGGGAAGCTGTCCTGGACAAAAACATTAATATTACAAATAAAATAACTACATACATTAAGAACAATGCTTGCTATGTTTTCATCTCCTTTCTAATTTTAACATATACATTTAAGTAGAATCTAAAAAGGGTATTTGTATTTTATTTTGATTATTGAAATGGAAGATTTTTTTAAGAGGTGTTTTCTATTCCTTCCTTATAGTTACCGCTGTTTGGCACTTTTGTACTGGAGAATGTTTCGGCTCAAAAGAGACCATGCTGTAAAATATTCAAAAGCTCTCATTGAGTATTTCAAGGTATGTTCCTGCTCTGACCAACCCCAGGCCATAAAAACTCACAGACTGACTTTGCACCAGTCCTTATCTTTTAATCCAGCCTACCTGTCTTTAGTTGTGTTTGTAGTGGAGGAAATTGAAAACAGGAATGCTATGCTGCTATCTTGAGTCTTAGAGGAAAGACAGGATATAAGAGATAAACAAATTGCTATGTATTATTTTACTGTTAAGTTTTTTTTCATTTTTCTGTTCTATCATTTATTTGGTATTGTAACTATAAATTGCATTGAGTACTAAATAAATATTTTATCCATATCATAATTTGAGATGTACAGTCTGCATATGGATTCTAAAGCTTTTGCTCTGTTTCTCTTTATTTCTGTGGTAGATGCTTATTTCATTTTTTTGTATTTTTTTTCTGTCTCCAGAATTCATCTAAAGTTACTCAGGCACCATCTACCTGGAGTAGTAGTGTGAAGTAAGCTTACTATTTTCTGTCCTAATATGCACCTTGCCTTGCAAAGCAAAACATTTCAGATGGACGCACTTTGTTGGGGAAGCTAATACTCAATGATCATTCAGCCAATAATGCTCACAATAGTTCCATCTCTGGGCACTTTGAGATAATGCTTCATTGTTGCTGATAATCTTTGTTTATGGTAATTCCTTGATCATTTAAAAAAAGAGGCACTTTGCAGCTTAATGGCTAAAAAAAAAGTTAAATAAGGTAACTTGAATGAAATTTGAAGATTACTTCACACATTTTTAAGCAAGAAGCCTGAGTTTACTACTGAAGGCTTCCTCAGTCTAGAGCCCTTCAATTGTGTTGATCTACACCTCCCATCATTCCCAGGCAACCCTTAATTCGACAGGCTGGAAAGTATAAAGGGCATAATCCAATTTTGAAAATATCTACTATATTCATATTTTATATTTGTAATAAATTAAAGGCACAAATTTAATTTACATTTGTCTAAAAATGCATGCAAGCAAAATAAATAAAATATTAAAAGACTGATGTCTGTAACCTGAAAGCTGTCTTTTTGGTAGTCTTAATTCATCTGCCCTGCTTTATATTATGAACAATATCAATTACCATATTTTTCAGAGTATAAAGCACACTTCTTACCCCCCCAAAACAGGTGTGGCAAAACCTGGGTGTGTCTTAAACACCGAATGTAGCCCCATCCAGACACCCCCACCGTTTTGGTCTCTGCCTCGCAGCGATTTACCTCCTTGCAGCAAACAGCTCAGAGCCTGATTAGCAAAAGCAATTGAGCATCAACCTCCAGACACACAGTTGATTCAGAAACAGGCAAGGCAGGTGCTAGAACTGAAAATTAAAGTAGCTGCAAGGAGTCAAATTGCTGCAAGATGGACTGGTGGCAAAATTGGACTGTTGAAACTGCTAGGAGGCAAGTCAATAACAATAAATGTCTATAGACTGTTCAAATTATTAGACTTATTTTTTAGTAAGTTGTCTATTGTTCTAGACAACTTAACAAAATGAAGACGCTTTCTAAATTAAATGCTTGATCTGAAAAGGCTCAATGCTATTGTATCTTCTTTTAAATAGCAGAGAATAACTATACTTTCAGAAAGCCACATCAAATTTAAAGATCTGTAAAAGTATAATTTGAAATGTAACAGTGTCCTATTTAGTATTAAGATAAGGCAGCTGAATTAAACTTTGAGTTAGTCATGTTTGGAGTAGATCTATTTAAATAATTGGGGGGAGTTAGTGTGACTACATTTAAGAAAACTTTCTGGCATTAATATATTGCCATAATGTACATTTCTTCAATTCTTTGCTATTTCTATAGGTCAGACACAAATGTACAGAAATACACAGCAAACAGTGTATATCATGTGTACTGTTCGCTGTTTGCTGTTTGGCAAATTGCTGAGAGGGAGAGGCCTTTTTTCCTTGTTTTCCTCCCCCCAAACTAAGGTGTGTCTTATATTCCAGTGCATCTTATACTCCCAAAAATACGGTACATGTTGAAAAGTGCAGGGAAAGAGCCAAATTTATCTCAAAGGCTAAAGATGTATAAAATCCTACACTGATGAGTTCTTAAAATAATTTATTTTTTACTGATATATTGAATATTAGTAATAGCACTTATATACCACTTCACACTGCTTTACAGCCCTCTTTAAGTGGTTTACAGAGTTAGCATCTTGCCCCTAACAAACTGGGACCTCATTTACCCACCTTAAGAAGCGTGGAAGGCTGAGTCAACCTTGACCCTGGTGAGATTTGATCTGCCAAATTGCAGGCAGCAGAATCAGCAGAAGTAGCCTGCAATACTGCATTTTAACCCCTGCGCTACCATAGCTCTTTGTTGTTGAATTAATTGTTGAATACTATTGAATCAACTGTTGTTGAATCAACTGTTCCAGGTGTACAGGAACTCCTTCTCCCATATCACCCAGTTTGTCTCCGCTGAGCTCAGTCGGGAGCACCGGAGCTCCTTCTCCTTCCTCCATCATCAGCATTCCTCAGCGAATACATCAGATGGCAGCCAACCATGTTAGTATCACTAACAGCATCTTACACAGTTATGACTACTGGGAGATGGCTGACAATCTTGCCAAGGAAAATCAAGGTGTGTGATAAGAAACAGTTGGTTGAAACGTTAAAAATGTAGTTTGAGAAAAATTAAAGTCTAGCACTCTAAAATCTCACCTTTGCTGACAAAGCAGGTTTGGGTCCCCACCTAATTCTGATATGGCTTCTTATGTTGGATGTTCCTCCCAAAACTTCAGCGCTAACCCCTAATATTGCAACATAAGCAAGAAAGGAATCCCTTTGCAGCACAAGCCTTTAAAATCCCCAAAATTACAGAAGTGGGCAGTCCCTGAGTTTACATTTTTATTTCAGCACACAAACATTGTCTGGCAACTTCTGAAGTGTTGTGAAGAGTTCAAAGATAGACAAAGACCATGTAGGAGTGAGTGGAAGAAGAAGAATCACTTTATTTTATAAGAGAATCACAGTTCTCTTATAATGAACTGTTATCCTACTTTGGCTGTGCACATGCACAGTTTTACATGATGAAGTAAGTTATAAACATGTCGATATATCATTGATAATGTTGCAGGTGTAAAGACAGAACTTTAGGGAGTTTACAGGAGAGTCTGGGCAGCAGGTAAAGAATGTGTTTTGATGGTATCAGCCGGCATGTCCTGGAACATCTTGTTCCAGGTTTGAACTTTCCAGGCCTACCCAAAGCTCCATGATTGCAAGGCCTGAGCAAAAAGCCCATGCTAACTTATGCTGACAGCATGATGTGAACTGAGCGTCCATACGTGGCTTTTTGTCACATTTGGGCTTGCTCAACCATATGACCCTGGACCTACAAAAAGAATACTATAAACTTCTATACTACACAAAGAATACAAACTTCAGTGAGAAAACTTTCATTGTCCTTGTCCCGGATGCTTTCAGAAGCCTAAACAAGTCCTAAGGTACTGCATTGTCCTTGAGAAAATAAATCTAGCATTTGCACTAGCCAGCCTCCTAGGTCAGGGGTCTCCAACCTTGGCAACTTTAAGACTTGTGGACTTCAACTCCCAGAGTTGAAGTCCACAAGTCTTAAAGTTGCTAAGGTTGGAGAAAACTCCCCCCCCCCCATCCTAGGTCACATCCTTTCTGTACTCTTAATACAGGCTGGACCTTGGCATGTTGGTGTATAGAACCTAGAAAAGGACATTGATGGAAAGAAAAGAGGAACCAAAACGAGGGGATAGAAAAATGTTTCCCATTGTTGGTTTACAATTAAGCAAAATTATGGCAATAGCTTCACTATTTCTCAGTAAAAATGTTCAGTGTGTGCTTGATTAAACCTTTGAATATCAGTTAATCTTTGCTTACAGTACTTTCATAAAATATTATCTGCTAGGGATTTCCAAATCAATGAAATACCTGTTGCACAGCAAGGATTAATGGGTCTCATTTATTTTATTGTTTTCTTTCCTAGATTTCTTTAATGATTTGGATGCACTGATGGGAGCTATCACATTGCACAGCTCTATGGAGCATCTGGTTCAGTATACACAGCAAGGACTTGACTGGATAAGGTGTAGTGCTCAGTTATCTCCATGATGGTTGTCTTCGCCTGGACTCTAAACTCACAATACGGATAATTCAGTTATTGTAGACACTGTGCTACAGAAATACTCAATTGCAGCATTTGCTTCAAACACAATGTGAATATTTTGTTAACACTGGACAATATTGTTTCAGAAAGCAAAAATAGGTCTGGGTATATTATGCAAATTTGTCTTTTCCAGGCCATTGTTCTTTTAATTATCTCCAAATATCACTTCCTTAGCAAGAAACATAAGCATAGCTACATGTAAGCATACAAGATACATATTCCTCTAATATTTAGAAAGCCAAAGCTTAATTTTATGGATTTATTTATTCAAATGAAATGTAGTACCTGTTGTTAGTAATCTCTTAGAGCAATTTTTTCTTAGTAATTATATCTATCTCTATGTCACTTTTGTAAAGAGAGACTTAATGAATGATTAAGGACAGCTTCAGTGACAAATTATGAGTAAAATACATTTTACTGAGTAAAATAAAATGTAAAATACATATTACATTTTAAAAGGAACTTGTGGCCATTGACTTTGCCAGGCAATACCTTCTTTCTATCACATTATTAAGTAGTAGCCTTTAAATTGGGAGCAATAGCAGTTTTGGAGTTCTGAATTTTTTACAGATTTGTTGGACATCAGAAAAATGCAACATTGAAATAATAAATATGTCTGTTACTTGTAGCTCTGAAACAATTATCCTTGTGGGTGAAACAGTATGTAGAGCAGGGCTCCCCAAACTTGGCAACTTTAAAACTTGTGGACTTCAACTCCCAGAATTCTCCAGCCAGCCAGAATCCTGGGAGTTGTAGTCCACAAGTTTTAAAGTTGCCAAGTTGAAAGACCTCTGATGTAGAGCATCAATCCTTCAGATTAAAATTCGGTGGCACTATTGGGAGCCTGATCAAACTTCAAGTCATCCCTCACCATTCACCCTTGTGAGTTCCTCATGATGAACCCAAATGCATAAAGAAGGACTGCAACCTTTTGTGCTCTTAAACAGCAGTCATGTTCAGTATTTGTTCTTCAAGTCCTATTTTTTATAAGGCTAGATTTACACTTTTGCAAATAGTTTGTTAAGCAAAAAAACCCACCCCTGTATTTTTAAAGAGTAGAGAGGGGTGGAGTGATTACATCCATCAGAACAAAACTTTGTGAGTGTTAATTTTTATCTGGAACAGCATTTCAAAGCCAGCTGTAGCTGATTCCACCCAATTCCAAAGCAAAAGAGCATTTTAATATACAGTTCAAAATAATAGCTTACTTGTAATATGTTTCTCTTTTACTGTATCTAACAATTACATTCAGTTCTTCTATTTTTGCAGAAAACTGCTTTACTATCATGTTCTTTGATGCATCAAGAAGGGCTCCATTAGACTGGTTCATCTGAAGCATCTGATGGATCCTCTTGGTTTCCAGAAAGCGCTGGGAGAATTCTCTGAATCTTTGGTGGACAGGTCATTCAAGGCTTTGGTCCCTTCCTGGAATGAGGGTATTTCACTGGCCTTAGACTCAAGCCACTTGGTACACACTGATCTTGGTGAGCTCCTTGGTTTTCTGAGCTGCTTTGAAAAATGAAGCATTAAAAAAGACACCTACAGCCCCACTAGAGAAAGACAAAGAATAGGTCCAATCAAACACTTTTACAAGCCTATGTTAGAACTTGGGTCATGCACCAAGGGTGGCAAAATATATATTTTTTTCTGCACTTAATTCATCTACAGAATGTAGTTTAGCAGTCTTTTGTAGAATGATTGTACAATTTTCTATTAAGTGAAAGAAAGGCATTCAACATATTTCTGGGACCGTCCTTCTCCTTTGGTTTTCTAGTAAGTAATCAGTAAAACTTTACAAAGTTAGCTCACTCTATGATGTAGCTGTACAGTTTTGTCACCTTGCCATAAGTGCAACATCTGTATAGCTGTGCTAGTCCAATAGAATGGAATTCCTACTAAGGTTTGAATGGCTTAGAATTCTATTGGGTTTTTGTAATCTGACAAGTCAGCTTTTCAGAAGTCATTGGTAATCTCTCCTGATCATTTAATCCTGTAGAATTGGTTATTTCTCCTGACATATGATCAGGTAGCATGAGGATCCGTTTTGTTAACTGGTATTGCTGTTTTATGGTTCTTTCAATCTTACCATTATAAAGCCATCTTCGGTGATTGATGGGATCAAGTATACATATTTCAGGATCCTCTGTTAAAAGAGGCTCATAGGTCTATGCTGGATTCCTAAAATGCCAAGTTCTGGAATAATTGAGTAAATTAAGTGCTCATTATTGGAAAATATAGAAAGAGTTGCCATTAATTTATATAACTAGTGTAATATAATATGTCTTAGATGTTATGTCAAAAAAGGATAAACTCAAGACTATGATTAGGCAAATAAAAAATTAACATTATAAAATATTAATGCATATTATTCACCTGTTCTTGATTTAAGAACAAATAGAAGCGAAGATGTAGATCTGCAAACAAAAAATAATAATTTATAGAGCTACTTCCTCAATAGAATCATCAAGAACAAGGATTGAAAAGGACCTTAGAAGTCATCTAGTCCAATCTTCTATCCAATGTAGGAGTATATTATTATAGCATCCCATGCTAATGATGTCCCAGCTTTTAATTAAACATTGCCAGCACATTAAACTCTGATTATAAAGGAAAAGTGAGGATAATAGATGTAGCTATACTAGGAGATAGTAGATTAGAACACAAAGAACTGAAGGAGATATCAAAATGGCAAGATATGAAAATCAAAATTGAAAGATTATGCCATAAATTGGCTATAATGGTCCAGGTGGTAATCAGCATACTGTGATACCAAAATATCTTGGATGGCATGTAGAAAGTTTGCACATTGACAAAATTTCCCTCTATCAGTTGCACAAGGCTACACTGCTTGGACCCACACTGATACTATGACAAGAAATTATAATATTATATATTATTGGGATGAATTCAGTGTGTATAAAGGCTAACAGTAGCTAAAGAATTAGCAGTTATGGTATCACATTACTATGCATATAGTAATTCAATAACATCTACCTATCCTGGCCCTTGGGAAGAACTTGATAGATGGATAAAAATGCCAAATTCAGTCTAAGGATATGCTTACTATGCAATAATTTTTGTGATAATTCAGTAGGTACAAGAAACCAACAATATAATAACTCATATAAGTAACGTTTAAGTACAATTGGTGAACAATAATTTTTGGAAGGCCTTTCTAAAGAGTTTGATCTTTCAAAAAATACCAGAAGATTGTCACAAAACAGCTAATTTTTGAGGGAGATATTCCTTGCGCCATTATAGAGGAGCAATATTTTTTGGTCTCAATCTCTATCACCTCAAGGAATTAAGGTATTACGAGTAAAGAATCCTAGGATAGCCTGCTGAGAAAAAATCAAATTCAACTGGTTTAGTTTATTTAATAGTACAGTCATAGACCAAAAACACTAAATTATATTTACAGACACGCATGCAGAGAGAGAGAGAGAGAGATAGGGACACACTCACACACACATATACATATATACACATATACATATATACATACGCACGTATGTATGTGTATATAAAAGACAGTTATTCACTGAAAGCCAATTTGTGCCTCAGCTAAGCACATCTGGAAGAACAATTAAATCAAGAAATGTCTGGTTGTTATTAATAGTACAAAACTTAGCTATAATTCCAGAGACTCCCAGTTGGATTGTTTAGTAGGTAATGCACAATTGCCATTTGAGAATGGATAGTTTGTAATGAGAAAGGAGGTAAGCACTGCCTCCATGATTATAGACAGAGCAGTTCAGAAGTACGTGCACCAGTGTTCCCTCTAATTTTTTTTGGGGGGGGGGGCGGAAAAGTATCGTGTCTGAGCGGCAGTCCCTTCGGGACTGGGCGGCACAGAAATAATTAATAAATAAACAAACAAACAAACAAACAAAAAACCCACCCTGTTTTGCCTCAGAGAATTTCAAAATAAAATACTGTACTGTGTGTCTATAACAGTGAGCTCATAATAGGGCAACTCTATCAATATCAAAATGCCACTTAAATAGTTGAGCTAGTTTCAAACTAGATTTTGATTTTCTTTCTCTCTTCCTTACTCCCATTCTTTTTCTTTCTCTTTTCCTTCCTCTCTTTTTTCTATCTGTTTCTCTCTCTTCCTCTCTTCCTCTCTCTCTCCTTCCCTCTCACTCTTTCCCTCTCGGCTTCTGGGCAGGTTTGGAAAACTCTGAGTTGATTATGATTTTTAAGTGAGCGATTGCTCACTGCTCAGCTTAGAGGGAACTATGGCACTAATGTTTCAATTGCAGAGTCTGAGTAGGTATACACATTGGATTGAACGAAGTCACCACTGAGGCAGAATATCCAGACCTACAAGTGTGAAGGCCCTCATATGAGCCACAGCCAGAAAATTATATTTGTAGTCTGCTGCAAACTATCCACTATCTCAACAACTTTGATAAAATTCCTGTTATAACTTTACATTGTTACCTAATGGATCTTAGTCCATTTTCAGCACACTCTTTCTCTTAATTAGAAACCAGTCATGGTTCTTTTGGTGCCAACATGGCTATGGAAAAAAGAAAAAACAACAGCGTGTTTTCTTCTAAGGCTTTGCCCAACTCTCTTCACATTCAAGCAGCTTAAAAATACATTCCTTCTGTATGGCATTATAGTGGCACATTTTTATTGTTTACATTGAACAACATAATGAACTAAAATATGTTGTACAGTAATTTATGCTGTAAACTATATGTGTGTGTATGTGCATTGAAATCATTTTCCTCCCAGTCTGCAAAGGTGCTCAAGAAAGTGACAGCAATATTTCTTGTATGACATGGACCACTCTTTTGCTTTATTTTCCAAGTTTCCTTCAACTTGGGGAGATAATTCTGGATACTTGAAATTAATTTGAATATATATGTGTATATGTATACACACACAAACACACACAATGTACATATACGTATACCGTATTTTTTGGAGTATAAGACACACCAGAGTATAAGACACACCTAGATTTTAGAGGAGGAAAACAAGAAAAAAAGTATTCTGAACCAAATGGTGTTGTAATATATCATTTAATAGAATACCAGTGTAGCAGAATACTTTTTACAACCATGTATACTTTTTACAAACTTGACAGTTTTAAGAATTCCTCCTCTAGTTATACCAGCTCAGGAATGGGAGTTGAAGTCCACAATTATCAAACTTGCCAAGTTTGAAGACTCTTGCACCCCTAACCACTAAGTCTGCAAATTTGACAGGCTTAAGACTAGTGGACTTCAACTCCCAGAATTCCTCCTCCAGTCATGCTAGACAAGGTAATTAGAAGGCAAAAGGAGTTGCCGTTTTTGTGAAAAATGGGCCACTTTTCACCTGGTTTTTTAACAAAAATGGGGGCAATTTTGCCTTCCCCTATTCCCAGGAGCACTCTGCAGGCTTCCCAGACTCTTTGCCGGCCCCATTTTTACAAAAAAACTGGGCAAGAAATGGCCCGTTTTTTTGCAAAAACGGGCATTTTTGCCATCCTCCAGGACCCAGGAGCTTTCTGCAGGCAGAGGGTGGGGCATTTGGTGTATAAGATGCACTGATATTTCCACCCACTTTTTTGGGGGGAGGAGATGCTCTTATATTCCAAAAAGTACGGTATGTATGTGTGTACATATATTTGTGTGGGTGGGTGGGTATGTATAATATGTATGTGTATATGTATATATATGTATAAACTGTACAACATTTTAATTATTTTATAAATAATTATTTATACCTAAATTAGAGTAGCAATGTCAATATTCATCCAAAGACCACATTGTCAATTATGAAAGACAACCACTGACTCGACACAAAGTTAAAAATGTGTATGTTAGAACTGTATTCAAACAAACAAATAGATTTGTGTTAAACCATAGTATATTTTTTATTGTTTAGAAAGTTTTGTGAATTCAGTTGTGTTGATTAGTTTATGGCTCGGTGTGATGTTTAAACCAGGAAGTGGGTTTATTTAACAACCAGCTTAAGTGTATTGTATGATCATAGTTGATACATCAACAATTCTCCCAAGAAATATAACAAAAACGACAATAATATCTTTACTGATCTGATTAAAACCAGATGTTTTATTTTAATGGGTCATTTCACATATTACTTGTACTGGTATTTCCTTTGAACTACATTGGCATGGAAAGGTTTTAGTTTCTTGAAGTTCTGCCTGAGCGAACCATACACAGTATCTGACAAAACAAATAGTTTGTACAGATATTGGAACTCGGTGTTCTCCCCAAACTGGATGAAAATTATATAATGTTCACATCATTTCAGTATTTTTCTGTTTTCTGTATGAAACTGGCTTCATTGCTGAACTGTTATAAGCAATGTATTGGATCTTATTTTACAAGAAGAGCAATGTGAGAGATACTAAATTCTGTTCCATGGCTAAATTTTCATGTACATTGCAGTGATGAAATTATTGACAAATTGTTTCAATGCTTGTCAACTTTTGGTCTTTCTGCCATTCATTCAAAATTCATGTAGCACAGTTCCTGGAATGGTGAAAAAAAAATCCTACTGTAATGTAACAGTATGGGCCTTAAGGATTTGTGTGTGTATGTTTTTTTTTTTAAAGAAAAAGCACTTTTATATTTAAAACTTAATATTAATGCATCAATAAGATTACTTTTTTAATGTGAAAATAAATCATTAATTCAATACACGTGACAATTGTTTCCTCTGGGTTTTTTTCATTTTTTTAAAGCATCCTTTGAAATTCAGCACATAGGCTTTTTTCATTTCCATGAAACACCTGACTTTTGTTTTCCTGATCCTCATCTGAGTAAACAAACTTAAGGAGCCAAATCTTTGACACAAAATTGTACTTCAGTGCATCAGTCAACAGATTTGGAGCGGTGCTTCAGTCATGTCATACCTCTTGCAGAATAGTTCAGACAGCTCTATCAAAAACTATTTTGAACTTTATCAGTTGTCTGGACTCTTCAAAATTTTAGTCACAGATTGAAAGTTACTGTATGAATCCCAGATTTGCTTTGGAAAAAAAAGCTATAACTGTCAAGCCCAAACATTGCAGATGTCAAAAAAGTCTAGCACGTTAAAAAATTCCTACATTCAAAGCATCTCACACACACATTGCAAAGAGTTGAGATTTCTTTACATTACATTACATTCACATTACAAAGTGAATTCACATATTACAAACAGTTGAGGCTTCAATCATGCAGGGCTTTTTCTGCTAACTAGAAGTTTATTACTCCTAATTATTTGGGATCCATCTGTATCCTATCTAACGAAGAACAGCCACTGCACAAGGCTATTCATGTTCCAGAAATGCTAAGTTGATTCCTGGCAACACAAAAGTGTTGGTTATGACCTTTAAAGCCCTGCATGGCATTGGACCAGAGTACCTCCGGAACCGCCTGCTACCGCACGAATCCCAGCGATCGATAAGGTCCCACAGAGTTGGCCTTCTCCGGGTCCCGTCGACCAAACAATGTCGTTTGGCGGGCCCCAGGGGGAAAAGCCTTCTCTGTGGCAGCCCCGGCCCTCTGGAATCAACTCCCCCTGGAGATTAGAACTGCCCCCACACTCCTTGTCTTTCGTAAATTACTCAAGTCCCATCTATACCGCCAGGCATGGGGGAGTTGAGACACCTTTCCCCCAGGCTTTTTTTATATTTATGTTTGGGTATGTATATTTTGTTTGCTTTTTTAAATATGATAGGGTTTTATGTGCTTTTTAATATTAGATTTGTTTTCGCTGGAATATTGTTTTTATTATTGTTGTGAGCCGCCCCAAGTCTTCGGAGAGGGGCGGCATACAAATCTAATTTTTTTAAAAAAACCAGAACAAGCATGCAGTGTAACTTTCACTCAATCTATACAATGCTTAATGCTCAATCTGTACAATGTTAAAAGTGACTGGTCAACAATGTTAAAGTCAAGAGTTCCAAACAAGTGGTCAAGTGTCAAATTTCTTCCCATTCTGTTGCAGATATTGCTCCCCAAAGATTTCGTGGATGTTCTCCAGAAAATGCTTGCTAATCGAAGTTCAAATAAAAGGGCAGTGTTAAATGGTAGAGTCTTGGCTGGGCCTGCTGAAAATCCCACCTTAGTTTCCTATTTTCCCTATCTCAGGTAGAACAGATCAAAACTCCATATTGAAACTTTCAAGGGCATCTGCCAAGGATTTTAGGTCATGGGCTGTAGGCTAACAGGGCAGTCTCTTATCTTCCTACTCTAGAATATGGGATTCTTTGCTCAAGGATGTGCCAAATTTATGTGAAAGGAAAAAAATCTGAATTACACATAGAAGAAAAATATACAGTTACTGTTTTTAATAGCCATGTGTCAAATTTTAATTGGACAGTCTTTTTACTTCCTTCTCTCCATTATTAGCAGAAAGCATCGTTTTAACAGTATAAACTGGGCTTGCCCAGACATGCACATATCTCTCCAACACTCTGCAGGCTGCATTGGCTGCCAATTGGTTTCTGGATACAATTCAAAGTGTTGGTTATGACCTATAAAGCCCTACATGGCATCGGGCCAGAATACCTATGGGGCCGCCATCTGTCGCATGAATCCCAGCGACCAGTTAGGTCCCATAGAATTGGCCTTCTCCAGGTCCCATCAAGTAGACAATGTCAGTTGGCGGGGCCTATTATATGTTGTGAGCCGCCCCGAGTCCTTAGAGAGGGGCGGCATAAAAGTCCAATCAATCAATCAATCAATAAAATTACTATAACTGTTTCTAGGCTATATCAGACTCCACAAATCTTTGATTTGACAAAATATTAAGTATTTCTGAGTTTTGTGTTGTGCTGTCCTAAACTTTCATTTTTGTAGTAGTAATCGGGTTTATATAGCTATCTTGAATTATTTAATTGGTATTACATTAATGTGCTTTTGTGCAGTATTTGATACAGCAGAATTATTATCTTCACCTTCGCAACAGGTCATGGAATATGCAAGTGAAAGACTTATTTAATGCCAAACCGATTACACACATAATATGCATTGACTTCCT
This sequence comes from Erythrolamprus reginae, assembly GCF_031021105.1. Taxonomy (NCBI): domain Eukaryota; kingdom Metazoa; phylum Chordata; class Lepidosauria; order Squamata; family Dipsadidae; genus Erythrolamprus; species Erythrolamprus reginae. The sequence continues at coordinate 97,182,895 of NC_091953.1, read as the reverse complement.
TTCTATTTTTAATTAGAACTGGGTGTACGTGAGCTAGAAGTCTTCCTGGACTCAAGACTCCTATTTGAAGAGCAGGTGGCAATCCTGGCTAGGAGGCCTTTGCACAAGTTTGTATTGTGTGCCAGTTGTGCTCATTTCTAGAATGTCCACTCATACACTGGCTACCTTCTGAATGGACTACTACAATGCATTTGAGATGAGGCTACGCTTGAAAAAATATCTGAAAATTTTAGCTGGTGCAAAATGAACTGCATGAGCTGTTTGCAACGAGCATTGGTCACCAGTTTGCTTCTGGTCCAATTCACGATGCTGGTGTTGACCTTCGAAACCTTTCATGGTATAAAATTGCATTGACTTCCTCTTCTTGATTTCCTCTTCCCATCCCATTAGGTCTAGCAGAAAGGCATGTTATGGGTATCATTGGCTAGAGAACTACATCAGGTCCTACGCAACAGGTCTTTTCTGCTGTGGCACATGCACTATGGAATCTTTTCTACCCCCATCCCCTGGGGGGGATAAAGACAGCCTGTTTTCTAAGTTTATGAAGGTCCCTTTAGACCTGGTTATGCCTACAGGCCTGGGGGTGCTAGGGAATAGGTGAACGTATGAGTATTATTATTATTTATTTATTATTATTTATTTATTATTATTATTAATTATTATTAACATCACTTCATCTTCTATTTCTTTGTTCTTGCTCTGCTTTTATAGATTTTCTTAATATTTTTAATTAATTAATGGGGAGATGGTTGATCACATAAATTGGACAAATAATTAAAATATATATATATAGTGTTAAATATAGTTTATACTTGCATTTTAACCTCCAAATGTACCCACATCTAAATTGAGTCTATGGAGTAGACAGTGACTAGAAATGAAATGAAATGGAATGAATAAATAAATGAATAATCTGCAAGAAACATTACTTATAAAGGAATACTATATAGCAGTATAGGTAAGCAGTCCAAGGCACAAGAGACTAGGCTATGTTCCTGCAATGCAACACTCTTATATGAGAGAGAAAACCTGACTGACAGCTGTAGTAATGTGATATTTTCCCCATTATATTCAGATGCCCTAGCAGAGTTATCTGGTTTCAACAAACTTATGCTGCCTTATATTGTCTCCCAGATGCGGTTCCTTGGTTCAAACCTTTTAAAGCTGTGGCTGCTGTGGCTGCTGTTAATCTCATTTTCAAAGAGATCCAAAAATTTTATGAGTTCATAAATCACAGAACGAAGGTATTTTCATGTGGATGGTTCTTAGTGGCATCAGTACTATCAATCAAAAAGCATGCTGCACAATTTCTGCTTTCCTTTTGACAACAGGTTTTTTTTTAATTATGAGAGGCATGGAAATTAGAAGTAGAATAGCAGCAGAGAAAGAAAAATTACAAACTAATAGGTGAAAGCAATGCTATCTGGACCACGCCCAGCCTTTATGTATTGTAAAAATGAAGTATTGCAGTTACACAATAAAAGCAGCTAACAGCAGTCTAAATCACATTTCTGCTGCAGCATTTTCGGCATCTCCAATGAGATTAATAGAGATTTGAATATCGTCTTTGTTTCTGATCGATTATTTAGATTTGCAGAGAATGTTTATACAGTGGTACCTCTACCTAAGAATACCTCTATTTAAGAACTTTTCTAGATAAGAACCGGGTGTTAAGATTTTTTTGCTTCTTCTTAAGAATCATTTTCTACTTAAGAACCCGAGCCCGGAAAAATTTCCCAGGAAATTTGAGAGCAGCACGAATGCAGTTTCCTGCCATTCCCCCTTTAATCCCAGCCATCTCAAGCTGTTTTGGGCTGCCAGAGGAGCCTTTCAGTGGCGCTTAAGGAGGCTTTGGCAGTCACGAGCAAATGAAGCATTTTCCTTTCTCTGGGCGCTTGGAGAGGGAATAAACCACTTCGCTATGGTGACTCCCTCACGCTGCCTCCAACACACCCGGCGCGAGGTTGCCTCCCGGAGCGTCTGGGCATGGAAAGGCAAAGGGGGGTGCTTTGCCCCGACCAGATAAACTCGGCTTCAGCCAAACGAAGGAGTCACCACAGTGAAGGAAAGGCGCCGGCTACAAAGCGAGCAAGAGGAGAGGGGAGCCCTTCAGCATGGGAAGGAAGAGGAAGCAGGTAGCAGCAGCAGCCACCTTTCAGTCAAAGCAGCGGGATGTTCCCCCCTCTCACCCGCCTGGGTTTCTCTCTGGCGCAGTGTATGGGAGGCAGCCTTGTGCTGGGTGTATGGGAGGCACATGCCTCAGAGTCCCTCTTTTTTTTAAAGTTTTGGATTTTTTTGATTCACCTCACCTTCCTTCGGCAGCAACTGTCCTCCTCTTCTTCCTCCTCCTCCTCTTCCCACCCAAATTCCTAGCTTTTATTTCTTTCCTAATGGGTTTGCTTTTACATTGATTCCTATGGGAAATTTACTTCTACTTACAAACTTTTCTACTTAAGAACCTGGTCACTGAACGAATTAAGTTCTTAAGTAGAGGTACCACTATACCAATAAGGAGGATAGGATTTTACTTTGCTCGCTTCCCATTTTAATTAAATAATATATTTTTAAAATGTGTCCAAAGAGATACTAGTGAGAGGGACCACTGTGTCTATGAGTAAGTTTGAAGCGTTGCAAGACAAAAGCTGAGAATGCTGTGGTGGTTCTATTAAAGTAGCTAAACCTGTTCAAATCTGGAGGAATACCTGGATGCTATAGGTCCTATAACTGTCACATCTCTATAAGGAGCATCTCATTTCAAGGAAGTTTAAAAACTCTTACTTGGAATCAGTCCAGTTTATGACCATGTTTATTTATTGGATTTGTATGCTGCCCCTCTCCAAGGACTCAGGGCTGCTCACAACATATCTAAACAATATAAAATATACATATCTAAAAAATCCAATTCAAATAGCTAAAAACTTTAAAAATTGTTATTATAACTTTTAAAATCATTCATTCCCTTTCACATAGCAGGACATACTACACTCGTTGGCCAGGGGGCTCGGGTCTAATGGCTCCAAGCCTGGTGGCACAGATAGGTTTTAAACTTTTACAGAAGGCGAAGAGAGTGGGGGCAGTGCGAATCTCTGGGGGGAGCTGATTCCAGAGGGCCGGGGCCCCTACAGAGAAGGCTCTTCCCCTAGGTCCTACCAAACGACATTGTCTAGTTGACAGTTCCCAGAGAAGGGTGACTCTGTGGGACCTAATCGGTCGCTGGGACTCATGTGGCAGAAGGCAGTCCTGGAAGTAATCTGGTCCAATGCCATATAGGGCATAACCAACACTCTGAATTGTGTCCGGAAACCAATCGGCAGCCAATGCAGTCCACGCAGTGCTGGAGAAATATGGGTATGCCTTGGAAGGCCCATAACCGCTCACGTGGCTGCATTCTGGATGATTTGAAATTTCCGAACACTCTTCAAAGATAGCCCCATGTAGAGAGCATTGCAGTAGTCGAACCTCAAGGTGATAAGGGCATGAGTGACTGTGAGTAGAGACTCCCTGTAGAGATAGGGCCGCATCTGGTGCACCAGGCAAACCTGGGCAAACTCCCCCCTTGCCACAGCCGAAACCTTGATGCAAATGAGATGAGGTCTTCAGAGTTGTTGCCAGAGGATAATACTTAAAGAGACAAATGTTTTCTTTGTGCAGCCATGTGAATTTTTAAATACATAAGAAGAAACCATATCTATTCTATTAAATTAAACTCTGTACTGCCCCACTTAAATAGCCATTCAAAGGGCAAGTGTGATCCTTGGCTAACAAAATATCCTGCCTTAATTCATCCATTAAATTGTCTTTTAGAGATCAAAACATCATGCAAAATCCTTTTTGTATCCTGACAATTTTGTTCATTTCAGCAAAGCATACTGGAGTACATTTGTTTTGCATACCAATGGGAAAAATACCAAGTAACAAAGGATGGGAAATCCTGAAGCTCAGAAGACCCACTGCTTCTCAGAGTGGACACAATAGGGTTTAGATAACATCAATTGATGTACTTTAGGTGGCTCGCTTTGTTGTTATATTCTAAAAACAAAATTACAATTTCAACACTGAAACACAAGATGCAATAAAGAGGCATACATGATATATAATGACAGATACATTATTTTCGTTGGACATCAAGGCATACAGATTTCAGACTGATTTTGATTGGGCTCGTATACACGAGTACAAAGCATATACACAGAGAGAGAGAGAGAGAAAAAAAATGTGATATATGTATTTATGTACAAGGGTTGCTCAGAAAGCAATGCACCACATTTTTTCTCAGTCTACAGTAATGGAACAAATGTGAAACTTTAGATATACATTATTTGAATTGTCAGGAGTACGTGTGTAAATTGTGCGTTTCCTCAGACAGAGAGCGTAGCTGCAGCAGTATTTAAAAATGGCGTCTGTAAATGATGTACATTACAAGCAGCGTGTCATCATTGAATTCCTCACTGCGGAGAAAGAAACTGTTGGGAACATTCACAAACGTTTGTATAGAGTTTATGGAGAATCTGCAGTCGACAGAAGTACGGTTAGTCGCTGGGCATGGAGGGTGAGGCCTTTAGACATGATTCACACAGTGTAGAAATAGCTTAGTGACCAGAACAAGGAGTGGTACCGACAGCCTTGTGTCTCACTGGAGGAAAGCCATAGAATGGGACGGAGATTATGTGGAAAAATAGGAAATGTAGAATAAACATCATTCTTTCTTGTGTGTAAATTTCATTGTGTTCAATAAATAATTGTTGAAGAAAAAAAATGTGGTGCATTACTTTCTGTGCGACCCTTGTATGTATATATGTATGGGAGGTTATATATTGAAGAACGCATTCCTACTAAGGTTTGTTGGGTTAGAAACAGAAACACGCAGGAAAACCCAGCGTCTTTGCATTAAATTGCACGGATGGAGATACGCGAGGCTGATCCGTTTACTTATTTGATTAGCAAGAAGTCGCTAGTTTGGACCCAGGCGCGCGTGTCAGAAAACAAACCCGGCGAGGCTCGCTTGTCATTTTGCAAGCAGCCCTCGATAAGTTGCCGCCTCCGTTTTGCCACAGAAAATCACGCAAGCGCGCCCCTCCTCCCCCCGGCCGAAGCACGAATGAGCCAAGCAGGCTATTCTGAGGCGCAGTTCGCCTATATATATAGCACTCCCCTCCGCGCACTGGCTGGGGTATCCCTCTCAGCGCACACACACACCCCCCTTCATTTAATATTGGTCAGATTTTGAGAGCAGCGCCGCCGCTTGACCCGAAGCTTTGGAAACTTCCGCTCTCCTCCTTTAGGGGGCGCCGAAACCCGGCCCTTCCAGCCTATGGCGAGTCCGCAGCCCGCAGCGCGAGAGAAAGAGGCGGGGGAGGGAAAGCGGGTGAGAAGCCGAAAGAAAAAGGAGGGGGCGGTAATATTTCCCTCCTTTTTTCCCCAGACGTCACGTGACGTTCGGAGGCCTTTCTTCCCCCCCCTTCGGAAGCTCTCGCCCGCAGGCGGCGAAGGAATACCGCGTCCGCTCAACCCGTCGCGCGGCTCCTCAGCGCCTCTCGCCGCCAGGGGGCGCCGCCTGAGGGCAGCAGGAACGCCTTGGCGGCGAGAGCGAGCGAACGAGCATCGTCGATCGTAGGAAAAGGAGGGAGAGAGAGAAAGACGGGCAGGAGCGGTTTATGGCGCGACACTTGCTGCGCGCCGTGCGTGACGCGGCGTTCTGAGGGAAAAAGAAGGTCGGAATAAGAGGCGTGCGGGGGGAGGAGGGAGGATTCGGAAGCAGCGAAGGCGGGCGGGGAGAAGAAGCAGCAGCGCGAGCGGCGGAGACGACGCGATGTAAATAAATAAAAAGCCTGCGAGGCCCGCGGAGGGCAAAGACGAGCGGTCCCGCCTGCAGCGCGAACGAGAGGTGAGAGAAAGCGGCCTCGGCTCCTTTTCAACTCCCTCCTGCGGTCGAGCGGAGCAACTCCAGCCAGCCGCTCGTTGGCGGGGAGGCCCGAAGCGGCTCCCCTGCTTGGCACAGTTTCTGTCAGGCATAGTTTCTGTCAGGGCAGCGCCTTACATATAATAACCAACCCGGGGTCGAGCAGTCGTTCCCTCAGGCGCCCGCCGGCCACAGGTTGCGCGGCGCTTTGTATCGTTTCGGCGCCACTCACATGGGCCTCTACGGTACCCCGGGCCACCCCGACTACAACACCGGCCTATCCCTTAGCGGGACGCGAACCCGGTTGCTCGAGAAGCCACTGCGGGGAAGGTGCGGGGGTGTCTTCCCCCTGAGAGGGGCCACCCCGGAGGTGCTGCCGTTAGCTTTGGGTGACAGTGCGTGCAAACCCGCGGCGCTTGTCTATATAGCTTTTCCCTCGCTGCAGCTGCCTGTGTTTTGCTACTATTTATTCATCCTCCTGATGAATTACAGGCGCTGAGCGGCAACGGGCACTTCGGCTGGGTTGCCGGGCTGCCAGGAAAGGAAGTGAAGCTGTTAGGGTTATTTATTTATTTATTTAAATGAAGCTGAGGGGAAATTCGCATTACAGGGTTTTTTGTGAGAGACCACCGCAGGAGAAAAAAAAAAGCGCCAGGCTCAGAATAAAAAGACCAGATAGAATGGACAGGACTTTACACCACAAAGGTGTAAGTTAAATTGCAGGGTTTAAGTGCTGAAAAAAAATATGGTAATTAAAAATGGTCAGCCAGATTGAGTGAATTCTTTAAAAGGTTGCATTAGCAGATTCTTCAAGGGATTGGCGTTTGTATATAGCAGCTGGCAATATACCAAACCTTAAATGCTGTCAGTGAAGGGGCAAAAAATGTTCCTGCTAATTATGTATTGTCAAAGATTAAGAACAAAAAGGTGAAACCAATTTTTTGGAACATCTCTGATTCTATGATTTTGGCATATTTTTGTTAAACTCACAATGAACAGGAATTGTATTTTGGAGAATTTACATGACATAATAATAATAATAATAATAATAATAATAATAATAACAACAACAACAACAACAACAACAACAACAACAGCAGCAGCAGCAGCAACATTTATTTATAATGAAAGCCAGGTACAAGTAACAAAGACAGACAGTAGGCAATACACTATTTCCTGTTCACAATACTGTACAATATTTCCTGTTGTTTTTTAAATTCTGTAATCTACTAATTTAACAAACAGTTTGGACTTCATCAGGTCGGGAAAGTCAGCATTAAGAGAGTTTCTTGAAGGAAACAAACAATTTGAAGAAGATTTTTAAATACAGGTAGTCCTTGACTTATGACCACAATTGAGCTCAGAGTTTGTGTTGCTAATTTGAAATTTGTTAAGTGAGTTTTGTCCAATTTTATGACTTTTCTTGCCACATTTGTTAAGGTTAAAGTTTCACTGTGATTCAACTGAATCACTGCAGTTGTTAAATTAGTAACAGGGTTGTTAAGTGAATCTGACTTGTCCACTGATTTTGCCTGTCACAAAAGATTATCAGTCACATGACACTGCACCTATTATAAATATGAATTAGTTGATAAGTATCTGAATTTTGATTGTGTAAATTGGAGTGAAATTCAAAATTTTTCTCTACCAATTCAGTGGGGATGACTTGGTGGGCATGGCAGGGAAGGATACTGCAAAGTCTCCATTCCCACCCCACTCTAGGGCCAGCCAGAGGTGGTATTTGTTATTCTCTGAACTACTCAACATTTCTGCTACCAGTTCTCCAGAACCTGTCGAACATGCTGAATTTCACTCCTAATGTAAATATGAACCAGTTGTCAAGCATTTTGAGTGTAAATCATGTGACCATGTGGATGCTGCAATAGTCATAAATTTGAAAAATGGTCTAGTAAATCTTTTCAAATTTTTGTCACTAAACAAACTCTTGGAAGTCAAAGACTATCTTATATCTTTAATGTTTATTATGACTATCTAGGCAGACTGGAAATATTTTCTATTTTCCATATAACTATTTCCTGAGAAATCTGGATACATTTATTCAGCAGTCCAATCATAGTAAAATTATCAAATTAATCGCTGCTAATTGACTCTTCCAAGACTCAATTCACTAGATCGTGCTTTGATTTCCAAGCAGTGTGCATACAATATTAGACTTGAAAATGAAATCATCTTGTATGCAAATAGTTGATCTTCCTGTTTTAAAAATTGCAATTAATTTTCTTTACTTTAGAAAGTATATTTATTTGAGTACACTCTTTACTAGTGTATGTTGCTAAAAGCAGTTTGAAAATAAGCATGTTTTCTGTAGGCGTCATTGTTCAATTTAAAAAAAAAGATTGTCAGAAATAGCTTAACACATGCATATAAAAAAGTAAATTGCTTTTCTCTTTTTTTCTAGAAACTTTTCACTTGAGCATTATTAAACCAGTATTTACTTATTTTCTAATTAGCAGAAAAGTTTTTAATGCTTTTAAAAGGACAAGTAAATAATGTATCAAAATGTTAAAAATATGGTTCATTTTAGTCAAAGCCAGATTAAAGATGTATTGCATTGACAAAGAGGACAGTTCCACATTGAAAATTATTTTTTATTAATTTATTCAGTTTCCCAGAAGTGCAAATATCAAAATGAAAAAATATTGATCTACTTAATTGTGTTACTTTTTTTTCTAATTAATAATGAAAAAATCTGGAAAATTGGAATAATGCAGAAGAGTATTTATTTGAAAACCATGTTATAGTTGCTCACTTAAAATGAATGCATAAAAAAGCTAAGCGAAAACCCTTATGTAGAAGTTTTCCAGTCAAAACCTAGACCTTTAAAAGTGTTGAAGCATAGGATAATCATTCTTTCTTTATAAAAAGCATTATGAACATATTTATAGATGCATAAAATCATATCTATATGAGATAGAAGATGGACATGAGATGTAGTGAAATGATTTTTATTTTTAATTCATTGTGTAAATGTGAACTATCTGTTGATTTAATTTATCTCCTAATGTTGTAAACATGAAATGATGTACAACATATAAATGATGCCAAGATCCTTCAAGGAGATGTTAAATACAGTACATATTTAATTAAACACTATTTTGTTTTGAATTAGGTGAAACAAAACTACATAGAAACATTTTAAATAATGTTTTAAAGTTTTAACAAAATAGACTTTGTGAAGTTAGTAATTTTATAATTTTCACTAATTACATTAATTAAGTGAGAAAAACATTTATCATAATTTCAAACTATGGAGTGAGAAAACAGATTTTTAACATTGATCAAAGTATATTTATTTTTATAAATAATTAAATATAGTGAACATATCCAATAGTTCCTTTTTTCCCATAACAACAAAGCTGTGAGGTTGGCTGGGCTGAGAGAGGGTGACTGGCCCAGAGTTACTCAGCCAACTTTCATGCCTAAATTGGGAGTAGAATTCACAGGTTTGCAATCTAGTGCCTTAACCACTGGACCAAAGTGGATATAGGCAGGTTCTTTAAAATTAAATGTTGTTAGAGGGTTTTGCTTACCATTGCTACTCCCTATATGTGTTGATTTACATATAATATAAGGCTTTGTATCTTTAAAAGGTACATCCACTTACAGAGTGTTTTGCAAAGTATACAGTAGGGCTGTGCAAAGACTTTGTAAGAAGTCCTTTAGAATGCATGGGAAAGTTTTATAATGATTAAAGCAGCTGCATCATTTCCCAGGTTTATATAGTACTTCAGAAGCTGCTCTTGGCTGCTTCCACATACATATTTATGGCAGAGCCTGGAAAAGGCAAAACTGCTTTAATTCTTTAGAAATTGGCACTTCATATGCACTCTTCCACATTCTGAAGTACTCCTTTTGAAGGATTTGCATAGATGTAATGCATAGTTAAAAAGGGATGGAGTTAGGTTAACATTTCAGAGAATGCAGACCCCTGTGCTAATGGTTCATTGTGATTGAGCACAAGAAAATTAATAAAAGAATACATGGCAAATTTAAAAAAAACCAAATATTTAATGAGTTGCTATTATTATTTTAATAAAATACATTTGATTTAAGGAACAAAGAATATGATAATTTGAGAACATTTATTTTGGGCAACTAAGATTTGTATAAATAGTGCTGTCTGAAACGTATTGCTCTGAACTTCCTCTCAACCAATTGAAGACAAAACTATAAATTTTCCAGTCCAATTGTTGCCTTATCTTTCTCCCCTCATTCCTTCTTTCCCAAGAAAAAACTTCAGAAGTATCAGTGAGAGTGAAAGGGATGGATGCAATTTTGTATCTCTTCCAGTACTTGCCAGCAATGAACAGCATAATGTATTTGGATAGTTACTTAAGTATAGAAAGTTTATCTTTTGTAGTAAAAGTTGTCTGTATTTTATAAACATTGTTGTCAATCATAAATGCAAGTTAAAAATATTTGTTGCTTAATTATATTAAACACCTAAGAAATCTGAGGATGAAAAAGTTCTAATTTCACATTTCTACCTCTTAAACAAGTATCTTACAGAATTATGCCAAATTACGCCAATATAAAAATATTAATGGTTTCCATTTGTAAACATTTGAAAATATTGATAAGTTTCTAATTGTTCTGGATATTTTAAAGTTCATGACAGTAATGAGAGGGAAATTCTTCCATGTTCTTAATTTATGTTTATGTTACCTGTAGGTATGACTTCATAAGGGATTAAAAACAGGCAAGTTCTGGCAGGACTGGTATAATTATTTTTTTCTTCATTTCCCCCAGAGACAATAGTAATTGATCCATTTCCCAACTTTGTATTGAAAGTCATGGACTTTAATTTATAATGAATTTTGTTTGTGTCTTCAGAGTGTTCTATCAGCAATCACAAGTGAAACAATGTAGTTAATTTTATTGGTACATATTATGCATATAATTGTGTGGTTGGATTTCTTTAAATCATTTTGAGAATATAATCAATAATAGATTCTGAAATAAAGGTCTGTCTTTTTTTGTTGTTGTTAAAGTGAATCTTCTGTTTCCCTTACTCAAAAGCAATAAGCATCAGACTTTTTTTTGCCAGTCTTGAGGATAAATACAATACTGTAGCTCTTTATTAATCTCCAGAGTGTAGAAGAAAATCTAAGACTAACAACGTGGCCTTCTGAGGCTGTTTGATTAGCCTAAAAGTTATTAAATATTTGGGAGAGAGCATGAATTTGATCCGGCCTTGTATTCCATTTCATAAGAGCAGGAAAAGTTAAGAAAACATTTAGACACTAAGGAAAGGTGGGGGAGAATATTTAATCTCCTGCCTTTGATTTTTGTTGTTCTTTCTAATTGTTTACAGCTACACGATAAATGCACATTCCAAAATTTTAAAACACAAAATTTCCATATACAGTAATTTGTTACATGGAAGACTTGGATTCAAAGTACTCCATTAAAATAAATCATTATTCTTTTTAGCTTGACACCTGAGTTGTGTTCTCTTCTAAGGATGCATATACCTCGATGAAGGCCAATCTTATGCAATAATATATTATATTAGTTTTAAAATGCCAAACAGATTTTGTGTACTTTTGTCTGGATCTGTATATTTACAATTTATTGAAACAGACCATTGACATTGTTATGTAATAATACACATCTTAGTTTTGGGGGAGGAAAACAAGGAAAAAAAGCCTCTGCCTTCCAGCAATTTGCCAAACAGCAAACAGCAAACATCACAGATGATATACACTATTTGGTGTGTATCTCTGTTCATGTGTGCCTGATCCATACAAATAGCAAAGAATTGGGAAAATGTACATTATGGCAGTATATTAATGCTACTGCAGTGCAAACATGACTAAGTCGGGCTTAATTCAGCTACCTTATCTTCATAATAAAGCAGGACACTGTTACATTTCAGATTATACTTTAACAGATCTTTAAAACTGATTTGGCTTTCTAGAAGTATACATTATTCTCTATTATTTAAAAGAAGATACTGGGCCCTGGGCCTCTTTAGATCAAGCATTTATTTTAAAAAGCTGCTTCATTTTGTTAAGATATCTAGGAAAATATTAAAGCAGTTTAAAAAAAATAAGTCTAATGATTTGGACATTCCATAGACATTTATAGTTATTATTTACCTCCTTGCATCCAGATTCAGCAACTGATTAGCACAAGAAAATAAAATTCTGCCTCTCCCTACACTTTAGTTTAACTTTCATTTTAGCAACTGGCTTGCTTTGCAGCCTCTCAGCTGAAAATTGGGAAGTTGATAATGAGTTGCTTGGCTTAACAGGCTCTTTTCTGTTTGCTGCAAGAAGGTAAATTGCTGGGAAGCAGAGGTGAAAGGGTATAACGCACCCAAGTTTTCACCCTCTTGGGGAGTAAAAATGTGCATCTTATACTCCGAAAAATATGGTACTGATTATAGTTCACAAGCTCCCATCTGCAGATGGGAGTTTGAAACTATTGGAGAAGGCAGACATCTTGTCTGTCCCTCACTCTTATCCATGCAATATTTGTTTGTTTGTTTATTTATTTATTTATTTAATTTGTATGCCGCCCTTCTCCGTAGACTCGGGGCGGCTTACAACAGCAATAGAACAATTCATAACAAATCTAATAATTTAAAAACATTTTTAAAACCCCATTATTAATCAGTCATACATACAAACATACCATACATAAATTGTATAGGCCCGGGGGAGATATCTCAATTCCTTCATGCCTGGCAGCAAAGGTGGGTTTTAAGGAGTTTACGGAAGGCAAGTTCTATTCTCCAGAGAGTCATGGCTGCCACAGAGAAGGCTCTTCCCCTGGGGCCCGCCAAACGACATTGTTTAGTCGACGGGACCCGGAGAAGGCCAACTCTGTGGGACCTAATCGGTCGCTGGGATTTGTGCGGCAGAAGGCGGTCCCAGAGATATTCTGGTGCGATGCCATGAAGGGCTTTATAGGTCATAACCAACACTTTGAATTGTGACCGGAAATTGATCGGCAACCAATGCAGACTGCGGAGTGTTGGTGTGACATAGGCATACCTGGGGAAGCCCATGATTGCTCTCGCAGCTGCATTCTGCATGATCTGAAGTTTCCAAACACTTTTCAAAGGTAGCCCCATGTAGAGAGCGTTACAGTAGTCGAGCCTCGAGGTGATGAGGGCATGAGTGAGTGTGAGCAGTGAATCCCGGTCCAGATAGGGCCGCAACTGGTGCACCAGGCGAACCTGGGCAAATGTCCCCCTCGCCACAGCTGAAAGATGTTTCTCTAATGTGAGCTGTGGATTGAGGAGGACGCCAAAGTTGCGGACCCTCTCTGAGGGGATCAATAATCCCCCCCTGGGTTATGGACGGACAGATAGGATTGTCCTTGGGAGGCAGAACCCACAGCCACTCCGTCTTATCCGGATTGAGTTTGAGTCTGTTGGCACCCATCCAGACCCCAACAGCCTCCAGGGGCTGGCTCATCATTTCCACTGCTTCGTTGACTGGACATTTATTTGAAGTCAACAGCATTGTTATCTTAAGTGAATGCTCACATAGATATCATGTAGACTTTGAAAATGATAGGATTCTGTGCTATTTTTGCCTCTATCTCCTTTTTTTCTCCTGATATCCTTAGTTGTTCAGTCATGTGGCTTAGCTCTAAATATCATAATACTGACTGATATTTTACTACATGTAAGCCACAAAATACATCAACATTAAGATATACAGTATCTTAAGTTAATTATGAAATGAGGAAAAACTCAGTCACATTTTAAAAGAATTTTCTAACTATAAATTAATATCTTGTAGAAATAATGTGTTCAAACCGTCCTGGAACAGTTAATTATAATGTATTTTCTATGAATTATTTCTGGGTGTGTAATATCAATTATTATAGTAGCAATGCCAAAAATAAATGCCTTTTTCCCCCTCCACAAATAGAAGGTTCACTATGAGGCAAGGTGGATGGAGAAAACGAGCCAGTGACAGAGATGGCTGGGGGACATGGGTAAGCACATGCAGTAAAGCTTTTAACTAATTAAATAAATATATTTTGAGGGAGAATTAAATATTTTGTACTACTTTAAAATAATTATTTTATTAATAAAATATATTCACCATTGCCGTGCCAAAGAAGTAAAGTCGTGCTTTAAACTTCAGATAGGATTGAAAATCATTCTTTCTGATATTCAGAAGTAACTTTTAAAATAGTTTTTTTATATCTTTATAGACAAACAGACATAGAATACATAATTAATCCATAAGTGCATCATCTGAGAATTAACTTAAGGGTGACATATAAGACTTATAAATACATGATGTTCTGACCCAGCCTTAGCAGAAGGCTGGGTCAGATTTAAGTTTTGTGAATTAATTGCATTCACCCACCAAAAGGTCCAGGCAATAGTCCTTCAAGGATTAATTGCAGTACAGAATTGATCAGTTCCTTGCACGAGCTCCCAGCCAAAGGCTGAAAATTAAGTTCTGTTTAGCAGTCTTGGTGACACAAAACACAATGAACAAAATCTTCAGAAATATAAACCGTTGTCTCCTACGACAACCATTCCCCTTTCCTTCCATTTATTTTCCAGCCATGTAGTATGCCTTGCTTCCTGAGTGACTCTTTGTCCTCCGTTGCTCACCTCCTCTAACTGTTCTCTGCATATGTGCACCTGGAACAGGCCCCAGCTGTTCTTCCTCCTCACTCATATCAGCCTCCAAAGGCAGCTCCCTCTTCTCTGGCTGGGAAATGTCGGATGGCCCTGGCTCTATCTCTGTGTCTGACATAAAGCATCCATCAGAACCTTCCCCAGACTCCAGCACTGGCCCAGGCTCCTTCCCAACCTCCTCATTGTCCAAGTCTGCCACCAGCTGTTCTGGCAGCTGGTGGTCCACAACACATGAGACTTATAAAATGCACAATGCATATACAGATTAAACATGCAATATTTCCCATACAAAAAATGAAATTGATACTACTCGTTGTATGTAGGTCAGAGGCTGGGATCTCTTGTTACTCAGCAGTCATAATGTGATTTGTTTGATTTTATTAGTATGTTTTGTTACTACTTTATGTTTTCTAAAGCATAAGTTATGAATTAGAATGATGACTGTTTCACATTTACTAAGTTATTTTTCATATAATTGAAGAATCAAGTTGATAATCGGCTCCTAAAGACCCATGTTATTTCCATTCAAGGGAGGATATATGTCTGCCAAAGTCCAGAAATTGGAAAATCAGTTTCATTCAGAGGCAGCTCTGCAACATCAGAAAGATGAAAATTCATCCAGCATTTTTAGTGGAGTTGCCATCTATGTCAATGGCTTTACAGGTGATGCTTTTATTTTTATAAACTATTCAAAATGTCCTCTAGGAATATAGTTATGGCTAAGAAAAAATTAATAAAGATACTAATATATGGGTAAATGGCAAAGCTGTAAGTTTATTATGTTCTTAACCAGAATCTTCTATAACTTTGCTGAAAGAATTGGTGAACCAATTTTTGCTTACCTAAATTTCCTGAATGAAATGTTCCAGATAGCAGCATTTACTTACTCTTAATTCATTTTGATTTAGACCAGTTTAACTATATATATATATATATAATTCCAAAATGCAAACTGCAGATTCACAACTTCTTTTTTGCTTCTTACCGGAATTATGAAATGAGCAGGACTGATAGGTAACTACTTAAACAGGGTGTCCACCAAACCTGGAAAACGGGAAAATCAGGGAATTATCAGGGAAATCAGCGGTACGGTAATATCAGGGAATTAGTGAAAAAAATGGAATAAATCAGGGGGGAAAACCAAACTGTATTAAAATGTTTAAAAGTCAGGGGGAAATCATGTTAAAAAAAAAGTGGATCACACTGCCTGGCAGAGTCAAGCAAAAATGAGCATAACTGTGGCAACAACTTGCTTCCTAAGCTACCAATATTTCTCCACGGTTTAGCCATTTGCTATGATGTCATCTACAACTGCGCCTTAACTAGATCACAAGTTACAGGGAAATGTCAGGGAAATATCAGGAAATTTAAAAATGCTTTCCCCCCCTGGACACTCTGTTATATACATCTTTTACTATTTGTGTATTGTAGCCTTGATAGTAGTAGCCTGATAGTAGCCTTGATAGACACTATCACTATATTTGTGAAATGGCCAAAGAGATGCTTTGAAAAATTAGACTAAAATGTAACCCCAGTGTAATAGTTTGTTGTTACTACAGCTCTTGTGGGACTCCCAGTAAAAATATTTTAGTTAGGTTTTCAAAAACAGATGACTTGTGGGAAGATAGAAATGTCTTTCAAGCTATCATGTTATAAAAAAGAAGAAAAGTGGAATGCTGTATATTGTTACATAGTACAGCATTCTCTTTTAAATCTTCATTATATATGCTAACAGTGAATATGTCTAACAATATTTCAGAGCATGGCAACTCTGAATGTTACTGAAGCAATGAAAGAAAAAGGAAGGAAGGAATCGGCATTGTTATCTGAATTTCAAGTAAAAAATTGCAAGGAACACAGAAGAATATGCAGTATCCTGGACAAAGGGTTAGCAAGTCTATTGGAATTCTGAACAAGAATCCACCACATTATAGCATTTTAGTGTAGTTATTTTATTGAGTAGGGAATAAATAATACCTATTAAAATAAATATTAAAAGTAACCTAATGAAAAACAGTTGTGGCAACTATTCAAAATTAGTATTTTATTGAGGAAGGTAGAATTGGGAAATCTGTATCTATGTGGATATTTTAATAGAATAGAATTCTTTATAGGCCAAGTGTGAATTGACACACAAGGAATTTGTCTTTGGTGCATATGCTCTCAGTGTACATAAAAAGATGTAGATACATTCATCAAGAATCATAATGTACAACAATGATAGACATAGAGTACAAATAAGCAATCAAATCATACTGGGAAATAATGTAAATCGTAAGGATATAAGCGACAAAGTTTTAATCATGCAGTCATAAGTGAGAGGATATGGATAGGAACAATGAGAAGAGTAACAGGAATGCAGACTTAGTGAATAGTTTGACAGTTTTGAGGGAATTATTTGTTTAGCAGAGTAATGGTGTTTGGGGAAAACTGTTCTTGTGTCTAGTTGTTCTGGTTTGCAGTACTCTATAGCATTATTTTGAAACAATTTATGTCCAGGATGTGAGGGGGCTGTAACTATTTTCACATCCCTTTTTTTGACTCGTGCAGTATACAGACCCTCAATGGAAGGCAAGCAGTAAGTTATAGAGGTTATTTTGACATATTTTGATATATTTATCAATAAACTACAGCAGTGATGGTGAAACCTTTGGCTCATGTGCCAAAAGGGTGCATGCACATTAGCGCATGCACATGTCTACACCCATGCCCTCCCTCTGCATGTGGCACAACCCCTGCACTGCCCTCTGCGCATGCACACAACCTTCCATGCTGCCTCCCCCTCAGAGCATGCACAGAGGCCTCATTGTAGCCTCCGGACTCCTGAAGCCTGGGGACAGCGAAAAATGGGTCAACCAGAAATTAGGAAATGAATTTCCGGTTGGCCCTCTGGACCATTTTTTGCTGTCCCCAGGATTCAGGAGGCTCTCCTGAAGCTTGGGGAGAGCGTAAACAGCCGAAAAGAAGGCTGAAAGTCAGCTGGTGTGCTGGAGCTAACATAGGGCAACGCTGTACATGCCCTCAGATATGGCTCCTTGTGCCATAGGTTCACCATCTCTGAACTATAGCATATATTCTACTTTATCTGTAACATTTTGTTAGATGAATAACTGCTCTTAATTCTAAACCATAATGCTAGGTTTTTCAGTTTATGATTTTTTAAAATAATACCTTTACATACCTTATATTTTTATTACAGATCCTTCTGCTGATGAATTGAGGCGACTAATGATGTTGCATGGAGGACAATATCATATATACTATTCTAGATCCAAAACAACGCACATTATTGCTACAAATCTTCCAAATGCCAAAATAAAGGAACTAAAGGGAGAAAAAGTTGTTCGACCAGATTGGATAGTAGATAGGTAAATATTAGAGAATTGTGAGCAGATTGATAATCCCATTTGAATATTCTGAATATGTGTTTTATAATTTCATTTAAAAATACCACAGGCATTCTAAAAAACTGATATTATTTTAAAGAATTATATTAAATGTTTTCAGTTTTTATCGTTGAATGATCTTATTCTCATTAGTGATACCATTAGTGACTCTGATAGCACCAATCAGATCCAGTGGAAATTTCAAAACATTAAAAGGACAGACAATTAAATAGAAAGCATTACATAATATGCATATTGTATTTAAACATAAAAATAATTTCCTTATTTTTGCTTTAACTCATATGCATTAAACTTTATTAGATTATTTTACAGTTATTAAAAATAAGCAATTCTGCTGCAGTATTTTGAATTATACTATCATCAAAAAAATAATTTGCACTGAGACTGTCCCCAATGTAGCAGATAAGGTTGCACCATTCCCATAGAAACCTAATCACAAACACTAACGTTATCTCTTTTTTTAAACTGGGTAATGTGATCCTTCTGCAATTTTCTTAATTGCAAATGGATTGGCTTTTGAATCTTTGCCAAATTTCTTGTTAGTGTAAATGCAAGTTAAATGGAAAGTACATCTAAAAGAATAATGGATAACTGTTATTATAATATTCTAGTTCATTTTCCCAAATCAACCTGATTATTCTCTTTTTCTGTATAACAGAATGTTTGCTACTTTTATCACAGTATAATACTTCAGAATAATCTGGGATTATAAATACAAATTGTGTAATAACTTGTACTTGAGTCATTTAACATTAACAACATAAATAAAACATTTAAAATAATTACAGTAAATACAATTAGAAGAAATGTATTTCATTATGTGATTTTCATACTGATCTTGTAAGATGTCATAAAAAGCAAATAAATTGAAAAAAATCATAACAGGTCAATGTGGAAAAACCTTATGTGTTGTTATTTCCCTTGTTTAAAAATAAATTGAAACTTTTTTAGATACAGTGATACCTTGTCTTACAAACACCTTGTCATACAAACTTTTCGAGATACAAACCCGGGGTTTAATATTTTTTTGCCTCTTCTTACAAACTATTTTCACCTTACAAACCCGCCGCCGCCGCTGGGATGCCCCGCCTCCGGACTTCCGTTGTCAGCGAAGCACCCGTTTTTACACTGCTGGGATTCCCCAGCAGGGAAATCCCAGCAGCGCAAAAACGGGCGCTTTGCTGGCAACGGAAGTCTGGAGATGGGGTTTCCCAGCGAGGGGAGCCTCAGTGAAATCGCAGCATCGCAAAAACACACAGGTCCAGAAGTGGGGTTTCGAGGACTTCGGTGTTTTTGCAATGCTGCGATTTCACTGATGCTCCCTTCACTGGGAAACCTCACCTCCGGACTTCCGTTGCCAGCGAAGCGCTTGTTTTTGCGATACTGAGATTCCCCTGGTGGGATTCCCCTGCAGCATCGCAAAAACACAGAAGTCCGGAGATGGGGTTTCCCATGGAAGGGAGCCTAAGGGGAATCCCAGCAGCACAAAAATGGGTGCTTCGGCTGGCAAAAGGGGTGAATTTGGGGCTTGCACGCATTAATCGCTTTTACATTGATTCCTATGGGAAACATTGTTTTGTCTTACAAACCTTTCACCTTAAGAACCTTGTCTGGGAACCAATTAAGTTTGTAAGACAAGGTTAGAAGGTGAACTGTACTTGATTAGAAGAGATTCAGTGCCTTAATCATTTGGAGAGAATGTCTGTGGTGGAGCACCTTTGTTTCCACTTTCACTCACTCTTCAACCTCTGATAGATCATAAGACTAAGGGATAGGAACACAGAAGAAGAAGTAAGCAGTTCTCTTAGCATTCCTGTCCTCATCTGGCTGTCATCATATAAAGAATTAAATGCCACAAATCTTAAAACTGGCTACTTGCCTCTTCCATTTTTTAAACTGCAACGTTCAGAATTTAGACATATTTTTACTTAGCACCAATTTGACTTGTATAGTTTCCTTGAAGAGTTTTTAGTTGCATTGTGCCTCTTTTTTTCTTTTAACTTATGCAAGTGCAAACAAATTGCTAAATTAGCATCTTCATTGTATACACAAAGATTTTTGTTTCTCAAGGCATAACCACAAGTGAAACAATTTTGATACATTTTCAAAAGCTATTTCAATAAATGTGTAAGAAAATACTTCCTAGTCAGATGAAGTGTGTTGAAATCTTGGGTATTTCTAAAGTGTATAAAAGAAATAACATGAGTAATTAGAAAATGTAATGCCACTTAAAGTCAATTAAATGTCTAAATATGTTTTTGAAAGTAAGAAAAATTGAATATAGATTCTAATACCCTGTTTCCCCGATTGTAAGACGTATCGGGGGTTTCAGGGGGGTCGGCTAATATAAGCCGTACCCCGAAAGTAAGACATATGACTTACTTTCGGGGAAACACGGGGGTATTGCCGGCGGGGGAGCCCGATGACGTCGCTTCCAAGCTCCCCGCGCGCCCCTCGCCTTCGCCTCGCCGCAGCGCCACCGCCTCTTCCCCGGCTTGGCAAAGCGAAGGACAGCGCTGGTCCGAAGCGAGCCGAACGGGCGGCGGCTTGCAGTGAAGGCGCTCGTCGCAGCAAACGAGTCCTGCCGAGGCTCGGCTGCAAGCGGCCAGCGAGGCCGACCAACTCCGAGGCGAGCGGCCGGAGCTGCGCCCTCCTTCGCCTGCCTCCTTTCCGGCAAGCAGGTGGGGCTGCCCAACTGCGCAGAGCGGCTCCTCCCCTCCAGACACACGCTTCCCCGACACGCGTCTGTGGCTCCATGCGTGCACGCCGCTTGGAGCCCTGAGGTTGAACTTGGAAAAGGGCTCACGAGGCTCCTGTCCCGCGGCTGCCCTTCTGGACTCTGGGGAGATGCCTTCGGGAACGCGACCCTTTCAATTTTTTTCCAATGTAAGACATACCCCGAAAGTAAGACGTAGTGGGGCTTTTGGGGGTAAAAAGAAAGTAAGACACTGTCTTACTTTCGGGGAAACACGGTATATCCTTTATATATGCACACTTAAAAAGGCTTTCAGAACAGGGAAATACTCCACTGTATATAAAAACAATTTTTTCATGAAGTTTTTGAGCAATTAAAATTATAATATTCTGTTACAGCATAAAGGCTGGACGACTCCTTTCATATATTCCTTATCAGCTTTACACAAAACAGACGAGTATTCAGAAAGGCCTCTGGTTTAATACTATATGCAAGCCTGAAGATTCAGTTCCAGGTCCTAGCAATATCTCTGTGGGGCTCAACAGGGTGTAAGTAATTATTTTGATTTAATAATTGAAATTAAGTTAAGGTTGAAAAATGTTGATGAGTTTATGTTGATAATGCATATTCAATTATTTGAAGATCTCAAAGTATACCTCACATTATAGTTTGAAATACAATGGAATTAAGTCTGAAACCCAATGCGTTGTAATGGTTAAAGTGTTCCTGTAGTAGAGAGACCTAGATTCAAGTGTACCCTCAGCTGTAGAAGTTCATGGGAATCATTCTTTTCCATCCTATCCCAGAGTTGTTAGGGATGGGGGGGTGGGAGGTGGATGGAGTATTGTAAATGCTGCTTTCATCTCTGATCAAAAAGCCAGAAACCAATCTAATAAATAAGATAAAAATAATTACTTTTTTGTTTTCATTAATTTTTTTTAGATAATTATAAATAACAATGTCATATTAAAACCGAATTTCATACATACATACAAACATACATACATACACACACACATATATATGTTCTTTGCACTAGTATAGATATGTTGCAGTGCTCTTGCATGTTCCATTCACCTTGGTGTATAATATGAAGACGTGCTGGCTACATGACCACGGAAACGTCTTCGGACGATGCTGGCTTCCTCCGCTAACAAATGGAGACCAGCGCATCGCCCTAGTGTCTTCATTTCTGACTGGACAGGATAAACCTTTATCTTTTACTTCATACCTTGATTTCTACAAACCATTAAAAACTGTTTAGTCATCCATGCCCTGGTCATGATATCTCTTGTTAATTTCTCTGCTATTTAGAAACTATGTATTATTTATTAAACTTATACCCTATCTCAGTCAAAAGAGTTTCACATTATGTGTTTTCACGTATGAAAACACATAACTGGCAAGAAAGAAGGAAGGAAGGAAGGAAAGGAAGAAAGAAAGAAAGATGATAGATAGATAGATAGATAGATAGATAGATAGATAGATAGATAGATAGATAGATAACAATAGCATTTAGGCTTGTATACCGGTTCATATTTAAGCATACAGAATCAACATATTGTCCCCAACAATCTGGGTCCCCATTTTACTGACCTCAGAAGGATGGAATGCTGAATAAACCTTGAGCCATCTATCTATCTGTAGGGAGGTGGGTGAGTGAGTGGATGGAAGGGCAGAAGTATGGACAGACAATGAAATCAGTTTTCAGAAACTTCCTGAAAGACAACAGGGAACAAGACTGATCTCCAAAGGAAGGCCATTCCAAAGTAGTGGTGCTGCCGAAGAAAAACAGTGCTAATTAGTCTAAACTAATAGAACTGGGGGACCACTAGCAACTTTCTATGAGATACAAACTGGATCAATTTTGATTAGAGTAGGCAATTCAGCAAGTTTGGGTGTCAGATAATGAAGAGCTTTACTGTATAATTCAATACCAATAACTTGGGTGTGACAAGTGCGCCCTACTCAATTTCGCTGACTCACCAAGACTACCTGACCAAGACAGCCAACCTGATTTTGGAAGGTCAGGCAGTCCCAGAGAGCCTGAAGGAGCACGAGATCGTGTCTCTAATGGATTTTTATCAGCGCAAAGCTTTTGCAAATGGATGAAAGGCTTTGGGGGAGGGATCTCATGCTGCTTTAGGCATTCAGTCCTTTTGCAAAAGTTTTTGGTGTGGAAAAGCCTGAAGGAGCGTGAAGCCACTTCCAAAAGGTTTTTCCCTTGTGTGAGTGAAATACGTGCACATGCACAGCCCATCACTTGCATGACCCATTTCCCCCTCTCCCCCTCCAGCCGGGTTGCTAAGCCATAAAGGTTGGAGACCACTTCACTAAACCATAATATCATATGTTTGATTTGGGCTTAATGCGTAATTTGAGACACTTTAGTTTGTAAGCTATCATAATGGCTGTATAGAATCAGGCAGTCCAAGGATGAGTGAATAATGATGAAACCAGATATAAAGATACAAATTCATAGAAGTAGGATATGCATTACAATGTCAGCATTTTGATTTGCCATAGCTACTGGTAATCTTAACACAGTCTACTTAGACATATCATATTTCCCATTTTTCTTCTTTATTCCTTTTTCATTTAGTCTCCCATACACTCCACTTCTTAGTACAGTATTTCCCTTTTATCTTCACATTCTCTTATTTTTCTTAATTTTATAATTATTATATCTGTTCTGCCTTAAGATCCTATCTAATCCCTTCTCTTTTCCTTTCCCCTTATCCTGTTTGAACCTACTCTCTTCCCCTTTTCATTTCTTTAATTGAAATTTTAATTTCAGAATTTTTTTCTTTAATGCTGAGTCCTTTTATTTCTTTCATGGTTTCTTTATTCTCTTGGGTGTATTCCAGAATATTTTCTGATTCATCAAGCTTAAATAGTCCATGTGCCATTTTAATCATTTATTTCAGTTCATTCATCATTTCAATTACTTCCTGGGACATTTTGTTATTTCCACAATGTTCTAACTTCATTTTAAAGTTCTGCAAATCTACCACCTGTTGCCTGGATCGAAGCTCTCAAAACCAAACAAGTCCTCCCTAAGATTTTGCACAACTTGTAATTCAAGGACACTACGGTATTTAAAAAACAAAGGTGTTATTTGTTGCACTTTTTTTCCTGCCAGTAGATGTCTCACTCCGCAACTCCAATCCACAGAACTACAAAGAGAAAATAAAAAACTCTCCAAATAAGTCTATGTTTTAAACTTTGTTTTGCATTTTTCTGTGTTCCCCTTTTAATACTCCAAATTTAATATTACTTCCAGTCTTCTTAAACAACTGCTTACTTTTTGATTTTTTCTCAAAATGCTTTAATAGTCTCAATCTCCATTTTGGGCTTGTGTTTAAAAATCAGCTATTCTTCTCTGGGATAAGTTCCAAGTTCTTTAAACAATTTTTTTCTTTAATATATATTGGCCAATCACTTACATGATGTCGATACTCCACTCAGTTCACTATTCCTGCATAAATCTTATTCCAGTTGCCCCAGCACATGGCCACTATCCCCCACCCCCATTGGTTCAGAGAGCTTTATCTGTGACCTTTGAGGGATTTGCCTATTACTCTTGGTCTTCAGAGATGCCTTTCCTTCTTCTTTGTCCTTCCAGGACAGATTTTGATCTGAAGATTCCGGGTTTGTCAGCCTGGAATTTCGCTGGATTCATCAGAGCTAGTTATTTCCAGACAGTATTGCTGTGATGCTTCCGGTCTTCCGATTTAATAAGATTATTGGTATTTCATTAGGTAAAACTGAAACTCCTCAGAAAATAATTTGTTACTCTAAAACAGTGGTTCTCAACCTGGGGATCGGGACCCTTTGAGGGTTGAATATCATTTCACAGGGGTCACCTAAGGCCATGTGTAAAGACAAATTTCCCATGGTGTTAGGAACTAAAGCTTCTATTGTGGCGCATTGGAACATATTTTTACAATCCGACCAATCAGACATTTACAGTGGAAATGTCCCTCTGACCTTTCTGTCAATCAGCTTAAAGCTCTGTTGGGAGAATTGATGCTGGACTTATGTTTGGGGGTCACCACAACATGAGGAACTGTATTAAGGGGTCGCAGCATTAGAAAGGTTGAGAACCATTGCTCTAAAGTGTTTCAGGCTTATGATATTTCCTTAGGAAGATGTAAAGCTCCTTTGTCATTGACTCAAGTGGGGCACAACTATAGATAAAAACTTTAAATATACAAACAAGAAATACAAAAAAATATAGACATTTATATTAAGAAATAAATCATATAAACTTCCTGACGGTCAGAGCGATCAACCAGTGGAACAGCCTGCCAGCGGAGGTTGTGAACTCCCGAACTCTGGACATTTTCAAGAGGAGATTGGACTGTCATTTGGCAGGGGTGCTGTAGGATTTCATGCTTAGGCAGGGGGTTGGACTTGATGACCTTCAAGATCCCTTTCAACTCTAATTAATTAATTAATAAAAATAAACTCCTTGGTGAGAAGAGATAAATATGGCAACCTCAACAATTAAGCCATCTAAACAAATCTATATTTCCCTGTAGTCTCAGACCTGATAACATAATCAGGTCTTGTTGACCAAAAAAAATGGAACTAATTTAATTTGGGGGGGGAGGAATGTTCCATAAGATAAGTACCATGACAAAGAAAGCACAACTCCTAGGACCCACCAAATGTAGCTCTAGCTGATGTACCCCCAGCATATCATCTCTGCCAGATCTAGTAGGACAAGCTGAAATAATCAGGGAGAGACAGGCTCTCAGATAGCCTAGCCCTTGCCATGAAGGGACTAAGATTAAAACCAGTACAGTACTTTTTATTGGACCTGAAAACAAATTGACAATCAATGCAGCTTGCAAAACAGAAAAGTAATCTGACTGTTGTAGGAGCGATGTAATCGCTTGCGCTGCTGCATTCTGTACCAGTTGAAGTTTTTGGATACTCCTCAAGGACAACATCTTGTAGGCCACATTGCAGTAGGCCAATCTGGAGGTGATTAAAGCATGAGTAACTAAGCAGGGTCTGCCAGTCATGGAATGAGCCTAGTGGTGCACAGGATGAAGCTATCGAAGGCCCTCCTGGCCATGACTGCCACATGCTCATTGCCCAGGCTTCACAACCTCCATTGCATTATTTAATTGACCAAGGATGGAGATATATAATTTGGTATTTCTTTAAGATATAGCAACAATCCCCTACCCCAAGAAGAATTCATCACTGCCAGAGTTCACTCACACAACAACCCTCAGGCTCTTTCTTTCACAGAGCCAGGCAGGGCATGGAATTAAAGGTAACTGGGCTCACAATTCTAAGGACCCATCCATTTTCTCAGGTTCAACAGATTCAAAACATTGCCAGATAACTGAGTAAGACTCTTTTCCAAACATCTCTTCTAGACCTGTGACAAGATCAGAGTCCAACTGGGAGTGAATCTGAGCAATTTTATCCACAAATTTGCAATTTCTTCCACACAACCTGCAAAAGATTAGAGTTAATTCCTAATGAGGATCCATATCTAAAACAGCTACAGGGAAACAATCTGCAGATGCAATAAGAATGGAGAAGTATTGCTGCTTTGCTACCCTTACTGCTGCAATGTAAATCTTAATACAGTAGTAGCTCTCACCCATGTTCAATTGAGCCCATCCTTTGTTGAATGCTTTTCCTTATATTTTATTTACTTATGCCAGGATACTGGAAAAGATCTCTAATTTAGGTTTAGAGAATACACCAAATAATTAAATCTTGAACTTACTTTCTTTAATTTATAGCATATGACAGTTCAGGGAATAGAATAGTATCTGTCAAATGTCTATTTAGCAATAGACTGGGTACTCTTAGATCTGAATGTATCAAGTAACTAGGTATACCAGTGAGCTTGCATATCATCAGAATTCTTGGAATCAAAATATAGGCTTGTAAGATTTTTAATGTCAGTGCTGCTAACATTTTCTGTAATATTCCACGATGAAAGAAAATGTGTACAGTATAATGTACAGATATTGAAAGCATGAAGATGTATAACAAAATTAAACTATTTGGAAAATGCCTCAAATGTAGAAAATATTATACAAGTTCTCTGAGTATAGTTATTAGACTTCATATAAAAGTATAATAATAATAATAATAATAATTTATTAGACTTGTATGCCACCCCTCTACAAAGACTCTGGATGGCTAAAGTAATACAACAAAAAGGAGAAATCATTTGTCTTATGTATTTGTTTTATCCATGTTCTTGATTTTAGAAATAGACTTGAAAAGAAGCATGAAGGAGAAAATGAAATGAAAACAAATGGAGTGAGTAAATCAAAGAAAGAAGCTGAAACTGCAAGATTGTTGGAGTTGGAGCAAACTCTTTCCAGAAGCAAACAGAACGGAATACATCAGAGAGACAACTTTTCCATTTTTAATGGACATAGTCATAGTTCCAACAGTGCCTTAAAGATGCAGGATAGTTTGCTACACTTTGACAAAGGTGTTATAAGCAGATTGTCTCCTGTGCAAGAAGAATTGAAAGAAAGCACTGATTTCAGAGACTGCTCTACGCAATATTTGCAACAAAGCAACAGAAGTACTGAACTTTTAAGAAACACGCACAGGACTATGAGTAATTCATCTTTTTCATCTTTGCACAGTAATATTAAAATAAATGGTGCTCATCACTGTACTGTTCAGGGGCCTTCAAGCACAAAAAGCACTACTTCAATACCTGCTCCTAGTAAGGAAGATTATTCACCTTTTTCCAAACCTTCTAATGGCAATTTCATTTCAGATTTTTATTCTCATTCAAGATTACATCACATATCTATGTGGAAATGTGAATTTACAGAGTTTATCAACTCAATACAGAAACAAAATAATGCTAGCTTCCCAGGAAGAGAAAAGTTTAAAAAAATGAAAGCAGGACAATCTTCAGTAAATAATGCTGACTTAGGTAAAAAAAGATTATTATTTTTATTTTAAAAGTTGTCACTTATTTGTTTTTCAGTGAAATAATTGATATTCTGGTTAGCTATATTTCTCTTGGTATGATTGTTTTGGTAGGAATATAAATATTTCAGAATTGGTGTGTATAGCATAAAAAGGTAACTGAAGATAAAGTGGGATATGTTAGGCAATTTGAAGTTTTCTACAATTTGATGTTTCTTTTATATTTTACTAAAGGGTAATAAAGAATCAAGAAATAAGTTTTAAGATTAAATTTTTAATTTTACTAGAAACAATGGATAGTTGTTTAGGCAGAACTAAATTGTCTATTTACTATTCTTTTACTAGAGAGTACATCCTTCTTGAATTCAGCCAAACATCAGTGTTGCATAATGCATGTGGATATGGACTGCTTCTTTGTATCAGTTGGTATCCGAGATAGACCAGAACTAAAAGGTTTGTATTAATATCTAGATCATATGTTCATTTAAACAGACGTTCATTTTAAAAAAATTAATGTTCAAAGTCTGCATAGATACTTAATAATCAGAATAGAGCTGGAGGGGACTTTGGAGGTCTTCTACTCCAACCCCCTGCTCAAGCAGGAGACCCTATATCATTTCAGACAGGTGGCTGTCCAGTCTTTTCTTTAAAACCTCCAGTGATGCAAGAATAGATTACTTCTGGAACCACTTTGCTTCAGATAGTTTCTGTCACATGGTGAGGATTTTGCAGTCTCTTCTATAAAATAATATTGCCTTCAGGACCCACAGATGTGTTTTCTCTACTTCTACCCCTGCCATATTGAACAGCCTCCCCAAGAGATTTTGAATCTGCCAGCTTTCTAAAAAGCTATGAAAATCTGAGTTTTCCCTTTGGAATAAGCACAGACAATTAGAGATATATGTGTTTGGGGGACTTGTGAAATGTATCCTATTACATTACATTTTTTCAGTGTATGTTGCTGTTTTTATAATATTTTTTATATTTTGTTGGCAAACTCACTGGTTTGGCAGCCATATAAATTTTCTAAGTAATACTAAAATGAATAATTTATTTATATGTTTATTTATTTGTTTGTTTGTTTATTTGTTTGTTTATTTGATTTTTATGCCGCCCTTCTTCTTAGACTCGGGGTGGCTAACAACAATAATAAAACAACATATAACAAATCTAATATTTAAAATAATTAAAAGACCCTTCTTTAAAAGAACCGAACATACACTCAAACATACCATGCATAAATTGTACAGGCCTAGGGGGAAGAAGCTTACGAAAGGCGAGGAGGGTGGGGGCAATTCTGATCTCTGGGGGGAGTTGGTTCCAGAGGGTCGGGGCCGCCACAGAGAAGGCTCTTCCCCTGGGTCCTGCCAAACGACATTGTTTAGTCGACGGGACCCAGAGAAGGCCAACTCTGTGGGACTTAACTGGTTGCTGGGATCCGTGCGGCAGAAGGCGATACCGGAGATATTCTGGTCCAATGCCATGAAGGGCTTTATAAGTCATTACCTACATTTTGAATTGTGACCGGAAACTGATCGGCAACCAATGCAGACTGCGGAGTGTTGGTGTAAATGGGCATACTTAGGGAAGCCCATGATTGCTCTCGCAGCTGCATTCTGCACGATCTGGAGTTTCCAAACACTCTTCAAAGGTAGCCCCATGTAGAGAGCGTTACAGTAGTCGAACCTCGAGGTGATGAGGGCATGAGTGACTATGAGCAGTGACTCCCGGTCCAAATAGGGCCGCAACTGGTGCAACAGGCAAATCTGGGCAAATTTAGATCTATAAAACAGAAACAAACTGAATATTTTCAGTTTTGTAAAAATGGATACAGTGTGATTTATCTTACATTTTCATTGTAATCTGCAGGAAAACCAGTGGCTGTTACAAGTAACCGAGGATCAGGAAAAGCATTGTTACGTCCTGGTGCAAATCCACAACTAGAAAGGCAATATTATCACAATAAATTGTTGAAAGGCAGAACAGGTACAAATCTGTAGTTTTTGAAATTTCAAAAAGAAATACTGTTGAATTTATGGTTTGTCATTTATACTACCCAAATTACTAGTATTATAATATACTTTTAAATAAATGTTATATTTTTAAAACTATGAAAATATACTATCTATTTTGAGAAAAATTGAGGGTAGAACTCTTTTCAATTATGCTACTATCAATGAGAACGTTTCAGTTAGAAAGAAAGAAAATTCATTGTGAGAACTTCAGTAGCAATAGCCATGCTTTAGATCCGTGCTTTTCAAATAGTGGGGCGAGCCCCCCGGTGGGGCTGCAGAGTGATGCTGTGGGGGGGCAAGGAACGTGCTTTTTTTGTTGCAGGAAGTAGGGTTATTTTTCCCCTTGAACAATAGCACACAGCACAGAGCATGAGATATGAAGTACAGATAATAAACCCTTAAGAGGTTTGGAAAAATATTTAACGGGGATGAAAAGAAAGGAGGAGAGAGACGGAGATAATGAAACAAAAGTAAGTCTCCCAAAAGCTAAGATAAAGAAAAATGATGAAGCATATGTAGCCCTTGGCTTCACTGTGAATGCAGTGGGAGACGAGGAAAGACCATTATGTTTATTCTGCCTAAAAATATTGTCAGTGGACAGTATGAAGCCAGATAAATTAAGGTGTCACTTAAACATCTCAATCATACTGATAAGATGCTTGAGTTTTTTAAGTGAAAACATGCTGAATATTGCAAACATCACCCTGGTGGAAAATTGGGGAAGGGGCGCAAAATGTTTACTTATTCCTGGGGAGGGGGAGTGTAACAGAAATAATTGGATGTTTCCAGATTGATAAATTGTTGTGTCATCCATTTTATTTATTTAAAACATTTACATGGCTACTTAGCATGCATGTCATGACTCTAAACTGTGTGCATCAATAAAATCAAAGGAAAAAACAAATTGCAATTAAAACCCAAAATATCAAGAAAACAAAGCAAAAAAATTGATATACTAATGGCATACAAAGTCATTAGCATACATTCCATCTCCCAAAGTAAACAAGTTTTAAAGCCTTCCTGAAGATTGACAAGGTTGGGTCAACTGAATTTCAGTTGTCCAAAGAGCAAGCAACATTGTTTCAAAGAAGGGACCTAGAATGTGGCCATCTTGATAAACATGCAGAATTGGCAGGAAATAATCTTAGGTGGTCCTGCAAACCACCCAAGACTTGTACCACGTAGGCTTATAGGCGATTACTAGGACCCTGAATTGTACCTGAATTGTCTAAGGGAGATAGTGTAGCTTAAAGGTAGTAGAGTTTCAACATTTATAACTACCTGTACTGCATTCTGATCCAGTGTAGTTGTCAATGAAGGAATATATTGCATATGTTCATCTACAGTAAATACATTGCAGTGATCTCGCCAAAGGTAACTAAGGTATGAGAGATCCTGACCAGGCCTCCCAATTAACACAAAACTGGAATTGTACGAAGGTTCTCTTGGGCCGAGTTGCCATCTGCTTCTCAAGCAAGAACTGTAAATTCAGGAAAGTTCTGTGCACTGGATGTAACTCTTTCTAGAACTAATGATAGAAAACACTTTGATCCAGGATCAGAGAGGATCAAAACTCATAGCCACTCATTCTTGGTAGGATTAAAGCGCGTTTTTCTCCATCTTTGTCCCCCTTGGCCTCCGTACATTAGAATGAAAGCATGACAGCATCACTCAGATCTTAGAGTACTATCTCAATGAAGTATCATCATTATACTAGGGATATTCTATTGCTAGAAAATGTATATTGGATTAGACAGGAATGCAGGTGTACAATCTACACCTTACATCTATGCAAAAAAGGATGGCTGTCTTTATTATTTTTTACTATCAGTAATTACACATAAATTTGTGGCTCACCATGGACATTGACAGTTAAAAGAAAATTAAATTATAAATTACTATTAAGATGTTTATTAGGTCAATCTAAAGTGTACAAAATAGTGTACAAGCTTTTAAGCTCTGAAGAACTTTCAGAACAGCAAACAACTAGAAAAAAATTGAAAAGAAAAATGTGACTTGCCTTTAAAACATATTTCTTCTTTAATAGAAACTAGAATCAATATGCAGGTCTGCAAATCAGCCCTCTTCCTATACAACAGTAGTTCTCAACCTTTTTAATGCCGTGACCCCTTAATATAGTTCCTCATTTTGTGGTGACCCACAACCATAAGTCTAGCCCCAATTCTCCCAACAGAGCTTTAAGCTGATTGGCAGGAAGATCAGAGGGACATTCCCACTGTAAACGCCTGATTGCTCGTATTGTAAAAATATGTTTCAAGGTGCAGAATAGAATCTTTAGTTCCTAACACCATGGGAAATTTGTTTTTTCCTATGATCTTAGGTGACCCCTGTGAAACATTCATTCGACCCCTAAAGGGGCCCCGACCCCCAGGTTGAGAACCACTGTTATACAATATCTGTTGAACCTTGGATAATATAGAGAAAAATTAAGGTTCAAAGTTTTTTCCCCCTCATGTACCAAGCTATATAGAACAATGATGTTCTATATCAGCCTCCCTTAAGCTTCTTGGTACTACAAACAGGGTGGGAAGGGGGGTGAGGTTGGAGGGGAGAGCAGGTGGGCAGCCCTAGGGAGACTGCTGCGCTAGAGTGCTGTATGCTCTCATGTCTCCTGCCCATCTCTGCTTCTGCAAGGCAGAAAACTAAAAGTCTTCACCTGAACCTTTTGGGCCTGCCTCTTGGTTTCTGCGGAGACTCAGGGCGCCTGCCACACATTTGCCCTCTTCTCTGCCTCAGAAGGAATTGAGATCATGCTTCACTTTCAGGGCATGATGGTCTCCAAGCACGGCTGCTCTTGAAGGGTGTAGCAGGCAGCTCTTCCACCAGCCAGGCTTGTGCGCTACACTTCTCCACCTCCCAGCACTCCTAGCTTTCTCCTGCCTTCTGTGTCGAACCATATACAGTATTTGCATTGCTCCATTCCCCCAATGCTCCTAGCTTTCTCCTGCCTTCCATGCTGAACCGTACTTTTACATTTCTCCACAACCCCGCACTCCTAGCTTTCTCCTGCCTTCCGTGCCGAACCATATCTTTGCATTTCTCCACACACACCCAGCGCTACCTTTCTTCTGCCTTCCTGCCTTCCATGCTGAACCATATCTTTTCATTTTTCCAGCACCACCACCAGCAGCACTCCTAGCTTTCTCCTGCTTTTCATGCTGTCCCAGATCTTTGTATTTCTTCCTCCCAGCGCGTCCTAGCTTTCTCCTCCATTCTTGTCATGGAGGGGCACCTGGGGAGGTGATTGGGGAAGGCCTGCCCCCAAGCATGTACAGCAGAGACCCAAAGACCAGCTGGCCGGTGGGAGGTGGAAGCTGGGCTGGGACAATGACTGATGTGCCCACAGAGAGCGCTCTGCATGCCACAGGTTCGCCATCAGGGCTATAGAAAGCAATACAACCACAACATCACAGAATGATTTATATGTTAACACAGCTGGCACTAATTTAAATGAATTTAACCATGGATTAAACTTTTTCTGCAGAATGTGTATATCAATTACTATTACCCTATATATTAGATTCAGTATATCTTTGAATGCCAGGTGTTACGAACAAAACACTTCAGATGGTCTATTTTCATACTTTCAAATTAACTTTTTGGAAACGTTGTTAAAATTGAATGCTAGATGTTCTGATCTTTGTATATATTTTTCTATCAATAAATCTTATAGATTTTTTCCTTTGTAGAATTAGTGAGTTAAGAATATTTTTTAAAATAAGAAATCTCTAATAGCAAAATCAAGCTTCATCCATTTTTTTCCAGCATTGTAAATATAGAAGCAAGATTATAGGAAATTATATGAAAGCAATTTTATTTGATATTACTCTAATCCCATTACTGTATGATCTATTGCAAGATATGTATTTGGGATCTTCAAGACAAGAGTACAAAGAGTTATGTAAACAAAAGCTGTAATAATTGGGATGTGGGGCTTTTTGGTTTGTACCCCCCCACCCCCGTTAAGAGATGATAGTATTATACAAGCAGGGCCACATCACATATCAAAGATATTCCAGTGTTTGCTTTGTTTTTTCTGCATTTGGAACTTTTGGGGATGCTCTTTGTTTTATTTACATTGAATGTGCCTTGTTCAAAATTGAAAATGACGGAAAACTGTGTGGCCAGATTTCAGCTGTCGTATTCATGTTTTCATAGTTTTGCACTAGATCTAAATGTTTTGCTTTTACTAAATCTGGTAACAATTTATATTTTAAGGGTTGTATTTTAAGCAATAAAATAAACATTTCCAGCCAATTCTGTTGAAACTACAGATAATCCTTGAGTTACAATGGCAATTGGGATCAGGATTTCCATCACTGTGAGGCTGTCATAATGCATGACATCTCGTGACTTCACTACTTACTTACTCAAATTCAGGCAGTCCTGGTTGCTGTTACGTGGACTATTAAGACCTTCTGTGACTATGATGTGGGAAGAAGCAGAACCTCCAGGCAAGTTGGGCGGCAGGTGAAATCCCTGAGCCAACTGGGCAAGTGCTACAGGTGGGCACTAGGAATTGTTGGGCCTGCCTCAGCACAAGACATGAGGCAGCACTCCTCAGGGTGGTAGCCTTCAGCAGTCTTAGTCTGCTACCACTGCTTCAGTTCTCTATTTTAGGCCCAGCACCAGCCAGAGTGCCATAGCAAGCCCAGTTCTATAGCAAGCCCCAGTAGTGCCAGCTATCCATAAGAGCTGGTTTAATGTCAACAGTCTGGTTGGGAAATCTAGAAAAAGAAACTCCTGGGACTTTATTTTTACCAAGAGTATAAACTTTACTGAATAATCCACATTGGTATAGAAGACGCAAACTAGCCCTGGCTTCCTGCACAAAAGCATACATAATTATTTCCCCTTTCTGCATGGACCACCCATAGTCCATTATGTCTACCAATTACTTCTATTCATTTTATTATGAGAACCAGCCGGCCACGCTGTGACATCTGCTCTGGGTGTCCTTGGGCGGGGAGTAATGTCTCATGGGAACTGATGATGCTTGGATGCCATTCCCCTCATTCTTGCATTCCAATCCACCACCACCATATTCTTTGTCAAGTTGCGAGCAAAGCAGAATATAGGTGAAAGTTTGAGTCAGTCTTGACACCCTCACTGCAGCAAACCTGTGTAGCCTCAACTCACACTTCATAGCACCAGTATCAATCTTGCAGTATCAGCCATGAGTGCAGGAATGGATGGTGATGCAACTGCTGTATTGGGGGTTTCTGTTAGCCTTGAAAGATGCTGCAGCAGACATATGAAGCCTTGTTTGTGAATTTGGCCAAGATTGCTTCTTGCCTATCCCTCCCTTCTATGTAACAATATTCCTACTTGAAATTCTTGATTCTGTGATTGAAATGGCAGTGAATTTCCCTAACCTGATAGTCCTTGGGTCATCATTCTGTATTCTTCTCCCAGAGTTAAAAATGACTTAAGAGAGGCCCACATTTGATTTTCTTGTTGTGGGAATTGGAATATGATCAGGTGTTGATGGGTGTTACATCAATTTCTTGCCCTGGACAGATTACTTCCTGTGGTCCTGAAGTTCCTGAAACTTCCCATTGCAAGGAAGAAGGCTAAATTGATAATCTCACCCCAGGAGACTGACCCACTAGGGTTTTAGAGGGAACTCATCAATATTCCTTTAGTGCTAGTACATGATTTTCTAGAGGTGTTAGTCATGGCCTGAAGTGAAGACGCACTAAGAGTCTTGGAATGAATGTTCCTATATGGACTGTGTAATAGTGAGATGCAGCACTTCAATGACTGCACTTCAACTACTTATTGCCCAAACATTTTCTTTCCAGGTGCAATTCAAGATATTATAACCTTTGAAGCCTTATAACGCATGGGTCCAGCTTACTTACAGGAATGTCTCACACTAAGGATGTTTTCCTGTCCCAAAGCTCAAATATAGCGTGGTGAGCACCCGCTGTGTTAGCATTTGGAGGCTGGACTTCTGTGTAGCAGATGCTGCCCTATTGGGGGTGGGGACCTCCCTGA
The DNA here is from genome assembly GCF_031021105.1 of Erythrolamprus reginae. Taxonomy (NCBI): domain Eukaryota; kingdom Metazoa; phylum Chordata; class Lepidosauria; order Squamata; family Dipsadidae; genus Erythrolamprus; species Erythrolamprus reginae. The sequence goes on along the minus strand of NC_091953.1, from coordinate 97,147,287 downwards.
GATCCATTCTCTTAGACATCTGGAAGGCTGAAGACCATTAAGACTTGGCCTTTCATTCAGGCATTGGGCTTGGATGGGAACTGAATCCAGTTCATGTATATTTGGATAGGAGTGTTATGGTAACTTGGTTATTGTACATGATGCTTTTAACTTTTTTTGTCACTTTTATATGTTGTGAGCTGCCCAGAGTTGTTCTATTTAAGATGGATAACCCTATATCTATTATAAATAGATAAGACCCAGTTTTAACAGAGCAAAATAATCAAACACTGAAATATGTTTGTGTCTCTCTGAATCTTAGAGATTTCTGTGATTCTATTCTATCTTGTCTTAGAATAGATTCCTTTTCATACCAACTTGAGCTAGTATCTGGCATAATTAATGTAGTATAATTTTTGTAGTGCCACGAAAGCCTCACTCTACCTGCATTTCCATTTTTCTTCATCTTACTTAATAAATTCTATCATAGAAGACATAAAATTAGTGTTATCTTAATAATGTAGGGTCAGGAGTAGTTCATTTCTGAATTAACAGGCTCCATGTTATAAAATAGAACAAAGTGTCCTGTATAAGGCATTGTTCAAAGATTCTTGTATACCAAGGGATTTCTGTGGTGATGCATGCTGTTTTATAGACTTGCATTTCCCAGAAGGAAAATAAAAAAAATAAAATTATCTCTCCCCATTCATATAGTGGAGAATAAAATTCTTGATAATTTAGGCTCACATTTTTTTCTTTTCTAAGCAAATACTGTCATGTGGTGTGTGTTTTTAAAAAATCTTTTGAGGTAGATAATTCAATTTTTTTAACTGCATATTTTTTCCATAAGGCCTGCATTTTTTGCAGTGTATATTTACTTGTAGGTATTATAGCATGCTAGCTGTTAGGGAAAAGTGAGAAATTTGAGAATTTATTGCACTGTGGAATACTTGATTGGCAGTATATGTTATATAGGATGGTAGGCACTGAAACAAAATAAAAGCTTTGGATGGGCATATGTTCAAATGTGTTTAGCATACTGACGAATTCCACTCTAATAAATCATCTACATACAACAGTGAAAATATGAAATAAATCTAACCCTTAATTTATTGTGCATTACTAATCATGTTCTGCTAGAGAACAGATATCATTTATCAGTACGTCATATTCTCCATACTTTTGTTCTGGTGATCTTCTCTATAATTACTAGATAAAGTTGTTTTAAAGGTCAGTGAATTTCTTAGTGTAACTTGATTGATTCAGGTGTCTGCAACATCAGCCCCATCTTTAAAAACTGCTTATTCACTGAGGATTGTCCTTGCTTATATTGCCTCTTTTCGGACAAATGGATTTTCATAAAGAAATCCAGGATTCGATCTTTAATAGTTTTTATACATCAATTGCATTTGATGGCATTCTTCTCTACACTTCTATCTTGGAGTATATCTTTAAGGGCAGGTACAATAATTAGAATGTGTTGTCAAAATCTGACACAAGGACAGAAGGAATTAAACATACATAACTAATGAGTTATTGCCTTATTCACATCTGCAAGTATTCTCAAGCCCAATATCTTCGATTCTCATTCTAGAGAGCAACATTTTTTTTAAATCACACTTTAGATACAGATTTATTCTCAGCGATTTCTTTTTCACAGACTTGGTCCTGGCCTCTGATTTCTCCATCCGTTGCTCCACATTCACCATGCGTCTGTCTAGTTTCCCAACTTTTGATGAGAGGTTCTCTACCTTGCCTTCCAGTGAGAAAAATGTGTCTTCCATTGCCCCTGAATTACATGAAGTGACTTCATCAACTTAAGGGGGGATCTGCTGTGCTGCACTGTGGAGGAGCCCATCGAAGTCATGAAGATAGACAAGATGATGACATCATCTAATGCCAGGGCAGAGAAACAGATGGACTAAGGACATTGTTCTTGTTGTTCAGGGCATAATTTGCTCTAATTTGCACTTGCAGATATGTTGGACAACTTGAATGACACTGTCGTCCGAATGATAGTGATGAATTATCAAAGATAGCAGCTTGTCCATGTTCCGTCTCCCACTTTTCTCATCCACTACATTCTTTATCTTGAGTATCATTTGTGAAAATAAGTGCACCATAAATTTCAAATTCAATTCATTCTGTATTTTTTTGGCAACCTTCAGAAGTACTGAAGAGGAGAAACCATAACTCTTCATGGTGTGTGTTTATGTGTAAATTAATCCAAATTACCACTTTTTTCTTTTAAAAAATATTACAATGCTACAGTAGGACTTCCTTTGTACTTTACATGAGGCAGGAAGTGGGTGAGGGGAGAACGTTTGCGTCCATTACATTTTTCTAGCAAGAAGTAACTATAAATGTGCATGTTTCTCACAATATTTACCTATATAGGAACAGAAACCTCCCTTGATTTTGCATACTATAGCCCAGGAATATTCCTTATTATTTCTCCATAATTTTGCCTGATTTGAGCAGAACATAACAGCAAAAAGGATGTTTAATGGCTTTATAAAATATTTGTATTTGGGAGAAATAATAACTAAGATATACATCGTACTATCAAAGGAAATCATTGAAACATTCTGATTTGCTAGTCTGCTTAAGTGGATGTGCATTACCTATGAAACTGGCATATTTTTGTTACTTTAATAACACATTTTAGATTTATTTCCATTTTCATTAAAGCATTTTAAAAAGTTCTTTTGATTAATATGTGTATCATTTTTTAAAGAATGATTTTTTCAATTCAAAAGGGGAAAGAATATTTCTCATTTCAGGAAGAAACTTTGTTATATCAAACTCTACCATATTTGTTGTGTCACAATCTTTTACATACCTGTTTGGAAGTAGATCTAGTTAAATGTTACGAAGTATATACCAAATTAATTTGTAAAATACTGCAGATTTATTTATAAACCAGACTTAAAATGAGTAGATTTAGAAACACTTCTTTCTTAACAGTAAATAAGATACTTAGAGAGGCACCATATAACAGTAACTAAGATACTTAGAGGGGCGGCATATAAATCCAATTAATAAATTATAATAAATAAATAGTAACAATTTGAGTCCTGCTACAGAAAAACAATTGTGGGAAATTAAAAATGCTGCATGGGTAGAATACAGTAATGTCGCTAATTCTGCCACCAATAGTTCGATTCTCAGGCTCAAGGTGGACTCAGCCTTCCATCCTTTTGAGGTTGGTAAAATGAGGACCCAGAAGTGATATTGCTATTACTGGTTCCAGAGTTACGGTAATTGACAGACTTTTGCTTGGATGTAGTCAACAACAGCATGCAAAAGATTCCATATGCATGGAATTGTCATAAGTAATAGATATGTTTATCTAATAGTATTTGCAGTAGCATTTGCTGTCAAGCATATGTTATGAATTTCCTGTAGTGAGACATATTGTAGCTGTACAAATACAGTACATTAAATATGAAGATAAATATCAAAAACTATCAAATTGATCTGCATTCTGCAATGTATATTTTATTGGGTATTGGTTTGTTATATAGCCTGTTAATTATTTGATTTGTTAATGCGGAGGGAGGGAGGGCGGAAGGAAGGAAGGATGGGTCAACTATCAAGTTTTAAAGTACATTAAGATTATATACCCTGTTACAGATTTTTACATATACAGTACAAAGTATTTTTCTTAGGTAACATTTTAATTCCTGTAAATCAAATTCAATTTTAAATGTAAACAATGACTTAATAAAATTATTTTCACATAGAAATTGATGATGCTGACTCAACGGATGATGATAATCAAGATTCTATTGAATTGAGTAAAAGTGATTCTGATATTTCTGTGTCATCAATGGCAGAAATTGCATCTTGCAGTTATGAAGCCCGGTAAGAGAAAATTATTTCTTGTCAGTTGAAGGTTGCAGAATACAATCTTTCTCTTTAAATAGATAAAGCATATTTATTTAGTTGGTTGTTTATTAAAGCATTTTTTAAAATATTCTGGCACATTTGTAGGAAGGCCTGAGCTTTTGCTATGCAAGTTACAGTGGGAATATTACCGTTTGTGAACTAAGGCATATATTTGCCACTATATTTTGCAACATAAATAATTAAATTTTAAAAAATAGAATGAAATAGCTTATTTAAATACTTAATATGCTTTCTATAAGATAATTGTTTTAATTTCATTAATTGATTATTTTGAACCCTACGGAATTGCTTTTTTATTTAGGCAAGCTGGTATAAAGAATGGAATGTTTTTTGGACAAGCAAAACACTTGTGCCCAAATCTTCAAGCTGTTCCCTACGACTTTCATGCATACAAAGAAGTTGCACAAACTATGTATGAAACATTGGCAAGGTAAATGTTTCATATAAGTTGTTAAAATATCTATTTTAGGCAAAGAATAACTCCCAAAAATATTATGGAATTCTGCTGGTTGTAATGCAATTTGATAAAACATGTGCTATTTATTTTATTATTGTATTTATGAATTTATTAGACACCTCTTCAGCAATGTGTAAATATCCTATATTTTTCTATTATTATTTATCTTTTTTTTCTATAGCCTCAGCTCATAAACACCATTTCTGAATAACAGCTATTCCAAGATCAGATTACTGTTTAATCTAAGCGAAATAAAATTTTATTGCAAAATATATTATTTTTAATTACAAATCAAATTAACATAGTTATTTTAAGCCAGTTTGGTTAAAGCCAAGCTCCATTATTTTACTCTCCAACCTGGGTTTTTATTGGTGTCTGATTAAACAATCAGATATACATATGTGAAAACTAGTTGAAACAGCTACTGTATGTTTCTTAAATTGAGGTTTTATATTTTACTTGTAAAATGAAGTATGCAATATGGCTACTGCTACTTCACAATACAGCATCACATATGGAGAGATAGGTGGCACATAAATTTAGTAAATAGGTATATATATTTTAAAGTATTTTTTTCAAAATTTGGAAAATTCCTATATATATTGGGGTTTGGCTATAAAACAAATATTTAATACTTGAAATATGCTTAATTCTCCATTGCATCTGGAAGGAGAGTCCAATATGGGTTATTCTCAATCCTATTGGTCGAGACTGAGTTTAAAATTAGCATAATATTAGGCACCGCCCCTTGCCTGCCCCCAGTGAGCTCAGTTTTAAAAAACTCAGTCATTGAACGAGACGTATGAGTTAGTTGGTTAAATAATAATAGTAATAAAATGCTTCTGTTAATTTGTTTAACCTGTTTTCCTTGTGGTTTTTTTTTTCTGTTTTTCAGACGCTGCTGAAGATCAGGAGGGGTTTCTGTCCTCCGTGGACAGCACCCCCGTCGAATTTCCCCCTGGAGGCCTCTTCCCTCAGAGGGTACCGTCTCATTGAGGGGTGTCAGCCTGGTGTCACTGGCCTCCGTGGTCAAACTCGGCTGAGAGCCAAAGGTGGGGGGGTCCGCCCCCCCCACTGGGAGGCTCGGGGACACACAGTTTCCCCCGAAGTCCATGTTATCTGTCTGCCAAGGAGAGGATTGTGCCCACGATATCTGCAGACTGAAGCGGATCATGGGCTCGGCGGCTGTTGGGAAACGCAGAGCGCGCAGCCGCCGCTTGCGAGTAACGCGGCAAACTTCAAAGGCCCGCCGTCCATATGGTTGGCGGCTAAGCCGCAGACACCTGAATGCTGCTGCCTGACAGCGAGGGAGGGAGACTGTGGTCTCTCCCTCCAACAGGACTCGCTCGTAAGAATCGGCAGGGAATAAATACACATTGAGGGAATGCGGAAGCATGATCCCTTGCCGTTATTTGGCGATCGGCGGCGGGCTAATGACGGCGGCTGCCTTGGAAACGCAGAGCGCGCAGCCACCGCTTTACTGTAAAACAGGGCTCAGGGGAATGAGGGCAGGCACCGCGCCCGCCATTTTGGACGGTTGGTGGGAAGCCTCCTCCCCCTTCATATTTTCTGCCTGGCAACAGCTTGAAAGGGCGCAAAGCCTGGCTGACAGGCCCGGGACGCGCATGCGCAGTCCGTTGACAGGCCGGGGAGCCATTTTGAGCTTATTGCTTTGTACAAGCAGTGAAAGACAGAGACTATTTGTTTGAGATCCGTGCCTTTTTGACTCAGATATTGCTGAATTGTGAGTAATATGGAGCCTAGTGGCAGTGGAGAGCAAAGCCTCCCTCCTACCCCGGTGCCCAAGCCCAAGGATAAGGGGAAGATGAAGGCCAAGTCCTCACAGTCTTCTTCCTCTGCTATCAAGGAGGCCGAGAGGCGGATTCAGGCCCTTGAGCAGAAGTTGGAAGCGGCCCTTTCTGCTGTCCCTTTGGCCAGAGCTGGCCCCTCGTTGGAATCTGGGCTGGGTGTCATGGCTACCCCAAGTGCTCATGGGGAGGCCAGAGCGGAGATGGGATGGTCTCCAGACCATCAGGTATTGCCTCTACTGCAGCCTTCCCGAAGTAGGCCTGGCTCAGCAGGCCAGGAAAGATCAGTGTGGAGAGGCTCACCTCAGCCCAATGTGATTCCAGCAGCTACCTTTACACCTACAGCTGCGGGACTCAGGGCTCAGTCTGATACATGGCAGAATATGTCACCAGCCATTCAGGACTTAATCTCCAACGCCTACACGCAAGGTGTAGCAGTAGGAGCCCAACAAGGACTTCACCAACCAAAACAAGCCACAAGCCGGGATCTCTGGTCTGCACCGCCCCTTTCAGGTTTAGGGTCTGTAACTGAAGAGCCTGTGTTAATGGAGGATAGCGACAAGGACTATGATTTGTCAGACGATGAAGCTCCTCCAGAACAGCCACAGGTGGCTGGCCTGTTTAAACAGTCTTCCTTCAGGGCACTGTTATATAAGGCAAAACAAACAATGGAGTTGAAGGATCCAGCTCAACCTTCGCAAGCCTTGCCATCCAGATCATCTACTCTTTTAAAGGAGCCTAAGCCTGAAACAGACCATGTTCCGGCATCTGAGATCTTTGTCCAAAGTATTAAGAGACCATGGCAGTACCCGGCGGCAGCACAAGGGCCATCAGTGATTGAGAGGAAGTTCTACACGTTTGACGACGAAATAGAGGCTCTCCTACAATTCCCTCCAATAGATTCACCAGTGGTGACACTGGTTTCCAACGCTCTGGTCCCTGCGGAAATGGGAGACAACTTAAAGCCAGAGGACAAGAAGGCTGAGGTGCTTCTGAGGAAGACCCATATGATGGCCGGATGGGGGTTCCGTGCAGCAGCGGCTGCATCGTTTTTTAATAGAGCCTCCATCGTCTGGATCGAGGATATGATGTCTCGCTTGGGGCCAGATGAGGGACGGATGCGCCAGGATCTTAGTAAGTTGTTGGCAGCGGCAGAATTTTCCGCCGATGCCACCTTACATGCCTCCAAATTCGCAGGTAGAGGGATGTCCGCCACCCTTGCTTCACGCCGACTACTGTGGCTGCGCAGCTGGCAAGCTGACACCAAATCTAAATGGCGCCTGGCATCTTCGCCCTTCCAGGGGTCTCAGCTGTTTGGAGACATCTTGGAAAAAGTCCTCATAGAGGACAAGGACAAACGGAAGATACTTCCAAGATCCAAGAGAGGACAAGATCGCCGCCAGACACCTTACAACCGGCGCCAGTCCTTTCGCTGGGACACCTCACGGTCAAACCAGCCATTTCGGTCCTTCTCTCAAGGCAATTTCAATCAAGGTGCCTACAGAACTGACCGCGCCCCCTTTCAGGACAGGACAAGAGGCTACCAGTCAACTAGACGCCCATTTCGTGGCTCCAACCAGCGGGGTTTCAAACGCCCCAAATGACTTGGCTACGACACAGCCAGTAGGAGGGAAGCTCCATCTTTTCAGTACCTCCTGGCGTGCCACGTCCTCAGACAAATGGGCACTGTCTACAGTAACACACGGACTGCGGTTGGAGTTCATTCAGCCCCCACCCAACCGTTTCTGTCACTGTCCAAGGCCACGGAGCCCTGCAAAAAGGAAGGAGCTACTCCAAGAGGTAGGTCATCTCCTGCAGATCCAAGCCATAGAGCCCGTGCCCAAACACGCAGAGGGCACGGGGTTTTACTCTATGGTGTTCATCGTCCCCAAGGCATCCGGGGGCTGCCGCTTGATCCTGAATCTGAAGTTATTAAATCAATTCATTCTTTACCGGAGATTCAGGATGCACACCCTACATACCATCCTAGCGGCAGTCCGTCCGGGAGACTTCCTTACCTCCTTAGACCTAAAGGAGGCTTACTTGCACGTGCCGATATTCCCTCCGCATCGCAAGTATCTCCGATTTTGTGTGGAAGGGAAGCATTATCAATACCGGGCCATGCCATTCGGCCTATCGTTGGCTCCGCGCACCTTCACGAAGCTGCTGGATGTGCTCACAGCACACCTGCGTGCGCAATCCGTCCGCCTGATGGCCTACTTGGACGATATCATCGTTCTGTCCAAGTCCCAGGCAGGGGCACACCGAGACCTCCACCTTACAATGACGTTTCTGGAAGAACACGGCTTTACCATCAATTTTCCAAAGAGCCAATTGATCCCCTCGACAAGGCTGCTACATCTAGGATCAGTGATAGACACCACTTCGAGCATTGTGTCACTCTCTCCGGACAGACTGGACAACATCTTGGCCTTGATAGCCTCCATCCAGAGGCAACCGTGAGTATCCCTAGCCCTTCTGTCCAGGGTGTTGGGAACCATGGTTTCCTGTATAGGGATTGTGCCATGGGCCAGGCATCACATTCGCCCGTTACAAGGATTTCTGCTACCGGCCCAGAAGGCGAAACTAAGTCAGTCACACCGGCAAATCAGGCTACCACAGAAGGTCAGAACCTCCTTGGCCTGGTGGACTTCACCAGCCCTATTCCAGGGCTGTTCCTTCCAGACTCACGACCAATTGGTCATGACAACTGACGCAAGCTTGTCGGGTTGGGGCGCACACATCGGCCCCCAGGTGGCACAGGGACTCTGGACCGAGGAGGACCTCAACCCGGTCAACATCAACCTCCTAGAGCTCAGGGCTGTGTTTTTAGCGCTCCAACATTTTGTGGCCTTGGTACAAGGGAAGCATGTGTTAGTCCTAACGGACAATGTGGCAACAAAAGCTTACCTCAACCATCAAGGAGGCACGAGATCACCTCGCCTCATGAAGGAGACCATGGTCCTTTTCAACTGGGCCGAGTACCACCTGGCTTCTCTATCTGCGGAGCACATAGCAGGCGTCAACAACGTCCAGGCCGATTGGCTGAGTCGAACCATCTTAGACCCCACGGAGTGGAGGCTGGATCCACAGTTGTTCCACAGGATTACATTACGCTTCGGGACACCACTGGTGGACTTGTTCGCCTCTCACACCAATACACAGCTCCCCAGGTTCTATTCTCGGTTCCATTCGCACGAGGCAGAGAAAGTCGACGCCCTGAGGTCGAGCTGGCCTCGCGGCCTTTTGTATGCCTTTCCTCCGACAAATTTGATCCGGAGAGTGATAGACAAGATTCTGCTGGAGGAAGCGGAGGTGTTACTTGTTGCACCACATTGGCCACGCCGCCCGTGGTTCTCGGACTTAGTAGCGCTGTCAATCTCCCCACCGTGGAGGATTCCGGACAAGATAATCTCCCTCAGTCAAGGGTCTGTCTTTCATCCGGACCCTCAATGGTTCCAATTAGCCGTTTGGCATTTGAGAGGAACAAACTGAGGGAGCATTGCTTACCGGACAGTATCATTGCCACAATGCAGGCTGCCCGCCGGCCATCCACGTCCAGAATTTACCAGGCTACGTGGTCGGCCTTCTGTAAGTTCTGCAACAAGAAAGACATGCAACCAGAAAGAGCCCAAATACTAACGGTGCTAGGATTTTTGCAATCAGACCTTGAAAAGGGACTGTCTCCGAACACCCTGAGGAGACAAGTGGCAGCATTGGCAACCGTCATTCGGCAACCGGAATACCGGTCCTTAGCATTTCACCCCTGGATACGGGACTTTCTTAGAGGTGCTACTAACAGTCACCCTCCACCTCCTCATAGGTTTCCCTCGTGGGACTTATCTCTGGTGCTGAAGGCTCTGACTGGTCCACCCTTCGAGCCTCTGCGATCCATTCAGCTCAAATTTATTTCCATCAAGACGGCCTTTTTAGTGGCGGTCACATCTGCCAGACGTGTATCGGATTTGTCGGCATTGTCCATCAGACCAGACCTTTGTATCTTTTATCCGGACCGAGTAGTCCCACGTTTGGATCCGACCTTTCTTCCTAAGGTCAACTCGTTGTTCCACAGGAAACAAGAACTAATCTTGCCAGACTTTTGCTCGCACGGAAGTCACCCTACAGAACTTAGATGGCACAAACTAGACGTTAGGCGAGCAGTTAAAATTTACATTAGACGGACTGAATCCTTTAGACCAGTGGTCCCCAACGTTTTTTCCACCAGGGACCAGTTTCAGCAAGACAATTTTTCTATGGCCCAGTGGGGGCGGAAAGGGGCGAGGTTGGGGGCGGGATTAAGCATGGGGTGCTGGTCCTCCCCGCCCCTCTTTCCCACCATCGTCCTGTGGCCGGCAGAACCTGCCTCCCAAGCCCTCTTGCCCAGCGGGAGCTAAGCGCTGGAGAGAGGGGGTCAGGCTGGCCCTCCTGCCTCCCCCCAGCCAAAAACGCAAAAGCGCCCCGCGGCAGAAGCCAAAAGAGGCCTCTTGCCCGGCAGGAGGCGAAGCGCTGGAGGGAGGGGGTGGCGGCATGAGGGCCGGCAGCTGCTGACTCCACGGACCAGTGCAACATGCCCCGCGGCCCGGTACTGGTCCGCGGCCCGGTGGTTGGGGACCCCTGCTTTAGACGGTCCGAATCATTGTTTGTCTCATTTGTAGAACCTAAAAAAGGCCTAGGCGTCTCTCCCAGTTCAATCAGCCGATGGATCCGGGACTGCATAGGGGAGGCGTATAAGGCTAGAGCTCAGAATCCACCTCAAGGGGTCACGGCGCACTCTACTCGCAGTGCAGCCACGTCAGCTGCTTGGAGAACTCAAGCCTCGATTGAGGATATATGTCGGGCTGCGACGTGGAAGACTCCTTCTACATTTACCAGACATTACAGAATGGATGCCTATGCTTCAGCTGAGGCATCTTTTGGGAGAAGGGTATTACAGAGGGTGTGTTCCTCTCCAGCTGCCCTGACTTAACAATCTCCCTCCCATTTGATTGGAACTTGGGTATATCCCATATTGGACTCTCCTTCCAGATGCAATGGAGAAGAACCGTTGTACCTACCTGAACGGTCTTCTCAGTGCACTGGAAGGAGAGTCCAAACCCACCCAGCATGGATTGTTTCAGGGAAGCTGGGATTGTTTGGGTTTACCTTGTGTTATATATATATATATATATATATTAGTTCAATAAAATGGTGTTGGATTACATTACCTGTTGTTTTTTAAAACTGAGCTCACTGGGGGCAGGCAAGGGGCGGTGCCTAATATGCTAATTTTAAACTCAGTCTCGACCAATAGGATTGAGAATAACCCATATTGGACTCTCCTTCCAGTGCACTGAGAAGACCGTTCAGGTAGGTACAACGGTTCTTTTAAATAACTTAATTTTGTTCCTACTATTATTTTTTAATTCCTTGACTTTGTTAATAGCTATACTCATAATATTGAAGCTGTCAGTTGCGATGAAGCACTGGTAGATACCACTGAAATCCTTGCAGAGACTGGGCTGACATCAGATGACGTAGCAAATGTTATTCGTGCAGAAATAAAAAACAAGACCAAATGTCCCGCTTCAATTGGAATAGGTTAGTATATTGTTTAGGAATGTTTGTTTATAAGTAAAGTAAAGATTGTTGGAATGATTATTAGTAAGAATAATTGTTGGAACTAAAATAACTACAGTAATTCTATATGATGATATTAATAATGGTAGACCTGAACTTTAATTCTACATGCTGATGAATAAAACAGTACTGTATTCCATAGTCTCCCTATAGCATATGACTAGGAGTTCCATTATAAAGTATCCTGCCTTTTTTTATAAAGTATTCTGCCTTTCTTCATGTGTAATGTAGGAAAAATATTGTTTCTTCAAAGTGGTTGAAATACTGCTTAAAAGAAATATTGAACTTTTATAGGTTCAAATATTTTGCTGGCCAGACTGGCAACTCGCCGAGCAAAACCTGATGGGCAGTATCATTTAAAGCCTGAAGAAGTAGATGACTTTATCAGGAGCCAACTAATTATACATCTTCCAGGTAGCTTTTTTTCTACTTAATTCCTTCTTAGTTTTCTTCAGAAGTCTTTATCACAGTTACTTTAGCTCTACTTTACAAAAGTAATGGGTGATTAACAAATGAAAGTGGCTGTTTCCTTTAGAGTGAAAATAAAGCAACATATAGTAGTTAGCATTATCCAAATTTTGAATATAATTCACCTCTTGATAAGTTGAAAGTTCAATCCTAGGTAGCAACAGATGTTTTTCTCTTGGGGTGCAAAGAAAAAATATCTGCTGCAAACGCCCTATAGCACAGGTGTCAAATTCACCATGTCATGTTGCCATTGCATGACATATTGCAATGCTTTCCCCCCCTTCACACAGCTGGGGTGGGTATGGCCTGTGTGTGATGCATCTGGACCACCAATTTGACATCCCTGCCCTATGGCATCAGGAAAGGCAACTGGCCAGTAAATCCTCAACTTCATCCAGTCGCCCTGACTCTACCTGAAATAAAGGGATTATAGTGTCGTAAAAAGGAAGAAGTTTTTTCATCCAAATTTTGAACACAATCTGATAAATTGCATGGCATAGATCTTACATCCTGAGATTATGTTAATCCTCTGTATATTTAATAAATATTTAAAGCATCAACATAGTAGTATTCAGCAAAAAGAATACATATTTAATTGATTAATTATGTGCCAAGTCATTTTTGACTCCTATTAACCACATATATATATATTTTTCTCTGACCATCTCCCCAACCTTTTCTTTTAAATCTCTCAAAGTTACACTCATGACTACCTTCCTGCAGATGATCTTCTTTCTTTTTCCCTTCTCCTTTTTCAGCATTAAAAACTTTTGCAGAGAGTTGGTTCTTTGCATTATGTGTCCAGAATAGGATACTTTGAGCCTGGCCTATGGCCAGTTATAAAAATGGTTTAATCAGTATTATTGTTTGTTCCTATTTTAGGTGTTGTGAAGTGTAACTTTCCTGTATAATTGTAAGCAACATTGTCTGAGATATAAAATTAACATCACATCTGCTGTTTTATAACATTTTATGCATTTATATAATGCACACTTTAGTTTAAATAGTTCAATAATGATTGTTAAATGAATAATTTCTCTGGAGTAGAGTTCTAATACAAAAATACATTTTTTTAAATTTTGGAATTCAGGAGTTGGAAGAACAATGGAATCTAAGCTATCATCTATGGGGATAAAAACTTGTGGAGATCTACAATGTATCACGATGTCAAAGCTTCAGAAAGAGTTTGGACCAAAAACTGGACAAATGCTGTATAGATTTTGCCGTGGTTTGGATGACAGGCCAATTCAGAGAGAAAAAACAAGAAAATCTGTTTCAGCTGAGATCAATTATGGCATAAGATTTTCGCAGGTAAAAAAATTAAATCAAATTAAAATGAAACATTAATCATAGTTTATAAAATGGTCTATAAGATTTCATGTTACTGGACTGTAATTTCTTTGTTCCAATTCCTTATTAATAGTAATATGTGCTTTTACAGTATAGGAATGAGTATGGGTGATAACATGAATGAGTATGGGTGATAACATGGATAATGTGGCCTTCCAAATGCTATAGGAGTCTTAGAATTTGTTAAGCATTCACTAGAAGCTTTTAAAATTAGAATTCAGTAGAGCAGTTTCTATGCATGTCTACCCATTGGAATGAAATGGAATGGGATATTCTTTATTGACCAAATGTGATTGGCTAATAACATTCTCTGTATATACAAATAACAAAGTAATATAATTATAAGTTACCAATAATAAAAAATAGGAAAGATCAGAAGGATAATAGTAATACAGCACCACTGCATGGGTAAATATCCTTAGACATGGACAGTACTGTGGTAATTAGGTGTTCAGCAAAGTGATGGCATGGGGTTGGGGACTGTTTAGTTGCTTTGGCATGCAATTCCCTGTAGCAGCATCCCAAGGGTAGGAATTTAAACAGTTTATGTCTAGGACATGAGGTGTCTTAAATATTTTCTCAGCCCTTTCTAGCTCATATAATATACAGATCCTCAGTTGAAGACAGGGTTGTAGCAGGTTTTTTACTACTATTCATTGAAATCTGTACTCATTCTGTTTGTTTGCTGGCCAGACCAGAGAATTAAACCATCTAAATCAGTTAAAACCAGACATTAAAACCACTGAATGATCATTGAAGGATTTACTCCCAGATATGTGTATATATAGGATTGTGGCCTAAAAGTATAAAGTCTTCTGAGAAAAACAGCAATAATTTTTTGTAATTTCTTACCGTGGTGGAATGCACTTATAGCCTATGTACTTCAGCTCTCATAATTTATATGTATACTCTGTAATGTTCAAAGCAATATACTGTATATTCAAGGTAAGAAGCATGAAAATTAATTGCCAATACAGTAATTAAAGTAACTCAAGATTCATTTTGTAAATTTATATATGATTTACTAATTATGTGGAATAATGTCAATGCTTACATTTTTAACATTTGAAATACAAAATAATTTTGTAATATGAAGAATATGAAAACAAAACTTGATCAAATAATACAGTGGTGCCATTTTCCAGTAGTTCAAAAATTATTATTTGTTTCAGATTCAGAAACTATTTGTAGATGTTTCCATTATGCAGCATTATTTATTTTTATATGTATATACCATGAGAGCTGGTGCTGGGGTGATAAGAACATGGTAGCTCCTATAAATCTTGCATCAGTCTCATAATTAAAAATTTATATCTCTCATTTTAGTTTGAAAAAACTAAATATTCTACATCCTGTTTATGTTTATTTATTTTATGTAAAGATGCTTGAAGTGATGCATACTACGTACATTGACAAAAAGAGTAATATAAATGCTAAATAATATATTTATGAGCTATGGCTAATTGCTATTATGGCTATTCAGTTCAGATAGGACACTTTAGAAATAAGTACATTGGGTTTATAAAATGTTTCATTAGAATATTTTTGAATACAAAAATTATATGAAATTTCCCCTCTGTACTAAAAGCTCTGCGCTGAGTACAAAAAGGGTTGTTTTGAATATTTTGGAACCACTCTGAGCTCAAGGTAGCATTACAGTCATGTTTTCAAGATTGAAATGCTTTGAAATTGCTCAAGAGAGCCTGCTATGAGTTCAGAAAAGGGGTTTCATATTTAGGAAGGAACATTCTGTGAAATTTCACACTTGCATACCCATTGTCACATGTTAAATGGTATTTATTTATTTATTTGCTGGCGTCTTTTAGTACAACAATGAAGATCGGGTTTGATTTGATTACATCTTTTTACTTTTGTCCAATCTATTTTCCCTATTTCAAGGCAAAAGAAGCAGAAGCTTTCCTTCTGAGTCTTTCAGAAGAGATCCAGCGAAGGTTGGAAGCAGCTGGTATGAAAGGAAGACGATTAACTCTGAAAGTCATGATCAGAAAAGCTGGAGCCCCAGTAGAACCTGCAAAATTTGGAGGGCATGGAATTTGTGACAGTGTTGCCAGGTAAATAGTTTGGTACAGTGGAACCCCGTCTTACGAACTTAATTGGTTCTGGGACAAGGTTCGTAAGGTGAAAAGTTCGTAAGATGAAACAATGTTTCCCATAGGAATCAATGGAAAAGCGAATAATGCGTGCAAGTCCAAAACTTACCCCTTTTGCCTTATGACAACCGGCATTCTGATCTTTCTTTGGGGACAGGGGGAGGAGGGAAGGGGGACACAGCAGAGGCTGTGTAGGGAGCTTTGTGGGTGATTAACACACGTGGGAAGCTGCCTCTCAGCTTGTCAGCCGGCAGGGCTTACACCCTCCTTGAAAGTGTTTTCGGAGGTGGCAGCAAAGGGGAATCCGGAGCTTCGGCTTCAGACAAGGCTCCCTGGCTCTCACTCTGCTGTGTGTGTATGGGTCCCTGAATGCTGGTAGAGAACAGGGGGAGGCTCTTTTCCTTCCCCTTTGCTCAGGGGGACCAAGCCTCTGAGCTCCGGTCCTCAGCGAAGCGCAGGCAATGGAGACGCGGTGTAGAGAGAGGTCAATCTGTCAACTAAAGAAGAGGAAAACTGGAGCGCTGGGGGCTCTGAGGATGGCAGCGGGGCACATTTCTTCCATCAGGTTTAGTGCCCTGAAAACTTCACGAGGAAGTTGAGATACGGGCACTCACAGCCTCCTAATCCCCCCGTTTCTTTAAGGCTGCCCCCTTCTCTGGCAAGGGAGGGCAAGGGGTGGCTGGCTCTCCTACCCTCCTCTCATCTCTGCTACAATACATTTTCCCTGCAGTTGATCCAAGCGCTGGCAGGGAAGGAACAAATTTCAGGTGTCCTGGAAACCTAACAAAAAGGGGCTGGTAGAATAATCATTGGGAGTGGGCTGTCCTGTACAGGCTCTCACAGCCTCCTCATTTACACCCTCCCCTGTTTCTTTAAGCCTCCCCCTCTCTCGCAAGGGAGGGCAAGGGGTGGCAGGCTCTCCTACTCTCTCGGCTCTGCTACGTACATTTTCTCTGCAGTTGATCCAAGCGCTGGCAGGGAAGGAACGAACTGAAATGCGAGTCAGGAGTCCTGGAAACGTAACAATAAGGGGGCTGGTGGAATAATCATTGGGAATGGGGTGTCCTGGAAGTTGGGATACAGGCTCCCCCAGCCTCCTCATCCCCCCCCCCCGGTTTCTTTAAGGCTTCTCCTCTCGTGTGCAAGGGAAAGCAAGGGGTGGGAAATGCGAGTCAGGAGTCCTGGAAACGTAACAATAAGGGGGCTGGTGGAATAATCATTGGGAATGGGGTGTCCTGGAAGTTGAGATACAGGCTCTCCCAGCCTCCTCATTCCCCCCCCTCCCTCGTTTCTTTAAGGAGTCTACGGAGAGGGGCGGCATACAAATCTAATAAAGAAAATTTAAAGAAACGGGGGGGGGGGGGGATGAGGAGGCTGGGAGAGCCTGTATCCCAGCTTCCAGGACACCCCATTCCCAATGATTATTCCACCAGCCCCCTTATTGTTACGTTTCCAGGACTCCTGACTCGCATTTCCCACCCCTTGCTTTCCCTTTTAGTAACTAGAATAAAAGCTGAATATAATTGCAAAAATTGAACAAGTAAAGAAGAAGAATAAACCTGCATTATTAGTAGTGGGTTATGAATAATCAGTTCATTTCCCCAATCATGGCTTTTTCTGCTGACATAATTTTTATAGGTGGTCATATTAATCTAGCAAGTTTTTAAAACTGAAAGTTTTAAGAAACTATATTCATAAACTGTACCGTCCTAGTTTTCAAAGGAATAACATTGATCAGCAGTTCTAAACACTGAACATGCTAATCAAATTATTTTTATTATATGCGTGCTCACATTAGCAGAAGGGATAGGAGAAGGAATCTGCTACCAGGAAATGAGCAGCTAAATAGCTAAATGCACCGTAATGAAATTCAGTCATGGTAAACTCACGATTTCCTAACCTTTAAAATATTTTTAATTCCTTTTATCATTAATTAAAAATGTATTTGTAATTGTGGAGAAATGTAATGTAATAGTATACAATATAGTGATCAAAATAGTAGCACACGTCTAAAAGTGTAGGAGGGGGGAGAGAGAGAGAAAAGAAATATAGAGAGGGAAAGAGATACAAGACACAGAGAGTGACTGAAAGTGAGAGAGACGCACACACGAGACATACACACACAGTGAGAGAGAGAGGATACTTGATTTTCTTTTCTACAAAGTTAATTATCTACTGGTATTGCTTTATATGTATATACTGAGTATAATTCCATATGTTCAAATCTAGTTTGTATCTCTGATTGAAATTTGTAAAACAATCGAAATTAAGATCAGAATTACATGTGTAGAAATCTTATCTAGTTCTTTTTTCTATAGTGGCTACCAACTGCAATCATGGAAACAAAATATGATAGCAAGTGTCCTTGGCAGTTTTGGAAATACAGTGATCCCCCGCTCGTTGCGAGGGTTCTGTTCCAGGACCCCCCGCAACGAGCGGGTTTTCGCGAAGTAGCGCTGCGGAAGTAAAAACACCATCTGCGCATGTGCAGATGGTGTTTTTAACTTCCGCAGCGCTAGCGAGGAGCCGAAGATTGGGGGCGGCACGGCTGTTTTAAAACGTCCCCGCCGACATGGGGGCCTCGCTAGCACCCCCCCGAACTCCCAACCCGGGTCTGGGGGGGTGCTAGCGAGCCCCCCATGTCGGCGGGGACGTTTTAAAACACCCGCGCGGCTTTCCAATGAGTCCCGAAGACAAACGCGGAAGTTTGACGTTTGTCTTCGGGACTCATTGGAAAGCTCCGATCGTTTTAAAACAGTTGCGCCGTTCTCCGCTGACTCCTGGCGAACTTCCCCCCTTTAGGAGTCAGCGGAGAACGGCGCGCCTGCTTTAAAACGATCGGAGCTTTCCAATGAGTCCCGAAGACAAACGTCAAACTTCCGCGTTTGTCTTCGGGATTCATTGGAAAGCCGCGCGGGTGTTTTAAAACGTCCCCGCCGACATGGGGGGCTTGCTAGCACCCCCCCGAACCCCCAACCCGGGTCTGGGGGGGTGCTAGCGAGCCCCCCATGTCGGCGGGGACGTTTTAAAACACCCGCGCGGCTTTCCAATGAGTCCCGAAGACAAACGCGGAAGTTTGACGTTTGTCTTCGGGACTCATTGGAAAGCTCCGATCGTTTTAAAACAGTTGCGCCGTTCTCCGCTGACTCCTGGCGAACTTCCCGGGCGAAGGGCGGGCGAGCGGGTGCTGGGGGGGGCTTCGCCCTCCCGCCAGCAAGAAGGGGAAGACCCATGGAAGCCGCCCAGCAGCTGATCTGCCGGGCACCATCTACGCATGCGTGCCCATAGAAAAAAGGGCACGCATGCGCAGATGGTGTTTTGACTTCCGGGTTCAAAAATCGCAAATTACCCTGTTCGCAATGGTCGGGGACGCAATAACCGGGGGATCACTGTAATGATTATTCAAATATGTGCTTCTTTTTCTCATCCTAATGATGACATGTACTAAACCTAATCAGTACCCATTGTAAAGCTGTTGATGCATTTTAAAATTTATATATTTGTAGAACTGTGACTCTGAACCATGCAACAGATAATGCCAAAGTGATTGGGAAAGAAATATTAAATATGTTTCACACAATGAAACTAAATATTTCTGATATGAGAGGGGTAAGTTTTTAAATCACTGCAATTTCAGCAATCATGCTAGATTTTTTTTCTTTTACAAAATTATTTACTGGTATTGTTTTATTGTTCTAAATTAGAGTGGATATATGATAAATATTTTTTCTTCCAATGTGGTATATCTTATTATATATGAAATACTGCAATATTACATTGGACTATGTGGCTAGTCATTATTTAAAATAGTAAACACCAATCTGAAAAGAGAAAAGGAGATTGGCTAGGGATAGTGAATCTCTTGGATTAAACATAGATTGTAAGATCTTTAATCACTGTTAGTTAATCAGTTAACTGGTTCGATAATGCTTCATCCAATAACTATATATTCTTATTGCTCAAAGAATTTTCTACACTTCATTTCACTATTTTCTCATTTTATTATTCTCATAAATACCAATAAAATGGGCTTTTTTCAAGATCATACTTTTTCTGTGATTGTGGTGTGCTTGTGTGTGTATAAGCTATTATTCTAAAAATAATTTATTAATGTTAAATATCTTTAGAAGACAATGTTTTTTGCTTCCCCCTCCCCTCCAGTTTACTCTGGTATCATGTTTTCTAGGTTGGCATTCAGGTACATCAACTAGTTCCAGTTAATAAAACAACTGCCACGTCTTATTCTAACACTTCATTACCTTCTGGATTCTTCCCTGGTGGAGCTGATTCAATTATTGATCTTTTGCAATTTCCAAAAGGTGTGAAGAAATCCAAGAATAAAGAAGAAGAACACAAGGAAGGTTGGAAGATAAATAACATTTTGCTTTATGTGGGTTTTTTTAGTTAACTTCTGAAATAAATTGTTATTCTTTTTACCTTTTGCAGTAACTGTATATTTGTATACATACGTTCTGCATTGTTTGAAAATGGTGTCTCTTTCATTGACAGTTTTTTTGGCTGCTGTGGATGTTGAAATATCTTCTGCATCAAAAGCATGCACAGAGTTTCCACCAGAAGCAACTAATCTCCACCACGTAAACAACAAATCTGAGCCTAGCACCAGCTTGAATGGCTTATATCCACCAATCAGTATAAAATCTAGGCTTAATTTAAGTATTGAAGTGCCATCAGCTTCCCAGGTAAAATTTCCTTTTATGTGGATAATATAAAATCATTTTTATGCCCCTTTCTTAATAAAGAATGTGTGAGATGAATATTTTACAGGCTTGCTTGATGTTTCTTTCTACTCCAGTGCATGTGTTTTTCCTGGGTTTGGTTTGAAAAATAATTCCTTTAATTGAATGGGAGGGAAAATTGATCTGAACTCCCTGGATGGCATGGCTGCATCTCAGCTGCCCAAGCTTCATGGGGTGACAGCTTGACTTTAGCAGTGAGAGAAGGTGGAGAGGGAGGAAGCGGAATGGAAGGAAGTGGGGGGAAAGGAATGGAAGCCTAGCTGAACCTTGTAAAAAGCCAGCCAAGGTCAACTAACAATAGGCAAAGCTGGGAACCAAACACCTGTTTCTGAAACAACATACAAGCACCTAATTGTACATTAGGGGTGGGAGGAGGCAGTTCTAAAATTCAGCTTGCAAAACTTTTGTAATCATTTCAGCTTCAGTAAAGTATACTCTTGGCAAAACAAATGGCCAGGAGTCTTTTGTTGTTTAGATCAGTGTTTTTCAACCAGTGTGCCGCGGCACACTAGTGTGCCGTGAGACATGGTCAGGTGTGCCGCGAAGCTCAGAGAGAGAAAGAAAGAAAGAAAGAAAGCAAAAGAGAGAAAGAGCGAGAGAGAAAGAGAACAAGAAAGAGAGAGAAAGCAAGAGAGAAAGAGAACAAGAGAAAGAAAGCAAGAGAGAGAGAAAGAGAGAGAAAGAAAGAAAGAAAGCAATGGAGAGAAAGGAGGGAGGGAAGGAGAGAGAGAGAGAAAGACATAGAGGGAGGTAGGGAGGGAGAAAGAAAGAAAGAGAGCAAAAAAGAGGAAGAGAAAGAAAGAGGGATGGAGAGAGAAGGAAGGGAGAGAAAGAGGGAGAGAGAAATAGAGCGAAAGGGAGGAAGAGAGAGAGAGAATTTTTTTGTCCAAACTTTTTTTAGCCCCCACCCTCCCCCCGCTCAATGTGCCCCAGGGTTTCGTAAATGTAAAAAATGTGCCCCGGCTCAAAATAGGTTGAAAATCACTGGTTTAGATGATTAAATGGGACAATTGACCTTGGACAATAAGGAAAGAGCATTGCCACTCTCTTCCATCTGTGAGTCTATTGATTGAATTATTTCAGTTTTAGTCATTTTTGTTTAAATTTCAATTACTCAAAGATTTAAGGATTTAGTTTAAATTTGTCCTGAATTTAGCTAATATGAACACATAAGTGTCTAGGATGCATTCACTTATGTTGGATGCTGCTATTACATGTAGACACAAGCACAAGAGAAAAACAGCTTCCTCCTTTTATAGTCTATTCATTGTGTACTTTTTTACTTACCAAATAAAGAGTAAAATACAGTGTTTCTGGGAAGAGTTCTGTGTTTAAGTTACATCAGATTTTCATTTCCACTTTCTTAAAGAAAAACATTTTTCTTAATAGCTTGATAAGTCTGTTTTGGAAGCACTCCCTTCTGATCTTCGAGAACAAATAGAACATGCATATTCTCTTCAACTAATAGATGCACATGATAATAGCAAGAAGGAACAAATAAATGGATACAATACTAACTTTCCATCCCAGCCTGCTGGAACTGTTCTATTACAAATGCCAGATCTCAAAGAACCAAACAGTAATGCTGGGATTAATATAATAGCACTCCCAGCATTTTCACAGGTAAATGATAATATGTATTAATAGATTTAATGTGGTAAGCATTTTCTAGAGGAGAAATTCTGTAGATTTCTAGTTAGAAACTTTATTGATATACTGTAAATGTATTTCTTACCCTAGAGCCAAAAACTAAGAAGATTACATATTATACTAATGTTTCCGTGATTTCATATTGGTGATATACTCACAAGTGGGTGTTTTATTGTGTAGGTGGATCCTGATGTTTTTGCTGCCCTTCCTTCAGAATTGCAGGAGGAACTTAGACAAGCATATGACCAAAGGCAAAATCACGTAGAGAACTTATTACAGCAAACCAGTGCCACAGGTAAGTCTTTGAATGTGTTTCTTCAAATAATACTATATAATCTAAGTGTAAACTAAACAAGAAGAGAAGTAACTTAGAACTAAGGAGAAATTTCCTGACAGGCAGAACGGTTGATCAGTGGAATAGCTTGTCCCAAAAGTTGTGAATGCCCCAACACTGGAGGTTTTTAAGCAGATGTTGAATAACCATCTGTCTGAAATAGTGTAGGGTTTCCTGCCTAAGCAGGGGGGTGGACTAGAAGACCTCCAAGGTCCCTTCCAACTCTGTTGTTATTATTATTATCTTTTTTATTGCAGCAAAATTATGTTACAGCGGCTGGGTCATGGTTATTTCTTCAATCATAAAATAATGCAATTCTCATTTCTTTCTTCTCAGCATTAAAGAATCCAGTTGTAAAAAGTAAGAAGAGAACTAGAAAGAAAATCCAAGTCAGCCCAGTAAAAACAAACCTTAGTCCTTTCAAAAACAAGCGTTTGGGTAACCCTGCAAAAAATATGGTTGTTTCTGTTGGAAGTCCCCAGAAATTAATAGATAACTTCTTGAAGCAGGAAAAAGCAGGCAGTGACAATCCTCAGGTAACTTTATAAGCCAATGCAACACTTCAGTATTTTTAAACTAATTGTGATTTAAAATAATACTTTTCTTAATTTTTCTGAAGTTCTTGTTCTTGCTTTTTAAATGTTTCCTATTGAGAATGTAGAGAAATATTCATTTTTATTCTTTCTGGATAGATGGAAGAAGTACAAGCTGTTACAAATCCTTCCAGTCTATCTATTTCCCAGCCATTATCATCTACCACAATTTGGCCTCAAGCACCTAATCTAGCAGGAGCTATTGAGTTTAACGATGTAAAGGCCTTGCTTAAGGAATGGATTACAACTATATCAGGTAACTATTACTTTGAATAAAAGTGTTAGTGTGTCATGTAAGCAAGCTTAATTGAAACAAAGCTACAGTACATTTCATGTCTTTACTAGATGTCATCAAATAATAGCAATCTACAATTCTGGTATTATTTTTGAACAGAAGAGATTCAATATTTAAAAAGAGTTTTAATTGATTCTTAATGTTATTTACTGTGCTCTAAGAGCTATTGTAGCTTTCTTGTATTGCCTGCATTATATAGCATTCAAAGGATATTTATTTAAAATGCCAGAGAAGTGTCTCTTCCAGTACACATATGTTAAATTAGACAATGTTCAAAATCCCAGAAAAGAAAATTACATTTCTCTGCAGTGCATTATAAAACATAGAAACATAGAAGACTGACGGCAGAAAAAGACCTCATGGTCCATCTAGTCTGCCCTTAAACTACTTCCTGTATTTTATCTTAGGATGGATATATGTTTATCCCAGGCATGTTTAAATTCAGTTCCTGTGGATTTACCAACCACGTCTGCTGGAAATTTGTTCCAAGCATCTACTACTCTTTCAGTAAAATAATATTTTCTCATGTTGCTTCTGATCTTTCCCCCAACTAACCTCAGATTGTGCCCTCTTGTTCTTGTGTTTTGTGTAAGTCTGTGCATTTCTAAAAACTGTTGATGCCACAAGTACAGTTTTAACAGTGTAACTAAGCCGCCGCCGCCACCACCCCGACTTCTGCTAAATGGTATTTGCCTGGAGTTGGGAGAGACCTTGACCAATCTCTTCTATGGATGTTTCTTTTTTTTCCTCATGATCAATCAAAATTACTGAATATTTAAGGGACCATTGGGCTGAATGTGTACTTTACCCCCCTCCCATGAAGTGTGTTTTTTATTCTTTTATATTGGGTTTTTTAATTGTTTATAAGCTGCCCAGATTTGCTGTGAGTGAATGGGCAACCATATAAATCTAATAAATAAAATGAAGCAGCTTCATGATGGCACAAACAAAAAGGGTTGAATTCCATGCAGAATTTCATGGGAAGATGTGGCAGATACTGTGTAGGTTTTTAAAGTTCTCCTTTCAAATTGCTCCATAAATTGAGACAACAGATAGGAATATGCTATACTGATCATACACAGGATTTTGCAGACATAATAAAACATGAGGAGCTTAATTTACTTACTTGAAAGAGGCTGTTTTTTTGTTTTAAAAGGAGTAAAACCAATTTACATCAGTGTCAAAACATTAATTAATTTAAAGCTGCTTAATCTCTGCCGCTCCAAAGAAGCATTCAATAAAGTATGTATAATTTTGTAGATCCCATGGAGGAAGACATTTTGCAAGTTGTGAAGTACTGTACTGATCTGATAGAAGAAAAGGACTTAGAAAAGCTGGATCTAGTCATAAAGTACATGAAAAGGTAATTAGATGCTAACATTTTTTTATTTATAGAAATAAATCCAAATGACATTGAAGATGAGTTATAAAACTTTTAGGAATTTCAGGTAGTGATTCTATATACTTGCGGATCTTGCATTTGTCATATTATTTTCCACACAATTGAATATCTAGGACTTGTTCATTTGTGGTACTGCATCCATTATTTATTGTGAATATGATGTCTGCATTATACTGATGGGTTTGCACTTGGAAAGTTTTGAAAGATTTCTGAAAGGAAGCATGTATTGCCCCAAATCTCCTGCATTGCAATATTCTAGATTTATTAGGATATTACAGGTGACATTCAAAATATTAGAATATCGTGCAAAAGTTCATTTATTTCAGTAATGCAGCTTAAAACGTGAAATGTAATATATGAGAGAGACTCATTACATGCAAGGCAAGATAGTTCAAACTGTGATTTGTCATAATTATGATGTTTATGGAGTACAGCTCATGAAAACTCCAAATCCACAATCTCAGAAAATTAGAACATTACATGCGATCAATAAAAGAAGATTGTACATAGGACAATATCGGACCTTTGGAAAGTGTAAGCATGCATATCTACTCAGAACTTGGTTTGTGCCCCTTTTGTAGCAGTTACTGCCTCAATGTGGTGTGGCATGGAAGCTATCAGCCTATGGCACTACTGAGGTGTTATGGAAGACCAGGATGTTTCAATAGTGGCCTTCAGCTCTTCTGCATTGTTCGGTCTCATGTCTCTCATCTTACTCTTGGCGATGCCCCATAGAATCTCTATGGGGTTCAGATCAGGTGAGATTGCTGGCCAATCAATCCCATGGTTATTGAAGCAGCTTTTGGTGCTTTTGGCAGTGTGGGCAGGTGCCAAGTCCTGCTGGAAAATGGTCAGCATCCCCATAAAGCTCATCTGCAGAAGGAAGCACGAAGTGCTCCAAAATCTCCTGGTAGATGGCTGCCTGGACTTATTGAAGCACAGTGGACCAACACCAGCCGATGACATGGCTCCCCAAATCAACCCAGTCTGTGGAAACTTCCATGTCATTTGGAAACCAAGGACCAGATTATGGAGGAAGAATGGAGAAGCATTCAACAGTGCAAGATACTTGAAACCCAGTGTGAAGCTTCCACAGTCTGTGTTGGTTTAGGAAGCCATGTTATCTGCTGGTGTTGGTCCACTGTGCTTCATTAAGTCCAGGGTCAACAGAGCCATCTACCAGGAGATTCACCTTTTAAGTTGCATTACTGAAATAAATGAACTTTTGCACGATATTCTAATTTTTCAAGTTTCACCTATATATCACCCATTTTATTAGGAGTGTTTTCTGTGATTCTGTACTCTGAATACAGACATGCGGAATGTGGTGAGTTTTCCTTTTTTTCCATTTTGCATTTGTTAAAATGCACCCCCCTTGTTCCCAGCCCTTTTGCCATCTGACCAAGGCTTTCCATTTGTCTGAAATTTCACATATGCTCCAGCTGCACGTCCACAAACATTAACAATTCTTTCTGCTTAATAGGATATTACAGTGATCCCCCGATCATTGCGAGGGTTCCGTTCCAGGACCCCTAGCAATGATCGGGTTTTCGCGAAGTAGCGCTGCGGAAGTAAAAACACCATCTGCGCATGCGCAGATGGTGTTTTTACTTCCGCAGCGCTAGCGAGGAGCCGAAGATTGGGGTTCCTGGGAAGGGGACTCAGCTGGGAAGCGGCGCTGGGGTTTCCCCACCGCCCACGCAAACTCCTCGCTGCCGCTCGCCCGCCCTTCCCCCGCCCACGCCGCTCGCTCACGCCGCTTCCCAGCTGAGTCCTGAAGCCAATTCGCTTCAGGACTCAGCTGGGAAGCGGCGCGAGCGAACGGCGTGGGCGGGCGAAGGGCGGGCGAGCTGCGGGCGCGCAGGCAGGCAGGCGGCGGAGAAGCCGTTCGCTCGCGCCGCTCGCTCGCGCCTGAGTCCCGAAGACAAACGTGGAAGTTCGCCTTTGACGTTTGTCTTCGGGACTCAGTTGGGAAGCCGCGCGGCTGTTTTAAAACGTCGCTGCCGGCATGGGGGGCTTGCCAGCACCCCCCGGACCCCCAACCCGGGTTTGGGGGGCTGCTAGGAAGCCCCCCATGCCGGCGGCGACGTTTTAAAACAGCCGCGCGGCTTCCCAACTGAGTCCCGAAGACAAACGTCAAAGGCGAACTTCCGCGTTTGTCTTCGGGACTCATTGGGAAGCCGCACGGCTGTTTTAAAACGTCGCCGCCGGCATGGGGGGCTTGCCAGCACCCCCCGGACCCCCAACCCAGGTTTGGGGGGCTGCTAGGAAGCCCCCCATGCTGGCGGCGACGTTTTAAAACAGCCGCGCGGCTTCCCAACTGAGTCCCGAAGACAAACGTCAAAGGCGAACTTCCGCGTTTGTCTTCGGGACTCATTGGGAAGCCGCGCGGCTGTTTTAAAACGTCGCCGCCGGCATGGGGGGCTTGCCAGCACCCCCCCGAACCCGGGTGGCCGGGCGAGCAGCGAGCGAAGGGCGGGTGGCCGGGCGAAGGGCGGGCGAGCGGCGAAGGGTGGGCGAGCAGGTGCTGGGGGGGGCTTCTCGCCCTCCCGCCAGCAAGAGGGGGAGCAAAGGGCATGGGCGGGCGAAGGGCGGGCGAAGGGCAGGCAGGCGGCGGACAAGCCGTTTGCTCGCGCCGCTCGCTCGCGCCGCTTCCCAGCTTAGTCCTGAAGCCAATTCGCTTCAGGACTCAGCTGGGAAGCGGCGCGAGCGAACGGCGTGGGTGGGCGAAGGGCGGGCGAGCGGCAGCGAGGAGTTTGCGTGGGCGGTGGGGAAACTCCTCTCTGATGCCCGCCGCTCGCCCTCCCGCTAGCAAGAGGGGGAAGACCCAGGGAAGCTGCCCAGCAGCTGATCTGCCCGGCGCCATCTACGCATGCGCGGCCATAAAAAAAGGGCGCGCATGCGCAGATGGTGTTTTGACTTCCGGGTTGAAAAATCGCCATTTAGCCCGTTCGCAATGATCGGGATCGCGATACCCGGGGGATCACTGTATATGAATCCATTACCCAAATTAGAATCTGAATTTATTCTCTTGCCTTTGTATCTTCCTATGGGAGAAAGCTTTAAAAGCTTTGAATAGGTTTTCTTACTTCCGCGTCAGCCTGCTAATGTTTTTTTTCTCTGTGTGGCCATATCTATGGCAGAGAAGTAAAGTTAGCTTATCTATTTACCAAAGTAGGCTGCTGCTGTTTAATGCCAGGTCTGTTGTTAACAAGCCCCCCCCCCCCATTCCCATTCGAGATTTACTCCAAAGGGGTAGACCTGGCATGTATAACTGAGACATGGCTGGCCCATGAGGGGGGGTCCCTCTCTCGGAGATGTGCTCTGACAGGTTTCAGGTACTCCAAGCAACTCCATGGAAGGGGTGGAGGAGTGGCAATTATTGTGTGGAAGAGTCTTTGTCCTCGCAGGATGCCTGCGACAGAGTTTGTTGGGTGTGAATCTCTCGTCTTGAAATTAGACTCCGGGGTTCCATTGGGTTTTTGTTGACATACCTGCCTCCCAGCTGAGTTACAACAACCCTGCCTAAGCTGCTAGAGGCAGTAGCTGCGTTAGCAGTGGAGTTCCCCAGGCCTATGGTGCTGGGGGACTTCAACTTAACATCACTTGGTGAATCCTCATACGCAGCTCATGAGTTCATGGCTTCCATGACAACCATGGACCGATCCCAAGTGTTCCTCTCAGGGCAGTGGAGATATGATCTGGAATTAAGGGGTATAGATGTTTTTCCCTTGTCATGGTCAGATCATTTCCTGCTGAGGTTAGGACTTCAAGGCACCACTCTCCCATCGCAGGGAGGAGGAGCCGAATAAGTGGTTCTACCCCAAACATCTAATGGACCCTGTAGGGTTCCAGAGAGTGTTTGGGGAAATACCTGACTCCCTTGTACACTATCTGGCTGAGTCCCTGGAATAGGGCAACATCTGGGGCACTGGACTGGATTGCGCCTTCACGACCTCTCCGTGGCGATTGATCCAGAAAAGCTCCATGGTTTACCAAGGGGCTGCAGAGATGAAGCACCAGAAGAGACATCTAGAGCGATGCTGGAGAACCAGTAACTACAAATCTGACCAAGCACTGTTAAGAGACTTTATTAGGACTTAATTAGTGGCAATATGGATGGCAAAATGCTCACATTTTTCCGCACTTATTGCGCCCGCTGATTCTTGCCCAGCCACCATCTTTAGGGTGACTCATTCCCTTCTCAATGTAGATGGAATGGAGGAGCCCTGAGGAATTTGTTCAGTTTTTGTCAGACAAAAGATTCGGATGGACCTGGACTCTGATTGGGCAATTCCAACCAAGATGACTGTCCTGTCTGGTCAGATCAACTATCTGGAATAAAGACCCACTCACACTTTGGTTCCAAAACACCCACTTGAAGTCTATTTATCAAACAAAATTCTGCAATGCAAGTGTTAATTTAAGGAATGTGATGTTGGCCACCCTTCTCTCATTAGCAGGAGAAAACTAGAGTCTGGGTTGCCAGCCAGAATAGAGTCATAAATCTCTGCTACTGGTGTTTCTTCTTTGACTAATTATTCACACGCCCCCCCCCCCCCCCCCGAACAGATTCGCAATTTGGGCGTCTTCCTAGATGGTGAACCTTTTTTTCCTCGGGTGCCAAAAGAACGTGAGTGCGCAATATCACACATGTCAAGTGCCCACACCCATAATACAATGCCTGGGGAGGGTGAAAACAGTTTCTCTCCCCCAGATGCTCTCTGGAGAACAGAAACAGCCTATTTCCCAACTTCTGGTGGGCCCAGTAGGCTGGTGTTTCACCCTCCTCAGGCTCAAAGGCTTCCTTGAAGCCAGGGGAGGGTAAAAATGCCCTCCAGAGCCTCTGTGAGAGCCAAAAATCAGCTGGCTGGCACACAGATGCACGTTGGAACTGAGCAACAGCTTGTGTGCCAGCAGATATGGCTCTGCGTGCCAGTTCGCCATCACTGTCCTAGACTCACAGCTAAGATTAGACCAACACTTGACAGCTGTAGTTATGGGGACCTTTGCACAAATTTGTCTGGTGCACCATCTGTGATCCTACTTGGATCAAGAGGCTCTCCTCAGTCAATCATGCCCTTGTCACCTCACGATTAGATTATTGCAATGCGCTCTACATAGGGCTATCCTTGAAGTGTGTTCATAGAGTACAGTTGGTCCAGAATGCAGCTGCGTGAGTTGTTGTGGGTACACCTAGGTACACCCACATTACACCAATCCTCCGTGAACTGCACTGGCTCTTGATTGGTCTCCGGATGCAATTCAAGGTGTTAGTCATTACCTTTAAACCCCTACATGGCTTAGGGCCAGACTACCTTTGTGACTGCTTTCTACCACATAGCTACCAGTGACCAGTTAGGGCCCATAGTTGGCCTTCTTTGGGCCCCATCAGCTAAACAGTGTTGGTTGGCGGGTCCGCAGGGGAGGGCTTTCTCTGCAGCTGTCCCAGCTCACTGGAACCAGTTACCTCCTGAGATCTGGACTACCCCCATCCTGTTGGCCTTCTGGAAAGCAGTAAAGACCTGACTTTTCCGACAGGCCTGGGACCATTGATCTTATGGTGGTAAACCAGCAAGATCCGGCCATGAATGGTATGCAGGGGTTTCATTGTTTGTATTGTAAATTGGTTTTAAACTGTTTTAGAGGTTTTTGTACTATTATTGATGTTTTATATTTCTACTGTGAGCTGATTAGATTCCATAAGTAGTTAGGTGGCATAGAAATTGAATAAATGAATGAATAAATAAAGTGGCACGGAATCATGAAGATTTGAGACTTCATGAAAGATTACTTGTTTCATGCCCCCTCCCCCATTTCAGTAATTGACAAAGCCATGCCAAGATCCACAAACCAAAATTCTTGCAGTTTAATCACCTTTTGGTGAAATCAGGGACTGTTGTCTTACTGCAGTTATCAAGTGACAATCAGCATTGTTTCCTCAACAATAAACTTCAACGTGTTTCAGCTCTTCCACTACAGTCCTTTTACAGGGTGATAAAGCAACTTGTCCTATGAAGTATAAGCACTGTGAAACTACTTGTATATATTTGGCAAATTTTTCTTTTTCTGTTTTATTATTTATTTTATTCAAGAAATCATTCACTTAAACAATTAAACAATTCAATGTTTTCTCTGTCATCTTTATGGAAGTTTATTTACTTCTCCTTTCTCCCTTTCATGCCTGTTGAGATTTTTCCTGTCCCATTCCTTTCTTCCATAACCAGTGTTCCCATCTCCATGATAGGATTAAATTGCTTGAAAGGAAATTGAATTGGAACACTAGTAGGAAGTATTAGAAGCTTCTACTTACTCACTTCTTGCCTCCATTTTAATCTTCTTCATGATGGTGGCTTTGGCCTGTCAAACACTTGTTCAGCCATCAAAAATCAGATTTATCGTAGTGAAGTTGCACTTAATATGATCACCTTAATGCCAAAGAGCTTTAAATTCTACCTTTCTTAAGCAACTTTACTGCCATTTCTCTACTCCAGTTCTTTTAGAGGTTTGGAATCTTCCTTAATGCAGTTGCAAATGAAATATAGCATATCTGTTTAGGATAAGCTGTCACATTTTATGAAATAAAATCAGCATGATACACAGACTACAAACAAGACAATTGTTTGCTTCTCTGTAACTAGTTAAATGGCTGTATGATTTCATATAACCCACCTGCCATTATTTATTCTATATGCCCCTTCTGCTAAACTGACCTGTTAAGGAATTGAGGGGATATTTAGCAGGCCTGTATAAACCTCTATAGTTGCATAAAGTTTCAGACAGTCTCTTAGCTAGAGCCTGTTCTAAAATGGTCTACACAGGTGCAAACCCATCAGTGTGTATGCTAACCGTAGTTATAGACAAGCAGTTTTGGAGTTTTCCTGTTCTTTGAACTCTCCCACTAAATACCACTTATACTCTGCTCCTCATAAAATGTCTGCTTCAATTTGTAAAGTGACAAATATTTCATTAAATCTCATGATTACCTAAATACAGAATGCATAATTTTGTATGGTTGTCTTGTGCCACTTTACATTTATTTTTTTAAAAGATCTTGCAGACAGTTCAGCTAGCTTGTACGTGTGCATATATTTGCATGAATTTTTCCACCAACAAAACTTTGTTTCTAAGTATTTTCACATAAGGAAGCGAACTACAGTTAATACAGTTTAGCAAATTCTATGAGTTTGGCTGTGGTTATTCCAGTTCAAAATATTGCTCTTCAATCTGTGAAAATGTGTGATAAGTTTTCCTTTCTTTTTATCTCCACAGGCTAATGCAGCAGTCTATAGAATCAGTATGGAACATGGCATTTGATTTCATTCTTGACAATGTTCAAGTTGTTCTGCAACAAACCTATGGAAGCACATTAAAAATTATCTGAACTGATCTTGTAGAAAAGGATATGGTAAGAGCCTGGAGCTCTCTGGTAGCTGTACCATAAGTGCTTGTGAGGTATTTGCAAAATGCATGACATTAAGCTAAGTTTTTATAAGTTGAATTTTTTTTAAAGGAGGAGGTGTTTTGTACATTTTCTTTCAGCAAAGTGCCAAAATTTGTCAGTATTGCATGTAAATAATTGTGTTTAAATTCTTTTATTGTAGAATAGAATCTATTTACAAAATGTTTGTTTATAAAAGTTTTATGGATTTTTACAGTGAAGTGTTTACAATTGTTTAATAAAGAATTGTATGTAATTTGTACATATTTTGTTTCACTCCTTTTTCTTCCCTAAATGCTATAAATCTGAACAGTCAATATTAGTTTTCATATTTTTATTGGCTAAACATTTATCTTCAAGCTCAGTTATTTCACAGTGGCAGAAGGCTCTCTGAAAAGTGCTGATTTGGACTTTTTTTTTAAAAAAGAAATTCATTATTTTTGGAATTTTCTAACATGAACAACAAAATCCCAGCACTGCATCTCTTCTCATAATTGGCTAAATCTGATAAATTAATGCAGCTTGATCTGTTCCTACCATTTTTCTTTCATATCAAACACATGTAAGAGACATTTTCCTATTCACAAAATACTTAGTTTTCATTAATGAACAATTTTCCTTCTATTTAAAGAGATTCCGTTATAGCAGTCTATTGAAACTTTTAACAATTTAAAGAAGAAGAATGTCTATTGGATTAGATGAAGTGGTTGATCTTACACTGTAGCAAATGGACTTCTTTTTGGACTCACATTACTAGTGTGAAGATATTTCTTCTTATCCCCATAGTCACCTGGTAATTCTAGCAACGTATCAATTGACATTCTTAAGTCTCATTAGAACCTAAGAAAATTATCTTACCCAAACATTTAATTTCAGAATTTGTAATATATATGATGAGGCTACATGAAAGTGATTTATTATCAGATTAAATAGAAAACAATGAGGACTGAAGATTTACTCACATCTTATCTGGTAAAAATGATACTTTAGAATGGATTTAAGTTACAGCATATCTTGAAGCTTCTGCAGACCTGATTGTTTATTACCTAAATTAATCAGCTTCTTTCAACTGTAGAATTTTAACTATTATTTCATTTCTAATTTTAACTTTACTGCTATATCCTGATAATTATGGTTGCAATTGGTTAAGGTCATTTTGCAAACATCAGGCAAAAAATAGGATTGTTGATAATCTGCCTTCCATGTAACCTTAGCAGTAAATACCATGATGCTATCAGTGTATAAGATCACCATCCAAAGATGATTTCATTTTAGCCCACCTTTCCAGATATTGTTTTGTACAATTATACCACATTTACATATTAACAGGATTACTGCACATAATTCTTCAACCACACTGACCAGGTCAAACTGCTCAACTGTGCTCTTCTAACCATTTGGCAGAGAGATTGTATTCCATCTTTCTAACCAACAATTTACATAAGAGGACTATTGAAGCGTTCAGACCAGACACACATAACTAAATTTTGACATATATTTGCATGCTGCACTGCCTTTATTAGGAATTATCAGAGTAATGTTCGTTTATTGAATTTGCAGTTCAGCATTAATGATTAATTTGTCAAATTTCAGAAACTGTACAAGCAGTAAAAGGCAGCCAACTATGCTTTACATCATTGTTTCACACCAATACAGATAGCCAATTACCTAATTTTTCTATAATAAATTTCTATAGGCACAAAGCAGAAGTGATGAAAAAAATCAGGGGAAAAGAAGGATTGCATAAATAAAGATTTCTTACATCGAAAAAGTCCAAAAAATCACAAAGTCTATAAGAGTTTCATTAGGCAAACACTGTGGTACTGATCTTACTAGTATAAAAGTGAAAGCGGAGTTACTTAATAAAAAAATTATTTTCTTTTAATTTGGGGGTGTGAACTGGAAAGGGCAAACTTTAAAGTTTGTCAGTACAAAGTGAAGGGCATTGGGAAAGATGCACAGGCACATTGGAACCACAGGGACATAAATTGACCACTGTCAAACCAGTGTAAGTTATTTGGTTTCTCATGGAAAACATTTTATCCACATTTTTCCCAGATGTTTGTTAAATCCAACAGCATATTTATTATAAGCTGCTGTTGTTCTTATAAAGGAACTGTGGGCTTTTGATAATCATTGTTCAAAGTTTGACAGAACCTAGATGATTTCAAATACTTTCTTGAGCTCCACAATAAGTTGCCAGTCAGATTTCTGCATTTCATCTCTAAACCAGTCTTTCAGGGCATCAATAGACTGTCGACTAATCTGTAAGTAGAAAATCAAAACGTTTAACATGACCCCACTATTTGTAAGACTGTTTGTTATATATAGCACAAATCTACATTTCAGAAATTTTAAGAAACTAAAATAACATTTTTTTGAAAAGTTGCACCTTAAGCACTGTAATGATGTTCTCAACCATTTTTAATTTTAATGTCTAAAAGTAAAGGATAATTTTGTATCAACATTTTTGTAACAGCTCCTCTACCACCACCCGCCCCCAATGCTGACATATCAGTCTAAATTCTACCCCATTTTTTAAAAGCCCTTTTGTCCTTACATTCAAGTATAACATTCTGAAAATGTTTACCTTGCTGACAAGTATATCAGTTGCTTCAAAATGTCGACCATACATTTTTGGTGCTTCACCGGGAATTGGCTCTATTTTTACACAGACTTCTTGACCTTTTTTTGCAACATCTACTTGTTTATGATTTATTTCAATACTTGTAATTATTCCAATATCAATGAACTATAATAAAACATACTTTTCGTTAGTATTGTATTTCCCCATATAAAATCTGAAGAAGAGTGTGGGGGTCTTTTGTTAAAACTATTAAATGATACTGTACATACGATAGAGCATACAATGAAAGTTTGGTGGTCAATTATCTCTAAATATCTGAGAAAACCTTGGGAAAGCAGCTTTGCACACTATTATTTATTTCAAAAGATGTTCTGTCAAATTTAAGATTTCAAATTAGAAAAATAGATCTGTAGATAAAATCAGTGTTCCACAGAAGTCATGACAAAGGACATTTTATCAAAGAATCCAAGTTTCTTATAAATGCATCAGCTGCAAAATAGACGATTATTTTTATATATATAAAAACACCTATTATCAAAATATATTAAAATAAACTATTTTTAAAATTATTATCCAAATAACTCTTCTTTAAAAAAGATAGAATATCTTTAAAGATACAAAATACTCACATTTTTACTAGGTACACAGATTGGAGTTCCTTGTTTTACCTGACCTGCATCCACAATGACTCCCATCACTATGGGATCACGAGAATTAAAAATAAATTGAGGAAGTATTTTCATCTTACAAGGGAATACTGCTATATGCCTGGGGGGAAAGGGGAGAGAAAGGTGGTGGGAAAACTGTTTAAAAATGGACTGAAATTAAAGCTACATGCAGAAAAATCTATTTTTATTCACAAGTACTATTTCTGATAAATCTAGACTGAAAATAATTTAAATCCATTATGCCATATTTACTTCAGCAATTCTTAAATCACACAAAAACCCTAGAATGGCAAATATATAATAAAAAATTAACTCATTGTAATGCTAAATGTGTTTGGCAATCTTCAGTAATTATAAAGCACTCTTATCCAGATTTTTATTTCAACGTGAGACCAGAATTCTGAAACATTTAGCAGTCTATTAACTATAATCTGGTCATGAATTGCGTGTTTTTATCAAATAGTAAAAAATATTAAGTCACAAAAATGATACAATGTATCATTACTACCAATTATGGTATCATTTTCTCATAAGTATTTGTTACATTTTCTTCAATGAAACAAAGTAATCTATAAACCACAAGCAAGGTTCTTTGTATAGTCTTCATTTAGCAACCACAATTGGGACTATCAACTCTATCACTAAGCAAAGCAATTGCTGAGTGGGAAATCAGGTGACCACAAATGTGCTTCCCTTTTTCCCACTTCCTTGTCCTTTGGAATGTTGATGCCAATGTTGGGATAATTAATAAGGGAATTCCAACATTCCACATGCTTCATTGGCGGACAACTGGTTTCTGGACGCAATTCAAAGTATTGGTTATGACCTGTAAAGCCCTACAAGGCATTGGACAAGAATACCTACAGGATCGCCCTCTGCCACATGAATTCCAGCGACTGGTTAGGTCCCACAGTCAGCCTTCTCTAGGTCCTGTCAACTAGACAATGTTGTCTGGTGCGGCCCAGGTTAAGAGCCTTCTCTGAGGGGGGGGGGAGAAGCTGGGGGCTCTGGAATCAGCTCCCCCCACCAAGAGATTCGTACTGCCCCCCACTCCTCACCTTCCACAGAAGTCTTAAGACTCATTTATGCTGCTAGACTCCTGCCCCTTGGCCGATGAATGTGTTGAGAAAAAGTTGTTTGAGTGGTTCTTGGATTTTTTAGATTTTAAATTTAATTAATTGGATTTGAGATTGATTGATTGATTGATTGATTAGATTTGTATGCCACCTCTCTGAGGACTCAGGGCAGCTCACAACATAGATGTTATATATTGTTTTATTATATGTTGTAAGCCGCTCCGAGTCCTCGGAGAGGGGAGGCATAAAAGTCCAATAAATAATAAATTGCTTGTATTTACATTCATTAGAGAGGAAGGGATTGCTACCTGTCTATACAGACAGTCCTCAATTTACAACTACAATTGAGCCCCAAATTTCTGTTGCCATGTCAGTTGAGTTTTGCCCCATTTTACCAACCTTTTTTCACCACAGTTAGAGAATCACTGCACTTGTTGAGTTATTAAGACTAACTTAAGTGAATCTGATTTCCCCACTAGAAGGGCGCAGAAAGTTCTGCCATAGTACTCATCCTTTAGAGCACGGCTGTCAAACTGGACCATGTCACATGATATATTGTGACGGTTTTTGCCTTTGGAGAGAGCGGGGGGGCGTGTCCTAAAAGTGACCTATCTAGCCCGCGGTCTGCCAGTTTGACAGGCTTGCTTGTTCGAACAGAAACTATCTCTGACTGTGCTGAAATTTTGTAAAATTCTTGAAATCACAGTTTGGAGGCCTGGAGTCCCAAGTATGGGTGACAGGCCATCTCTTGGTTTTAATGATGAATCCTTTTCAAATGCTTGCTTGTTATATGTTTTTATTTGTATATTATGTATATTTTAACAACCGTTTCATTCAACAACCGAGATGCTGGTCCAAATTGTAATTGTTAAGTGATGATGTCCTGTATATTTTTACACGGACATTTTTCAGTTGAAATGAAAACCAAACACCAAACTGATACTATACAATTAAGAAATCATTTTATAATTCATACACATGCACACACAATATTTCTATCTATATCTTAGTATGAGAATTCTACTTACTTGAATTCTTCCTGTTTTTGTTTTTTGTAGTCTTGCCTATATTTTGTGAAGGCATCAAATAAATGATATATAATTTCTGCACTAAAGATTCTAACCCCTAAACTGTCAGCCATTTCCTGGGCATCTCGTTCAATCCTCACATCAAAAGCCAAGATCACTGCGTACCTTGAAAATAACAATAATAATATTAGGGAGCTGCACATGAAATCTCTTTTATAAATGCTACAAATCTTTTGAAGGAAATACTTACTGTTGATCATGCTCCAGCATGACTGATGCCTTCATAACATCCTTTTTATGCACAGGTCCTATATTAATTCCAGCATACTGTCAGGAGACAAGGCAGAAAAACAGCTTGTCATTAATATGAATTCTGCAAATAATACCTAACAAAATAATGACCAAGAAAATAGAACCTTGGGTACTTACTGGCACTTCTGAAGTTTTCAGAAATTCAAGTAATGCTTCTAAAGATCCCAAGGTAGATGCCTGGACATAAACCCCTTTTTCTTCTAATTTTATAGCATTCAGTGTCTGCTTCAGTTCATGTATCAATTCATCCTTTAAAATAAAAAATTATGCATTTTTTTTAAAACAACCCTGCTTTTGCTTATCCAACACTGTAAGTGGCATCATATACTATATATACAAGGCACATATCAAGAGATATAGCTTCATATTTACGAACATGCCACTAGAAGCTCAAACTACGGTTTAGAGGGCTCTACTACCCAAAAGAGAACAAATTGCTTGAGGTGAATGTTAAAGAAAAAAAATAGTAACTGTTTTAAGACTCCCAGGAGCTAATTTTATTGGTTAAAATCCCAAAACTCTTTATTTCAGCATAAGAATAAAACCCACAGCTTTTAAAAATGAAGGACATTATGTTTCAGTTTGGTATATTTCTATCTTTTCAAAACAAAAGGTTAATTCACAAAAACGTAAATTATTATTAGATTTTCTCCCACTTTATTAAAAAATAATAATAAAGCTTAAGTAATTCTCTTCTTTCTCCGGGGCACAATGAAAAGTTCAGTTCTATGGTAATCAGTTTTTCTCCCCTTCTTTAATTACCCATTAAATGTTCCAGACTCTAAAACATTAGCAATTATTTTAATTCAATCCTAATTTTACAGAATTGTCCAATTTTTTTTAGCTTACATGTAACTTGAAGCCTAGTAGCTTATCCAGATGCCTTATATATCTATAAGGCTTCAATTTACTTCCCAATAATTTGATTATATGAGAACAATTAAAAAGGTAAAAGACAACACTTGAGAACTTTTACTTCGCCATCCCCATTTGTCAGACATTACAAACCTGACTTGTTTGCCTCCGCTGAGGCTGCCTTTGGAAAGTGGATATTACAGAGGGTCTGCTCCACTTCTGCTCCCCTGGACCAGCCTTCTCCTGCTCTGGACATTTGGAATCATACTTGGAATCTCCTTAGCTATATACAGCTAAGTGCTGTTGGCTTACCTAAATGGTCTTCTCTGGCTTTGTGTGGCCCAGGGTTGCAACATTCTTCTTGGACATATGCTATATCAGATGTTTCTCTACACCTTCATTTGAAAACTGGCTAGTCAAGCAGATAGAGGGTGTACTTCAAACTAAATTTAAACTTGGTCCCTAACAGCCAACCAGAGTTTGTTCCCATACTTGGATTCTTTCCGCAGTGTATAGAGAAGACCATTCAGGTAAGCCAATGGCACTTTGCTTCAATTTCTTAAAAATCTGAAAAGTTCCTCATTGCTGTAATTTCAAACAACTTATTCCTAATTGTTTTACTTTAGCACAGTTCATACTGGGATTTTCTAGCTGCTGAAAGTCCATTGAGATTCTGATGGGGATCATCTGTGCCTTACTTTAAGAACTGGAATTTCATCTTCTTTATAGGCTACTAGCAGGGGCAACCCAGCCAATGTTTTCTCCAGATCCTTGCCAAGAATCTTCACTCCTTGTGCAGCAATAACTTCTTTGTGTTTTTCATACTGATTCTATACAAACAAAGAAATGAATAGTTATTTTTCTAGTTCTCCAATTTATCATCTTTGTTTTAATTATATCAAGAACTGTCAAGAACTATCAAGAACCATCAAGAATTCCAATCATTTAGCCCAATTCACTCGTTTCAGGAGATGACAGTCCACATTAATGTGTTAAATATATCAAGAATTGTCCTACACATTTATTTAATGCATATCTTACAATTAATGAAACTAATATGATAGAGCTGCTCAATAGCATTAACAAAATAAAAATAATAATTAAATGTTCCAGATTTTAAACAATATTTTTACAAGTATTCTTATATCCAAATTATAAGATAATACAATATAAAGGGTTCTTAGATTAGATTCTACTGCACACCAGGAGTATAATGTTCTTTCAGGACATAGTTCACCTATACCAGTGATGGCGAACCTATGGCATGGGTGCCACAGGTGGCACATGGAGCCATATCTGCTAGCACGCGAGCCTTTGCCCTAGCTCAGCTTCAACGTGCATGTGTGTGCCAGCCAGCTGATTTTGGGCTTGCACAGAGGCTCTGGGAGGGTGTTTTCGGCTTCCAGAGAGCTTACGGGGGGATGGGGGAGGGCGTTTTTACCCTCATCCAGCTCCAGGGAAGTCTTTGGAGCCTGGTGAAAGTGAAACAAGAGCCTACTGGGCCCACTAGAAGTTGGGAAACAGGCTGTTTCCGGCTTCCAGAGGGCCTCTGGGGGGTGGGGAAAGCTGTTTTTGCCCTGCCCATGTATTGAATTAGGGGCGTGGGCACTCAACACATGTGCTATAGCGTGCACACATGCTCTTTCGGCACCCGAGGGAAAAAAGGTTTGCCATCACTGACTTATACAAAAAAGTTCCAAAAACAGAATCAGGAAAAAAAAGAGAAAAATGACATAAAATATCATAATATCAGACAACATGACAAAAGAAATATCCCTTTTCAGACTTTATCCTTTAAAAATCTGAATCTGTTATTTTTTGCTAATAGAAATTCAATGGCAAAGGGCATAGGTAAGATTAAATGCATTCACCCAGTATGATTGGACACAAAAACATTTCCCTAGTACTGCTTTCACAAATAGCACATTTGTGAGAAGAGTATATGACCTAGTAACATCATTGAGCAACTTATACACCATTAATTTCAGGAACATTTTTTCATATGTTACTTCCTTACCTTTACTCTTAATTCTTTCATGGGAGGTGGAAGCAAAAGGCCTCTTATTTGTGTTACTATGGGACCTTCTACTCCAGGGACAATAATGGTATCACTTTCCTTTAGCCTTCCATTAATCAAAATGACATCTATTGTTGTACCCATTCCAGGAAGTGCTTTGACCTAAAAAACACAGAAGTTTATGTTTTAAATAATATGCTTCAACTCAGTTTGTTATCTAAGCAGCATATCAAAAGATTTTCTAGGTAAATATTACCTCCATAACCTGTGCTCTCAACTCTTCACAGTGTGCCAGTCTCTTATTTAACATGGTTTGTGT
Organism: Erythrolamprus reginae; assembly: GCF_031021105.1. Classification (NCBI taxonomy): domain Eukaryota; kingdom Metazoa; phylum Chordata; class Lepidosauria; order Squamata; family Dipsadidae; genus Erythrolamprus; species Erythrolamprus reginae. The sequence goes on along the minus strand of NC_091953.1, from coordinate 97,106,252 downwards.
CAATTCAACAAGAAGAGCAATTAAACTTCCCATACCATCTCCTGTGTGTGCAGAGGTAGGAACCAGAGAAACAAATGTGCGAGGATCCTTATTTTCATAGTACAAGGCAGCATTCAAGCCCTAAAATAAGAAGCAGAGCATTACTAAGATGAAAGAGTGGGTGGAGCAGGGGAAGGAGTGGCTTTATTCTATCTAGTCAAAAGGGAAATTAAAGAAGATGGGAAAACGGAGTGCATTATCTAATATCCAGCGCTCATTCATCAGAATAACAGTCTTCTATTTCAGTGGTTAAAAATATCTGTGACTCAAAAGATCTGCAAAACTTCCCATAGCAGGGCAGACTATAGAGGACCAGATGATCTTGCAGATTATATAAGGCTAAACCTTCTAAGACTTTCCCAGCAAAATCAGCACCTTGACTTTGGCTAAGACAATTACTGTTAATAAGTACAGATATTTCAAGACAAAGGTAAAGTGGCACCTTTAAGAAGTGCTGCTTCTTAATGTGATTCACACTGTCATATTGTATTCCAGACCTGCTCTAATTTCTATATCATCTTCATGGTTTGCCCTTGAGTAGTTGTCCAAGTTACCAAGGCATATGACATCAATATTAATAAGAGTACTGGAAAATTATAATCAGAGTACTGATTACTATAAGTATCAAATCTTCCCAACAGCTTGATACATAACAGACAAGATGGGACCTTAAATTTAAACCTGAAAATACATATAGACTTTATATAAACATACTTCTGACAGTATAATATTTCTCTCGTTCTCCTCAAATACTATAGTCAATAGTACAAAAGTATTGACAAGTCCAGTGTTATTTCACTATGTCTCTTCCCGGAGATCATTCATTGGACAAGTGAGGATGTCTCCCTATCAAATTCAGGTCTGAAAATTGGATTGGAAAGAATCTTGATAACTGAACAACAGTGCCACTGTCTGCATCAAAATTGTTAAATCATTGTAAGATAACCAATCTATCATTGTAAATTGTCCTGTCTAATCCTGACTTCTTAGATTTAGCCAACCATTCCTTTGTATATCTCATCTGTTCTCACTTTCCTTCTTTCTATCAACCATTTGATTGTAATTGTTTGATTATGGATGGTTAATGCGCTTGGGCTAGTTTTATTTACAGGAACTACAAGATGTAAAGCATACTCAAAAAGATTAACCATTTTTTTAACCTAGTTGACACTCACCTGCTGGGCAAATTCTACTATGATGGCCTTAGCACGTTCCTCAAATTCATCCTTTGTATTTTTTTTCTGTTTCTTCAAAGTGGCAGCTACATCTGTATCCGGACTCTTTTTCCAGTCATACAATCTATCAATCTAAAGAAGACAGAATTTACCACTATTTAATATTGCATTAGTCCAGCAGATCTATGTAATAAATACTCTTTGTATGTATGGAAATAAGCAAGCAAATAAACTATATGGTAATCTCAAACACACAGAGGTATTCTGGACACAGAGGTCCTATAGTCCAATCCCCTGCCTAGGCTATACTATTTCAGACAAAGGGAGAGAACCATTCCTTTGCAAAAAGCCATCTTAAGCTGATATTCATTTTAATACCATCCAATATCTTTCATATGCAGAAGGCTACAGTATGAATTTAGTTCCATCCACTCTTTCAAAAGAGACAAAATATTTATAGCTATGTTCACCTAATTTATTAAATGCTAATAAATTATTTTATTTTCAGATAAATATAAGTACAGTAAACACTTGATTTCATTTGATTTACTGTAAACCCTTGATTTGAAAGAATGCAAAACCTAGATCAGTGATGACGAACTTTTTTGGTTTGTGTGCCAAAAGGAGGGGCACGGGGGGAGCACATGCGTGTGTACCCACACCCATAATTCCATGTGAGCAATCCACACACATGCATGCATAGCACACATACACACACTCCAGACATGCAATGGCACGTTCATTTTTCGCTCTGTTCACAATAAATGAGTCCACACATCCATAATCAATGCTTTACAGACCAAACCCCCAATAGAATACATTATAGAATACAAACCTATTCAATGAAAAGGGACCTTACCTTGTTAAGTGCAACTATAAAGGGGCATTTTTTGGCTTTCAGCAGGTTTATGGATTCAATTGTCTGAGGTTCCAAACCATGCATGATGTCTACTACAAGAATTGCAATATCACATAGTGAGCTTCCGCGATTTCGAAGATTGCTGCAAATTAAAAGGATATTGTAAAGATAACAGAAAAAAGCATGACCTGTAGTTCACCAAAGAATAATGCTTATTCTTAACACCAATTCTATTAAATAGAAATATCACAATATTGATTAATCTACATGTAATAGGTTTGAGACAGTACACCACTTAAAATGTAATTTTTGCTTCTGCAACTGGTTTTAACACTATATATTATAAAATGTAGCCCCAAAATGAGATAAATAATCAGCTGTTACCTAAAAGACTCATGTCCTGGAGTATCAATGATAAGCATTCCCGGAATCTTGACTGTCTCTTTGTCAAACTATAATTGCAAAATAGTAATTAACTTGATATTTAGGAAAACAAATTTTTATAGCAGTTTCATACTTGATGACATTTATTGCAAATGTCCAATTCCCATTCCCATTTGAATGTACATTAATATTTTAACTATTAATATACAAGTTAACAATCAATTAACTTTCAATTATCAGATGCAAGTCTTTTTAACATTATAGGTTAAGGTGCTTTTATTGCTAAGTGCAGCAACAAAATTGTGAGCTCCATCTTTCTTGACATTTGCAAAATTACGAATATCACAATAGGCATAAAAACCTCCATAAGGTAAGTATCATATTTTTTGAACTGTAAGCTGTATCTAAATTTACAGGAGGAAAACAAGAAAGAAACCAGTTTTTGGCCTCCATGCATCCTGTTTTCACCTTCCACGGCCCCAGAAGCACTCTGCAGTGCTCTGCACATTTTTGGGCTCCCAAGCCCTCCACATGTCATGTTGTCGTCCTCCCAGGCCCACAGAAGCACTCTGCAATGCTCCTCACATTTTGTTTTTGCCAAAAATTGGCCCATTTTTGGCGTGAAAATTGCTTCTGGGGGCCATGGAGGGCGAAAATGCAACATGTGGAGGGTTCAGGAGGCCAAAACCACCCGTATTCAGTCTATAAGGCGAACCTAAATTTTCACTTTTAGGGGGAGTAAAGGTGCATCTTATATTCTGAAAAATACGGTAATTCAATTCTATGTACTGTAAGTATCAGGAAGGCCTATATTATAGTTATATTTTATTGTATTCATGCAAACGTATAATATTTCAGTCAACTAAAATAGTCCGGAATGTGGAACAAGTAAACAGAAACCGAAAATGTCAATAGTGATAATGATCACAGGACAAGTTAATACTATTACGTGAAATGCACATAACAGGCTGAAAGTCGCCTACTTACAGTTTTCACCATTTTTGCTTGTTCATTAATGGCTTCAAGGGGAACATTAGTTGCCCCAATCTGTTGAGTGATGCCTCCTGCCTCACTGTCTTGCACATGAGTATGACGAAGCTATATGAAATATACCAGAATTATTATTATATAGTGTGAAACAGTTCCCAACTACTATGAATGTTCAATTTAAGTAACAGTCAACGTTTTGTTTGCTAGCTACTACTATATCTGCACTTACCTTATCGAGGATTTTTGTTTTTCCTGTGTCTACATGCCCCAACACACAGATAACAGGTGCTCGTAATTTTTCAGTATTGGCATTTTTATTATTTTCAATTCGACGTTTCTAAAATTAAAAACAGAGTAAGTTTTACTCACCCATTAAGAATAAAGAATAAAGTGAAATGCAAATAAGTCAGATTTGAGAATTCAAATATTTTCAAACCAATGCAATATCCTGTGTTTATTAGCTTTTTAAAAAAAATGAACCTCAAGAGTATTAGGCCAGATATTTATATTTAGTTACATACTATAATTCTGTATCAAAAGGGAATAATTCTGGCCGAAATTTGGAGCTCTTTCCAGTCCTTTCCCCAGAAAGCCAAGAAATGCTGTTTGTGAAAATGTTTAACTAAATACCTCAATTCGATGTTTAGCTTTGTCATATGAACGTTCTTCTTTAGTGCGATCATCATCCGAATCAGACTCTGAATCTGAACTTATTTCTTTTAGCTTTTTTCCTACAGAATGTTTTGCAGCAGCTTGTGGATCTGATTCCTTTTCATCTGAAGTTTTCTCTTCTTCACTTCCTTCACTTTCTCCTTCTTCAGACTCTTCACTCTCTTCCATATCCTCATCTTCATCTTCATCCTCATCTTCATCCTCTTCATTTTGTTCTTTGACTTCAATATGGACAGTTTTTCTTTCTGATGAAAAGTTTTTTTAAAAATTATTTAATATGATATTCATGAACTGGGAGAGCCTTGTTAACAAGATTAGCCAATGAATAGCCATAGCAACTAAGTTAGCCAATGGGAGCTAACCACATCTGAGTCTGTGCAGAGAATTGAAACTGAAAATTTACGCTTAAGGCTGGGCATGGCTCAGTCCCCATTCTGCTCTCTGTCAACTCTGTACTCTAAGTGCTTGTCAACTCTGCTGAAATGAAACTAGCTCTCCTGCTTGTGTTTACTTGTAACTACACTGAAGAACTCTGCTAATGGTATTGTAAATTCATCTATTACTATGTTTATGAAGAAGTTAATGAATCCAGATGAATCAGTTATCTATGTGTGCTTCTGGTTTTGATTTTTGCAACAAACTCTAATAGATTCTCTGCCCTGCCCAGGTATTATAGGTAATGCTGAATATCACTGAGAATTATTTTGAGGTTTGCAACATATAAAATATGTAATAGATACATTGCATACTCATTTTGCCTGACCTGACAAATATGCAAAGGAACAACAGTGCATCAAGCCAAGGGACAGCTTATTCTCTTCGCAGTTATATTCCCACTACAACAGATCTTGTTGAGAACAGAAATATGGTCTTTCTCACAATGTTATTACTAGCCCTTCTCACCCAGTTGGACAGCTAGATAATTTTTTCAACTTATTAAACAGCTAAATATTAACGGAAAAACAAGGCAATACATATTCAGTTTGAAATATTCTTTTAATCTTTTTTACACTGCTTGCTTTACTTTCTCCAACTAGAAAAAAACCCCAAGGCTTTGATGAAAACAAACAAAAGTCTCACATTCCTTATAAGATTCTGTTCCTTTTTCAAAAATAAATTACCTTTTTCTCTTTCTTCATCACTGGCCATAGCTTCCCAGTCATCTAATCCTCCTTCTTCAGGCTCTGCCTCTTTTTCTTCTGAAACTAAACAATAATAGATTTTCTATGCAACAATAGTTTAGTAAACTAATTTCTTACTCACTCAATGTACACATTTGAACATTTTTCATAAACATCATAGAGTAGCCTCACACACAGATTAATAACTACTTACCCCAAGGGGAATGTGGTGGAAGAGTTCAAGGAACAACTAGCAGCACCACCACCAACGGCTCCTTGGCCGCCTTCCCAATCCTAACCCTAGGAACTGGAAACAAAGGGATTGAAAGGTAGGAGACCTACATTGCCGAGATGACAGGGGCTAGTCTTAGTCTTATTGCATGGGATGAATTTAAATTGGCGACTTCTGAGGAAGTGGACAAGGCAGCAGGAGTGATGAGTTTCTCCACTTGTCTGTTGGACCCATGCCCTTCATGGCTGGCTTCAGGCCTTGATAAACGTGTCCTTGAGTGAGGGGTCTTTTCTACAACCATTAAAGGAGGCAATTGTATGACCCCTTCTCAAGAGGCCTGCCCTGGATCCAACTGAATTAAAGAACTTTCGTCCAGTTTCCAACCTACCCTTTGTAGGAAAAGTTCAGCTCTTACTGCTTTTGGATGAAACAGATTATCTAGATCCTTTTCAATCTGGCTTCAGGCTTGGCTACAACACAGAAATTGCTTTGGTCGCACTGATGGATGACCTCTGGTGGGCCCAAGATGGGGGTCATTTCAGTATCTTGGTGCTACTTGACCTCTCAGCAGCTTTCGACACCATTGGCAATGGCATTCTTCTGCGACGACTAAGAGAGTTGTGGTTAGGAGGTAGCATGTTACGATGGTTCTCCTATCTCTCTGACCAGTCGCAGTTGGTGTTAGTAGGAGGAGAGAGATTGACCCCCTAGTCTGTGGGGTGCCCCAGGGCTCGGTCCTCTCGTCCCTCCTATTTAATATCTATATGAAATCATTGGGTGAAGTCATCCGACGATTTGGAGTGAGGTATCAACAATATACTGATGATACCCAGCTATATATCTCCACCCTGCATCAATTCAGTGAAGCAGTGGATATAATGTGCCAGTGCCTTTAGGCTGTGAGAGTCTGGATGGCTCAGACTTAATCCAGGCAAGACTGAGTGGCTGTGGATATTGTTTCCTAAAGGCTATGTCAACTGTCCATCCTTGGTTCTTTGGGGGGGGGGGGAGAACTTGTCCCCCGCAGAACGGGTTCGCAATTTGGGTATCCTTCTAGACTCACAGCTGAAATTAGATCAACACTTCATAGCTGTAGCTAGGGGGACCTTTGCAGAGATTCTTCCGGTGTACCATCTGCGACCTTGGATCAAGAGGCTCCCCTCACAGTCAATCATGCCCATGTCACCTCACAGTTAGATTATTGCAATGTGCTCTACATGAGGCTACCCTTGAAAAGTATTCAGAGACTACAATTGGTCCAGAATACAGCTGTGTGAGCTGTCGTAGGTACACCTAGGGTACATCTACATTACACCAATCCTCGTCTCCAGGCACAATTCAAGGTGTTGGTTATAAGCTTTAAAGCCTTATATAGCTCACTGCCTTCTGGCACATAGCTCCCAGCAATCAATGAAATCCCATATTTGGTCTCCTCCGAGTCCCATCAGCTAAATAGTGCTGACTGGTGGGCTCACGGGGAAGAGCCTTCTCTGTGGCTGCCCAGTCTCTCTGGAACCAGTTACTTCCAGAGATCCAGACTGCCCCCACCCTGTCAGCCTTATGAAAAGCAGTAAAGACCTGGCTTTTCTGGCAGGCTTGGGCCGCTGGTCTCACAGTTGCAATTGGCGAGCTTCGCCTATGAAATGATGTGAAGGGGTTTTAAATTGTTTTTAACGCTTAATGTTGTGATGTCTATAATGTTCAGGATGATACAATGCTTGTTTTAAGATGTTTTTAATGTTTTTTGTCTGTTAGCTGCCCAGACTCCTTCAGGAGACATATAAATACAATAATAAATGAATGAATGAACGAACGAACGAACGAATGAACAAATGAATTTAAGGAAATTAAATTAAGATTCCTCAGAGCTGATTATAATATAATGAAAGACAGAATACCCAATTTAGAACTGACCTGGTTCAACTTGATTAATCTCCTCTTTTTCAGATGCAACTGTTTCTTCAGCTTCTTCCACCGGGGATGCCAATTCAGTAATTTCTAAAAAATGAAATTTAAAATTATTAGTTATGACAATTTTAAATGCATGTCATTGTTGAAAAAAAAGTTCCTACAGCCATACTTCAATTTGATTAAAAAATATTTATACTTCTGTGAGACCCAATAACCACAGTCTCTAAGGGAAGTCCATTTGACAGATGACTTACTGTTTACTGTAGATTTCTCTACAATATAGGCACAATGAATTATAATTCCATTTGATCAACTACTTTGTGCATTAATGGACAGTGCAGGATGCAACAAGGAAAATAAACACCTGTAGATTCATAAATTTTAATAATCCAAATAACAGAAATAGTATCCTAATTATTAAGACTATAAATACTTATGTCAATTCAAGCCAAAGGACCTCTCACTGACAGCACAATCCACTAAAAACTTTGCTCTATAAAGATGTATTGAAAGAGATAGCTTGAAGCACAGAAAGTAATAACTGAAATTATTTAATCTTTTATTCAATTTTTTAAACCTGTTTCTGTGTTTACAGTTATCCATAAACAAAAATATCACCTTCTTTGTTTTCTTGCTGCTGTTGCTTTTTTTTCTTTTTGTCTTCATATATGGGTCTTTTTTTTGGTATTGAATCTTTGGATGGCACCTCCACACCTGCACATTTTAAAAAATGTTCATATAAACATTTGATGACAAGGGACTAAATTTTGAAATTTATTAGGATAAAATTAGAGAAAATTAGAAAAAAACATCTTGACCAAAATATAGTATATTAGTATATATAGTATCATTAATATATATACTTAGGACTTTTGATATGGATCAGTTAATGTGCTAGTGATTTGATTTTATGCTGCTGTTTCTATTATTGAATAATAATTATTAATATTTACAGCCTACATTCAATGGAAAAAATGCATAAATTATAGTTAGTAACAATAATTTCTAATCTGTATGTTAAAAGAAGTAGAGCTGGAAATAAAAGATGACCTGCATGGTAACAAAGAGCTATACACAGAAGAGCAGAGCTCATTTATACTTTGGCTTACTAAAATAAATACCGTAGGTCTAAACACAACAGCAGACACTCATTTATATCTACAACTTGATTTTAAGCAGATTTCATCAGTAATAAATATTCATTTAACTCATTGGAGGTCATTCTGAAGTAAGAGCATAGAATTGCAATATTTTCAGTTAATACTTTGCACAATGCAAATAAGAACTGCAAAACCACAGGATTTCCATTAAAACGTCCCTGTGCTATCCTGACAACCATACTCTATTCCCTGAATAGTATAAAAATTAGAAAATTAATATAAACAGCAATCCTTACCCTGTGCTTGCAGCAACTTAAGAGTGGCCTCTGCCCTGGCTTTGGATTCCCTTTGAGATTTGGTTAGAAGTTTTCCTTCCTTCTTCAAACGTTCTTTTCTCTCTTTTTCTTTTTGTTTTTTCCTCTCTTTTTTTTCTTGTTCCAAGCGTTCCTACAAAAATTAAGTTTTACCCACTTTATGACGTGATCGGAACTCGGCATGCAAGAATGATAAGGTAGCAATGTTGCACACATTCATTCGGGAGTCTCATTTAGATATCCCACTAAGTAAATGTATATAGCACTGCATTACAAATACACTAGCATGTAATTTAACAAATAAAAATCAGAATTAGTTAAATCCATGTCTTAATGATTTTCAATACAGAAAAAAAATTACGTGACAAGGGATTCTGAGTATTTTAGTCTTTCAAAGCCAACAACATATAGAGAAAACTTGACTTCTCAATCTAGAAAAAGGCTTAATACCTCTTCTTTGCGTTTGGCTTCTAGATCTTCAAGTTGTTTGATGCGCTCTTCCTCTTCTCGCTTTGCTCTTTCCTCCTCTTCTTTCAGTTTAGCCAAGGCTTCTTGCATTGCTTTAACTGTGGCCTTACTGGGACCCTTTTTTTTCTCTTTTTCCTTTTCATCTTTCTCTCCTTTCTTTTTCTTTTTGTCTTTATCCTTTTTCTTTTTCTCGCCTTCATTATCATTGACTAAAAAGGAAAGTTAATTGTTGAAGCACAAGACATACCGGTAATTATGTATCAGAAGAACTTAAAAAGTAACAAATGTTAGACATGCTTAAACTCTTGGTATTTTTTCTCTCCCACATTTTACTCATGATAACTTTCAAAACTGTCCAACATTAAAAGCCACTTGAGGGAAGCCATTCTTTAATATATGAAAAAAGCCTTCTTAGATGCAAAGAAAAATCATTTGCTTTTAGCTCATTTTACATATCAGTGAATAAAAATGAAATCAGCAACATGAATGATAACAAGGCAGTGTTCAATTCATTTTGGGTTTAAAGAAAATAGATCACTGATGAGTCAAGAATGGGTCCAAACTATCATCAGTGCCATTAATTAGGTCAGAGGTCTCCAACCTTGGGAATTTTAAGACTTGTGGACTTCAACACCCAGAATTCCTCAGCCAGCTTTTTTGGCTGAGGAATTCTGGGAATTGAAGTCCACAAGTCTTAAAACTGCCAAGGTTGGAGACCCCTGAATTACTGTAAGTCAGAGGTCCCCAACCGCCGGTCCGCGGACCAGGACCGGGCCATTGGGGGTTTTCAGCCGGTCCGCGGCGGCGCTGCCCTCCCGGCAGAGAACATTATGCAGGACGGGGTGGGGCGTCGGGCGGTGACGCAGCCCTCCACACTTCTCCACAGGGCGGGGAGAATCAGGAGGCTCCTTTGGCGGCTGGGGGCTGCCTGGCTTTGTGATTTTGGCTGCGGGGGGGAGTTAGGAAGGTCCTACTTCTCCCCCCCCAGCCAAAAATTCAAAGCCTATCTGCTGGATACGGGCGATGAGTGGGACAGAGCGGCGCGGAAGCCTCTTGCAGCAGCTGCCACAGCCACCGGCTTCGGCGCCGTTCGTCCCACCCATCGCCCGTATCCAGCAGAAGCTGCTGTCCAAGTGCTCTTGGCCGGCGGGATTCAAAGTGCTGGGGTGGGGGTGTCCTGACAGCCCCCCCACCCCAGTGCTTCGCCTCCCGCTGGGACACCCCCCACCCCAGCACTTTAAATCCCGCCGGCCAAGAGCACTCGGGCAGCAGCTTCTGCCAGACACGGGCAATGAGCGGGACGAGTGGCGCCGAAGCCGGTGGCTGTGGCAGCTGCTGCAAGAGGCTTCCGCGCCGCTCTGTCCCACTCATCGCCCGTATCCAGCAGATAGGCTTTGAATTTTTGGCTGGGGGGGGAGAAGTAGGACCTTCCTAACTCCCCCCCCCAGCCAAAATCACAAAGCCAGGCAGCCCCCAGCCGCCAAAGGAGCCTCCTGATTCTCCCCGCCCTGTGGAGAAGTGTGGAGGGCTGCGTCACTAAGCTCCACCCCTCCATAACCCCACCCCCATATGACCAAAGCCCCCCCCCCCCCCACCGGGCCGTGGAAAACTCGTCTAACTTAAAGCCGGTCCCTGGTGCTAAAAAGGTTGGGGACCTCTGCTGTAAGTTACATACTGAAACTTGCAAAACTCTAGTAATGAAAAATTAACTATAAATCCTCTTCTTCCTAAATATGTCTTTCATGAGCAATTTCTCAGTATTCATATAAAACATTTCTTGGTATATTACAAGGTGAGAGACAAATACTTTTAATAGTCACCTGTGGGACACGTTTTCCTTACTTTTGTTGAAAAACCAAGCATATATATATTTTAATCTGCTTCTCACATATTTCACAAATGTTACTAACCTTCTGCTGCTTCTAGGGTATCTCCCTTTTCCACAGTGGCAGGTGTTGACAGTTGATCTGATGCCGTTGCTTTGTCAGTCTTCTTCAGCTTTGACTGTTCTTTATTAGTCTCCAAGTCTTCCTTTTCCTTCTGTTTCCTTAGTTTAGCCTTCTCCTCTTCCCGTTTTTTCTTTTCTCGTTCTTTTTTTTCTGCCTTCTTCTGAGCCACAGTTTTAATTTTAAATGAAGAGTCATCCATGTCATCACCGCTTTCAGTCTCAGCTACGGGTTTTGCCTTCTGGTTTTTCTTCTGCCCCTTTTTTGCCTGTGAGCCTTCATCCAATTCATCTTCATTCTCATCAGAGGACACAGGCTGTGCACACTCTTTGCTCTTCTTCACAACGACAGGTTCATCTTCTTCAGAAAATTCATGTTTATTCCCTGATTTCTGAACTTTTCCTTTCCTTTTTTTCAAATCGAAATGTTCCTCATCATCACTCTCGGAGAGTAGTTCTTTCTTGGGTTTGAGGGACTTTTTAGATTTTTTTTCTTTGTCCTCCATTTCTTCACTGACATCTTCCTCCTCTAAGCTAATCTTTCTATTCTTGGCTTTCTTTTTTTTATCTTGTTTTGATAGGCCAACTTCTTCATTTTCATTCTCTACCTGATAAAAATGTTAATATCATACATTAAAATAATAGAAACATGTACATATGGTTTGCGATCGTTACATTCTCTGACTAGTGATCACAAACAAACAAAAACATCCTTCAGAAATGTATCTCCCTCTATTTGGCTGGGAATGGTGGGGAAAGAAATCTGAAATGCTTCAGATGGAACATAAAATAAAATCTTGTTCAAAAAGTATAGCAAAGTTGTACAATAAATAGTGCTTTTTGCTGAAGATCTTGCATACGTAAGTTTTTTTTCACATGGCAAAGGAACCATCAAGCACACATCCGAACCTTTTTTCTGCCTGAGCAGTATTCAATTGCTCCTGAAAGAATATTTCTTTGGAATATATTTTGATAAGTCTTAAATCAGTAAGATTATTAGTTTGCTCTCTCTTTTCCTAGTACTATTGTCTTGTACAATGTCGTAAAAATTTAATTTCAGTAATGCACCTGATTACGTTTATATTTGTTAGAAGGTAACGTAGTTTTGAGAGAGAGGAAGAGGGCTAAATTAAACCCAGCAGCAGCAGAACCAGGAAGTTGGTTAGGAGGGGTGGGGCAGGACAACCTTAGCAGTGGTCCCCAAAGGGAATGGGGGCAGGCAGGCGCCCACTTTGTAGAGCCAGACCCAAGATCACAACAACATCAGGAAGTTATCTGTGGGAAGGATATGGGGAGAGAGCAGCAAAGCATGTTAACTCCATGACTTAAATAGGAGTGGAAAAGGCAGGTAGAAGAATTGTAGAATTGGGTCTAAAGCCAGTGGCATCAGGGTTGAAGGGCGAATGTTCTGTGGTCAGGGTAGAACACAGCAGGACACGAAGACACCTAAAATAGTTGATCCATGAGGGAAACAGGGAACTAAATAGATTCCCTGACCAGAAAGACATAGGGAAGAATGTGACAATGCTGACCTCTAGGCCAATAGTAGCAAGATCTGGAAATATCTCAGGAGACTTTGGACAGGATGTCTGAGGCAAGTATTATAGCACTGACATTTGAGGCTTGTAAAAACCCTTACATTTGCAAGTCTTCCAGCAAAGCTGGACTGGTATCAGACCTTGGACCAAACTGACTGGATAAGCCAGCAACTATACAGTTGTCTTTCTCTTTCTCTGACTGTGGCATTTCTCATGATGATAATCTGAAAGACAGCAGCCTATCTGGATAGGCTTTCAAAGGTTGGCAGGAAATAACAGCTGCCCAATAAGGTGAATGGCAGCATAGATATCACCCTTTGGCATCTTCCTGCTTCACCACCACCACCACCCTTCTCACAGGTGCCCTTGATTGTACCGAGTCCTGCCACCACTGCTAGCCTTGGGAACAACTCAGCAGAGCACCACGTGTCTCCTATCAGCCCCAGAACCTGTGCAGCTCTAAGCCCTCTCAGAAAAGAGTTGCCCAGTCAACTTAGTGCTCCTTTCTTGGAAGGAGCCTTCTTCCTGGTCCTTTTTTTGTTTATTTCACACTTCCCCTGGCTCAAGCCCGTCAAGCCAATAACCTGTTCCTCAGAGGATTTCTTTGCTCTTTTCAGCAGCGGTAGCCCATCTCTGGGGGTCTTTTAGGAGAGTCAGCAGGACATGGATGAGGTTCTGGGTAGGAGGTTTTGCCACCCCCTCCAGCCCTGCATTCCTGAGGCATGATCAGGTACAATTGCTGAGCTACCCAAATCAACACAGACTGTGAAACTTTTGCATCTCATTTGGACCAAGGACCCAGAGTATGGAGGAAGAATATAGAGGGACACACTGCAAGAAACTTGAGGTCCATTGTAAAGTTTCCACAGTCTGTGTTGATTTGAGGAGCCCTGTCATCTGCTGATGTTGATCCACTGTGCATCATTAAGTCCAGGGTCAATGCAGCCATCTACCAGGAGATTTTGGAGCACACCATGCTTCCATCCACATACGAGCTTTATGGGAATACTGACTTAAAGTTTAGACATGGGAACATGAAGCTATTGACTTTTCCTACCACTGCCACATTTTAAGTCCAGTATTATGTTAGAATTGAGTTCTATTAGTTAAGGATATATACATTCTACTTTAATATATTTCTGATACGTGAAATATATTTTTAAAAAATCAAGATGTGGATTGTTTGTGTGTGTGAAAGGATTATGTAATACTGAAGGGATAAATTACAAATAACATGGAATGCTGATATGCATAAAGTGTCAACAGTTTTTATATAAAAAAAATTAAAAGCCCTTTGACCAATCTGATCAAATGCTTTGGAGTTGTTTTATTCACAAGATAACTTTCCACACCATTTTCCAGGTAGATGGGTAAATTTCAGTATTTCAGTATTAAATTATTAGGGCTTCCAGGTGAATTAGTCTGAAACAAAAGACATACGACGTTTCCTTAAGCGCCAATTTTGCAGGATTTTTACCTTTGCTACAACTGGTTCTTTTTCAACGCTTCCACCGTGTGTTTCTAAAGACAGCTCTTCCAACTCTTTCAGGATATCATCTTCACTGCAATGAGAATGATATTATTTTGAATCTATTTATATACTAAGAAAACAGAAGTCAATAATTGGATAGGTCTGATAACAGAATCAAAAAGTTGAGAGGGACTTGGAGGTCCTCTGGTCCAACCTTCTACTCAAGCAGATGACTCTATACCATTTCAGACAAATGGTATTTAAAGTAATGCTGTTCAGCAGTCTAAATTATAACATTCCTTCTCTTTCATTTTCTTGAAACTGCCCAAAAAATTTTAAGGGAAGGAGGGAGATAAGAGAGTGTGCACTCTACAGGATATACCCTGCCATACTTGATTTTCCAAATTTAAATGTACTTTATAGACATATGGCAAGTTAATGTATGTGTGAGATTCTCATGTTCTTTCATCTGGAAAACTACTTAAGAAAAAAATTAGAGCCTAAAACAAATGCTCCTTTGAGGCTCCTGTTTCTCATATAATAGTTGATATCCAATAGCACACAGATGAATAGGGATGACAAGGTACTTCGTATTGGCTGAATAACTCAGTAGGATGCTACCGAAACATTTCCACAAAGATGCTGCCTCCTGAAAGTGCGAATAAAACTACAGGTATGAAAGACTAGATTTGGTCTCTATCACCCCATCACAATTCTCTTTCAGTTATCATTAAATGCACTTTTATAAGCCTTGACTCCAAATATAGTTTTTTATACCCCATCTCCAAAGCATGCTACAAAGATATTCACAAGTCTGATTCCATGCACCTAATCTAATTTATATCACAGCTGTGAAGAACAAGTTTTGAACTTACTCATAATCCTGTTTTTTCTTTTCTTTTTTCTTCTTGCCTTTAGATTTTTGAGGCTCTTGTTCCTTGGCAGCACCTGCACCCTCTATTTCAGCAGCAAGGGCATCAAGATCTATATCATCTTTGGCACTAGAATAGCCCCGCAAAAAAAACAAAACATGTGAAATATATCTGAGACAGAAGTTCAAATTTATACTTTCAAATACTGTACTAGCTTTTTAAACAAAAGTTATGCTTGAGTCTGAAAACCCCTTTTTAAAATCATTATTTCAGAATTACAGTTCTATTTAAGAGTACCAAAACTAGTACAATATGCTTCAGGATTGCAATTTTATCTGTGGAGCACTGTTCATATTTACACAAGCAAAGAAAAATCTAGTCAAGAAGTTTTCAGCTTAGTAAGATTGGATATTATGTTATCCGCAGTTTAAAATAAAGTCTCCTTTGAGGCTCCTGGCAATTTTGTGGACAATCTATCTTTCTCCAGAGTGCTTTTTTGTTCTTGCAGACCAAGGACTTCAAGTACTAAATAAACTACTTAGCTCCTCAAGATAAGCCAAAGTCACTTAGTTATTGTCTTTAGTTTTTGCAATGTGTAAAACCACATTAAATTTCTACTTTCTCCACTAACCTATTGTTAAAAATTATCACACGTGTAACAAGTATCTTCTGTAATAGGTATTTGCATCAGAACAATAGTCTACATAGGAATTTGATTCATTTAGCTTTCTCAGATAAATATAACATAAAGATGTTTGAAATTGTTAACGGCGAGTATTCTGAGCAGAGTCAGGTTACAAGCGGTGTGCCACAAGGGTCTGTTCTGGGTCCTATTCTTTTTAATATGTTTGTGAGTGACATAGGGGAAGGTTTGGTAGGGAAGGTTTGCCTATTTGCCGTTGACTCTAAAGTGTGCAATAGGGTTGATATTCCTGGAGGCGTCTGTAATATGGTAAATGATTTAGCTTTACTAGATAAATGGTCAAAGCAATGGAAACTGCAGTTTAGAAACATAGAAACATAGAAACATAGAAGTCTGACGGCAGAAAAAGACCCCATGGTCCATCTAGTCTGCCCTTATACTATTTTCTGTATTTTATCTTAGGATGGATATATGTTTATCCCAGGCATGTTTAAATTCAGTTACTGTGGATTTATCTACCACGTCTGCTGGAAGTTTGTTCCAAGGATCTACTACTCTTTCAGTAAAATAATATTTTCTCATGTTGCTTTTGATCTTTCCCCCAACTAACCTCAGATTGTGTCCCCTTGTTCTTGTGTTCACTTTCCTATTAAAAACACTTCCCTCCTGGACCTTATTTAACCCTTTAATATATTTAAATGTTTCGATCATGTCCCCCCTTTTCCTTCTGTCCTCCAGACTATACAGATTGAGTTCATTAAGTCTTTCCTGATACGTTTTATACTTAAGACCTTCCACCATTCTTGTAGCCCGTCTTTGGACCCGTTCAATTTTGTCAATATCTTTTTGTAGGTGAGGTCTCCAGAACTGAACACAGTATTCCAAATGTGGTCTCACCAGCATTCTATATAGCGGGATCATAATCTCCCTCTTCCTGCTTGTTATACCTCTAGCTATGCAGCCAAGCATCCTACTTGCTTTCCCTACTGCCTGACTGCACTGTTCACCCATTTTGAGACTGTCAGAAATCACTACGCCTAAATCCTTTTCTTTTGAAGTATTTGCTAACACAGAACTGCCAATACAATAGTCAGATTGAGGATTCCTTTTCCCCAAGTGCATTATTTTACATTTGGAAACATTAAACTGCAGTTTCCATTGCTTTGACCATTTATCTAGTAAAGCTAAATCATTTACCATATTGCCGACGCCTCCAGGAATATCAACCCTATTGCACACTTTAGAGTCATCGGCAAATAAGCAAACCTTCCCTACCAGACCTTCCCCTATGTCACTCACAAACATATTAAAAAGAATAGGACCCAGAAAAGACCCTTGTGGCACACCGCTTGTAACCTGACTCTGCTCAGAATACTCGCCATTCACAACAACCCTCTGGTGTCTATGCTTCAGCCAGCTGCAAATCCATTGAACTATCCAGGGATTAAGTCCAATCTTCACTAATTTATCTATCAGCTCTTTATGTGGAACCGTATCAAAGGCTTTGCTGAAGTCCAGGTAGGCAATATCCACGGCACCACCTTCATCCAACACCTTTGTGACATAGTCAAAGAAATCAATGAGATTAGTCTGACATGATTTGCCTTCAGTAAAGCCATGCTGATTTGGGTCCAATAAGTTATTGTTTTTTAGGTGCTGATTTATCCTCTTTTTCAGTAGAGTCTCCATCATTTTAACGACAACTGATGTCAAGCTAACTGGCCTGTAGTTACCAGCTTCTTCTCTACTGCCCTTCTTGTGGATAGGCACAACACTTGCCATTCTCCAATCCTCAGGAACATCTCCTGTTAACAAGGATTGGTTAAACAAATCAGTCAGGGGGGTAGCAATGACAGATCTGAGTTCTTTAAGAACTCTGGGGTGGATGCCATCTGGTTTAATGTTTCCAAATGTAAAATAATGCACTTGGGGAAAAGGAATCCTCAATCTGAGTATTGTATTGGCAGTTCTGTGTTAGCAAATACTTCAGAAGAAAAGGATTTAGGGGTAGTGATTTCTGACAGTCTCAAAATGGGTGAACAGTGCAGTCAGGCGGTAGGGAAAGCAAGTAGGATGCTTGGCTGCAAGCAGGAAGAGGGAGATTATGATCCCGCTATATAGAATGCTGGTGAGACCACATTTGGAATACTGTGTTCAGTTCTGGAGACTTCACCTACAAAAAGATATTGACAAAATTGACAGTTCTGGAGACCTCACCTACAAAAAGATATTGACAAAGACGGGCTACAAGAATGGTGGAAGGTCTTAAGCATAAAACGTATCAGGAAAGACTTAATGAACTCAATCTGTATAGTCTGGAGGATAGAAGGTTTCTATGAAATAATTTCAATATGAGCCCCTATATTTAAGAAAGTTCAACAGTGTAGAGAAAAGGGGTTTAGATAGAAAGAAACGAGACAATAATTGAAGATAAACTGAAATTACTTGTCAAACATCACCCTAATTGCTTCAAAAGCAAAGTTAGGAAGAATCAGTCTGAAAAATGTTTAGGATACACATCCAATAAAAGAGGATATAAATGAGCAACACGTGTTTGTACCAATTTCATCTTCATCAAAGCCAGGCATCTTTCCCAATATCATAAATTTAATTATATTACAATTTCTTGAGTAAACAGATAAAAATAGTTGTTCTGATCCCTGATAAATATGTAGCAATCTGTCTGTAAAATAAATGATATCATTTCCTACTAATGAAGAACTACAAAATATAAAAATGCAATGAATTTTTAATTAATGATCTAGAATTGTAAATATACCGCTCAAAAAATTAAAGGGAACACTCAAATAACTCCTCCTAGATCTGAATGAATGAAATATTCTCATTGAATACTCTGTTCTGTACAAAGTTGAATGTGCACAACAGCATGTGAAATTGATTGTCAATCAGTGTTGCTTCCTAAGTGGATAGTTTGATTTCACAGAAGTTTGATTTACTTGGAGTTATGTTGTGTTGTTTAAGTGTTCCCTTTATTTTTTTGAGCAGTGTACTTTCACATTTCTGTCTCAAATGTGACTGCAGAAAAAACAATTGCTACCAACCTGCCTTCCATTGAGGACCTGTATACCACATGAGTCAAAAAGAGGAAAATATTTACAGACACCTCGCATACTGGACACAAACTGCTTCAATTCCTACTGTTAAAATGACAGTACAGAGCACTGCACACCAGAACAACTAGACACAAGAACAGTTTTTCCCCAAATGCCATCACTCTGCTAAACAAATACTCAACATTCTCAAACCATTTACTAAGTTTGCACTACTATTAATCTTCTCATTGTTCCAACCACCAAACTCTTCTCAGTATTTAAATAAAAAGTTAATATAAAACAAAATCATCATTTCTTTTGCCTAATAAAATCTTTATTTTTTTAAAGAATGATAAATATAACCATTACTTAAGAGATGTTTTTTTTAATTTTTGCCATATAAACCAATATCACAGAATCATCACCTGAATTTAAAATCAAACATAAAGAACTAGTTATAACAAAATAATATTGCTGGAAACAATTTCTGTATATTCTGTAGGGCAGTGATGTTCAACCTTTTTTGAGCCGCGGCACATTTTTTACATTTGCAAAATCCTGGGGCACACCACCAACCAAAATGACACAAAATGACACTCTAACACAGTACATATTATACATATAGTTAATATAGTTTATAAATATATTTAGACTCACTTAGAGTGAAACCTGGGCCTGTTTCGATGAACACAAACGGGATATCCTGGCAAGGATGGTAGTTTGGGGGAGCCATGTTTAATTTCCCCACGGCACACCTGACCATGTCTCGCGGCACATTGGTTGAAAAACACTGCTGTAGGGTAATACTCAACAGACAATTGAGCCCAACATTCCTGTTACTAAGTGAGAGGTGTTAATTGAATTTTGCCCCACTTCACCACCTTTCTTGCCACAGTTGTTAAGTGAATCACTACAGTTCTTAGATTAATAACATGGTTAAGTGAATCTGCTTCACCATTGAATTGAAGTGGCACAGTAGCTAGAATACAGTTCTGCAGGCTACTTCTGCTGACTGCTACCTGATTGCAGTTTGATTCTCACCAGGCTTAAGGTTGGTGAAATGGAGAGGGGAGATCTGCTGTTTAGGTAACAAGTCTATCCTCCATACTAACCTGCCCAGGCCTCATGCTCTGGAGACGTTACTCCCAGCTTTGCATATGGCATTTTAGTGACTCTTTCCAGAGCATGATACCATAGTCTTTTGAGACTGAAGGATGCCAATGAATTAAATACATACCAATATTTTTTAAAAATGTATGGGGTGGCCGATTTCTTGCCATATTTGTTTAGGATTAAAATGATAGAGTCAAAGCATCATTTTACTCAACAGTTTTTAAAAACACAGGGCTTTGACCTATTGATATACTGTTCTTATATTTTCCAGTAGATTGCCTTCTGTTTCAAGTGTGATGCTTGTATATCTAACCGCAGCAGGCTATTTCATCAGCATTTAAATCATAGTCAACTGATTCTTACCATGTTATCTTAGGGAGCTAGGAGGATTCAATATTTAATTTTGAAAATACAGGGCTAGCAGTTAATTATCACTAATGATCATGCAAAAGTAGTCATGTGGAATTTATCCCTGCTCTAAATGTTGGAGGTTCCAACAATTACAAGAAACAAGTCATGTAGGAAACTCTGTTGAGAAATGCAGCAAGACAGGGGTTAATAGTACCCCATAGATGAGGCAGAAAGCTTTTTCTTTCACAAGAACCCCAAGAGCAAAACCTTTAATTCTTCATACCACTGTACTCTTCTAGAAAGGAAGGACAATTTGGGCCAGAAAGGTCTCTGTAATATAGCCAACTTAAGAAAAGCCAGACAATGTCATACAATCTAAACTGTAATTATCTTCAACAAAGAGTGTTAACAAGGAATTGTAACTTGTTTCCCATGAACTTTTCCACGTCAGCTGTGAGCTAAAAGGGCCAAGCCTATATCTGGAAGCACAGACCTTCAGTTCCCTCCAAATCTGACAAGGTCTAGACTAGTTCTAGATTAACTAACCTAGTTAATCTGGGGGGGGGGGGGAGGTCAACACTGTCAAACTATTAACTAAATCTGCACCACTATTACTACTAGTTTTTTCCCATCATTCCTATCACCCATTCCCTCCCACTTATGACTGTATGACTGTAACTTGTGGCTTGTATTCTTAAGATTTTTAATAATATTTTCCTTCCCATTGTTTATTTGACCCTTATGACAATCATTAAGTTTTGTACATCATGATTCTTGACAAATGTATCTTTTTCTTTTATGTACACTGAGAACATATGCACCAGACAAATTCAAAGCTCAAATTGCCCAAAGAGCTGCTGATACAGTTCTACACAGGAATCATTGAGTCTGTCATCTACACCTCTATAACTGTCTGGTTTGGTGCAACTAGACCGACACAGACTTCAGAGGATAATCAGAACTGCAGAAAAAACAATTGCTGCCAGCCTGCCTTCCATTGAGGAGCTGTATACTGCAAGAGTCAAAAAGAGGGCGGGGAAAATATTTACTGACCCCTCCCATCCTCAACACAAACTGTTTCAACTCCTACCCTCAAAATGTTGCTACAGAGCACTACACACCAAGACAACTAGACACAAGAACAGTTTTTTTCCTGAACGCCATCACTCTACTAAACAAATAATTCCCTCAACAGTCAGTTTTTACTAAATCTGCACTTCTATTTCTACAATTTTTTCTCATCATTCCTAGCATCCTTTTCCTCCCACTTAAGACTGTATGATTGTAACTTGTTGCTTGTATCCTAAGATTTATATTAATATAGTTTGTTTCTTCATTGCTTATTTGACCCCTATGACAATCATTAAGTGTTGTATCAAATGATTCTTGACAAATGTATATTTTTCTTTTATGTACGCTAAGAGCATACGCACCAAGACAAATTCCTTGTGTGTCCAATCACACTTGGCCAATAAAAATTCTATTCTATTCTATTCTACAATCTAGAGTAAACTGTAATTATCTTCAATAGAGTGTTAACAAGGAATCCTAACTTGTTTCCCAAGAACTTTTCCATGCCAGCTGTGAGCTAAAAGGACCAAGCCTATATGTGAAAGCACAGGCTTTCAGTTGCCCCCAAATTTGACAGTCTTTAAATAATCTAGAACTAGATTAGTTCTAGATTAACTAACCTAGTTAATAGGGGGGTTTCAACAGTGTCAAACTATTTACTAAATCTGCATCAGTATTACTACTAGTTTTTCCCCATCATTCCTATCACCCATTCCCTCCCACTTATGACTGTAAACTTGTGGCTTGTATTAAGATTTTTAATAATATTTTCCTTCTCATTGCTTATTTGACCCCTATGACAATCATTAAGTTTTGTACATCATGATTCTTGACAAATGTATCTTTTTCTTTTATGTACACTGAGAACATTTGCACCAAAGACAAATTCCTTGTGTGTCCAATCACACTTGGCCAATAAATAATTCTATTCTATTCTATTCTATTTCTACAGCTTTCCTAACTGGAAAAGCGACTGCACCCAAGTGGCAGTCGAGCAAAAAAGCGCACACACCTAAATAATTGCGAAGGAAACATGACTAACAGGCTCCTGCTCACGAACAGGCAAACAAGTAACCGGACGAGTCCTCAGAAGCAAGCAGTCCAGCCACGAAGTCCCACAAAGGTCGAGGTGTGGGCGAATTCGGACGGCTCCCTCGTCCCCCCCCCCCCTTTCCCCCTCCCACTCTTTCACACGCGAGGAGACACGCGAGCTTCTCTCTGGCCCGAAGTGTCACGTCGTTCTCCGAGTGAGAGAGGAAGGGCCTCACACACACCCCTGGCTGAGGAAGGAAGGGGTGTCCCTGCGCGCAGCCTGCCTCAGCGTGGAGGGAGGGGAAGACACGCAGGGCGAGCCCCCCCCCCCGGGCCGGCAGCCGCCGGCTATTCGTGCTCCCCGACCACCCAGGCCACAGTCCAGGGCTCTGGGTACCTGTCTTCGCTCTTGTTTTTCTGTTTTTTGCCCATGGTTGCAACTGCCTTCCCGGGGCTGGCTCGCTCGTTCGCTCTCCTTGCTCAGGGCCCAGCCAGCCGCTTCCACACGCGAGAGGGCACATATGGTGAGAGAGGCCAACGCGAACCCTCCACTCAGCAGCGACCGACGGTGCGCGCAGGCGCTTCACTCCCCCTGGCCCCCGGCACGCGGCAGGCGCAGGCAATCAGCGCGCAGAAAAGGCAGGACGCCTGGCTGGGAACTTCCGGCTGCGGCGAGCGCCTCCTCTGGACGGAGGGCGAACAGCAGCCGAGCGCGTGAACTGGGCCCGTGTTCGACAGGAACTTGAAGGCGGGACTGGGGCGCATCCGTGCCTTGAACAACTGGGTGGGAGATGGGGAGCCGAGCCGCTGGGCACCTCGCGCCTCAGCAGCAGAAAGGCCCCATGAATGCGCCATCTTTCGCTGAGGGACATCCCGAGATTCGGGGTGGGGGACAGAGCACCCGGGCGTTGGGTCTCTTTCAACGTCTTGTGTGGATTATTACAAACTAACGGAATGAGCGCTTCGCGGAACTGTACGTGTTGCCGCAGGAAGCTTTGCTTTTTGTTACCAACGCCCCTCGCTCAAGCTTTTAATTAACGTGAAGGTAAAGCCACGAAGCAGCCAACCGGCTCACGTGTAATTCAGGAGGGGGGGGGGAAAGGCCATGCTCACGACGCAGGCGCAGAAAGGATCGCCGCCTTTTGACAGCTAAAGGCTGCGTCAACAATAACACGTCTTCGGGACGCGCCACGGAGGATTAAGAGGCGCATGCGCGGGGCTCCCGGAGTGACCAGGTTCGCTTGCTGCGTCAACGCGTGGGGCGTCGGGGTTCCTTTGGGGGGGCTCTTTTGGAGGGGGGGCGGTTGGGCGACAGGCTCAAGGAGATTTTTTTTGCTTCTACGCTGAGGAGCGTTCCTTTGTGGCCTTTCCATTTCTAACTAGTAAGTATCAGGTTGAATCATTACTGTTTGGTTGCCTGGATCTCGAAACGATACAAATAAACAGTGTTTATGTCTCCGTATTTCTTTTGGAAAGACTTGAGGATGATGAGGATGTAGACGAGTAATGAGTTGGATGCATCTATGTTGGTTTTAGATGTAGGGGTCTGCTTAGTATGGATATACGTAAGTATATTTTCCTTACCTTTCCTAGCAGAAATCGCTTTTTCTACAACGTGTGATATTTCAAAATCTTCTTAATTGAAATCATATGTCCAGAATATGAAGCATGATGTCATCAATACTTAAGTAGAATATAATTAACTTTGCATCTTGCTCCGTTGATTTTGATGAAAAATATTTTACAGAATGTCATGGGGTTCGCAAAACAACGACCCAACTATTTTGGGGGAATCCGTATTTTGGGGATGGGGGAAATACTAAGGTCACTCAAAATCTTTACCTTGTTAAATTGTAGATGGGACCCTGAGTTGCAAAGCAAAATAGGTGGATGTAGTAAACTTCTCCCTCCCTTCTTTTTCTTTCATGTACACTGAGAGCATCTGCACCAAAACAAGTTCCTTGTGTGTCCAATCACACTTGGTCAATAAAGAATTCTATTCTATTCTTCTAATTTTCCATTGTTAAAAGTGGGTTATGAAAAGTAAAGCTTAAAAGTATCAATTCCACAGAAGCATTTGTGTTATGAAGAATAAGATACCCTTTCTAAGATTGTGCCTACTATGAGAGATATTTTTAATGTTTGATTAAATGCCTTATATTTCTGAAAAAGGGTTTATAATATGTTGCTTTGCTGAATTTCTTTTCTAGAGTAAGAAACACATTTAGGAATTGCTATTTTCTTGTAGCATATCCTGAATTCAATTATGGATATTTTGAATGCAATAAGTGAAGCACCTTTGTGTGTACAGTGACCCCTAGTTTTTTGCTGGGGATGCTTTCCAAGACCACCCATGAAAAATGAATTTCCGTGAAGTAGAGGAAATATATTTTTTATGTATTTAACAAGTATTTGGACTTTTAAAACCCACCCATTGCATTAAACATTCATTCTATAATGTTTCCCAGCTGAAACTACATGTGATATCCTACCAGTTTCTTTAATAGAGTACAGTAGTACTGTAAAATAATTTTATGAATTTTTAATGGATTTAAATATTTTAATGGATTTAAGCCCCCTTTGAAAACCTGTGAAATAGCGAATCTGTGAAAGATGAACCGTGAAGTAGGGAGGGATTACTGTACATGAATTTGATTTAGGTGTTTGTCTAATTTAGCAACAATGATATATTGTATTAGTATCACAATTCATTATTATAAAATATAACTAAGAAGCAATCATTTTGTCATTCTTATCAGCATGTTAGCCCGGAGGTCTTTATTTGGTAACCAGATTTTTTAAACTGAGATCTTACGCTAATGCCACATGAAATTTTCTTTCATTTCTGATACTATTTTCTTGTCTGTATGCTTGTCTATTCTTTTTATTATCAAAATAGCATTTGGTATTTTATGATTTTTTTCAAGAATATTTACTAAACAAGTGTTCTAGTTAACACTTTCATTAGATAATCCAATGCTATTTAATTATTTCAAATCTTGTTACTACATTCTTATGTCTAAACTGGCAAGTCCAGGTTAGTCATTGTTAAAGATAGAATTAGATTCCATCAAAAAGGCATTTATATTTACCAATAATGGCAAAGAGAGCATTGGTATTTTTAAAAAGGCTTCCAAAGTCCAGATAGTATCCTTGCCTCTCCCCTGAAATCTTGCTCTTCAAAATTTTGCTCTTCGCGATCAGTAATCTGAGAATGGAAAAACAGACTGATTTCTTTCATCCCAGCGCAAGTTTACACTTACTTTTTCTTTGTGGAGAGAGAAACATGCATTTTATTCATGCTTTGAAAGAACAAGAATGAATCATAGTATCCTGCTCAGTGTGTTTTGAAAATTATATATTCAAAATGAATTGATTCTGAGCCCAATTTTGTAATTAATGATTGATAATTTGTCAGATTGGATTCTTAAATTATTCAAAGTCACTTTTGAATATGGGTGTGGCCAGCTCACAACGTCAATTGTGCTGGGGGCACCTGTGGTGACCCAAGTGCTCTGGCAGTGAAAATGAAACTCAGAAGGGCTCGCAAGCTCTGTTTTTGGCTGCAACCATCTGCCAGTGAAACAAAGTTCAGGAGAGCCATGTGCGGCTCTCCCAAGCTTCATTTTTGCTGGCAGAGGCATGGTGGGCCAATCGTTCACTGTTTCCAGGGTGGCCTCGTGGGACAGACCTAAGCACCCCACTGGACAGATCCAGCCCCCTGAACCTTGAGTTTGACATCCCTGCTCTATAACAATTCCTCCCCCTCTCCACCACCACCCCTGGTACAAGTCTGAAAGTTAAACCAAATAATCAGAACAAAGTCAATGCTGTCAATAATTCTTCTATCAAGAACCACTATTTAACTAAAGCAAAAGAATCAACTGCAGTCAGTTTTTCAATTCAATATTATTAATTAATTAATTAGCAGATTCCACATAGTGTTATGAGTCTTTGGAGAGGGGCGGCATATAAATCTAATTAATTAATTAATTAGATTTATATGCCGCCCCTCTCCGAAGACTCATAACACTATGTGGAATCTGCTTTCAAATTCCATTGATATTTTTATAACACCGTGTATACAATTGTTATTGTAATATCTTTTATCTTGTCTGGTTCTAACTTAAAATCTATGTCATTTTTTCAGGTTTAATGTGTCTGCTGCGAACTCAAAAAGAAAATGGATGCAAATACTTCTGTTAACATATTTTCCAAAGCCATGGAAGCTCCAATGCTTCAGACAGCTAAGATAATAGAAGAACAGCTCGATGCTGAAATACAAAAATTGGACCAGATGGATGAAGATGAACTGGAACTTGTCAAACGAAGAAGGCTTGAAGCACTCAAGAAAGCTCAGCAACAAAAACAGGTAAGTGATAAATATAAGGGTCCAAATCCCTTCTCCTGTACTGAATTTATAATCTTGGAGTATCTCTACAAACGAGGGCACTTGTAGCCCATTAACACATAAATAGATGATATTAACAAAACGATAGCATGTTTCCCATCATGGATTTGAGATGAAATTAAATTAAATAGTGAATTAGTAAATTCCATTAAAATCTGAGAGTTTTAGTCATTCATATGTTTATTATTACAGCCTTACAATCAACCATTGCAAATTTAATCTAAAATAGATTAACAGATTCAGTGAAATACACATATGAATTGTCTCAGGATTTGGTCCTATGCACATTGGGAGAAACCTCTATTGACTTGGTATGATTTAGACTACCTAATTCCATATAGTCAGGTATAGGACTAGCTACTATAGCAATATAGAAAACTCAGGAAAATATACAAGAGTAATTTAAAATCTTTATGAAAAGCAGGATTGAGTTTTTTCTGTCTTGCACATGCAGTAAAGAATGGAGCTAGGAAGCAGGTAAGTAAAGGAATGGAGCTGCCTTGGAGTGAGTGTGAGAAAGAGAGAGATCCGATCCAACCTCCGAGAGTTACTGTATACCAGGGCTGGTGGCAGTGTGCTCTCTCTCTCACACACACACACAAACACACACATAGGTTCACAGGAACTCTTCGCCCTCCTGGCAGCGCTGCTCTCGGCCACCCTGCTGGGCTGCTCCTGCATGGCATGGGATGAGTCGATCAAGATCTATGACCTCCGGAGTGCACCCCCTCCAACTGTCAGCCTGCTAGGGCCCTTGCCAGCGGCAACTGGTGGAGCCAAGCCGCTTCACCTGCTGCTGCCTTTGGGCTGCTGAACGCCTTCCTGAAAGTCATCTCAGTGCTGCACCCTGCTGGTTACGAGTTGAGCCCAACACTCTTCAGGCCCTTGCCATGCTGGGCACTATCTCTCACGTTGGCTGTGCAAGGTGGTGCAGGCAGCACAGTTCCACCGGCAGCAAGGGGGTGCTTCGGAGGGTATAGATTTGGGCAATTCACCCTGGACAGGCAGTAACAGCCCAGCAACATGGCCAAAAGCAGTGCTAGCAGGAGGCTGAAGAGCCCCCGCGAGGCCAGAGCAGCACAGTCAGCTGTTCAAAGCAGGGCAGGTGGAAGCCAGGGTGTTCAATGAATTTGGGTCATTGCGGCTGGAGGCAGGCAGGTGGTGGGATGGAGAGGATGGGGCTGGTGAGCTTGCTGCCTCCTGCACTCAAAAATAATAAGACCACCTCAAAAATAAGACCTAGCCCTTATTTTGGGGGTGGGGGTGTCAAAAGAAAATAAGACCCTGTCTTATTTTTGGGGAAACACAGTAGTAGAACTTTTCCTCACACAATAATCGTAGAATTATAATCTTATGAGATTAATTTGAGATGATTTCTTTCATGGCATCAAATGTAAAACTTTGTATTCTTATTAATAGGAATGGCTTTCAAAAGGCCATGGAGAATACCGAGAAATCCCCAGTGAGCGAGATTTTTTTCAAGAAGTGAAAGGGAGCAAAAATGTGGTCTGTCATTTTTATAGAGATTCAACATTCAGGTAATCCTTCCTAAAACCATAAATAACTCAGAAAAATTGGAAACTCTTTTCCTAGTACTGACTGAGTTAGTATATATTTTTAGCAATTTAATCTCTTAAAGTGAACCAATGTTTATCTTATAATCTAGGCCAGTGATTTTCAACCTTTTTTGAGCCGCGGCACATTTTTTACATTTACAAAACCATGGGGCACATTGAGGGGGGGGCGCTAAAAAAAGTTGGACAAAAAAATTCTCTATTCCTCCCTTTTGCTCTACAGTATTTCTCTCTCCCTCTTTCTCTCCCTCTTTTTTTCTCTCTCTCTCCATCCCTCTTTCTCTCTTGCTTCTTTCCTCTTTTTTGCTCTCTTTCTCTCTCCCTCCCTACTTCCCTCTATGTCTTTCTCTCTCCCACCTTCCCTCCCTCTCTTTCTCTCTCTCTTGCTTTCTTTCTCTCTCTTGCTCTCTCTCTCTCTTGCTTTCTTTCTCTCTTTTCTCTTTCTTTCTTTCTTTCTTTCTCTCTCTCGCTTTCTTTCTCTCTCTTGCTTGCTTTCTCTCTTGTTTTCTTTTTCTCTCTTGCTCTTTCTTTCTCTCTTTCTCTTGTTTTCTTTATCTCTCTGAGCTTCGCGGCACACCTGACCATGTCTCGCGGCACACTAGTGTGCCACGGCACACTGGTTGAAAAACACTGATCTAGGCATCAGAAGAGCCGTTATTCCTCATAAAAAATATAAATCACTAAGGTTGCTGAATGGCAACTCTGTTGTTATTGTTCCAGTTAAATATTATTAACACTATAGTGGTTATTCAGAAATAATATTTTAATATTGGGGGGTGTTTCTAATTAATGGATGACTGGAGTAGATTCAATGTTGTATATGGAATGAATGAGTATGAGTGTGATGGTTGGGGTGGGTGGGAATATGGTATGGATGGGATGAGTGACAGTAGTATGAGTGACAGAATTGGCCCACCTGACGCTCGGGAGGCAGGGGAGGAAGGGGCATTGATCTCTGGGGTGGCAGAGGGCCGGAATATCCCTGTGTTGCTGGGGAGAGGCAGATATGGCGGGGGTCACAGAGTTAGCCGTTCCAGGGGAACGAGAGACCGTTGCTTAATAACGGTCCCTTGTTCCAACTCTGTGAGCCCAATCTTGGGTACTGGTGATGAGTGTAACTCTGGCCCTGGACTCAGGTTGCTGCTCCTTAATGCCAGGTCGGTGGTAAATAAAGCTCTCCTCATCCGGGATTTGAGCCTGGATGAGGAGGCCGACCTGGCATGTATCACTGAAACCTGGCTGGGCCCGGAGGGAGGTGTTCCTCTCTCCGAAATTTGCCCAGCTGGGTTTCAGATATGGCATCAACCTCGACCCCAGGGAAGGGGGGGAGGAGTGGCTATTATAGCCAGGGAGAGCCTTTGCCTACGTGGACTCATTGCTCCGGAAATTGCGGGTTGCGAGTCACTCTTGATGAGGTTGGACTTAGGGGTTCAGGTGGGCTTATTTCTCACGTACCTGCCTCCCAGCTGCGTGTCAAAAGCCCTGCCTGTGCTACTCGAGGAGGTAGCCGGGTTGGCGGTGGAGTTCCCCAGACTTATTGTCTTGGGGGACTTCAACCTGCCGTCACTCGGCGAAACCTCGGGGTTGGCACAGGAGTTCATGGCCACCATGACAGCCATGGACCTGACTCAAGTAGTACGGGGTCCAACTCATGAGGGGGGGCACGCACCTGACATGGTATTCCTTTCCGAGCAACTGAGCAATGGTCTGAGACTAAGGGGCTTAGAAGCAGTGCCTTTGTCATGGTCAGACCATTTTCTACTACGGCTTGACTTCCTGGCTCCAATCCTTCCCCGCAGGGAGGCGGAACCAATGAAGATGTTCCGCCCCAGACGCCTAATGGATCCAGAGGGTTTCCAGACGGCGCTTGGGGTTATTCCAGAGGCACTCATCCACAGTTCGGCAGAGTCTCTTGCGGAGGCCTGGAATACGGCTGCTGCAGAGGCTCTCGACCGGATTGCGCCTTTGCGACCTCTCCGTGGCGCTAGACCCCGTAGAGCTCCATGGTTCAACGAGGAGCTCCGGGAGTTGAAACGCCAAAAGAGACGTCTAGAGAAGCGATGGAGGAAGAGTAGGTCTGAATCTGATCGAACACTTGTAAGAGCTTTTATTAAGACTTACAAAGTGGCGCTCAAGGCGGCAAGATGCGCGTACCATGCCGCCTTGATTGCATCAGCGGAATCCCGCCCGGCCGCTCTGTTTAGGGTGACCCGCTCCCTTCTTAACCAGGGGGGAGTTGGGGAGCCCTTGCAGAGTAGTGCCGAGGAGTTTAACACGTTTTTCGCTGATAAAGTCACTCAGATCCGGGCCGACCTCGACTCCAATTGTAAAACAGAGTCGGCTGACAACGAGTCAGTCGAGGTGACTGGGGCACGTACTTGTCCACCTGTCTGGGAAGAGTTTGATCTGGTGACACCTGATGAAGTGGACAAGGCCATTGGAGCTGTGAGTTCCGCCACCTGTTTACTGGATCCGTGTCCCTCCTGGTTGGTCTCGGCCAGCAGGGAGGTGACACGGAGCTGGGCCCAGGAGATTGCCAACGCTTCCTTGGGGAGGGGAGTTTTTCCATCACTCTATAAAGAAGCGCTTGTGCGCCCCCTCCTCAAGAAGCCTTCCCTGGACCCAGCAGTACTTAACAACTATCGTCCAGTCTCCAACCTTCCCTTCATGGGGAAGGTTGTCGAGAAGGTGGTGGCACTCCAGCTCCAGCGGTCCTTGGAAGAAGCCGATTATCTAGGTCCCCAGCAGTCGGGCTTCAGGCCCGGTTACAGCACGGAAACCGCTTTGGTCGCGTTGATGGATGATCTCTGGCGGGCCCGGGACAGGGGTTTATCCTCTGTCCTGGTGCTCCTCGATCTCTCAGCGGCTTTCGATACCATCGACCATGGTATCCTTCTGCACCGGTTGGAGGGGTTGGGGGTGGGAGGCACTGTGCTCCAGTGGTTCTCCTCCTACCTCTCTGGCCGGTCGCAGTCGGTGTTAGTGGGGGGTCAGAGGTCGACTCCGAGGTCTCTCCCTTGTGGAGTACCCCAGGGGTCGGTCCTCTCCCCCTTGCTATTTAACATCTACATGAAACCGCTGGGTGAGATCATCCAAGGACATGGGGTGAGGTATCATCAATATGCCGATGATACCCAGCTTTACATCTCCACCCCATGCCCAGTCAACGAAGCGGTGGAAGTGATGTGCCGGTGCCTGGAGGCTGTTGGGGCCTGGATGGGTGTCAACAGACTCAAGCTCAACCCGGATAAGACGGAGTGGCTGTGGGTTTTGCCTCCCAAGGACAATCCCATCTGTCCGTCCATTACCCTGGGGGGGGAATCATTGACCCCCTCAGAGAGGGTCCGCAACTTGGGCGTCCTCCTCGATCCACAGCTGACATTAGAGAACCACCTTTCGGCTGTGGCGAGGGGGGCGTTTGCCCAGGTTCGCCTGGTGCACCAGTTGCGGCCCTATCTGGACCGGGACTCATTACTCACAGTCACTCATGCCCTCATCACCTCGAGGTTCGACTACTGTAATGCTCTCTACATGGGGCTACCTTTGAAAAGTGTTCGGAAACTTCAGATCGTGCAGAATGCAGCTGCGAGAGCAGTCATGGGCTTACCCAGGTATGCCCATGTTTCACCATCACTCCGCAGTCTGCATTGGCTGCCGATCAGTTTCCGGTCACAATTCAAAGTGTTGGTTATGACCTTTAAAGCCCTTCATGGCACTGGACCAGAATATCTCCGAGACCGCCTTCTGCCGCACGAATCCCAGCGACCGATTCGGTCCCACAGAGTGGGCCTCCTCCGGGTCCCGTCAACTAAACAATGCCGGTTGGCGGGCCCCAGGGGGAGAGCCTTCTCTGTGGCGGCACCGGCCCTCTGGAACCAACTCCGATACTGACTGAATTGGATCAGAACTGCCCCTACTCTTCCTGCCTTCCGTAAACTCCTCAAAACCCACCTTTGCCGTCAGGCATGGGGAAACTAAATATCTCCCCCTGGGCACGTTGAAGTTATATATGGTATGCCTGTATGTGTGTATGTTAGTATTGGGGATTCTCTTAAAGTTATAATATTTTAATTAATTGGATTGTATTGGATTGTTTTTCACTTGTTGTGAGCCGCCCCGAGTCTTCGGAGAGGGGCGGCATACAAATCCAAATAATAAATAAATAAATAAATAAATAAATAAATAAATCTCATTGTTAAATTGAAATTCCTTTCTAGTTAATGTATAGAATTGTCATATTTTTAAATTTATGAGCCCTTTACAAAAGCAGCTGCAAATGTCTAGTCATAATTGTAATTGCATTCACAATATGGTAATTTGTTTAGCCATTGTTTGTTGAATAACTATAATACTATAATAATGGATCTCAAGATCATGCCAAACCATATTGAAGGAAGTTGATAATGGTTTGCTGAAGATAGGAAATAACTCAGTGACTCTAAGGACAATTAGAGCCGCTCTGAGTCTCCAGAGAGGGGCAGCATACAAATCTAATAAATAAATAAATTATCTGAAAGATTTATTGGAAAACCTGACGGTAATGATCTTTCAGGTTCAATTGTTGCATTTTTCACAGTATCAACTCCCAAAGTCAAAATGAAGAGAACTTTAAAAATAAAGTTTGGGTATGTTTACACTGATTTTAATATTTAATTATATCTGTATAAGTCATATTTTCCTGAAGATAAGAAGTCTTAAATAGCAGAATACTATGCCTAGAACAATAATGGACCTTGTTTCACTCTTTCAAATGGACAAGATGACAGACTTTCATCAGGGATTGTTCAGGGAGTTCCTTTACTGAAAAGTAGCTTGGATTAAATTACTTACAAGTCCATTTTAACTTTGATTCTATGACTGTACCTTTGGCATAGCAAAACATACTTCAAATAGCACTTGCAGTGTTTTTAGGTGGTGCAAAGCATCTGAAGATGCCTTCCTGAAGTGCCCGTCTTGAAAATGTTGAAATGACCATATTTACTTGGCTCATTTCCAGACATCTGTGCATTTATATGCATAAATGTGGAGAAAATATTTCAGCTGTTCTGCTGGTAAAGCAACTATAAACCGTATTTTTTAGATTATAAAACACAATACTCCCCCCCCCCCAAAGAGGGTGAAAAATTGGGTGTGTTTTATACCTAGAATGTAACCTCACCCACATACCTCCACTCTTTGGCCTCTGCCTCTCAGCAATTTGCCTCCTTGCAACAAACAGTGCACAAACAAGTGACTGTTGGCTTCCCAACCTTCAGCTGTTTCAGGCTACACGCAAGAAATAGGCTCTGGCAATCCCTGCAGCCTGAAACTATTAGCCGTTTGTGCTAATCAGGCTGACTAAAACTGAAAGTGAAGGGCTGTTTTCTGCAAGGAGGCAAATTGTTGGGGGATGGAGGCAGAGGCAGATCTTTATTTTCTTTTGCTAATCAGACTGCTGAAATTGGCTATTTTCTGTTTGCTGCAAGGAGGTAAGATCTTGATAACTATAAATGCCTATAGAATGTTTACATTATTAGACTTATTTTTAAAAGACTGCTTTATTGTTGTTCTAGACAACAAAATGAAGAAGCTTTTTAAAATAAATGCTTGATCTGAAGACAGATCAATGCTTGATCCGAACACTTGATCCAGTGTTATTGTATTATCTTTTAAATAGCCGAGAATAACATATACTTCCAGAAAGCATCTGTACAAGTATAGTCTCAAATGTAACAGTGTCCTGTTGTAGTATTGAGATAAGGCAGACCCTGACTTAGTCACGTTTGTAGTAGATCTTTTTAAACGATTGGGGGGAGTTAGTGTGACTACATTTAGGAAAACTTTCTGGTACAATGTAGATTTCTCCAATTCATTGCTATTTTCTATGAGTCGGGGACACATGCACAGAAATACACCACAAACAGTGTATATTATCCGTACTGTTTGTTGCAAGGAGGCAAATTGCTGGGAGGCAGAGGCAGATTTTTTTCTTCATGTTTTCTTCCCCAAAAGCTAGGTATGTCTTATACTTCAGAGCATCTAATGCTCCAAAAATGCGGACTGCAGAAACATGAAAGCACACTTCAAATGCTTTGCACAGCTTTACTTGAGTTAGAAAGAAAGACATGACTTTATATTTTACCTTTTAATGTATTTTTTAAAATTATTTTTTCCTCAGATGCTTAATATTAGATAAGCATTTAACAATACTTGCAAAAAAGCATATTGAAACAAAGTTTATCAAGTTAAATGCTGAAAAATCACCATTTCTTTGTGAGAGACTTCGCATCAAGATCATTCCCACATTAGCACTATTAAAAGACGGGAAAACGCAAGATTATGTGGTTGGATTTACTGATCTTGGCAACACAGATGAATTTACCACAGAGACTTTAGAATGGAGATTAGGTTGTGCAGATGTCATCAATTACAGGTAAATAAAATGAATCTTACATTAGTAGCTGATATACTGTTATATAATATTCTTAATATTAAAAAAATCTTGGCAAAGTAATAAAATTGATATTCTATTAAATTATTTTTAGGCTTCCCTGATTTTCTAATATGTATTTTACTAATATTTTTATACTTTTTATAAAATACATGCCTTTTATATATTTTTATTTATGTCTAATTCATATGTCTATATCTAATATAAAATGTGCCAGATTACAGAGAGCCTATACCAGTGATAGGGAACCTTTTCTGATTCACGTACCAAAAGGGTGTGTGTGCATGTGCTAGCATGCGCCCACACCCATTCCCTCTTCCCATGCATGCACCCATGCTGTCCCTGTGATGCACGCAATCCATCCCATCCCCGCGCATGAGCACAGGCTTTACAAAATCCTGGGACGGTGAAAAAATGGGCAAACCGGAAGTTCAGAAAAACAGATTTCCGGTTTGCTCGTTGTGCTGGTTTTTTTGCATCTGAGGCTTCAGGAAGCTTTCCTGAAGCCTCCAGAAGTAATGCTGGGACTATATCAAATCGGAATCGTTCTGCACAAAAAGTAATACTGTACCGCCTTTCTTGAATTATGTATGAACTTTTTCCAGATCCTTGAGGCTTTCAGACACTCGGATTTCCGTGGCATCTCCCAATTTTATTGATTTTATTTAAAACAAAACTAACATTTTTCATTAGCCGCCTATTATCAAAGGCCATCAATTTTTACCAGAGGCTCATAAACATGGAAACCTGAAATAAATTTCCAGGCACTTGCATATTCTGCTATCTTTCTTTCTCTTTCATTTTCTTGGAACAATCTTGAGTTTGAATGCCACTGGGTTTGGCACTAATCAAATTCCTTTTTCAATTCCAATATCCTTCCCATTCAGGTTTCCTTATTTATTTATTTTTCCTTTGTTCAGTACCTTGTCCTTTTGCCTGCTGTCTCCACTTTTCAACCATCAATCCAACCACATTTAATTTTTCCTCATCCACTTTGATTTTCAAATCATTCTCAGTTGTCAATCATTCTAAATACTACTACAAATTTTCAACATCCTTCCCTAATCTACTAAAAGACAACAGCGATAACAGTCCCCAAACAAAAATTAACTAGTTTGTGGGTGCCATTTTATAAAAAAAATAAGATGGTTGGCCAATTGATGATATGGACCAATTGTGTACTAGATGGGCCAGGGATCTGATCAAGCAAGGCATTGCTTATGATTTATTGCACCTGTTAATTGTTTAAAATTTTTGCTATAATTTATGAAGCAAAATAATGTATCCCTTTTTTAATGTACTGATGTAAGGGCATGGGACAGGGAGAGTTGGCTTCAGACAATTGTACTTCTAATTTGTGTTTTGCCAGAGATGTCTAATAAATTGCTTTTTTAGAAAGCTATTACCTTAAAGGATATTTTGAATATTACAAATTTCTTCTTTTTTAGTGGCAACTTAACAGAGCCGCCTTTCCAAAGCCAAAAGAAGTTTGGAACCTTTTTCACAAAATTGGATAAGAAAACAATCAGAGGGAAGAAATATGATTCAGATTCTGATGATGATTAGAATTCATGATACAAATATTTGTAAACCATTTTTCTTTTATGTTTGATACATTTTTATGAATGTTTTTATACAACTGTTTGCTCTCAGAACATTTGCACATGACACTCATTTTCAGTTTTTTAGAGCTCATGAAAGGAAATCTTAAATATTTCTTCCTCTTAGGAAATAGTTTCTTAGTAAAGAAATTTGAACCCTTTTAAACTGTGTAATACGAGAGATGACTTTCAACATTTTATTAATTTAACAATAGCTCTCTTAAATGGCATCTTAAAATTTATACCATTTGCCATTAAGGTATTAATGAAAGACTTCTGTCAAGAATTGTTATTTAAACTATTCTTGAAGTAGTGCATTAATAAAAGTCGTTCTAATAATACTATGTCTGTGACTTTGCGTACTCTGAATTTATCAAAATATATTATAAAATTCCTGTAGTTTTTCTTTAACTTCACTCTCTGTGCGCTACGTGTTAGAGCCGAATTAACAATAAATACTACATGACAACTATATGGAACTAAAATTCTGAGGCTTAAGGAGCAGCTTATATTTTTTAAAACAAATCCCAGGAAAAATTGAGATGTTTAAACTGATATGAATACAGTTTAATACAATGACTCGCACTGTTATTCTTCAGTAATATAGACATTTCCTGGCACAGCTTTTTGAAATGTTAACAGTTCTGTAGCACTTTGACAGCCTGGTATTTTCCTATACAGTATATCACATTTAAATGTTTTCCACCTGCAAATTGGTACATTTTATCTTGTCTTAGGAAAAAAAGTAAGTCTCATAGGAACTTAAAAGCACAGAAAATACGAATTTTCTATTCAATTGGCAGTCAATCTGTCCTCGGAGAAGAGCGGCATACAAATCCGAATGAATGAATGAATGAATGAATGAATGAATGAATGAATGAATGAATGAATGAATGAAATAAAATAACAATCACTGCTGGGCACGAGATTACTGCAATTATCTTCCCCAAGAGGAAAGAAAATGGGATTTAAATTTCTTTATATATTTACTTTTATAAAAATAAAGACATTTTGTAGCTGAAGGGTAAATATAGATAATATACATCCCACAAGTAAATCATGGCAAGTTTTTGAATCACATTTAAGCTTTTGTTTGCTTTCTTCAAACATTGGATGTAAGCCATGGACGTGCTACTTTCTCAAATCACAAAAAGAGAGCATGAGAGACGTTAGTGAGGATAGCCACATGACGGACACAGGGCACTGGGAGAAAAATAACTGAAATATGACTTTCAACTACTGGGAAGACAGGTTTGAATGTGGGTCACCTAGATAAGCATAGTTTTTAGTTAGGGCACCTGACTCATTTTAAAAACTACTGTTTCCAGAATAGTTACCAAACTTAACTGACTTAAAAGGTTAATAATATTAATATGGTTTTGTAGTGTTCAATTACATTGCATTAAAATAATATTCTGAGTATTACAATCCTAAAATGTTTTATGTCTCCCTAGACTTTGAACTATTTGAACTAGTCCTAGATTAGTTGTATAGGATTGCATGGATGGGTTCAGTCATACATTCAATTAATAAGAGGTAGATTAAGCTCACCAAGAAGGATAAAACAGCATGGGCAGGAGGCTGCCCACATTAGTTGTTAAGTTAATTTGTTCACATGTATTATGTCATAGTCATGGGCTACAGTCACACACAAACACACAGAGACTCTGATGTCTAACACAACTCTGATGAGGCCCTCAATGAAATCGAATTTGATACCCCTGGCCTGGATTATTGAGCTCAAAATCTGAAGCTAGGATTTCTCTTAACAGGATCTAAAATTTAAGAGCTGGGAACAAAAATATCCTTCCATTGGGAAATAGACCTATAGCATTTAAAATAATAATAAATACAGCTTTACACATTTTCAATTAACTGTACCTGAAACGAGAGCAAAAAAATTGAAGTACTGAATGTGACAAAACCCATTTCCACCCGAAGCGGAATGGGACAACTTGCCACAACCAATGGCCAACTCGTATAGGACAATTTAACAATTCAGTTAAATTATTTAAATTAAAATTTATTTAAATTTTTGTCATTCACATGTCATACTGGCCATCCTTTTGTATCTTTTAAAATGATTCTATTCCACAATTCCTTTAATATTAGTGGTACTTTTGTCGCGTTGTAAGTTGGCTGTGGTGAGTCAGCCATGACAAGTTGTCATGGCAATTTTGTCATGGATAAACCCACCTACCCCCAAAATTGGCTATGACTAGCTGAGTAATATCTGCAGGGACTCCTTTATCTTTTATAGTCATGCCTAGTAGCTGGAGTAATCTGGCAAGTTCTGACCTATTTCTAATGTACTTGTGGTGGTCCTCACAGTGTCTTTCAGTTCTTTGTATCTAACTCCTCATGTTGAAATGATTACCAAGGTTCAGGATATTCCATGGATGTCATACCAGAGACACTATGCTTCAGAACAAAATATATTATACACTTTGATGAAAGGAATGTGGGTAGTTTAAAGTAACCAGATTATAATTTAGTTAAAGTGGGACACCATTGCCGGGCGGGATGGGAACGGACAACTTTTTGTATGTTTGTGTGTGTGTGTGTTTAAAAATACTGTACCTTTAAGAGAGCGGCCATGGGCAGGGGTATGGTTTCTCCTGGCCCAGATGATGCAGGGCCGCTTGCTGAGGAGGGTGGCGGCTTCAGTGGCGTCCGCAGAGAGGCTCAGGGCTTCCATATGGACGAGCAGGAGGGCTGGTGGGGGACGAGGGGCATCTTTGAGGAGGTGGGGGGACGAGCACGAGGGCGAGGGGCATCTTTGAGGAGGCAGGGGAGAAAGGAAAAGTCACATGGGGTTTCTCACGTTCCCTCATGTCGTCTTTTTCCTCAACCTGTGACATGCAGCTGCGAGAGCAGTCATGGGCCTACCTAGGTATGCCCATGTTTCACCATCACTCCGCAGTCTGCATTGGTTGCCGATCAACTTCCGGTCACAATTCAAAGTGTTGGTTATGACCTTTAAAGCCCTTCATGGCACTGGACCAGAATATCTCCGAGACCGCCTGCTGCCGCACGAATCCCAGCGACCGATTAGGTCCCACAGAGTGGGCCTTCTCCGGGTCCCGTCAACTAAACAATGTCGGTTGGCGGGCCCCAGGGGAAGAGCCTTCTCTGTGGCGGCCCCGGACCTCTGGAACCAACTCCCCCCGGAGATTAGAACTGCCCCTACTCTCCTTGCCTTTCGTAAACTTCTTAAGACCCACCTGTGTCGTCAGGCATGGGGGAACTGAGACATCTCCCCCGGGCATATATAATTTATGAATGGTATGTGTGTATGTATGCGTGTTTAGAAAATGGGGTTTTTTAAATGTTTTAGTAGAAATTTAGATTTGTTATATACTGTTGTTTCCACTTTGTTGTGAGCCACCCCGAGTCTGCGGAGAGGGGCAGCATACAAATCTAAATAAACATAAACAACAATAAACATAAACATTTTAGATCGTTGTTTCGGTTATTTCTTTACTAGATGTCTTAATGTTTTCAACAATCACAAAGCTTCTAATGTGCTACTTGAAAAGCGTTTAGAAATTCAGGGAGCTATTCAGAGATGTTTCTGCCCTTAAAATAGTCCATGTTGAACTCGAACGTCAGCAACTGATCACAGGAAATGTTTTGTGACATTTTGTATTATAGGATAAAATACTTTATGATAACTTTTATGACAAGTTTTATAAAATTTGCCCAATTTCAATTCCATGGGAGTCATGGGCCACAAATCCTGCAAGTTAACCCATTTGAGGCACCTTGATTCAAAAGGTTTTGTTCTATTTTGCCCAGGGGAGGGTTCTAACTTACTGCGCTGCTGGTTCACTTCTTCCCGCACTGTGTGGCTGTGCACATACGTGTGTGCAGTGCCAAAAAAAAACCCCAACTTTTTTTTTTAAGCCATAAACAAGATGGTGACGCATGTGCAGTGCCAGAAACTCAGCTTCTGCGCATGCTCAGAAGGAAAAAAAACCCCAAAAATATGCACCCACAGACCGATACTGACTGAATTGGGTCCATGACATCATTGTGACATCACTAGTAGGTTGCTACCAGTTCAGATAAATTGGTCTGAACCGGGAGGATCCCATCTCTGATCTTCCTTCATTTCACGCAGTTAAAGGTTACAGACACAAGAGTTTTAATAGTGTAGATATTTCATATATACCCTGTTTTCCCCAAAATAAAACATCCCAATAATAAACCCACGGCAATGAGGCCAAGCAATTATTTCAGGATTCAAAAAAATGTAAGGCAGCAGCTTATTTTTGGGAAAATACGGGTATGTGAGTGTTTGTGTGTGTATACATACACACACAAACACACACATTTAGATCAGGACATTATGATGATTATTGTCAGCTTTAGATAAAGCAAAACAGAATTCCTTTGCAATAGATTGCCTTGTACATTGTGTGACCAGACAATAATTTGATGCCCCTGTAACAGGTCATTCTTATTATGGTAACATAATGGATGTGGATACCACTGGAGCTTCTCTTGAAACTGGAAAACAAGAAGGCTTGGAGTTTGGGGGTAAGATTAACCTACATCTGAATATACTTATAATGTTGTTAACATTGATGTTCTTTCTCTTTTCTGTTCAAAGTGTTAAGTCTTAACACTTAACAGAATGTAGATTCTTCTTTCCTTCTTTGGAAAAAAATATAGATGTTTATTGCTACTATACAAATAGCCTAAACACAGCGATTAGATTTGCTTTTTAGCAATATATATAACTGCACAATTATATCCCTACATCAACATATTCTTCAAACGAGTAAGGGTTTCCGTCTCCTCTTAGGAATGAGAATTGAGAGAACTCTTCTTTGGCATTTAATCTTACTTCTTCATTGTGGGCCATTCTGTGGTCTTTGTTATCATTTCTGAACATTACTTTTGCTTGCTTTTTTTCTTCTTTTTATTCTTTCCTTTAACATTTTTCTCCCACCCTTGCTTTTGTCATAAGAACCACTCGCTGCCTGTTGTCCTTTGTGTAAATGTATTATTTTGATTCCTATGTCCTACTTTCTGTTTTTTTCTTCACTTACATAATAAATTTAATACATATTTGAGGCTCTTTTGCTGTTTGTGTGCCTTCAAGTTATTTTTTTAAACTCAAAAATATCTGCAGTTTTCTGGGCAAGAATTTGGAAGTGGTTTGCCATTGCCTTGTTTCTAAGGCTAAAAGTGACTTCGTGGTCACCCATCTGGTTCAATGTCTAAAATAATCCACCTGATTTGATGACTAAGGCAAGACTAGAACTATTCCAGTTTCTAACTTAACCATTACACTAAATTGCCCATGTTGTCTTTGATCCTCTCTAGGCTTGGTTGTTTTATTACCCATCTAGGTAACATCATCAGTTGTAGGTTCTTTGATGCTCATCTAGGCGGCAGCATTTACTTTACTTTCAAAAATGAGCAGCTTCCATTGTAGTTAATTCAAATGCTAGAATGGAACATTGCTGGAAATGTGGATTTAATTGAAAAACTGGGGGGAGGGGGGGATTGAAGAAAGCAATGGCTATGTCCATGAAGATTTAAATAAAATATTTAAAATATAGATGAACTCTTTGGCTCTTTTACTATTAGAAATGT
Source organism: Erythrolamprus reginae (assembly GCF_031021105.1). Lineage (NCBI taxonomy): Eukaryota > Metazoa > Chordata > Lepidosauria > Squamata > Dipsadidae > Erythrolamprus > Erythrolamprus reginae. The sequence goes on along the minus strand of NC_091953.1, from coordinate 97,064,275 downwards.
AGCTTTAGCTGCATTAACTAGTAGCTTCTAGTAGCTTCACTATAAGACTTTAAAGATGCAGTGTACTTTTTACAAGCTCTTCATTCTTACAGAGCTTCAGAAAAGACCATATTTTGATTTCTGTTTCTATATTGTATAAAAAATATTCTAAATTATTACTCATAACAAACATTTTTAATAAAAGGGAGACAGTATTTGTATTGCTTATAATATGAAAAAAATGAATGTAAGGATGAATTAATATGTGAAATAGAAAAGGATATCACATGGAAACAAAAATTTCCTTTGGGAAGGTCAAAAAAGAGGGCGTAATCTAGTCAAATAAGCTAACACTTTTTCTAAAACATTTTTTTTTAATAGAATAAAATAGAAAAATATGAAAGCAAATAATAGGACATGCTCTTAGTGCTTATTTTGGGGCCCAAAAGAAAATAAAACCTGTTCTTATTTTCAGGGAAACACGGTATGTATGCGTGCACAGTGTGGCCTGTAGCAGTAAGGAACCTAATACTAGTCCTCACTGTTAGGAAGTTTTTCCTTCATTCCAGGTTGCTTCTCTCTTTGATCAGATCCCAACCATTATTTCTTGTCCTGCCCTCTGATGCTTTGGAGAAGAATTTCTCTTCTTTGTGGCAGCACCTCAAACGCTGAAATATTGCTATCATGTCACCCCTAATTCTTCTTTTGACTAGCCAGACCCAGATATTGGTTGAAATATTCCTGGTGTGGTCTAATTAGGTTTTTGTAAAGCAGCACTAATACATTGCTGGCTCGTATTTAAGTCCACTAGAATTCCAAGGCCTCTCTCACAGGAATTGTTTTTGAGCCACGACTTGCCTAATCTGTACTTATACCTTTGGTTTTACATGCCTAAATGTAAAGTTTTGCTTTTCTCCACATTAAAATTCATTTTCTTGGATAAGGCCCATTGTTCACGTTTGTCAAGATATTTTTGGATCCCGAGTTTGTCTTCTGAGGCGTTGGCTATTCCTGCCACTTTAGTAGCATTTGATGAGTTCCCCTTCTATTCCCTCATCTAAATCATTTATAAAGCTATCAAAGAGTGCTGGGCCTAAGATGGAACCTTGTGGTACCCCACTGCTACTTCTTCCCATGTGGATGTACTACTATTAAGGACGACTTGTTGAGTACAGTTTGTCAGCCAGCTACAAATCTATCTGGTGATGATGTTACCTATTCCACATTTTTCTAGCTTACCAAGAAGTAGATTCTGGTCTCCTTTGTCAAATGCCTTACTGAAATCTAAGTATACTATGTCCACAGCATTTCCCTGGTATGCTAATAGAATAAAATGAGATTGGTTTGACATGATCTGTTTTAAAAACCTACGCTCTCTACTCTTTATAAGTTTATTTGCTTCGTTTCCTTCGTTTGCAGATCTGTTTTTTTTTATTATCTTTTCCAGAATCTTTCCAAGTATTGATGTTAAACTAATTGATCTGTAGTTTCCTGGGTGTGTTTTTTTTACCCCTTCTTGAAGATGGGAACCCCATCAGCCCGTTCCCAATCCTCAGGTACTTCCCCTGGGCTCCAGGATTTTTGAAAGTACAATGATTGTGAGATAACATCTGCCAGTTCCTTTAGAACTCTGGGATGTAATCAGTCAGGTCCTAGTGATTTATATCCCTCAAAGTCAGATAGCTGTTCACTTGCCATTTTCATGCTTATTTTAATTTTTATTTCTGGTTTGTCTTTTACAGTAGCTTTTTTTGGTAGGTTGAGTTATTTATTTTCGCGTGAATACTGCTGCAAATAATGTTAAGCAGTTGTGTTTTCTCCCTATTGTCTGTTTCTGGCTGGGGAATTCTGGGAGTTGAAGTCCAGATATCTTCAAGTAGCCAAGGTTGGGAAACACTGCCCTAGACTACCATCTTGTGGTTAACGATTATTATTTCATGCTTTCTTTTTTCCTAAGTAGTATGTAATTATTACATTATTCTTATGTGAGATATACAAATGGAAATTAACGCTTTCCTTTGAAAGAATTTGTGCTCATTATTTTTATTTCTTTTTATTAAAAATAACTATAATTTAAGTGCATACATACTCAATACACAAAACACTAAGACAGTTTTTTAAAAATTTGAAGAAAGTGAACAAATCTTAACAATTCTAACTACATTATGTCAAACGGCAAAATATAATTTTAAAACAAAATTGTCCTATCCAAATACTAACATCTTTGAGCATCTTCTTAAAAGTGTCTTTAAAAATTAAAAAGATGATTCCCTTTTATACAGGTAAAACTCTACGTGATCTAAATATATTTGACAATTTTGTCCTCTGAGCCACATGAAATAAAACGGAAAACCCACTCACCAATAACAGACCACTTGACATATAGCCCAAGTAAACAGCACCCCCAATTCTTTGTGAAATGGGCTTTGCAGGCAAATGATAAGAAGGGGGAAATGAAATGATTTCATTTTTCAGTATATAATAGACATTCCAGGTAATGGGAACAAAGACACAGATGCTAGAAATCAAAAAAAAGTTGCCTCCCATAAAAGGCAAAAATATAGTCTTGACATATTGTCGAAAATAACTGTTCCATGGAATTAGAAATGCCAACAACAACCCCACAAATGCGAAAAAAGAGCCAGTGAACATTAAGACCTGAGCAACCTTCATTTCTAATGGGAAGAATTTTTCAAAAAGATCAAATCCATGACAACATTCCAACGATTCAAAGTCCTTTGAATTCGGAGGAAAGCAGATCTTCCATATTCCCAACTGAGTGACACCAGCTGCATAATGGCTACTTTTTTCATTGAACCACATCCTCCAGTCCGGGTTCTGTATTGCAATTGGCAAGAAGATGCATCCCATAGTTCCTGTTACAAATCCAATCAGTTCCAGGATATACATTCTCTCCTTTAGTACTTCCTCCGCAGTTCTGAATGCAGGCAGCATGTTAGAACGTTCACACAAAAGCACAGAGTGCTGAAAAGATATGAATTGTAATTCTTCAATATTTTTACTCTCATTTATCACATTTCTAATCTCTACCATTGCAGTTATTTCTATACTATCATAGATCTATTCATTAACTTGAATTAGCATTAACTGGATGTAACTTATAACATTTAAATATCTATTTCTGTGTTTTAGAATAGCTTCTTTTAAAAAAAAAATCTAATTGTTACATTGTTGTATGAATCATACTAGCCTTTCTATTATAAGCACTCAGAATTAAATCAAATCAAATTAAAAATATCAAATGTATGAAAATCTTAAACAGAGTCACAATATTGATTCATAGAACAAAATTACACATTGGTGGTCACAAAGAAATTCTATTATTAATATTAACTCCTATTCCTCCACAAAACTTATTACATTCTCAATTATATCCTAATTTTACAGCTTTATTTCTTTCAAATATTTTAGAATGGGGAATACTGTATGTAGGGCTAACTGCCTGAATGGTGCACTGTAATTTAGACTATTTCCTTAGTACTGAAATAATTCCAGGTTTTAGACCATCTTTGCTAAGTTGACCTGGTTATTAATTTTATTGACTCAAGGAAAAATGTAAAATCTTTCTGTGGTGGACTTCCTGGATTTAATCGGCCCTCTCTCTCTTTCTTTTTCTCCCTCCCTCCCTCTCCGTGTGTGTGTGTGTCTGTGTGTCTGTCAGTGAGAAAGGGGTGGTGGAGACGGAGAGCAGAGAAAGAGGAGTATCAGTTAACATTCTATTGTAAAAAAATAAAATTATCATGCAATTTATTTCCTTTGTTTTTGCCTGTGGAGGGAGGGAGGTTATCACTGGAATTGTTACTGGAAATTCAGAATCACTTCCAAGATCCTGCCTCTGATTGATACTTCTGGATGATACTTTCTACTTTATCATGAAAGTAATTTGTTGTTGTTAAAAGAAAATGTGTGTGTGTGTGGGGGGGTGTTTTTTAGATAGGGCAGAAAGTAGAAAGCTAACTAGTAATGTTATTACAGTTAATATCATAAATAGTAAATAGCTAATCTAGTCCAGAGCTTGTTAACATTACTAAAAGTGCTAAATAAATGCTCATTAGACAAACCATGATAGGCAAAAAGTCAGCAATGTAAATGTCATAGAGTTGGAATGATCACTGGCTTGCCTTGATGAGTAAAACGTGCTTACCAATTGCAGAGGAACTCCTCCGAGTAAGATACACAGAAAAACAGGAAATACAAGACTCCAGGGAAGATGCTTTTGAGATGAAGGTATCAGCTCTCTTATCAGAAAAATGATGGCACTTTTCTTTTTAACCTAAAGCAAAGAATGTAATTTTTGTTTATTATTTTGTACTGACTCAAATACTTTGGCCACCTAATGAGAAGGAAGGACTCACTGGAGAAGAGCCTAATGCTGGGAAAGATTGAGAGCAAAAGAAGAAGGGGGTGACAGAGAATGAGATGGCTGCATGCAGTCACTGAAGCAGTAGGCATAAGCTTAAACGGACTCCAGAGGATGGTAGAGAACAGGAAGACCTGGAGGAACATTGTCCATGAGATCGTGATGGGTCGGACACAACTTCATAATTAACAAATGACACATTTATTCTTGTATATCCACTAACCTAGGTAGCCATTAACTGAGTAAAATCTTTTTATCGCCTATTGTAGCAACTCACAATCACATCAACTAGGTTAACCCTAATCATTTGGGGAAATGACATTTTCACAGCCAGTTCCTCCATGAAATCTTATATCTAATGTAATTTCCGTGAATTAATTATGTAAAGGACATCGAAGACCTGACAAGGAAAGTAAAACCAGTCGATGTATTCACATCTCCTGGTTTCATATTGGACAGATCTAGAAGTTGAGACATAGATATTTCAGATTTGCATAGTAATCCAGATTTCACTACGGGGTACCAATAGATTAGAACAATCCATAAGGAACATGACTCCCATCAGATTACATCATTGACCTTTTGAGGCAAACTTGAATGACATCATTATAGAGAAGTCACAAGTACATTTACGATATCCCCAAAGAATACTAAGGATACCAATTGCACCCTCACTTTTTAGCTTTCATTTCTATGTAGCTATCTTTTTGATCAATAGCTCAAACAATTCTATCTCTTCTTCTAAATTCTGAGTTTTGTATTTCAGTTGCATTGATTCACGAGTTATTACAATTCACAAATTATTCCCGACTTATTAAAAATATGATCACCAGTTATTAAAATTCATGAGTTATTAAAAATATGGAAAAATACATGAGATTAAAAAATATAACAACCTGGTCACGCTTCAACTCAAAAACAACCTCACGAACCACCTCACAAACCACCTCAAAACCAGCCTTGCTGAAATCTGTCTGGACTAGACTAAAAGAATTCAAACAAGACTACAGTGTTTACAAGTCATTCTTTGGAGCAAACATTCCTGTTGCCCTGGGAAACTCAACGGTTTCAGTTGAAATGTTTAGAACAGATTTAAAATAAAATATTTAAAATATATATGAACTCTTTTGCTCTTTTACTATTAGAAATGTAGCTTTAGCTGCATTAACTAGTAGCTTCTAGTAGCTTCACACTGTAAGATTTTAAAGATGCAGTGTACTTTTTACAAGCTCTTCATTCTTACAGAGCTTCAGAAAAGACCATATTTTGATGTCTGTTTCTATATTGTATAAAAATATTCTAAATTATTACTCATAACAAACATTTTTAATAAAAGGAAGACAGTATTTTTATTGCTTATAATATGAAAAAATGAATGTAAGGATGAATTAATATGTGAAATAGAAAAGGATATCACATGGGAAAAAGAATTCCTTTGTGAAGGTCAAAAAAGAGGGCCTAATCTAGTCAAATATGCTAACACTTTTTCTAAAACATTTTTTTTTGGTTATAGAATAAAATAGAAAAATATGAAAGCAAATAATAGGACATACTCTTAGTGATTATTTTGGGGCCCAAAAGAAAATAAAACCGGCTCTTATTTTCAGGGAAACACGGTATGTATACTTGCAATGTTCCCTCTAATTTTTTTCCGGGGTGGGCGGAAAAGTATAGTGTCTGGGCTGGGGGGGCATAGAAGTATAAATGAATGAATGAATGAATGAATGAATGAATGAATAAATCCCTTCTTTTTAATTAAAAGAAATTAATAATAAAACAAAACCAAAATCTATTACTATTAAAACTAGAACAACCAGAAAATCTAAAAACATAACTATAAATAGAAAAGAGTGAGGGCTGGGGTTTTTTCCTCTGTTGTTATTTAAGTGCTTTTACCATATGCTTTAAATCAAGTCACTTCTTTCTCTGTTTCTCTCTTTCCTGTCATTCTCTGCCTCAATCATTTTCTCATTTCTTTTTTTCTCCCCTTTATTCTATCATTTCTCTCTCTCTATCTTCCTTCCACTCTTCTCTCTCTTGCTTTCTCTCTGTCTCTCTCTCTCTTTCTTTCTTTCTTTCTTTCTTGCTCTCTCCCATTCTCTCTCACTCTCTTCCTTTCTCTCTTCTCCTCTCTCTCTTTCTTTCTTGCTCTCTCTCTCTCTTTCTCTTCCTTCCTATCTTCTCTCTCTCTCTCTCTCTTTCTCTTTCTCTCCCTTCCTTTCTTTCCTTCTCTCTTCCTTCCTCTTTTTTCTATTTCTCTCTCTCTCTTCCTTCCTTCCCCTCTTCCCCTCCCTCTCCCTCTCTTTCTCCCTCCCTCCCTTTATATTTCTCTCTTCCATCCTTCCTCTCTTCCTCCCTTTCTCTCTCCCTCCCTTTTCTCTTTCTTACTTCCTTCCCTCCCTCCCTCCCCTCCCTCCTTCATTTCCACTTCTCTTTCCCTCCCTCTCTTTCCCTTCGTTCTCTCCACTTCTTTGGCAGGCAGGCAGCCAGCCTGCAAAGCCAGCTGCCTGGGAAAGCCCTGTGCTGGCCAGCAAAGCTGGCTTTCTGGGAAAGCGGCACGCTTTTCAAACGCGCAGCTTTCCTGCATCTCTTTCCTGGGCAGGGGTGGGAAGCAGCCACCCTCCCCCCACGGCACCAGGCTCAAGCCCTGTGCCGGCCTGCAAAGCCGGCTGCCTGGGAAAGCCTGCGCCGTAGCAGAGCCGGCTTTGCTGGCCAGCACAGGGATTGAGCCTGGTGATGTGAGGGGAAGGTGGTCACCTCCACACCCCTGCCCAGGAAAGAGGTGCAGGAAAGTAGCGCATTTGAAAAGCCACTGCTTTCCCGGAAAGCCGGCTTTGCTGGCCGTCGTGCCCTCCCCTTGGATCCGCATCCTCCCCTTGGCTCTGCCTCCCGCCACCGCGCAGCTCACCTCAGAAGCCTTGACGCTTTGCTGGCCAGCACGGTGGTGTGAGAGGAGGCGGATTTCAGGGTGGTGTAGGCCGATCCCGGGCCCATCGTCCCTGGCTCCAGGGGGTAGCTCCCAGCGTGGCAGCTGGGTTGGAGGCCAATTCCTCCGCCGATGCCGTGCAGGTGTGTATCAGAGCAGGGGCAGGTAAGTGTGGCGGCAGCTGAGGGGAAGCGGAAGGGCGTGGGAGGAGGTGGGTGCCGTCGATGGCCGAGCCGAGAAAGCCACGACTTTCTCCCCTGCCGACAGCTTGGGAGGGGTGGATCAGCTGTCGGTCGGGGAGAAACAGCGCCGGCTCCATGCCAGCTTGGAAAATTCTGGGCTGTCCTTAGGATTTGCCTGCGCTCCAGCGTGCTACACAGCTTAGAGGGAACTATGTATGCTTGTGTGTGTATGTATAGAGTTTAAGAAACCATATTTTTCTTTCAAATGACTACAAAAAGAAGGTAATGCTACCTCAAAAATGAAGAAGTCCCCTCCCTGATGAAAAAATAGTACTTTTCCTTCTGCTATGCTAACAGTACATATTGGCAGGTTTTTGTGATGGAAAAATGATAAAGTAAGACTGCAAACTCCCTCCTCTTCTCTCGCCTCTCCTTTCTGCTCCTGTCTTTCGTTGCAAACTCTTTCCCTCATTTCCTTCTGCCGTATCCTGCTTCCCCCACTTGCATGTGTACAGAAGATTCTGAGGTGTAGGCCAAACACTCGGTTAAGGGGAAGCTCTTCATAATTGAGCATCAGGCACCCAGTTGCCTGAAAATTCCACTCTGTCACATAGGTGCAATTTTTTGCTTTACAACAGAAAGACACTTTCCCCATTTAACCCTATCTCACTTCTTCAAAAAACTTGCCCATGAATTACCCGTATATACTCGAGTATAAACCGACCCGAGTATAAGCCGAGGCACCAGTTTTCGCCATAAAAACTGGTAAAACGTTTTGACCCGAGTATAAGCCGAGGTTAGAAAATGCAGTGGCTACTGGTAACTTATAAAAATGGAAACCAATAAAATTACATTAATTGAGACATCAGTAGATTAAATGTTTTAGAATATTTATTTTAAAGAAAACCAGTTAACTGGGCGAGATCATCCAAGGACATGGGGTGAGGTATCATCAATATGCGGATGATACCCAGCTTTACATCTCCACCCCATGCCCAGTCAACGAAGCGGTGGAAGTGATGTGCCGGTGCCTGGAGGCTGTTGGGGCCTGGATGGGTGTCAACAGACTCAAGCTCAACCCGGATAAGACGGAGTGGCTGTGGGTTCTGCCTCCCAAGGACAATTCCATCTGTCCGTCCATCACCCTGGGGGGGGAATTATTGACCCCCTCAGAGAGGGTCCGCAACTTGGGCGTCCTCCTCGATCCACAGCTCACATTAGAACAACATCTTTCAGCTGTGGCGAGGGGGGCGTTTGCCCAGGTTCGCCTGGTGCACCAGTTGCGGCCCTATCTGGACCGGGACTCATTGCTCACAGTCACTCATGCCCTCATCACCTCGAGATTCGACTACTGTAATGCTCTCTACATGGGGCTACCTTTGAAAAGTGTTCGGAAACTTCAGATCGTGCAAAATGCAGCTGCGAGAGCAGTCATGGGCCTACCTAGGTATGCCCATGTTTCACCATCACTCCGCAGTCTGCATTGGTTGCCGATCAATTTCCGGTCACAATTCAAAGTGTTGGTTATGACCTTTAAAGCCCTTCATGGCATCGGACCAGAATATCTCCGAGACCGCCTCCTGCCGCACGAATCCCAGCGACCGATTAGGTCCCACAGAGTGGGCCTTCTCCGGGTCCCGTCAACTAAACAATGTCGGTTGGCGGGCCCCAGGGGAAGAGCCTTCTCTGTGGCGGCCCCGGCCCTCTGGAACCAACTCCCCCCGGAGATTAGAACTGCCCCTACTCTTCCTGCCTTCCGTAAACTCCTTAAAACCCACCTTTGTCGTCAGGCATGGGGGAACTGAAACATCTCCCCCGGGCACGTTTAATTTATGCATGGTATGTCTGTGTGTGTGACTGTTAGCATATGGGGTTTTTTAAATATTTAAATATTTTAAATCTGTCTGATTGCTTATGATTTGTTTTTTACATGTTGTGAGCCGCCCCGAGTCTTCGGAGAGGGGCGGCATACAAATCTAAGTAATAAATAAATAAATAAATAATAAACTAGCTCTGTAAATTTAAAAGAGGGTAAACAAAAGCAATCTGGTAATAACAATAAATTCAAAAGTAAAAAAAGTAGCTCAATCAGCAACCAAGCTAAAACCTATTTCTAAACCTAAGCCAGAGGTCTTTAAACTTGACAGTTTTAAGACTGGTGGACTTCAACTCCCAGAATTCCTGCACCAGCCATGCTACTTCAAGAGTAGGAATTGAAGACCACAAGTATGAAGACTCTTGGATTTTTAAACCTAACCCATGGGTCTTTAAACTTGAGTTTTTAGAAGCCTGGAGAGAGTTCATGCTGTGCCCCCCCCCCAACTTTAGCTTGCTGGCTGGCTCGCTGGCTGCATCTCCCACCCCTGATCCTCCCTCCTCCTCATCTCCCTTTATTGCCCCATGTGTTGTTAGGGGAAGCAGATTTGCTAAGGAGATCCACTTGGGACAGCAGCAGGGGAAGGAGGAGGAGGACAGCTCTTTCCTTTCCTCCTCCTCCCCCCGCGGCTGTGGGTTATTCTGGCTCTCCTCCTCCTCCTTTCCCTGTTGCCATCCCAAGTGGTGATTCGGCGCCCTCTTGTGGTGACCCGAGTATAAGCCGAGGTTGGGTTTTTCAGCCCATTTTTGGGGCTGAAAAACTCGGCTTATAATCGAGTATATACGGTAGGTCTCTTAGATTTCACATCTATCAATCCCACAGTGTACAGTGGTATCTCTACTTAAGAACTTAATTCGTTCCGTGACCAGTTTCTTAAATAGAAACATTCTTAAGAAGCAATTTTTCCCATAGGGATCAATGTAAAAGCAAATAATGATTGCAGACACATTAGGAAAGAAATAAAAACTCGGAATTTGGGTGGGAGGAGGATGAAGAAGAGGAGGACAGTCGCTGCTGAAGGAAGAAGGTTGAGATGAGTGGAATAAAAATAATCCAAAACTTTAAGGCTTAAAAGAATACAGTAATACCTCATGATACGAACTTAATTGGTGCAAGGAGGAGGTTCGTATGACGAAAGGTTCGTAAGACGAAACATTGTTTCCCATAGGAAACAATGTAAAGTCAATTAATCCGTGCAACCAAAAAAACCCCGCAAAAAAACGGCTTTCGGCGACTGCTGGGAAGCCGCAAGGCTGTTTTAAAAGGTGACAGCCGGCCTGGGGGGCTTCCCAGCACCCCCCTGAACCCGGGTTCGGGGTTCGGGGGGGTGCTGGGAAGCCCCCCAGGCCGGCTGCGACCTTTTAAAACAGCCGCACCGCTTCCCAGCTGTCTCCTGAAGCCGAACGCCAAAGCCGAACTTCCGCGTTCGGCTTCGGGAGACAGCTGGGAAGCGGCGCGGCTGTTTTAAAAGGTGACAGCCGGGCTGGGGGGCTTCCCAGCAACCTGCCGAACCGAACCCGGGGTTCAGAAAATTTTTGTCTCTTCTTACGAACTTTGTTCGAGTTACGAACCGGCGTTTGGGAGGCTTCTGGGAAGCCCCGCCGCCCGGCTGTCACCTTTTAAAACAGCCGCACGGCTTCCCAGCAGTCTCCGAACGCCGGTTCGTAACTCGAAAAAAGTTCGTAAGAAGAGGCAAAATTTTTCTGAACCCCGGGTTCGTATCACGAGTTGTTCGTAAGACGAGGGGCTCGTATCTTGAGGTACCACTGTAAAAGGAGGGACTCTAAGGTGGCAAGCAAGAGCACGTGCCTTCCATACACCCAGTGCGAGGCTGCCTCCCATACACTGTCTCCCATACAGTGGCTGCTGATGCTGCTACCTGCTGCCTCTTCCTTCCTATGCTGAAGGACTCCTCACTCCTCTCACTTGCTTACTTTGTAGCCTATGCCTTTCCTTCACTGTGATGACTCCCGGCTGCCCAGAGCGTTTATTTTCTCTGGCAGAGGTTTATTTCCTCTCCAAGCACCCAGAGAAAGGAAAATGCTTCATTCACTCTAGACTGCCAAAACCTCCTTAAGCACCACCAAAAGGTTCCTCTGGCAACCCAGAAAAGCGTGAGATGGCCGGGAGTAAAGGGCGAATGGCATGAAACTGGTTGGGCTTTTGTGCCGCTCTCAAATTTCCTGGGAATTTTTTCCAGGCTTGGGTTCTTAAGTAGTAAATGGTTCTTAAGAAGAGGCAAAAAAATCTTGTTCTTATCTAGAAAAGTTCTTAAGTAGAGACGTTCTTAAGTAGAGGCACCACTGTATAAGAAATCTCCACCTTGCTATTTCCTCTTTCTTGAAAAGCTACAGCCAATGATAATTTCAATAAGCATGTTTTTTGTCTTTAGCATTATGTTCCTTCAGAATTTCAGCGAAATAAGATTTATCCAGGCATGTCTGAAAGTATTCATATTTTTTTAAAAAAAACTTATCAAATACAATATTAGACATAATTCATAAGTCTGGTCTATTTACATGCTGTAATTTAAAAACAAAAAATCCTAAAAATAATAAAGTTAGAATAAAACAATGGATAGTAAGATACTTCTGGCAGATGTTGAAAACTTCATATCAAATGAAAACAATCTCTATATTAGAGGCATTGGTGAAAATTTTAAAATGACATCATGCTAGATTACATTATAACGAAATGACCTTTAAATTATATTTTTCAAAGTTTTAAACATGCCATATACTTTCACAATGAAAAATTTACCTTAACACTTTTTAATTAATTAGATTTGTAGGCTGTCTTTCTACTCTGGCCTATTTTGGAGCACAATGAGGAAAATAACAAATGTTTACTTTGACCAGAAAAGTGCTTTACTTTTCAGAGACAGAAACGGAAAGGGAATATGGTACATTTCTTAGTATGTTAGATTATTTATTTATTTGATTTATATGCCGCCGCTGTCTGAGGACTCGGGGCAGCTTACAACATATATACACATATATAATGCAATATATACCGTATATACTTGAGTATAAGTCGGCCCGAGTATAAGCCGAGACACCTACTTTTGCCACAAAAACTGGGAAAACTTATTGACTCGAATATAAGGCCAGGGTGGGAAATATAGTGGCTACTGGTAACTTATAAAAATGGAATATTCTTCTATTGTAGCTTCTTAAAATTGTTTTTATAGAAGAATTAAAAAAAACATATGAAGAACGGTTGCAAGAACTGGGTTTATCTAGTTTAATGAAAAAAAAAGGACCAGGGGAGACATGATAGCATTCTTCCAATATCTCAGGATTTGCCACAAAGAGAGTCAACCTATTTTCCAAAGCACCTGAGGGCAGAACAAGAAGCAATGGGTGGAAAGTAAACAAGGAGAGAAGCAACTTAGAACTAAGGAGAAAATTCTTGACAGTTGGAACAATGAATCTGTGGAACAGCCTGCCACCAGAAGTTGTGAATGCTCCAACACTGGAAGTTTCTAAGAAGATGTTGGATACCCATTTGTCTGAAGTAGTGTAGGGTTTCCTGCCTAGGCAATGGGTTGGACTAGAAGACCTCCAAGGTCCCTTCCAACCCTGTTGTTATTATTATTATGTAACTTTTTTCCTTCCAAAATGTTTTTTATTTCTTGCATCTTTCTTCCTCCCCTTCCAAAATTTTTCTTTTTCTAAATTCCAAAACCCTCTTAAAATATCTTTAGGAATCTTATCTTAATCTTAAAACATGTTATCTTAATCTTCATTACAATATCAGTATAATTTTCTTACTAATTGGGATTTCATATATTCTTTAAAAACAATTGCTTAAATCAAACTTCCATATAATAAATATTCAAATTTTCCATTTAAAACATCTTTCATAAGTTAAAATCATTACTATCTCAATAGATGAGTAAATAACAATTGGGGGTTACTCAATCATTAATTGTAAAATCTTTCTTCTACATGATATTTATCTTGCATAAGGAGAAACCATACTCTTAAAAAAGGTAAATCTATTCATATTAATTATGTAGAACAAATGATTAATGACAAAATTCATACGCTTAATATTATCCTAACCTTTGTATTGTTTTAAACAAGTCAACATTAACAATCCTCTTGCGTATAAGTATAGTTGGAAGAAAAAGTTTAATTACACAGAATTATCCCCACTTGAAGCAACAATTTCTTACAAAATAACCTATCCTGTTAATCAAATTTAAATGGGTAACTTACATTTTACTTGTACATTTTATTTACTGGTAAAATAGTGTTGTTGGCTTGATCAGAAGAGAAAGCCATGGTTTTTCCCTTCTGAAAGTCTCTTCAACCCTCCCGCCCCTTCCCCCAGTGCTTCCTGTAGAGGAGGAGCTGTGATTATTACAGCCTGCTGCCAATCAAATAGCTGTCTCAGTGCCTCCTTTCTGTATAGAGGAGGATCTGTGATTGGTTCAGCCTGCTGCTAATCAGGCAGCTGAGGGGTATTGCCAAGAGCAGAAAGGAAAAAAAACCTCATGAGGTTTCTTTCCTTCCTGCCTTTCACATCGGAACTGTGGAGCTTTGGAAAATGCTGCAGGGCAGTTTTCAGGTCAGTGAAAGTCAGTGACTCTAGTATAAGTCAAGGTTGGATTTTTCGGCACATTTTTTGTGCAGAAAATCTCGACTTATACTCGAGTATATACGGTAATATAAATATCTAAAAATCCAATTAATTAACTAATTGTTCTTAAAAAACCCTGGTATCATTAAAAATCATTCCCATTCACACAGGCATACATCACACTCATCGGACAGGGGCTAAGGTCTCGTGGCCCCAAGCCCTGCAGAATAGATGAATCTTCAGACTCTTATGGAAGGTGAGGAGGGGGGAGCAGTACAAATCTCTGGGGGGAGCTTAAATTACTTAAAATTATTCATTTATGAGTCTAATTTAAAGAATAACATTCATTTTAAATATTCTTATCAGTACATTATTCTTATATGAGATATAGAAATGGAAATTAACACTTTCCTTTGAAAGTTCACTTACACATGACTTATATAGTTCATATTTTTTAAATCATTTCTTTTGAAAACAGACCATGAGATGAGAAAGATAAGATGGTACCTTCATTCCTCAGTTATTCTTGTGAATAAGCTCCATACAATAAATATCAGGCTCCCCTCCCCTGTTGGTAAATATTATACTATTTTTTGATAACTGTATTTTACATAGCATGTATACAAAGGACTAAATGTATGTTTTTCAAAGAGAAGTAACAATTTAGCTGAAAAATCAGACAGGTAACTGTCTTACAAAGCTTTTCTGTGCTTATATGTGAAATGTAAATGGACATGGAAACATTATAATTAATATATTACAGATGTATACATACTTATTTTCAAAGTGAAGTTACCTTTATCTTCTATCGTCCTTGTAATTTAATGCTGCTCCTGAGACAAAATTGCCTGGCGAAATGGCAGCACCTAATTAACTTTCTCTCAGCTGAAAAGCTAAGCAAGATCAGAACAATCTACAGTGATACCTTGTCTTACAAACTTAATTGGTTCCGGGACGAGGTTCTTAAGGTAAAATGTTTGTAAGACGAAACAATGTTTCCCATGCGAATCAATGGAAAAGCGATTAATGTGTGCAAGCCCAAAATGCATCCCTTTTGCCAACCAAAGTGCCTGTTTTTGCGCTGCTGGGATTCCCCTGAGGTTCCCCTCCATAGGAAACCCCACCTCCAGACTTCTGTGTTTTTGCGATGCTGCAGGGGAATCCCAGCAGGGAAATCCCAGCATCGCAAAAATGAGCGTTTCGCTGGCAACGGAAGTCCGGAGGTGGGGTTTCCGAGAGAAGGATAATAGAAATTGCAGCATCGCAAAAACAACGAAATCCTCGAAACCCCATCTCCAGACCTCTGTGTTTTTGCGATGCTGCGATTTCACTCAGGCTCCCCTCGCTGGGAAACACCACCTCCGGACTTTCATTGCCAGCGAAGAACCCGTTTTTGCGCTTCTGGGATTCCCCTGCTGGGATTCCCCTGCAGCATCACAAAAACACGGAAGTCCAGAGGTGGGGTTTCCCATGGAGGGGAGCCTCAGGGGAATCCCAGCAGTGCCAAAAAGGGTGCTTCGCTGGCAACGGAAGTGCTTAGGTGGGGCATCTCAGCGGCAGCAGTGGGTTTGTAAGGTGAAAATAATTTGTAAGAAGAGGCAAAAATATATTAAACCCCACGTTTGTATCTCGAAAAGTTTGTATGACGAGGCGTTTGTAAGATGAGGTATCACTGTAGTTAGTTTGGAAAGTTGAACAAAAATCCCAGAAGGCAGTATCAAATTGCTTCCATATTGTTGCCAAGAGAGCTATTTGGAAAGAAACATAAATAAAATGATGAGATGTCATTCTCATAATCGGCTAGATTTAACTTTTGCCTCCCAAGGACAATTCTATCTGTCCGTCAATCACCCTGGGGGGGGGAACTATTGACTCCCTCAGAGAGGATCCGCAACTTGGGCATCCTCCTTGATCCACAGCTCACATTAGAGAAATATCTTTCAGCTGTGGCAAGGGGGGCGTTTGCCCACAGTCACTCATGCCCTCATCACCTCAAGGTTCGATTACTGTAATGCTCTCTACATGGGGCTACCTTTGAAGAGTGTTCAGAAACTTCAGATCGTGCAGAATGCAGCTGTGAGAGCAATCATGGGCTTCCCTAGGTATGCCCATGTTACACCAACACTCCGCAGTCTGCATTGGTTGCTGATCAGTTTCCGGTCACAATTCAAAGTTTTGGTTATGACCTATAAAGCCCTTCATGGCACCGGACCAGAATATCTGCGAGACTGCCTTCTGCCGCATGAATACCAGCGGCCGGTTAGGTCCCACAGAGTTGGCCTTTTCTGGGTCCCGTCGACTAAACAATGTCGGCTGGCAGGACCCAGGGGAAGAGCCTTCTCTGTGGCGGCCCCGACCCTCTGGAACCAGCTCCCCCCAGAGATTAGGACTGCCCCCACCCTCCTTGCCTTTTGTAAACTTCTTAAAACCCACCTCTGCCGTCAGGCATGGAGGCACTGAGACATCTCCCCTTGCCTATGTAGTTTTATGTATGGTATGTTTGTATGTATGCTTTTTATATAATGGGCTTTTTAGGCTTTTAATGTAAAGTTGTTATTTTAGACTTTAATATTAGATTTGGTATTGTATATTGTTTTATCAATGCTGTGAGCCACCCCCGAGTCTGCGGAGAGGGGCGGCATACAAATCTAATAATTAATAATAATGGCATGATGTCATTTTCTTCTTCTTCTTTTTTTTCAGGACTAACTAAAAGAAAATGACATCATGCCAGTGGAACAAAAGGGCAATAAAAGACGAAGTATAGGTATGAAAGACCAGCTCCTAATTGATACAATGATTTCAGAGAACTGTAAGAACAGGAAAACAAACCTATACATGACCTGGATTGACTACAAGAAAGCCTTTGACTCATTGCCACACAGCTTGATCATAAAATGTCTGAAAGTCATTGGAGTCAGTGAAAACATCAGGAAATTCATAGAAAAGACGATGAAATATTGGAAGACTGATCTTTTTGTTGGGAATGAAAGCTATGGACTTATCAACATCAGAAGGGGCATCTTCCAGGGGTATTCTTTGTCCCCATTGCTATTCATCATTGCTATAATCCCGCTGTCACTCATCCTACAGAAAACAAACCTATGCTACCAAACTGTTAGAATTCACCAAAAATTTCACACCTGCTGTATATGGATGACCTGAAGTTGTACGGGAAATCAGTAACTGAGATACAGTCACTAACCAACATTGTGCGAATCTTCAGCAATGACATCAGCATGGAGTTTGGCCTGGATAAATGTGCCACAGTGGCACTGAAAAAGGGGAAAATCACTGAAAGTGCAGGCATTGAAATGCCAAATGGTCAAACCATCAAGTGCCACCAGCCAGAAGCCTACAGATACTTGGGCATCTTGCAACTGGATAATATCAAGCATGGCCCTGTGAAAACTGTGATCAGCATAGAGTACATCCAGAGGATCAGAAAAAAATTGAAGAGCAAACTGAATGGTGGCAACACTATCAGGGCTATAAATACTTGGGCCATACCTGTCATTAGATACGCACCTGGCATAGTGATCTGGACTCAAGCAGAGCTGGACAACCTGGACAGGAAAATCAGAAAATTAATGACGATCCATCATGCACTACACCCCCGCAGTGACGTTGACAGGCTGTATTTACCAAGGGAAATAGGCGGCAGAGAACTTTTGCAAGTGAAACAGACAGTGGAAGAAGAGCAGCATGCATTAGCTGACTATGTGAAGGAGAGCAAAGAGTCAGCATTGGTGGAGGTCAACAATAGGAAGCTTCTCAAGGTGAAGCAAACTAAAGACCAGTACAGAAAAACTGTAACTCAATGCCGTATGGACTGTTGATGGAACAAAGCATTGCATGGCCAGTTCTTGGAGAAGATTGAAGGCAAAGTGGATAAGGAAAAGACCTGGTCATAGCTTACAAGTGGAACACTCAAAAAGGAGACAGAAGGACTAATACTGGCAGCACAAGAACAGGCCATTAGAACAAATGCTGTCAAATCCAGAATTGAAAAATCAACAGATGATCCAAAGTGCAGACCCTGTAAAGAAACAGATGAAACAATCGATCACAAACTCAGCTGCTGCAAAAACATTGCACAGACTGACTACAAGCAGAGACATGATGCTGTGGCACAGATGATCCACTGGAACTTGTGCCGGAACTACCATTTACAAGTGGCAAAGAACTTAATATAGCCAACTCAATGGTGGGTTGCTCCCGGTTCGGCTCAGTTCTAAGAACCGGTAGCGCCAGTGGCAAGAGACTCCGCCCATTTGCCCAGGATGCTTCTGTCCATATTCATGCAGAAGCATCACACGCACGCATGAAATGCCTGCATGAAGCAGTAGCAAAGGGTTTTAGAACCAACTACTGAGCCAACTAGAATCATGACATTAAAAGTTATTGTATTACTGGATTCATATATGATATGAATCTAGAGTGAACAAAGCATTTTCCTTTCTCTGGGCGCTTCGAGACGGAATAACCACTTCACTGTGGCGACTCCCCTGCGCTGCCTCACATACACCTGGCACGAGGTTGCCTCTGGCAGCATATGGGTGCAGAAAGGCAAAAGGAGGCGCTTCGACCGGCCGGATCAACTCGGCTTCAGCCACACCAAGGAGTCACTACAGTGAAGGAAAGGTGCTGGCTACAAAGCGAGTGAGTGAGAGGAGGGGGGAGCCCTTCAGCATGGAAAGGAAGAGGAAGCAGGTAGCAGCAGCAGCAGCCACCTTTCAATCAAAGTAGCGGGAAGTTCCCCTCTCTCGTCCGCCTGGGGTTCTTTCTCTGGCACAGTATATGGGAGGCAGCCTCGCACCGGGTGTATGGGAAGCATGTGCTCCTCTTCGCTGCCTCAAGTCCCTCTTTTTCTTTTTTAAGCCTTAAAGTTTTGGACTGTCCTCCTCCTCTTCTTCCTCTTCCTCTTTCCACCCAAATTCCGAGCTTTTAATGGGTTTGCATGCATTATTTGCTTTTACATTGATTCGTGTGGGAGAAATTGCTTCTACTTACAAACCTTTCTACTTAAGAATCTGGTCACAGAATGAATTAAGTTCTTAAGTAGAGGTGCCACTCTACAGCAATCAGCATCTGATGTCATTTTTAAAAAAAGGAAAGACAGATACCAGTACATTTTTTCTGTTTAAAAGTAGCACGCAATACACCTTGAGGTAATCCTCAATGTACTGTACAACAGTTTAGGTAGGGTTAAGGTTAGGGTTACAAGAGCATTGAAGAAAGTGTATCATGACTATTTTTCACACTTATGACCATTGCAGCATCCCCATGGTCATGTCAGCAAAATTCAGACACTTGGCAACTGCTTCATATTTATGATGGTTACTGAGTCCCAGTGTTATATGATCACCTTCTGATAAGCAAAGTCAATGGACAACCCAGATTCACTTAACAACCATGTTATTAACAATTGCAGTCAGTGTTCCCTCTAATTTTTTGGGTGGGTGGGTGGGCGGAAAAGTATCGTGTCTGAGCGGCAGTCCCTTCGGGATTGGGCGGCACAGAAATAATAAACAAACAAACAAACAAACAAATAAAAAACCCACCCTGTTTTGCCTCAGAGAATTTCAAAATAAAATACTGTACTGTGTGTCTATAACAGTGAGCTCATAATAGGGCAACTCTATCAATATCAAAATGCCACTTAAATAGTTGAGCTAGTTTCAAACTAGATTTTGATCTTCTTTCTCTCTTCCTTACTCCCATTCTTTTTCTTTCTCTTTTCTTTCCTCTCTTTTTTCTATCTGTTTCTCTCTCTTCCTCTATCTCTCCTTCCCTCTCACTCTTTCCCTCTCGGCTTCTGGGCAGGTTTGGAAAATGTTGATGAGTTGATGATGATTTTTAAGTGAGCGATTGCTCACTGCTCCGCTTAGAGGGAACTATGATTGCAGTCACTCACTAAACAACTGTGGCAAGAAAGGTTGTAAAATGGGGTAAAATTCCCTTAATGCCTCAATTAGCAACATAAATATTCAATTAAATTAGGGTCATAAGTCAAGGAATAGCTGTACTAGTTTTCAATTTTTGATTCCCTGAGCAGCCAGACAGCCAACTAAGCAGACAGAAAGCTCAGTCTTCATTGACCTGTTCAGCAGCATTTAGAATAGAATAGAATTGAATTGAATTGAATTGAAGCTGAAAGGGACCTTGGAAGTCCTCTAGTCTAGTCCCCTGCTCAAGCAGGAGAACCTATATAATCTCAGACAAGTGACTGTCCAATCTCTTCTTACAAACCTCCAGTGATAATTTCCGAAGGCAAGCTGCTTCACTAGTTACCGTAATTGTCCTCACCAGGCAGGGATTCCTATTTATCGCCACTACTGGTGCAATGCACGCACAGCTCTGGGCGACCAGTGAGCGGGCGCATCCCAACAAGATTTTGCTTCTGTGCATGAACAGAAACAAAATCTCACCAGGATGTGTTTGCCTGCCTACCGGGTCACCTGGAACTGCATGCACATCGCTGTTGTTAGTACTGGTGCACAGTGTGGCCTGTACCAGTAAGGAACCTAATACTAGTCCTCACTGTTAGGAAGTTTTTCCTTCATTCCAGGTTGCTTCTCTCTTTGATCAGATCCCAACCATTATTTCTTGTCCTGCCCTCTGGTGCTTTGGAGAAGAATTTCTCTTCTTTGTGGCAGCTCCTCAAATGCTGAAATATTGCTATCATGTCATCCCTAATTCTTCTTTTGACTAGCCAGACCCAGATATTGGTTGAAATATTCCTGGTGTGGTCTTATTAGGTTTTTGTAAAGCAGCACTAATACATTGCTGGCTCGTATTTAAGTCCACTAGAATTCAAAGGCCTCTCTCACAGGAATTGTTTTTGAGCCACGACTTGCCTAATCTGTACTTATACCTTTGGTTTTACATGCCTAAATGTAAAGTTTTGCTTTTCTCCACATTAAAATTCATTTTCTTGGATAAGGCCCATTGTTCACGTTTGTCAAGATCTTTTTGGATCCCGAGTTTGTCTTCTGAGGCGTTGGCTATTCCTGCCAGTTTAGTAGCATTTGATGAGTTCCCCTTCTATTCCCTCATCTAAATCATTTATAAAGCTATCAAAGAGTGCTGGGCCTAAGATGGAACCTTGTGGTACCCCACTGCTACTTCTTCCCATGTGGATGTACTACTATGAAGGACGACTTGTTGAGTACAGTTTGTCAGCCAGCTACAAATCTATCTGGTGATGATGTTACCTATTCCACATTTTTCTAGCTTACCAAGAAGTAGATTCTGGTCTCCTTTGTCAAATGCCTTACTGAAATCTAAGTATACTATGTCCACAGCATTTCCCTGGTATGCTAATAGAATAAAATTAGATTGGTTTGACATGATCTGTTTTAAAAACCTACGCTCTCTACTCTTTATAAGTTTATTTGCTTTGTTTCCTTCGTTTGCAGATGTTTTTTTAATTATCTTTTCCAGAATCTTTCCAAGTATTGATGTTAAACTAATTGATCTGTAGTTTCCTGGGTGTGTTTTTTTTACCCCTTCTTGAAGATGGGAACCCCATCAGCCCGTTCCCAATGCTCAGGTACTTCCCCTGGGCTCCAGGATTTTTGAAAGTACAATGATTGTGAGATAACATCTGCCAGTTCCTTTAGAACTCTGGGATGTAATCAGTCAGGTCCTAGTGATTTATATTCCTCAAAGTCAGATAGCTGTTCACTTGCCATTTTCATGCTTATTTTAATTTTTATTTCTGGTTTCTCTTTTACAGTAGCTTTTTTTGGTAGGTTGAGTTATCATTTATTTTCGCGTGAATACTGCTGCAAATAATGTTAATCAGTTGTGTTTTCTCCCTATTGTCTGTTTCTGGCTAGGGAATTCTGGGAGTTGAAGTCCAGATATCTTCAAGTAGCCAAGGTTGGGAAACACTGCCCTAGACTACCATCTTGTGGTTAACTATTATTATTTCATGCTTTCTTTTTTCCTAAGTAGTATGTAATTATTACATTATTCTTATGTGAGATATACAAATGGAAATTAACGCTTTCCTTTGAAAGAATTTGTGCTCATTATTTTTATTTCTTTTTATTAAAAATAACTATAATTTAAGTGCATACATACTCAATACACAAAACACTAAGACAGTTTTTTAAAAATTTGAAGAAAGTGAACAAATCTTAACAATTCTAACTACATTATGTCAAACGGCAAAATATAATTTTAAAACAAAATTGTCCTATCCAAATACTAACATCTTTGAGCATCTTCTTAAAAGTGTCTTTAAAAATTAAAAAGATGATTCCCTTTTATACAGGTAAAACTCTACGTGATCTAAATATATTTGACAATTTTGTCCTCTGAGCCACGTGAAATAAAACGGAAAACCCACTCACCAATAACAGACCACTTGACATATAGCCCAAGTAAACAGCACCCCCAATTCTTTGTGAAATGGGCTTTGCAGGCAAATGATAAGAAGGGGGAAATGAAATGATTTCATTTTTCAGTATAGAATAGACATTCCAGGTAATGGGAACAAAGACACAGATGCTAGAAATCAAAAAAAAGTTGCCTCCCATAAAAGGCAAAAATATAGTCTTGACATATTGTCGAAAATAACTGTTCCATGGAATTAGAAATGCCAACAACAACCCCACAAATGCGAAAAAAGAGCCAGTGAACATTAAGACCTGAGCAACCTTCATTTCTAATGGGAAGAATTCTTCAAAAAGATCAAATCCATGACAACATTCCAACGATTCAAAGTCCTTTGAATTCGGAGGAAAGCAGATCTTCCATATTCCCAACTGAGTGACACCAGCTGCATAATGGCTACTTTTTTCATTGAACCACATCCTCCAGTCCGGGTTCTGTATTGCAATTGGCAAGAAGATGCATCCCATAGTTCCTGTTACAAATCCAATCAGTTCCAGGATATACATTCTCTCCTTTAGTACTTCCTCCGCAGTTCTGAATGCAGGCAGCATGTTAGAACGTTCACACAAAAGCACAGAGTGCTGAAAAGATATGAATTGTTGTAATTCTTCAATACTTTTACTCTCATTTATCACATTTCTAATCTCTACCATTGCAGTTATTTCTATACTATCATAGATCTATTCATTAACTTGAATTAGCATTAACTGGATGTAACTTATAACATTTAAATATCTATTTCTGTGTTTTAGAATAGCTTCTTTTTAAAAAAAAATCTAATTGTTACATTGTTGTATGAATCATACTAGCCTTTCTATTATAAGCACTCAGAATTAAATCAAATCAAATTAAAAATATCAAATGTATGAAAATCTTAAACAGAGTCACAATATTGATTCATAGAACAAAATTACACATTGGTGGTCACAAAGAAATTCTATTATTAATATTAACTCCTATTCCTCCAGCAAAACTTATTACATTCTCAATTATATCCTAATTTTACAGCTTTATTTCTTTCAAATATTTTAGAATGGGGAATACTGTATGTAGGGCTAACTGCCTGAATGGTGCACTGTAATTTAGACTATTTCCTTAGTACTGAAATAATTCCAGGTTTTAGACCATCTTTGCTAAGTTGACCTAGTTATTAATTTTATTGATTCAAGGAAAAATGTAAAATCTTTCTGTGGTGGACTTCCTGGTTTTAATCGGTCCTCTCTCTCTTTCTTTTTCTCCCTCCCTCCCTCTCCATGTGTGTGTGTGTCTGTGTGTCTGTGTGTGTGTCAGTGAGAAAGGGGTGGTGGAGAGGGAGAGCAGAGAAAGAGGAGTATCAGTTAACATTCTATTGTAAAAAAAATAAAATTATCATGCAATTTATTTCCTTTGTTTTTGCCTGTGGAGGGAGGGAGGTTATCACTGGAATTGTTACTGGAAATTCAGAATCACTTCCAAGATCCTGCCTCTGATTGATACTTCTGGATGATACTTTCTACTTTATCATGAAAGTAATTTGTTGTTGTTAAAAGAAAATGTGTGTGTGTGTGGGGGGGGTGTTTTTTAGATAGGGCAGAAAGTAGAAAGCTAACTAGTAATGTTATTACAGTTAATATCATAAATAGTAAATAGCTAATCTAGTCCAGAGCTTGTTAACATTACTAAAAGTGCTAAATAAATGCTCATTTGACAAACCATGATAGGCAAAAAGTCAGCAATGTAAATGTCATAGAGTTGGAATGATCACTGGCTTGCCTTGATGAGTAAAATGAGCTTACCAATTGCAGAGGAACTCCTCCGAGTAAGATAGACAGAAAAACATGAAATACAAGACTCCAGGGAAGATGCTTTGGAGATGAAGGTATCAGCTCTCTTATCAGAAAAATGATGGCACTTTTCTTTTTAACCTAAAGCAAAGAATGTAATTTTTGTTTGTAATTTTGTACTGACTCAAATACTTTGGCCACCTAATGAGAAGGAAGGACTCACTGGAGAAGAGCCTAATGCTGGGAAAGATTGAGAGCAAAAGAAGAAGGGGGTGACAGAGAATGAGATGGCTGCATGCAGACACTGAAGCAGTAGGCATAAGCTTAAATGGACTCCAGAGGATGGTAGAGAACAGGAAGACCTGGAGGAACATTGTCCATGAGATCGTGATGGGTCGGACACAACTTCACAATTAACAAATGGCACATTTATTCTTGTATATCCACTAACCTAGGTAGCCATTAACTGAGTAAAATCTTTTTATCGCCTATTGTAGCAACTCACAATCACATCAACTAGGTTAAAACTAATCATTTGGGGAAATGACATTTTCACAGCCAGTTCCTCCATGAAATCTTATATCTAATGTAATATCCGTGAATTAATTATGTAAAGGACATCGAAGACCTGACAAGGAAAGTAAAACCAGTTGATGTATTCACATTTCCTGGTTTCAGATTGGACAGATCTAGAAGTTGAGACATAGATAATATTTTCAGATTTGCATCGTAATCCAGATTTCACTACGGGGTACCAATAGATTAGAACAATCCATAAGGAACATGACTCCCATCAGATTACATCATTGACCTTTTGAGGCAAACTTGAATGACATCATTATAGAGAAGTCACAAGTACATTTACGATATCCCCAAAGAATACTAAGGATACCAATTGCACCCTCACTTTTTAGCTTTCATTTCTATGTAGCTATCTTTTTGATCAATAGCTCAAACAATTCTATCTCTTCTTCTAAATTCTGAGTTTTGTATTTCAGTTGCATTGATTCACGAGTTATTACAATTCACAAATTATTCCCGAGTTATTAAAAATATGATCACCAGTTATTAAAATTCACGAGTTATTAAAAATATGGAAAAATACATGAGATTAAAAAATATAACAACCTGGTCACGCTTCAACTCAAAAACAACCTCACGAACCACCTCAGAAACCACCCTAAAACCAGCCTTGTTGAAATCTGTCTGGACTAGACTAAAAGAATTCAAACAAGACTACAGTTTTTACAAGTCATTCTTTGGAGCAAACATCCCTGTTGCCCTGGGAAACTCAACGTTTTCAGTTGATATGTTTAAATGAATGAATGAATGAATGAATGAATAAATCCCTTCTTTTTAATTAAAAGAAATTAATAATAAAACAAAACAAAACCAAAATCTATTACTATTAAAACTAGAACAACCAGCAAATCCAAAAACATAACTATAAATAGAAAAGAGTGAGGGCTGGGTTTTTTTCCTCTGTTATTATTTAAGTGCTTTTACCATATGCTTTAAATCAAGTCACTTCTCTCTCTGTTTCTCTCTCTTTCCTGTCATTCTCTGCCTCAATCATTTTCTCATTTCTCTTTTTTTCTCGCCTTTATTCTATCATTACTTTCTCTCTCTATTCCTTCCACTCTTCTCTCTCTTGCTTTCTCTCTCTCTCTCTCTTGCTTTCTTCCTCTCATTCTCTCTCACTCTCTTCCTTCCTCTCTTCTCCTCTCTCTCGCTTTCTCGCTCATTCACTCTCTCTTCCTTCCTATCTTCTCTCTCTCTTTCTTTCTCTCCCTTTATTTCCTTCTCTCTTCTTTCCTCTTTTTTCTATTTCTCTCTCTCTCTTCCTCCCTTCCCCTCTTCCCCTCCCTCTCCCTCTCTTTCTCCCTCCCTCCCTTTATATTTCTCTCTTCCATCCTTTCTCTCTCCCTCACTTTTCTCTCTCTTACTTCCTTCCCTCCCTCCCCTCCCTCCTTCCTCTCCACTTCTCTTTCCCTCCCTCTCTTTCCCTTCGTTCTCTCCACTTCTTTGGCAGGCAGCCAGCCAGCAAAGCCAGCTGCCTGGGAAAGCCCGGTGCTGGCCAGCAAAGCCGGCTTTCTGGGAAAGCGGCACGCTTTTCAAACGCGCAGCTTTCCTGCATCTCTTTCCTGGCCAGGGGTGGGAAGCAGCACCCTCCCCCCGCGGTACCAGGCTCAAGCCCTGTGCCGGTCTGCAAAGCCGGCTGCCTGGGAAATCCTGCGCCGTCAGCAGAGCCGGCTTTGCTGGCCAGCACAGGGATTGAGCCTGATGCTGTGAGGGGAAGGTGGTCACCTCCACACCCCTGCCCAGGAAAGAAGTGCAGGAAAGTAGCGCGTTTGAAAAGCGCACTGCTTTCCCCCAAAGCCGGCTTTGCTGGCCATCGCGCCCTCTCCTTGGATCCGCATCCTCCCCTTGGTTCTGCCTCCCGCCACCGCGCAGCTCACCTCAGAAGCCTTGACGCTTTGCTGGCCAGCATGGTGGCGTGAGAGGAGGCGGATTTCAGGGTGGTGTAGGCCGATCCCGGGCCCATCGTCCCTGGCTCCAGGGGGCAGCTCGCAGCGTGGCAGCTGGGTTGGAGGCTAATGCCTCTGCCGATGCCGCGCAGGTGTGTATCAGAGCAGGGGCGGGTAAGTGTGGCGGCAGCTGAGGGGAAGCGGAAGGGCGTGGGAGGAGGTGGGTGCCGTCGATGGCCGAGCCGAGAAAGCCACGACTTTCTCCCCTGCCGACAAGTTGGGAGGGGTGTATCAGCTGACGGTCGGGGAGAAACAGCGCCGGCTCCGTGCCAGCTTGGAAAACTCTGGGCTGTCCTTAGGATTTGCCTGCGCTCCAGCATGCTACACACCTTGGAGGGAACTATGTATGCTTGTGTGTGTATGTTTAAATAGAGTTTAAGAAACCATATTTTTCTTTCAAATGACTACAAAAAGAAGGTAATGCTACCTAAAAAATGAAGAAGTCCACTGATGAAAAAATAGTAGTTTTCCTTCTGCTATGCTAACAGTACATATTGGCAGGTTTTTGTGATGGAAAAATAATAAAGTAAGACTGCAAACTCCCTCCTCTTCTCTCGCCTCTCCTTTCTGCTCCTGTGTCTTTCGTTGCAAACTCTTTCCCTCATTTCCTTCTGCCGTATCCTGCTTCCCCCACTTGCATGTGTACAGAAGGTTCTGAGCTGTAGGCCAAACACTTGGTTAAGGGGAAGCTCTTCATAATTGAGCATCAGGCACCCAGTTGCCTGAAAATTCCACTCTGTCACATAGGTGCAATTTTTTGCTTTACAACAGAAAGACACTTTCCCCATTTAACCCTATCTCACTTCTTCAAAAAACTTGCCCATGAATTACCGTATATACTCGAGTATAAACCGGCCCGAGTATAAGCCGAGGCACCAGTTTTTGCCACAAAAACTGGGAAAACATATTGACCCGAGTATAAGCCGAGGTTAGAAAATGCAGTGGCTACTGGAAACTTATAAAAATGGAAACTAATAAAATCACATTAATTGAGACATCAGTAGATTAAATATTTTAGAATATTTATTTTAAAGAAAACCAATTAACTAGCTCTGTAAATTTAAAAGAGGGAAAACAAAAGCAATCTGGTAATAACAATAAATTAAAAAGTAAAAAAAATAGCTCAATCAGCAACCAAGCTAAAACCTATTTCTAAACCTAACCCAGGGCTCTTTAAACTTGACAATTTTAAGACTGGTGGACTTCAACTCCCAGAATTCCTGCACCAGCCATGCTACTTCAAGAGTAGGAGTTGAAGTCCACAAGCCTTAATCCTTCCAGGTTTGAAGACTCTTGCATTTCTAACCCTAACCCAGGGCTCTTTAAACTTGACAGTTTTAAGACTGGTGGACTTCAACTCCCAGAATTCCTGCACCAGCCATGCTACTTCAAGAGTAGGAATTGAAGACCACAAGCCTTAATCTTTCCAGGTTTGAAGACTCTTGCATTTTTAAACCTAACCCATGGGTCTTTAAACTTTTTGGGGCTGAAAAACTCGGCTTATACTCGAGTATATACGGTAGGTCTCTTAGATTTCACATCTATCAATCCCACAGTGTACAGTGGTATCTCTATTTAAGAACTTAATTTGTTCCGTGACCAGTTTCTTAAATAGAAACATTCTTAAGAAGCAATTTTTCCCATAGGAATCAATGTAAAAGCAAATAATGTGTGCAGACACATTGGGAAAGAAATAAAAACTCGGAATTTGGGTGGGAGGAGGATGAAGAAGAGGAGGACAGTCGCTGCTGAAGGAAGAAGGTTGAGGTGAGTGGAATAAAAATAATCCAAAACTTTAAGGCTTAAAAGAATACAGTAATACCTCATGATATGAACTTAATTGGTGCAAGGAGGAGGTTCGTATGACGAAAGGTTCGTAAGACGAAACATTGTTTCCCATAGGAAACAATGTAAAGTCAATTAATCCGTGCAACCAAAAAAACCCCGCAAAAAACCGGCTTTCGGCGACTGCTGGGAAGCCGTGCGGCTGTTTTAAAAGGTGACAGCCGGCCTGGGGGGCTTCCTAGCACCCCCCCGAACCCGGGTTCGGGGTTCGGGGGGGCTGGGAAGCCCCCCAGGCCGGCTGCGACCTTTTAAAACAGCCGCGCCGCTTCCCAGCTGTCTCCTGAAGCCGAACGCCAAAGCCGAACTTCCGCGTTCGGCTTCGGGAGACAGCTGGGAAGCGGCGCGGCTGTTTTAAAAGGTGACAGCCGGGCTGGGGGGCTTCCCAGCAACCTCCTGAACCGAACCCGGGGTTCAGAAAAATTTTGTCTCTTCTTACAAACTTTGTTCGAGTTACGAACCGGCGTTCGGGAGGCTTCTGGGAAGCCCCGCCGCCCGGCTGTCACCTTTTAAAACAGCCGCGCGGCTTCCCAGCAGTCTCCGAACGCCGGTTCGTAACTCGAAAAAAGTTCGTAAGAAGAGGTAAAATTTTTCTGAACCCCGGGTTCGTATCACGAGTTGTTCGTAAGACGAGGGGTTCGTATCTTGAGGTACCACTGTAAAAGGAGGGACTCTAAGGTGGCAAGCAAGAGCACGTGCCTTCCATACACCCAGTGCGAGGCTGCCTCCCATACACTGTCTCCCATACAGTGGCTGCTGCTGCTGCTACCTGATGCCTCTTCCTTCCTATGCTGAAGGACTCCTCACTCCTCTCACTCGCTTACTTTGTAGCCTATGCCTTTCCTTCGCTGTGATGACTCCCGGCTGCCCAGAGCGTTTATTTTCTCTGGCAGAGGTTTATTTCCTCTCCAAGCGCCCAGAGAAAGGAAAATGCTTCATTCACTCTAGACTGCCAAAGCCTCCTTAAGCACCACCAAAAGGTTCCTCTGGCAACCCAGAAAAGCGTAAGATGGCCGGGAGTAAAGGGGGAATGGCATGAAATTGGTTGGGCTTTTGTGCCGCTCTCAAATTTCCTCGGAATTTTTTCTAGGCTTGTGTTCTTAAGTAGTAAATGGTTCTTAAGAAAAGGCAAAAAAATCTTGAACACCCAGTTCTTATCTAGAAAAGTTCTGAAGTAGAGACGTTCTTAAGTAGAGGCACCACTGTATAAGAAATCTCCACCTTGCTATTTCCTCTTTCTTGAAAAGCTACAGCCAATGATAACTTCAATAAGCATGATTTTTGTCTTTAGCATTATGTTCCTTCAGAATTTCAGCGAAATAAGATTTATTCAGGCATGTCTGAAAGTATTCATATTTTTTTTAAAAAAACTTATCAAATACAATATTAGACATAATTCATAAGTCTGGTCTATTTACATGCTGTAATTTAAAAACAAAAAATCCTAAAAATAATAAAGTTAGAATAAAACAATGGATAGTAAGATACTTCTGGCAGATGTTGAAAACTTCATATCAAATGAAAACAATCTCTCTATTAGAGGCATTGGTGAAAATTTTAAAATGACATCATGCTAGATTACATTATAACGAAATGACCTTTAAATTATATTTTTCAAAGTTTTAAACATGCCATATACTTTCACAATCAAAAATTTACCTTAACACTTTTTAATTAATTAGATTTGTAGGCTGTCTTTCTACTCTGGCCTATTTTGGAGCACAATGAGGAAAATAACAAATGTTTACTTTGACCAGAAAAGTGCTTTATTATTTATTATTATTTATTACTTGGATTTGTATGCCGCCCCTCTCCGAAGACTTGGGGCGGCTCACAACATGTAAAAAGACAAATCGTAAGTAATCAACAATTTAAAATTTTAAAGATTTAAAAAACCCCACAAACTAACTGACTCACACACAAGCATACCATATATAAATTCAATGTGCCCAGGGGGGGGGATGTTTCAATTCCCCCATACCTGACGGCAAAGGTGGGTTTTAAGAAGTTTGCGGAAGGCAGGAAGAGTAGGGGCAGTTCTAATCTCCGGGGGGAGTTGGTTCCAGAGGGCCGGTGCCGCCACAGAGAAGGCTCTTCCCCTGGGGCCCGCCAACCGACATTGCTTAGTTGACGGGACCCGGAGAAGGCCCACTCTGTGGGACCTAATTGGTCGCTGGGATTCGTGCGGATTTACTTTTCAGAGACAGAAACGGAAAGGGAATATGGTACATTTCTTAGTATGTTAGATTATTTATTTATTTGATTTATATGCCGCCGCTGTCTGAGGACTCGGGGCAGCTTACAACATATATACACATATATAATACAATATATACCGTATATACTTGAGTATAAGTCGGCCCGAGTATAAGCCGAGACACCTACTTTTGCCACAAAAACTGGGAAAACTTATTGACTCGAATATAAGCCCAGGGTGGGAAATATAGTGGCTACTGGTAACTTATAAAAATGGAATATTCTTCTATTGTAGCTTCTTAAAATTGTTTTTATAGAAGAATTAAAAAAAACATATGAAGAACGGTTGCAAGAACTGGGTATATCTAGTTTAATGAAAAAAAAGGACCAGGGGAGACATGATAGCATTCTTCCAATATCTCAGGATTTGCCACAAAGAGAGTCAACCTATTTTCCAAAGCACCTGAGGGCAGAACAAGAAGCAATGGGTGGAAAGTAAACAAGGAGAGAAGCAACTTAGAAATAAGGAGAAAATTCTTGACAGTTGGAACAATGAATCTGTGGAACAGCCTGCCACCAGAAGTTGTGAATGCTCCAACACTGGAAGTTTCTAACAAGATGGTGGATACCCATTTGTCTGAAGTAGTGTAGGGTTTCCTGCCTAGGCAATGGGTTGGACTAGAAGACCTCCAAGGTCCCTTCCAACCCTGTTGTTATTATTATTATGTAACTTTTTTCCTTCCAAAATGTTTTTTATTTCTTGCATCTTTCTTCCTCCCCTTCCAAAATTTTTCTTTTTCTAAATTCCAAAACTCTCTTAAAATATCTTTAGGAATCTTATCTTAATCTTAAAACCTGTTATCTTAATCTTCATTACAATATCAGTATAATTTTCTTACTAATTGGGATTTCATATATTCTTTAAAAACAATTGCTTAAATCAAACTTCCATATAATAAATATTCAGATTTTCCATTTAAAACATCTTTCATAAGTTAAAATCATTACTATCTCAATAGATGAGTAAATAACAATTGGGGGTTACTCAATCATTAATTGTAAAATCTTTCTTCTACATGATATTTATCTTGCATAAGGAGAAACCATACTCTTAAACAAGGTAAATCTATTCATATTAATTATGTAGAACAAATGATTAATGACAAAATTCATACTCTTAATAATATTATCCTAACCTTTGTATTGTTTTAAACAAGTCAGCATTAACAATCCTCTTGGGTATAAGTATAGTTGGAAGAAAAAGTTTAATTACACAGAATTATCCCCACTTGAAGCAACAATTTCTTACAAAATAACCTATCCTGTTAATCAAATTTAAATGGGTAACTTACATTTTACTTGTACATTTTATTTACTGGTAAAATAGTGTTGTTGGCTTGATCAGAAGAGAAAGCCATGGTTTTTCCCTTCTGAAAGTCTCTTCAACCCTCCCGCCCCTTCCCCCACTGCTTCCTGTAGAGGAGGAGCTGTGATTGTTACAGCCTGCTGCCAATCAGATAGGTCTCTCAGTGCCTCCTTTCTGTATAGAGGAGGATCTGTGATTGGTTCTGCCTGCTGCTAATCAGGCAGCTGAGGGGTATTGCCAAGAGCAGAAAGGAAAAAAACCTCATGAGGTTTCTTTCCTTCCTGCCTTTCACATCGGAACTGTGGAGCTTTGGAAAATGTTGCAGGGCAGTTTTCAGGTCAGTGAAAGTCAGTGACTAGTATAAGTCGAGGTTGGATTTTTCGGCACATTTTTTGTGCAGAAAATCTCGACTTATACTCGAGTATATACGGTAATATAAATATCTAAAAATCCAATTAATTAACTAATTGTTCTTAAAAAACCCTGGTATCATTAAAAATCATTCCCATTCACACAGGCATACATCACACTCATCGGACAGGGGCTAAGGTCTCGTGGCCCCAAGCCCTGCAGAATAGATGAATCTTCAGACTCTTATGGAAGGTGAGGAGGGGGAGCAGTACGAATCTCTGGGGGGAGCTTAAATTACTTAAAATTATTCATTTATGAGTCTAATTTAAACAATAACATTCATTTTAAATATTCTTATCAGTACATTATTCTTATATGAGATATACAAATGGAAATTAACACTTTCCTTTGAAAGTTCACTTACACATGACTTATATAGTTCATATTTTTTAAATCATTTCTTTTGAAAACAGACCATGAGATGAGAAAGATAAGATGGTACCTTCATTCCTCAGTTATTCTTGTGAATAAGCTCCATACAATAAATATCAGGCTCCCCTCCCCTGTTGGTAAATATTATACTATTTTTTGATTAATAACTGTATTTTACATAGCATGTATACAAAGGACTAAATGTATGTTTTTCAAAGAGAAGTAACAATTTAGCTGAAAAATCAGACAGGTAACTGTCTTACAAAGCTTTTCTCTGCTTATATGTGAAATGTAAATGGACATGGAAACATTATAATTAATATATTAAAGATGTACAGTATACATATTTGTTTTCAAAGTGAAGTTACCTTTATCTTCTATCGTCCTTGTAATTTAATGCTGCTCCTGAGACAAAATTGCCTGGCGAAATGGCAGCACCTAATTAACTTTCTCTGAGCTCAACAGCTAAGCAAGATCAGAACAATCTACAGTGATACCTTGTCTGACAAACTTAATTGGTTCCGGGACGAGGTTCTTAAGGTGAAATGTTTGTAAGACGAAACAATGTTTCCCATGGGAATCAATGGAAAAGCGATTAATGTGTGCAAGCCCAAAATTCACCCCTTTTACCAGCAGAAGTGCCTGTCTGGGATCCCCTGAGGTTCCCCTCCATAGGAAACCCCACCTCCGGACTTCTGTGTTTCGCTGGCAACGGAAGTCCGGAGGTGGGGTTTCCCAGCGAAGGAAGTATCATTGAAATCGCAGCGTCGCAAAAACAACGAAATCCTCGAAACCCTATCTCCAGACCTCTGTGTTTTTGCGATGCTGCGATTCCACTCAGGCTCCTCTCGCTGGGAAACCCCACCTCCGGACTTTCATTGCCAGCGAAGCAACGGTTTTTGCGCTGCTGGGATTCCCCTGAAGCATCAAAAAAACATGGAAGTGCAGAGGTGGGGTTTCCCATGGAGGGGAGCCTCAGGGGAATCACAGCAGCGCCAAAAAGGGTGCTTCGCTGGCAACGGAAGTCCTTAGGCGGGGCATCCCAGCGGCAGCGGTGGGTTTGTAAGGTGAAAATAGTTTGTAAGAAGAGGCAAAAAAATATTAAACCCCGGGTTTTTATCTCAAAAAGTTTGTATGACGAGGCGTTTGTAAGATGAGGTATCACTGTAGTTAGTTTGGAAAGTTGAACAAAAATCCCAGAAGGCAGTATCAAATTGCTTCCATATTGTTGCCAAGAAAGCTATTTGGAAACAAACATCAATAAAATGATGAGATGTCATTCTCATAATGGGCTAGATTTTACTTTTGCCTCCCAAGGACAATTATATCTGTCCGTCAATCACCCTGCGGGGGGGAATTATTGACTCCCTCAGAGAGGGTCTGCAACTTGGGCATCCTCCTCGATCCACAGCTCACATTAGAGAAATATCTTTCAGCTGTGGCAAGGGGGGCGTTTGCCCAAAGTCACTCATGCCCTCATCACCTCAAGATTTGATTACTGTAATGCTCTCTACATGGGGCTACCGTTGAAGAGTGTTCAGAAACTTCAGATCGTGCAGAATGCAGCTGTGAGAGCAATCATGGGCTTCCCTAGGTATGCCCATGTTACACCAACACTCCGCAGTCTGCATTGGTTGCTGATCAATTTCCGGTCACAATTCAAAGTGTTGGTTATGACCTATAAAGCCCTTCATGGCACCGGACCAGAATATCTGCGAGACCGCCTTCTGCCGCATAAATACCAGCGGCCGGTTAGGTCCCACAGAGTTGGCCTTTTCTGGGTCCCGTCGACTAAACGATGTCGGCTGGCAGGACACAGGGGAAGAGCCTTCTCTGTGGCGGCCCCGACCCTCTGGAACCAACTCCCCCCAGAGATTAGGACTGCCCCCACCCTCCTTGCCTTTCGTAAACTTCTTAAAACCCACCTCTGCCATCAGGCATGGAGGCACTGAGACATCTCCCCTTGCCTATGTAGTTTTATGTATGGTATGGTATGTTTGTATGTATGTTTTTTATATAATGGGCTTTTTAGGCTTTTAATGTAAAGTTGTTATTTTAGACTTTAATATTAGATTTGGTATTGTATATTGTTTTATCACTGCTGTGAGCCACCCCGAGTCTGCAGAGAGGGGCTGCATACAAATCTAATAATTAATAATAATGGCATGATGTCATTTTCTTCTTCTTCTTCTTTTTTTTCAGGACTACCTAAAAGAAAATGACATCATGCCAGTGGAACAAAAGGGCAATAAAAGACGAAGTATAGGTATGAAAGACCAGCTCCTAATTGATACAATGATTTCAGAGAACTGTAAGAACATGAAAACAAACCTATATATGACCTGGATTGACTACAAGAAAGCCTTTGACTCATTGCCACACAGCTTGATCATAAAATGTCTGAAAGTCATTGGAGTCAGTGAAAACATCAGGAAATTCATAGAAAAGACGATGAAATATTGGAAGACTGAGCTTTTTGTTGGGAATGAAAGCTATGGACTTATCAACATCAGAAGGGGCATCTTCCAGGGGTATTCTTTGTCCCCATTGCTATTCATCATTGCTATAATCCCGCTGTCACTCATCCTACAGAAAACAAACCTATGCTACCAAACTGTTAGAATTCACCAAAAATTTCACACCTGCTGTATATGGATGACCTGAAGTTGTACGGGAAATCAGTAACTGAGATACAGTCACTAACCAACATTGTGCGAATCTTCAGCAATGACATAAGCATGGAGTTTGGCCTGGATAAATGTGCCACAGTGGCACTGAAAAAGGGGGAAACCACTGAAAGTGCAGGCATTGAAATGCCAAATGGTCAAACCATCAAGTGCCACCAGCCAGAAGCCTACAGATACTTGGGCATCTTGCAACTGGATAATATCAAGCATGGCCCTGTGAAAACTGTGATCAGCATAGAGTACATCCAGAGGATCAGAAAAAAATTGAAGAGCAAACTGAATGGTGACAACACTATCAAGGCTATAAATACTTGGGCCATACCTGTCATTAGATACACACCTGGCATAGTGATCTGGACTCAAGCAGAGCTGGACAACCTGGACAGGAAAATCAGAAAATTAATGACGATCCATCATGCACTACACCCCCGCAGTGACGTTGACAGGCTCTATTTACCAGGGGAAATAGGCGGCAGAGAACTTTTGCAAGTGAAACAGACAGTGGAAGAAGAGCAGAATGCATTAGCTGACTATGTGAAGGAGAGCAAAGAGTCAGCATTGGTGGAGGTCAACAATAGGAAGCTTCTCAAGGTGAAGCAAACTAAAGACCAGTACAGAAAAACTGTAACTCAATGCCGTATGGACAGTTGATGGAACAAAGCATTGCATGGCCAGTTCTTGGAGAAGATTGAAGGCAAAGTGGATAAGGAAAAGACCTGGTCATAGCTTACAAGTGGAACACTCAAAAAGGAGACAGAAGGACTAATACTGGCAGCACAAGAACAGGCCATTAGAACAAATGCTGTCAAATCCAGAATTGAAAAATCAACAGATGATCCAAAGTGCAGACCCTGTAAAGAAACAGATGAAACAATCGATCACAAACTCAGCTGCTGCAAAAACATTGCACAGACTGACTACAAGCAGAGACATGATGCTGTGGCACAGATGATCCACTGGAACATGTGCCGGAACTACCATTTACAAGTGGCAAAGAACTTAATATAGTCAACTCAATGGTGGGTTGCTCCCGGTTCGGCTCAGTTCTAAGAACCGGTAGCGCCAGTGGCAAGAGACTCCGCCCATCTGCCCAGGATGCTTCTGTCCATATTCATGCAGAAGCATCACACGCACGCATGAAATGCATGCATGAAGCAGTAGCAAAGGGTTTTAGAACCAACTACTGAGCCAACTAGAATCATGACATTAAAAGTTATTGTATTGCTGGATTCA
The DNA here is from genome assembly GCF_031021105.1 of Erythrolamprus reginae. Lineage (NCBI taxonomy): Eukaryota > Metazoa > Chordata > Lepidosauria > Squamata > Dipsadidae > Erythrolamprus > Erythrolamprus reginae. Next base: position 97,027,540 of record NC_091953.1, on the reverse strand, counting down.
TATATGATATGAATCTAGAGTGAACAAAGCATTTTCCTTTCTCTGGGCGCTTCGAGACGGAATAACCACTTCACTGTGGCGACTCCCCTGCGCTGCCTCACATACACCTGGCACGAGGTTGCCTCGGCAGCATCTGGGTGCAGAAAGGCAAAAGGAGGCGCTTCGACCGGCCGGATCAACTCGGCTTCAGCCACACCAAGGAGTCCCTACAGTGAAGGAAAGGTGCTGGCTACAAAGCGAGTGAGTGAGAGGAGGGGGGAGCCCTTCAGCATGGAAAGGAAGAGGAAGCAGATAGCAGCAGCAGCAGCCACCTTTCAATCAAAGTAGCGGGAGGTTCCCCCCTCTTGTCCGCCTGGGGTTCTTTCTCTGGCACAGTATATGAGAGGCAGCCTCGCACCGGGTGTATGGGAGGCACGTGCTCCTCTTCGCTGCCTCAAGTCCCTCTTTTTCTTTTTTAAGCCTTAAAGTTTTGGACTGTCCTCCTCCTCTTCTTCCTCTTCCTCTTTCCACCCAAATTCCGAGCTTTTAATGGGTTTGCATGCATTATTTGCTTTTACATTGATTCCTGTGGGAGAAATTGCTTCTACTTACAAACCTTTCTACTTAAGAATCTGGTCACAGAATGAATTAAGTTCTTAAGTAGAGGTGCCACTCTACAGCAATCAGCATCTGATTTCATTTTTTAAAAAAGGAAAGACAGATAGCGGTACCTTTTTTCTGTTTAAAAGTAGCACGCAATACACCTTGAGGTAATCCTCAATGTACTGTACAACAGTTTAGGTAGGGTTAAGGTTAGGGTTACAAAAGCATTGAAGAAAGTGTATCATGACTATTTTTCACACTTATGACCATTGCAGCATCCCCATGGTCATGTCATCAAAATTCAGACATTTGGCAACTGCTTCATATTTATGATGGTTACTGAGTCCCAGTGTTATATGATCACCTTCTGATAAGCAAAGTCAATGGACAACCCAGATTCACTTAACAACCATGTTATTAACAATTGCAGTCAGTGTTCCCTCTAATTTTTTGGGTGGGTGGGTGGGTGGGTGGGTGGGCAGAAAAGTATCGTGTCTGAGCGGCAGTCCCTTTGGGACTGGGCGGCACAGAAATAATAAACAAACAAACAAACAAACAAACAAATAAAAAACCCACCCTGTTTTGCCTCAGAGAATTTCAAAATAAAATACTGTACTGTGTGTCTATAACAGTGAGCTCATAATAGGGCAACTCTATCAATATCAAAATGCCACTTAAATAGTTGAGCTAGTTTCAAACTAGATTTTGATTTTCTTTCTCTCTTCCTTACTCCCATTCTTTTTCTTTTTCTTTTCTTTCCTCTCTTTTTATTATTAGAAATAATAAACAAACAAACAAACAAATAAAAAACCCACCCTGTTTTGCCTCAGAGAATTTCAAAATAAAATACTGTACTGTGTGTCTATAACAGTGAGCTCATAATAGGGCAACTCTATCAATATCAAAATGCCACTTAAATAGTTGAGCTAGTTTCAAACTAGATTTTGATTTTCTTTCTCTCTTCCTTACTCCCATTCTTTTTGTTTCTCTTTTCTTTCCTCTCTTTTTTCTATCTGTTTCTCTCTCTTCCTCTATCTCTCCTTCCCTCTCACTCTTTCCCTCTCGGCTTCTGGGCAGGTTGGGAAAATGTTGATGAGTTGATGATGATTTTTAAGTGAGCGATTGCTCACTGCTCCGCTTAGAGGGAACTATGATTGCAGTCACTCACTAAACAACTGTGGCAAGAAAGGTTGTAAAATGGGGTAAAATTCCCTTACTGCCTCATTTAACAACATAAATATTCAATTAAATTAGGGTCATAAGTCAAGGAATAGCTGTACTAGTTTTCAATTGTTGATTCCCTGAGCAGACAGACAGCCAACTAAGCAGACAGAAAGCTCAGTCTTCATTGACCTGTTCAGCAGCATTTAGAATAGAATAGAATTGAATTGAATTGAATTGAAGCTGAAAGGGACCTTGGAAGTCCTCTAGTCTAGTCCCCTGCTCAAGCAGGAGAACCTATATAATCTCAGACAAGTGACTGTCCAATCTCTTCTTACAAACCTCCAGTGATAATTTCCGAAGGCAAGCTGCTTCACTAGTTACCGTAATTGTCCTCACCAGGCAGGGATTCCTATTTATCGCCACTACTGGTGCAATGCACGCACAGCTCTGGGCGACCAGTGAGCGGGCGCATCCCAACAAGATTTTGCTTCTGTGCATGAACAGAAACAAAATCTCACCAGGATGTGTTTGCCTGCCTACCGGGTCACCTGGAACTGCATGCACATCGCTGTTGTTAGTACTGGTGCACAGTGTGGCCTGTACCAGTAAGGAACCTAATACTAGTCCTCACTGTTAGGAAGTTTTTCCTTCATTCCAGGTTGCTTCTCTCTTTGATCAGATCCCAACCATTATTTCTTGTCCTGCCCTCTGGTGCTTTAGAGAAGAATTTCTCTTCTTTGTAGCAGCTCCTCAAATGCTGAAATATTGCTATCATGTCACCCCTAATTCTTCTTTTGACTAGCCAGACCCAGATATTGGTTGAAATATTCCTGGTGTGGTCTTATTAGGTTTTTGTAAAGCAGCACTAATACATTGCTGGCTCGTATTTAAGTCCAATAGAATTCCAAAGCCTCTCTCACAGGAATTGTTTTTGAGCCACGACTTGCCTAATCTGTACTTATACCTTTGGTTTTACATGCCTAAATGTAAAGTTTTGCTTTTCTCCACATTAAAATTCATTTTCTTGGATAAGGCCCATTGTTCACGTTTGTCAAGATATTTTTGGATCCCGAGTTTGTCTTCTGAGGCGTTGGCTATTCCTGCCAGTTTAGTAGCATTTGATGACTTCCCCTTCTATTCCCTCATCTAAATCATTTATAAAGCTATCAAAGAGTGCTGGGCCTAAGATGGAACCTTGTGGTACCCCACTGCTACTTCTTCCCATGTGGATGTACTACTATGAAGGACGACTTGTTGAGTACAGTTTGTCAGCCAGCTACAAATCTATCTGGTGATGATGTTACCTATTCCACATTTTTCTAGCTTACCAAGAAGTAGATTCTGGTCTCCTTTGTCAAATGCCTTACTGAAATCTAAGTATACTATGTCCACAGCATTTCCCTGGTATGCTAATAGAATAAAATTAGATTGGTTTGACATGATCTGTTTTAAAAACCTACGCTCTCTACTCTTTATAAGTTTATTTGCTTCGTTTCCTTCGTTTGCAGATCTGTTTTTTTTATTATCTTTTCCAGAATCTTTCCAAGTATTGATGTTAAACTAATTGATCTGTAGTTTCCTGGGTGTGTTTTTTTTACCCCTTCTTGAAGATGGGAACCCCATCAGCCCGTTCCCAATCCTCAGGTACTTCCCCTGGGCTCCAGGATTTTTGAAAGTACAATGATTGTGAGATAACATCTGCCAGTTCCTTTAGAACTCTGGGATGTAATCAGTCAGGTCCTAGTGATTTATATTCATCAAAGTCAAATAGCTGTTCACTTGCCATTTTCATGCTTATTTTAATTTTTATTTCAGGTTTGTCTTTTACAGTAGCTTTTTTTGGTAGGTTGAGTTATCATTTATTTTCGCGTGAATACTGCTGCAAATAATGTTAATCAGTTGTGTTTTCTCCCTATTGTCTGTTTCTGGCTGGGGAATTCTGGGAGTTGAAGTCCAGATATCTTCAAGTAGCCAAGGTTGGGAAACACTGCCCTAGACTACCATCTTGTGGTTAACTATTATTATTTCATGCTTTCTTTTTTCCTAAGTAGTATGTAATTATTACATTATTCTTATGTGAGATATACAAATGGAAATTAACGCTTTCCTTTGAAAGAATTTGTGCTCATTATTTTTATTTATTTTTATTAAAAATAACTATAATTTAAGTGCATACATACTCAATGCACAAAACACTAAGACAGTTTTTTAAAAATTTGAAGAAAGTGAACAAATCTTAACAATTCTAACTACATTATGTCAAACGGCAAAATATAATTTTAAAACAAAATTGTCCTATCCAAATACTAACATCTTTGAGCATCTTCTTAAAAGTGTCTTTAAAAATTGAAAAGATGATTCCCTTTTATACAGGTAAAACTCTACGTGATCTAAATATATTTGACAATTTTGTCCTCTGAGCCACATGAAATAAAACGGAAAACCCACTCACCAATAACAGACCACTTGACATATAGCCCAAGTAAACAGCACCCCCAATTCTTTGTGAAATGGGCTTTGCAGGCAAATGATAAGAAGGGGGAAATGAAATGGTTTCATCTTTAAGTATAGAATAGACATTCCAGGTAATGGGAACAAAGACACAGATGCTAGAAATCAAAAAAAAGTTGCCTCCCATAAAAGGCAGAAGTATAGTCTTGACATATTGTCGAAAATAACTGTTCCATGGAATTAGAAATGCCAACAACAACCCCACAAATGCGAAAAAAGAGCCAGTGAACATTAAGACCTGAGCAACCTTCATTTCTAATGGGAAGAATTCTTCAAAAAGATCAAATCCATGACAACATTCCAACGATTCAAAGTCCTTTGAATTCGGAGGAAAGCAGATCTTCCATATTCCCAACTGAGTGACACCAGCTGCATAATGGCTACTTTTTTCATTGAACCACATCCTCCAGTCCGGGTTCTGTATTGCAATTGGCAAGAAGATGCATCCCATAGTTCCTGTTACAAATCCAATCAGTTCCAGGATATACATTCTCTCCTTTAGTACTTCCTCCGCAGTTCTGAATGCAGGCAGCATGTTAGAACGTTCACACAAAAGCACAGAGTGCTGAAAAGATATGAATTGTTGTAATTCTTCAATATTTTTACTCTCATTTATCACATTTCTAATCTCTACCATTGCAGTTATTTCTATACTATCATAGATCTATTCATTAACTTGAATTAGCATTAACTGGATGTAACTTATAACATTTAAATATCTATTTCTGTGTTTTAGAATAGCTTCTTTTAAAAAAAAAATCTAATTGTTACATTGTTGTATGAATCATACTAGCCTTTCTATTATAAGCACTCAGAATTAAATCAAATCAAATTAAAAATATCAAATGTATGAAAATCTTAAACAGAGTCACAATATTGATTCATAGAACAAAATTACGCATTGGTGGTCACAAAGAAATTCTATTATTAATATTAACTCCTATTCCTCCAGCAAAACTTATTACATTCTCAATTATATCCTAATTTTACAGCTTTATTTCTTTCAAATATTTTAGAATGGGGAATACTGTATGTAGGGCTAACTGCCTGAATGGTGCACTGTAATTTAGACTATTTCCTTAGTACTGAAATAATTCCAGGTTTTAGACCATCTTTGCTAAGTTGACCTGGTTATTAATTTTATTGACTCAAGGAAAAATGTAAAATCTTTCTGTGGTGGACTTCCTGGTTTTAATCGGTCCTCTCTTTCTTTTTCTCCCTCCCTTCCTCTCCATGTGTGTGTGTGTCTGTGTGTCTGTGTGTGTGTCAGTGAGAAAGGGGTGGTGGAGAGGGAGAGCAGAGAAAGAGGAGTATCAGTTAACATTCTATTGTAAAAAAATAAAATTATCATGCAATTTATTTCCTTTGTTTTTGCCTGTGGAGGGAGGGAGGTTATCACTGGAATTGTTACTGGAAATTCAGAATCACTTCCAAGATCCTGCCTCTGATTGATACTTCTGGATGATACTTTCTACTTTATCATGAAAGTAATTTGTTGTTGTTAAAAAAAATGTGTGTGTGTGTGTGGGGGGGGGTTTAGATAGGGCAGAAAGTAGAAAGCTAACTAGTAATGTTATTACAGTTAATATCATAAATAGTAAATAGCTAATCTAGTCCAGAGCTTGTTAACATTACTAAAAGTGCTAAATAAATGCTCATTAGACAAACCATGATAGGCAAAAAGTCAGCAATGTAAATGTCATAGAGTTGGAATGATCACTGGCTTGCCTTGATGAGTAAAACGTGCTTACCAATTGCAGAGGAACTCCTCCGAGTAAGATAGACAGAAAAACAGGAAATACAAGACTCCAGGGAAGATGCTTTGGAGATGAAGGTATCAGCTCTCTTATCAGAAAAATGATGGCACTTTTCTTTTTAACCTAAAGCAAAGAATGTAATTTTTGTTTGTTATTTTGTACTGACTCAAATACTTTGGCCACCTAATGAGAAGGAAGGACTCACTGGAGAAGAGCCTAATGCTGGGAAAGATTGAGAGCAAAAGAAGAAGGGGGTGACAGAGAATGAGATGGCTGCATGCAGTCACTGAAGCAGTAGGCATAAGCTTAAATGGACTCCAGAGGATGGAAGAGAACAGGAAGACCTGGAGGAACATTGTCCATGAGATCGTGATGGGTCGGACACAACTTCATAATTAACAAATGACACATTTATTCTTGTATATCCACTAACCTAGGTAGCCATTAACTGAGTAAAATCTTTTTATCGCCTAGTGTAGCAACTCACAATCACATCAACTAGGTTAACCCTAATTATTTGGGGAAATGACATTTTCACAACTAGTTCCTCCATGAAATCTTGTATCTAATGTAATTTCCGTGAATTAATTATGTAAAGGACATCGAAGACCTGACAAGGAAAGTAAAACCAGTTGATGTATTCACATTTCCTGGTTTCAGATTGGACAGATCTAGAAGTTGAGACATAGATAATATTTTCAGATTTGCATAGTAATCCAGATTTCACTACGGGGTACCAATAGATTAGAACAATCCATAAGGAACATGACTCCCATCAGATTACATCATTGACCTTTTGAGGCAAACTTGAATGACATCATTATAGAGAAGTCACAAATACATTTACGATATCCCCAAAGAATACTAAGGATACCAATTGCACCCTCACTTTTTAGCTTTCATTTCTATGTAGCTATCTTTTTGATCAATAGCTCAAACAATTCTATCTCTTCTTCTAAATTCTGAGTTTTGTATTTCAGTTGCATTGATTCACGAGTTATTACAATTCACAAATTATTCCCGACTTATTAAAAATATGATCACCAGTTATTAAAATTCATGAGTTATTAAAAATATGGAAAAATACATGAGATTAAAAAATATAACAACCTGGTCACACTTCAACTCAAAAACAACCTCACGAACCACCTCACAAACCACCTCAAAACCAGCCTTGCTGAAATCTGTCTGGACTAGACTAAAAGAATTCAAACAAGACTACAGTGTTTACAAGTCATTCTTTGGAGCAAACATTCCTGTTGCCCTGGGAAACTCAACGGTTTCAGTTGAAATGTTTAGAACAGATTTAAAATAAAATATTTAAAATATATATGAACTCTTTTGCTCTTTTACTATTAGAAATGTAGCTTTAGCTGCATTAACTAGTAGCTTCTAGTAGCTTCACACTGTAAGATTTTAAAGATGCAGTGTGCTTTTTACAAGCTCTTCATTCTTACAGAGCTTCAGAAAAGACCATATTTTGATGTCTGTTTCTATATTGTATAAAAAATATTCTAAATTATTACTCATAACAAACATTTTTAATAAAAGGAAGACAGTATTTGTATTGCTTATAATATGAAAAAAATGAATGTAAGGATTAATTAATATGTGAAATAGAAAAAGATATCACATGGAAAAAAGAATTCCTTTGGGAAGGTCAAAAAAGAGGGCCTAATCTAGTCAAATATGCTAACACTTTTTCTAAAACATTTTTTTTGTTATAGAATAAAATAGAAAAATATGAAAGCAAATAATAGGACATACTCTTAGTGCTTATTTTGGGGCCCAAAAGAAAATAAAACCAGTTCTTATTTTCAGGGAAACACGGTATGTATACTTGCAATGTTCCCTCTAATTTTTTTCCGGGGTGGGCGGAAAAGTATAGTGTCTGGGCTGGGGGGGCATAGAAGTATAAATAAATGAATGAATGAATGAATAAATGAATGAATAAATCCCTTCTTTTTAATTAAAAGAAATTAATAATAAAACAAAACCAAAATCTATTACTATTAAAACTAGAACAACCAGAAAATCTAAAAACATAACTATAAATAGAAAAGAGTGAGGGCTGGGGTTTTTTCCTCTGTTGTTATTTAAGTGCTTTTACCATATGCTTTAAATCAAGACACTTCTTTCGCTGTTTCTCTCTTTCCTGTCATTCTCTGCCTCAATCATTTTCTCATTTCTTTTTTTCTCCCCTTTATTCTATCATTTCTCTCTCCCTATCTTCCTTCCACTCTTCTCTCTCTTGCTTTCTCTCTGTCTCTCTCTTTCTTTCTTGCTCTCTCCCATTCTCTCTCACTCTCTTCCTTTCTCTCTTCTCCTCTCTCTCTTTCTTTCTTGCTCTCTCTCTCTTTCTCTTCCTTCCTATCTTCTCTCTCTCTTTCTCTTTCTCTCCCTTCCTTTCTTTCCTTCTCTCTTCCTTCCTCTTTTTTCTATTTCTCTCTCTCTCTTCCTTCCTTCCCCTCTTCCCCTCCCTCTCCCTCTCTTTCTCCCTCCCTCCCTTTATATTTCTCTCTTCCATCCTTCCTCTCTTCCTCCCTTTCTCTCTCCCTCCCTTTTCTCTCTCTTACTTCCTTCCCTCCCTCCCCTCCCTCATTCATTTCCACTTCTCTTTCCCTCCCTCTCTTTCCCTTCGTTCTCTCCACTTCTTTGGCAGGCAGCCAGCCAGCAAAGCCAGCTGCCTGGGAAAGCCCTGTGCTGGCCAGCAAAGCCGGCTTTCTGGGAAAACGGCACGCTTTTCAAACGCGCAGCTTTCCTGCATCTCTTTCCTGGGCACGGGTGGGAAGCAGCCACCCTCCCCCCGCGACACCAGGCTCAAGCCCTGTGCCGGCCTGCAAAGCCGGCTGCCTGGGAAAGCCTGCGCCGTCAGCAGAGCCGGCTTTGCTGGCCAGCACAGGGATTGAGCCTGGTGCTGTGAGGGGAAGGTGGTCACCTCCACACCCCTGCCCAGGAAAGAGGTGCAGGAAAGTAGCGCGTTTGAAAAGCCACTGCTTTCCCCCAAAGCCGGCTTTGCTGGCCGTCGCGCCCTCTCCTTGGATCCGCATCCTCCCCTTGGTTCTGCCTCCCGCCACCGCACAGCTCACCTCAGAAGCCTTGACGCTTTGCTGGCCAGCATGGTGGCGTGAGAGGAGGCGGATTTCAGGGTGGTGTAGGCCGATCCCGGGCCCATCGTCCCTGGCTCCAGGGGGCAGCTCGCAGCGTGGCAGCTGGGTTGGAGGCCAATGCCTTCGCCGATGCCGTGCAGGTGTGTATCAGAGCAGGGGCGGGTAAGTGTGGCGGCAGCTGAGTGGAAGCGGAAGGGCGTGGGAGGAGGTGGGTGCCGTCGATGGCCGAGCCGAGAAAGCCACGACTTTCTCCCCTGCCGACAGCTTGGGAGGGGTGGATCAGCTGACGGTCGGGGAGAAACAGTGCCGGCTCCGTGTTTTCCTTCTGCTATGCTAACAGTACATATTGGCAGGTTTTTGTGATGGAAAAATAATAAAGTAAGACTGCAAACTCCCTCCTCTTCTCTCGCCTCACCTTTCTGCTCCTGTGTCTTTCGTTGCAAACTCTTTCCCTCATTTCCTTCTGCCGTATCCTGCTTCCCCCACTTGCATGTGTACAGAAGGTTCTGAGCTGTAGGCCAAACACTCGGTTAAGGGGAAGCTCTTCATAATTGAGCATCAGGCACCCAGTTGCCTGAAAATTCCACTCTGTCACAGAGGTGCAATTTTTTGCTTTACAACAGAAAGACACTTTCCCCATTTAACCCTATCTCACTTCTTCAAAAAACTTGCCCATGAATTACCGTATATACTCGAGTATAAACCGACCCGAGTATAAGCCGAGGCACCAGTTTTCGCCACAAAAACTGGGAAAACATATTGACCCGAGTATAAGCCGAGGTTAGAAAATGCAGTGGCTACTGGTAACTTATAAAAATGGAAACCAATAAAATTACATTAATTGAGACATCAGTAGATTAAATGTTTTAGAATATTTATTTTAAAGAAAACCAATTAACTAGCTCTGTAAATTTAAAAGAGGGTAAACAAAAGCAATCTGGTAATAACAATAAATTCAAAAGTAAAAAAAATAGCTCAATCAGCAACCAAGCTAAAACCTATTTCTAAACCTAACCCAGGGGTCTTTAAACTTGACAATTTTAAGACTAGTGGACTTCAACTCCCAGAATTCCTGCACCAGCCATGCTACTTCAAGAATAGGAGTTGAAGTCCACAAGCCTTAATCCTTCCAGGTTTGAAGACTCTTGCATTTCTAACCCTAACCCAGGGCTCTTTAAACTTGACAGTTTTAAGACTGGTGGACTTCAACTCCCAGAATTCCTGCACCAGCCATGCTACTTCAAGAGTAGGAATTGAAGACCACAAGCCTTAATCTTTCCAGGTTTGAAGACTCTTGCATTTTTAAACCTAACTCATGGGTCTTTAAACTTGAGTTTTTAGAAGCCTGGAGAGAGTTCATGCTGTGCCCCCCCCCAACTTTAGCTTGCTGGCTGGCTCGCTGGCTGCATCTCCCACCCCTGATCCTCCCTCCTCCTTATCTCCCTTTATTGCCCCATGTGTTGTTAGGGGAAGCAGATTTGCTAAGGAGATCCACTTGGGACAACAGCAGAGGAAGGAGGAGGAGGATAGCTCTTTCCTTTCCTCCTCCTCCCCCCGCGGCTGTGGGTTATTCTGGCTCTCCTCCTCCTCCTTTCCCTGTTGCCATCCCAAGTGGTGATTCGGCGCCCTCTTGTGGTGACCAGAGTATAAGCCGAGGTTGGGTTTTTCAGCCCATTTTTGGGGCTGAAAAACTCGGCTTATACTCGAGTATATACGGTAGGTCTCTTAGATTTCACATCTATCAATCCCACAGTGTACAGTGGTATCTCTACTTAAGAACTTAATTCGTTCCGTGACCAGTTTCTTAAATAGAAACATTCTTAAGAAGCAATTTTTCCCATAGGAATCAATGTAAAAGCAAATAATGATTGCAGACACATTAGGAAAGAAATAAAAACTCGGAATTTGGGTGGGAGGAGGATGAAGAAGAGGAGGACAGTCGCTGCTGAAGGAAGAAGGTTGAGGTGAGTGGAATAAAAATAATCCAAAACTTTAAGGCTTAAAAGAATACAGTAATACCTCATGATACGAACTTAATTGGTGCAAGGAGGAGGTTCGTATGACGAAAGGTTCGTAAGACGAAACATTGTTTCCCATAGGAAACAATGTAAAGTCAATTAATCCGTGCATCCAAAAAACCCCCCGCAAAAAAACGGCTTTCGGCGATTGCTGGGAAGCCGCGCGGCTGTTTTAAAAGGTGACAGCCGGCCTGGGGGGCTTCCCAGCACGTCCCCCGAACCCGGGTTCGGGGTTCGGGGGGGTGCTGGGAAGCCCCCCAGGCCGGCTGCGACCCTTTAAAACAGCCGCGCCGCTTCCCAGCTGTCTCCTGAAGCCGAACGCCAAAGCCGAACTTCCGTGTTCGGCTTCGGGAGATATCTGGGAAGCGGCGCGGCTGTTTTAAAAGGTGACAGCCGGGCTGGGGGGCTTCCCAGCAACCTCCCGAACCGAACCCGGGGTTCAGAAAATTTTTGTCTCTTCTTACGAACTTTGTTCGAGTTACGAACCGGCGTTCGGGAGGCTTCTGGGAAGCCCCGCCGCCCGGCTGTCACCTTTTAAAACAGCCGCGCGGCTTCCCAGCAGTCTCCGAACGCCGGTTCGTAACTCGAAAAAAGTTCGTAAGAAGAGGCAAAATTTTTCTGAGCCCCGGGTTCGTATGACGAGTTGTTCGTAAGACGAGGGGTTCGTATCTTGAGGTACCACTGTAAAAGGAGGGACTTTAAGGTGGCAAGCAAGAGCACGTGCCTTCCATACACCCAGTGCGAGGCTGCCTCCCATACACTGTCTTCCATACAGTGGCTGCTGATGCTGCTACCTGCTGCCTCTTCCTTCCTATGCTGAAGGACTCCTCACTCCTCTCACTTGCTTACTTTGTAGCCTATGCCTTTCCTTTGCTGTGATGACTCCCGGCTGCCCAGAGCATTTATTTTCTCTGGCAGAGGTTTATTTCCTCTCCAAGCGCCCAGAGAAAGGAAAATGCTTCATTCACTCTAGACTGCCAAAGCCTCCTTAAGCACCACCAAAAGGTTCCTCTGGCAACCCAGAAAAGCGTGAGATGGCCGGGAGTAAAGGGGGAATGGCATGAAACTGGTTGGGCTTTTGTGCCGCTCTCAAATTTCCTGGGAATTTTTTCCAGGCTTGGGTTCTTAAGTAGTAAATGGTTCTTAAGAAGAGGCAAAAAAATCTTGAACACCCAGTTCTTATCTAGAAAAGTTCTTAAGTAGAGACGTTCTTAAGTAGAGGCACCACTGTATAAGAAATCTCTACCTTGCTATTTCCTCTTTCTTGAAAAGCTACAGCCAATGATAATTTCAATAAGCATGTTTTTTGTCTTTAGCATTATGTTCCTTCAGAATTTCAGCGAAATAAGATTTATCCAGGCATGTCTGAAAGTATTAATATTTTTTTTAAAAAAACTTATCAAATACAATATTAGACATAATTCATAAGTCTGGTCTATTTACATGCTGTAATTTAAAAACAAAAAATCCTAAAAATAATAAAGTTAGAATAAAACAATGGATAGTAAGATACTTCTGGCAGATGTTGAAAACTTCATATCAAATGAAAACAATCTCTATATTAGAGGCATTGGTGAAAATTTTAAAATGACATCATGCTAGATTACATTATAACGAAATGACCTTTAAATTATATTTTTCAAAGTTTTAAACATGCCATATACTTTCACAATCAAAAATTTACCTTAACACTTTTTAATTAATTAGATTTGTAGGCTGTCTTTCTACTCTGGCCTATTTTGGAGCACAATGAGGAAAATAAAAAATGTTTACCTTGACCAGAAAAGTGCTTTACTTTTCACAGACAGAAACGGAAAGGGAATATGGTACATTTCTTAGTATGTTAGTTTATTTATGTATTTGATTTATATGCTGCCGCTGTCTGAGGACTCGGGGCAGCTTACAACATATATACACATATATAATACAATATATACCGTATATACTTGAGTATAAGTCGGCCTGAGTATAAGCCGAGACACCTACTTTTGCCACAAAAACTGGGAAAACTTATTGACTCGAATATAAGCCCAGGGTGGGAAATATAGTGGCTACTGGTAACTTATAAAAATGGAATATTCTTCTATTGTAGCTTCTTAAAATTGTTTTTATAGAAGAATTAAAAAAAACATATGAAGAACGGTTGCAAGAACTGGGTATATCTAGTTTAATGAAAAAAAAAGGACCAGGGGAGACATGATAGCATTCTTCCAATATTTCAGGATTTGCCACAAAGAGAGTCAACCTATTTTCCAAAGCACCTGAGGGCAGAACAAGAAGCAATGGGTGGAATGTAAACAAGGAGAGAAGCAACTTAGAACTAAGGAGAAAATTCTTGACAGTTGGAACAATGAATCTGTGGAACAGCCTGCCACCAGAAGTTGTGAATGCTCCAACACTGGAAGTTTCTAAGAAGATGTTGGATACCCATTTGTCTGAAGTAGTGTAGGGTTTCCTGCCTAGGCAATGGGTTGGACTAGAAGACCTCCAAGGTCCCTTCCAACCCTGTTGTTATTATTATTATGTAACTTTTTTCCTTCCAAAATGTTTTTTATTTCTTGCATCTTTCTTCCTCCCCTTCCAAAATTTTTCTTTTTCTAAATTCCAAAACTCTCTTAAAATATCTTTAGGAATCTTATCTTAATCTTAAAACCTGTTATCTTAATCTTCATTACAATATCAGTATAATTTTCTTACTAATTGGGATTTCATATATTCTTTAAAAACAATTGCTTAAATCAATCTTCCATATAATAAATATTCAGATTTTCCATTTAAAACATCTTTCATAAGTTAAAATCATTACTATCTCAATAGATGAGTAAATAACAATTGGGGGTTACTCAATCATTAATTGTAAAATCTTTCTTCTACATGATATTTATCTTGCATAAGGAGAAACCATACTCTTAAAAAAGGTAAATCTATTCATATTAATTATGTAGAACAAATGATTAATGACAAAATTCATACTCTTAATAATATTATCCTAACCTTTGTATTGTTTTAAACAAGTCAGCATTAACAATCCTCTTGGGTATAAGTATAGTTGGAAGAAAAAGTTTAATTACACAGAATTATCCCCACTTGAAGCAACAATTTCTTACAAAATAACCTATCCTGTTAATCAAATTTAAATGGGTAACTTACATTTTACTTGTACATTTTATTTACTGGTAAAATAGTGTTGTTGGCTTGATCAGAAGAGAAAGCCATGGTTTTTCCCTTCTGAAAGTCTCTTCAACCCTCCCGCCCCTTCCCCCACTGCTTCCTGTAGAGGAGGAGCTGTGATTGTTACAGCCTGCTGCCAATCAGATAGCTGTCTCAGTGCCTCCTTTCTGTATAGAGGAGGAACTGTGATTGGTTCAGCCTGCTGCTAATCAGGCAGCTGAGGGGTATTGCCAAGAGCAGAAAGGAAAAAAAACCTCATGAGGTTTCTTTCCTTCCTGCCTTTCACATCGGAACTGTGGAGCTTTGGAAAATGCTGCAGGGCAGTTTTCAGGTCAGTGAAAGTCAGTGACTCTAGTATAAGTCAAGGTTGGATTTTTCGGCACATTTTTTGTGCAGAAAATCTTGACTTATACTCGAGTATATACGGTAATATAAATATCTAAAAATCCAATTAATTAACTAATTGTTCTTAAAAAACCCTGGTATCATTAAAAATCATTTCCATTCACACAGGTATACATCACACTCATCGGACAGGGGCTAAGGTCTCGTGGCCCCAAGCCCTGCAGAATAGATGAATCTTCAGACTCTTATGGAAGGTGAGGAGGGGGAGCAGTACGAATCTCTGGGGGGAGCTTAAATTACTTAAAATTATTCATTTATGAGTCTAATTTAATGAATAACGTTCATTTTAAATATTCTTCTCAGTACATTATTCTTATGTGAGATATACAAATGGAAATTAACACTTTCCTTTGAAAGTTCACTTACACATGACTTATATAGTTCATATTTTTTAAATCATTTCTTTTGAAAACAGACCATGAGATGAGAAAGATAAGATGGTACCTTCATACAATAAATATCAGGCTCCCCTCCCCTGTTGGTAAATATTATACTATTTTTTGATTAATAACTGTATTTTACATAGCATGTATACAAAGGACTAAATGTATGTTTTTCAAAGAGAAGTAACAATTTAGCTGAAAAATCAGACAGGTAACTGTCTAACAAAGCTTTTCTGTGCTTATATGTGAAATGTAAATGGACATGGAAACATTATAATTAATATATTAAAGATGTATACATACTTATTTTCAAAGTGAAGTTACCTTTATCTTCTATCGTCCTTGTAATTTAATGCTGCTCCTGAGACAAAATTGCCTTGCGAAATGGCAGCACATAATTAACTTTCTCTCAGCTGAAAAGCTAAGCAAGATCAGAACAATCTACAGTGATACCTTGTCTTACAAACTTAATTGGTTCCGGGACGAGGTTCTTAAGGTAAAATGTTTGTAAGACGAAACAATGTTTCCCATGGGAATCAATGGAAAAGCGATTAATGTGTGCAAGCCCAAAATGCATCCCTTTTGCCAACCAAAGTGCCTGTTTTTGCGCTGCTGGGGTTCCCCTCCATAGGAAACCCCACCTCCAGACTTCTGTGTTTTTGCGATGCTGCAGGGGCATCCCAGCAGGGAAATCCCAGCATCGCAAAAACGAGCGCTTCGCTGGCAACGGAAGTCCGGAGGTGGGGTTTCCCAGCAAAGGAAGTATCATAGAAATCGCAGCATCGCAAAAACAACGAAATCCTCGAAACCCCATGTCCAGACCTCTGTGTTTTTGCGATGCTGCGATTTCACTCAGGCTCCCCTCGCTGGGAAACACCACCTCCGGACTTTCATTGCCAGCGAAGAACCCGTTTTTGCGCTTCTGGGATTCCCCTGCTGGGATTCCCCTGCAGCATCACAAAAACACGGAAGTCCAGAGGTGGGGTTTCCCATGGAGGGGAGCCTCAGGGGAATCACAGCAGTGCCAAAAAGGGTGCTTCGCTGGCAACGGAAGTGCTTAGGTGGGGCATCTCAGCGGCAGCAGTGGGTTTGTAAGGTGAAAATAATTTGTAAGAAGAGGCAAAAATATATTAAACCCCACGTTTGTATCTCGAAAAGTTTGTATGACGAGGCGTTTGTAAGATGAGGTATCAATGTAGTTAGTTTGGAAAGTTGAACAAAAATCCCAGAAGGCAGTCAAAGTGCTTCCATATTGTTGCCAAGAAAGCTATTTGGAAAGAAACATAAATAAAATGATGAGATGTCATTCTCATAATCGGCTAGATTTTACTTTTGCCTCCCAAGGACAATTCTATCTGTCCGTCAATCACCCTGGGGGGGGGGAATTATTGACTCCCTCAGAGAGGGTCCGCAACTTGGGCATCCTCCTTGATCCACAGCTCACATTAGAGAAATATCTTTCAGCTGTGGCAAGGGGGGCGTTTGCCCACAGTCACTCATGCCCTCATCACCTCAAGGTTCGATTACTGTAATGCTCTCTACATGGGGCTACCTTTGAAGAGTGTTCAGAAACTTCAGATCGTGCAGAATGCAGCTGTGAGAGCAATCATGGGCTTCCCTAGGTATGCCCATGTTACACCAACACTCCACAGTCTGCATTGATTGCTGATCAGTTTCCGGTCACAATTCAAAGTTTTGGTTATGACCTATAAAGCCCTTCATGGCACCGGACCAGAATATCTGCGAGACTGCCTTCTGCCGCATGAATACCAGCGGCCGGTTAGGTCCCACAGAGTTGGCCTTTTCTGGGTCCCGTCGACTAAACAATGTCGGCTGGCAGGACCCAGGGGAAGAGCCTTCTCTGTGGCGGCCCCGACCCTCTGGAACCAACTCCCCCCAGAGATTAGGACTGCCCCCACCCTCCTTGCCTTTCGTAAACTTCTAAAAACCCACCTCTGCTGTCAGGCACGGAGGCACTGAGACATCTCCCCTTGCCTATGTAGTTTTATGTATGGTATGTTTGTATGTATGCTTTTTATATAATGGGCTTTTTAGGCTTTTAATGTAAAGTTGTTATTTTAGAGTTTAATATTAGATTTGGTATTGTATATTGTTTTATCACTGCTGTGAGCCACCCCCGAGTCTGCGGAGAGGGGCAGCATACAAATCTAATAATTAATAATAATGGCATGATGTCATTTTCTTCTTCTTCTTTTTTTTCAGGACTAACTAAAAGAAAATGACATCATGCCAGTGGAACAAAAGGGCAATAAAAGACGAAGTATAGGTATGAAAGACCAGCTCCTAATTGATACAATGATTTCAGAGAACTGTAAGAACAGGAAAACAAACCTATATATGACCTGGATTGACTACAAGAAAGCCTTTGACTCATTGCTACACAGCTTGATCATAAAATGTCTGAAAGTCATTGGAGTCAGTGAAAACATCAGGAAATTCATAGAAAAGACAATGAAATATTGGAAGACTGAGCTTTTTGTTGGGAATGAAAGCTATGGACTTATCAACATCAGAAGGGGCATCTTCCAGGGGTATTCTTTGTCCCCATTGCTATTCATCATTGCTATAATCCCGCTGTCACTCATCCTACAGAAAACAAACCTATGCTACCAAACTGATAGAATTCACCAAAAATTTCACACCTGCTGTATATGGATGACCTGAAGTTGTACGGGAAATCAGTAACTGAGATACAGTCACTAATCAACATTGTGCGAATCTTCAGCAATGACATCAGCATGGAGTTTGACCTGGATAAATGTGCCACAGTGGCACTGAAAAAGGGGAAAATCACTGAAAGTGCAGGCATTGAAATGCCAAATGGTCAAACCATCAAGTGCCACCAGCCAGAAGCCTACAGATACTTGGGCATCTTGCAACTGGATAATATCAAGCATGGCCCTGTGAAAACTGTGATCAGCATAGAGTACATCCAGAGGATCAGAAAAAAATTGAAGAGCAAACTGAATGGTGGCAACACTATCAAGGCTATAAATACTTGGGCCATACCTGTCATTAGATACACACCTGGCATAGTGATCTGGACTCAAGCAGAGCTGGACAACCTGGACAGGAAAATCAGAAAATTAATGACGATCCATCATGCACTACACCCCCGCAGTGACGTTGACAGGCTGTATTTACCAAGGGAAATAGGCGGCAGAGAACTTTTGCAAGTGAAACAGACAGTGGAAGAAGAGCAGCATGCATTAGCTGACTATGTGAAGGAGAGCAAAGAGTCAGCATTGGTGGAGGTCAACAATAGGAAGCTTCTCAAGGTGAAGCAAACTAAAGACCAGTATAGAAAAACTGTAACTCAATGCCGTATGGACAGTTGATGGAACAAAGCATTGCATGGCCAGTTCTTGGAGAAGATTGAAGGCAAAGTGGATAAGGAAAAGACCTGGTCACAGCTTACAAGTGGAACACTCAAAAAGGAAACAGAAGGACTAATACTGGCAGCACAAGAACAGGCCATTAGAACAAATGCTGTCAAATCCAGAATTGAAAAATCAACAGATGATCCAAAGTGCAGACCCTGTAAACAAACAGATGAAACAATCGATCACAAACTCAGCTGCTGCAAAAACATTGCACAGACTGACTACAAGCAGAGACATGATGCTGTGGCACAGATGATCCACTGGAACTTGTGCCGGAACTATCATTTACAAGTGGCAAAGAACTTAATATAGCCAACTCAATGGTGGGTTGCTCCCGGTTCGGCTCAGTTCTAAGAACCGGTAGCGCCAGTGGCAAGAGACTCCGCCCATCTGCCCAGGATGCTTCTGTCCATATTCATGCAGAAGCATCACACGCACGCATGAAATGCATGCATGAAGCAGTAGCAAAGGGTTTTAGAACCAACTACTGAGCCAACTAGAATCATGACATTAAAAGTTATTGTATTGCTGGATTCATATATGATATGAATCTAGAGTGAACAAAGCATTTTCCTTTCTCTGGGCGCTTCGAGACGGAATAACCACTTCACTGTGGCGACTCCCCTGCGCTGCCTCACATACACCTGGCACGAGGTTGCCTCGGCAGCATCTGGGTGCAGAAAGGCAAAAGGAGGCGCTTCGACCGGCCGGATCAACTCGGCTTCAGCCACACCAAGGAGTCCCTACAGTGAAGGAAAGGTGCTGGCTACAAAGCGAGTGAGTGAGAGGAGGGGGGAGCCCTTCAGCATGGAAAGGAAGAGGAAGCAGGTAGCAGCAGCAGCAGCCACCTTTCAATCAAAGTAGCGGGAGGTTCCCCTCTCTTGTCCGCCTGTGGTTCTTTCTCTGGCACAGTATATGGGAGGCAGCCTCGCACCGAGTGTATGGGAGGCACGTGCTCCTCTTCGCTGCCTCAAGTCCCTCTTTTTCTTTTTAAAGCCTTAAAGTTTTGGACTGTCCTCCTCCTCTTCTTCCTCTTCCTCTTTCCACCCAAATTCCGAGCTTTTAATGGGTTTGCATGCATTATTTGCTTTTACATTGATTCCTGTTGGAGAAATTGCTTCTACTAACAAACCTTTCTACTTAAGAATCTGGTCACAGAATGAATTAAGTTCTTAAGTAGAGGTGCCACTCTACAGCAATCAGCCTCTGATGTCATTTTTAAAAAAAGGAAAGACAGATACCGGTACCTTTTTTTGTTTAAAAGTAGCACGCAATACACCTTGAGGTAATCCTCAATGTACTGTACAACAGTTTATGTAGGGTTAAGGTTAGGGTTACAAGAGCATTGAAGAAAGTGTATCATGACTATTTTTCACACTTATGACCATTGCAGCATCCCCATGGTCATGTCATCAAAATTCAGACACTTGGCAACTGCTTCATATTTATGATGGTTACTGAGTCCCAGTGTTATATGATCACCTTCTGATAAGCAAAGTCAATGGACAACCCAGATTCACTTAACAACCATATTATTAACAATTGCAGTCAGTGTTCCCTCTAATTTTTTGGGTGGGTGGGCGGAAAAGTATAGTGTCTGAGTGGCAGTCCCTTCAGGACTGGGCGGCACAGAAATAATAAACAAACAAACAAACAAACAAATAAAAAACCCACCCTGTTTTGTCTCAGAGAATTTCAAAATAAAATACTGTACTGTGTGTCTATAACAGTGAGCTCATAATAGGGCAACTCTATCAATATCAAAATGCCACTTAAATAGTTGAGCTAGTTTCAAACTAGATTTTGATTTTCTTTCTCTCTTCCTTACTCCCATTCTTTTCTTTCCTCTCTTTTTTCTATCTGTTTCTCTCTCTTCCTCTCTTCCTCTCTCTCTCCTTCCCTCTCACTCTTTCCCTCTCGGCTTCTGGGCAGGTTTGGAAAATGTTGATGAGTTGATGATGATTTTTAAGTGAGCGATTGCTCACTGCTCCGCTTAGAGGGAACTATGATTGCAGTCACTCACTAAACAACTGTGGCAAGAAAGGTTGTAAAATGGGGTAAAATTCCCTTACTGCCTCATTTAACAACATAAATATTCAGTTAAATTAGGGTCATAAGTCAAGGAATAGCTGTACTAGTTTTCAATTGTTGATTCCCTGAGCAGCCAGACAGCCAACCAAGCAGACAGAAAGCTCAGTCTTCATTGACCTGTTCAGCAGCATTTAGAATAGAATAGAATTGAATTGAATTGAATTGAAGCTGAAAGGGACCTTGGAAGTCCTCTAGTCTAGTCCCCTGCTCAAGCAGGAGAACCTATATAATCTCAGACAAGTGACTGTCCAATCTCTTCTTACAAACCTCCAGTGATAATTTCCGAAGGCAAGCTGCTTCACTAGTTACCGTAATTGTCCTCACCAGGCAGGGATTCCTATTTATCGCCACTACTGGTGCAATGCACGCACAGCTCTGGGCGACCAGTGAGCGGGCGCATCCCAACAAGATTTTGCTTCTGTGCATGAACAGAAACAAAATCTCACCAGGATGTGTTTGCCTGCCTACCGGGTCACCTGGAACTGCATGCACATCGCTGTTGTTAGTACTGGTGCACAGTGTGGCCTGTACCAGTAAGGAACCTAATACTAGTCCTCACTGTTAGGAAGTTTTTCCTTCATTCCAGGTTGCTTCTCTCTTTGATCAGATCCCAACCATTATTTCTTGTCCTGCCCTCTGGTGCTTTGGAGAAGAATTTCTCTTCTTTGTGGCAGCTCCTCAAATGCTGAAATATTGCTATCATGTCATCCCTAATTCTTATTTTGACTAGCCAGACCCATATATTGGTTGAAATATTCCTGGTGTGGTCTTATTAGGTTTTTGTAAAGCAGCACTAATACATTGCTGGCTCGTATTTAAGTCCACTAGAATTCAAAGGCCTCTCTCACAGGAATTGTTTTTGAGCTACGACTTGCCTAATCTGTACTTATACCTTTGGATTTACATGCCTAAATGTAAAGTTTTGCTTTTCTCCACATTAAAATTCATTTTCTTGGATAAGGCCCATTGTTCACGTTTGTCAAGATATTTTTGGATCCCGAGTTTGTCTTCTGAGGCGTTGGCTATTCCTGCCAGTTTAGTAGCATTTGATGAGTTCCCCTTCTATTCCCTCATCTAAATCATTTATAAAGCTATCAAAGAGTGCTGGGCCTCAGATGGAACCTTGTGGTACCCCACTGCTACTTCTTCCCATGTGGATGTACTACTATGAAGGACGACTTGTTGAGTACAGTTTGTCAGCCAGCTACAAATCTATCTGGTGATGATGTTACCTATTCCACATTTTTCTAGCTTACCAAGAAGTAGATTCTGGTCTCCTTTGTCAAATGCCTTACTGAAATCTAAGTATACTATGTCCACAGCATTTCCCTGGTATGCTAATAGAATAAAATTAGATTGGTTTGACATGATCTGTTTTAAAAACCTACGCTCTCTACTCTTTATAAGTTTATTTGCTTCGTTTCCTTCGTTTGCAGATCTGTTTTTTTTATTATCTTTTCCAGAATCTTTCCAAGTATTGATGTTAAACTAATTGATCTGTAGTTTCCTGGGTGTGTTTTTTTTACCCCTTCTTGAAGATGGGAACCCCATCAGCCCGTTCCCAATGCTCAGGTACTTCCCCTGGGCTCCAGGATTTTTGAAAGTACAATGATTGTGAGATAACATCTGCCAGTTCCTTTAGAACTCTGGGATGTAATCAGTCAGGTCCTAGTGATTTATATTCCTCAAAGTCAGATAGCTGTTCACTTGCCATTTTCATGCTTATTTTAATTTTTATTTCTGGTTTCTCTTTTACAGTAGCTTTTTTTGGTAGGTTGAGTTATCATTTATTTTCGCGTGAATACTGCTGCAAATAATGTTAAGCAGTTGTGTTTTCTCCCTATTGTCTGTTTCTGGTTGGGGAATTCTGGGAGTTGAAGTCCAGATATCTTCAAGTAGCCATGGTTGGGAAACACTGCCCTAGACTACCATCTTGTGGTTAACTATTATTATTTCATGCTTTCTTTTTTCCTAAGTAGTATGTAATTATTACATTATTCTTATGTGAGATATACAAATGGAAATTAACGCTTTCCTTTGAAAGAATTTGTGCTCATTATTTTTATTTCTTTTTATTAAAAATAACTATAATTTAAGTGCATACATACTCAATACATAAAACACTAAGACAGTTTTTTAAAAATTTGAAGAAAGTGAACAAATCTTAACAATTCTAACTACATTATGTCAAACGGCAAAATATAATTTTAAAACAAAATTGTCCTATCCAAATACTAACATCTTTGAGCATCTTCTTAAAAGTGTCTTTAAAAATTAAAAAGATGATTCCCTTTTATACAGGTAAAACTCTACGTGATCTAAATATATTTGACAATTTTGTCCTCTGAGCCACATGAAATAAAACGGAAAACCCACTCACCAATAACAGACCACTTGACATATAGCCCAAGTAAACAGCACCCCCAATTCTTTGTGAAATGGGCTTTGCAGGCAAATGATAAGAAGGGGGAAATGAAATGGTTTCATCTTTAAGTATAGAATAGACATTCCAGGTAATGGGAACAAAGACACAGATGCTAGAAATCAAAAAAAAGTTGCCTCCCATAAAAGGCAGAAATATAGTCTTGACATATTGTCGAAAATAACTGTTCCATGGAATTAGAAATGCCAACAACAACCCCACAAATGCGAAAAAAGAGCCAGTGAACATTAAGACCTGAGCAACCTTCATTTCTAATGGGAAGAATTCTTCAAACAGATCAAATCCATGACAACATTCCAACGATTCAAAGTCCTTTGAATTCGGAGGAAAGCAGATCTTCCATATTCCCAACTGAGTGACACCAGCTGCATAATGGCTACTTTTTTCATTGAACCACATCCTCCAGTCCGGGTTCTGTATTGCAATTGGCAAGAAGATGCATCCCATAGTTCCTGCTACAAATCCAATCAGTTCCAGGATATACATTCTCTCCTTTAGTACTTCCTCCGCAGTTCTGAATGCAGGCAGCATTTTAGAACGTTCACACAAAAGCACAGAGTGCTGAAAAGATATGAATTGTTGTAATTCTTCAATACTTTTACTCTCATTTATCACATTTCTAATCTCTACCATTGCAGTTATTTCTATACTATCATAGATATTCATTAACTTGAATTAGCATTAACTGGATGTAACTTATAACATTTAAATATCTATTTCTGTGTTTTAGAATAGCTTCTTTAAAAAAAAAATCTAATTGTTACATTGTTGTATGAATCATACTAGCCTTTCTATTATAAGCACTCAGAATTAAATCAAATCAAATTAAAAATATCAAATGTATGAAAATCTTAAACAGAGTCACAATATTGATTCATAGAACAAAATTACACATTGGTGGTCAAAAAGAAATTCTATTATTAATATTAACTCCTATTCCTCCAGGAAAACTTATTACATTCTCAATTATATCCTAATTTTACAGCTTTATTTCTTTCAAATATTTTAGAATGGGGAATACTGTATGTAGGGCTAACTGCCTGAATGGTGCACTGTAATTTAGACTATTTCCTTAGTACTGAAATAATTCCAGGTTTTAGACCATCTTTGCTAAGTTGACCTGGTTATTAATTTTATTGACTCAAGGAAAAATGTAAAATCTTTCTGTGGTGGACTTCCTGGTTTTAATCGGTCCTCTCTCTCTTTCTTTTTCTCCCTCCCTCCCTCTCCATGTGTGTGTGTGTCTGTGTGTTTGTGTGTGTGTCAGTGAGAAAGGGGTGGTGGAGAGGGAGAGCAGAGAAAGAGGAGTATCAGTTAACATTCTATTGTAAAAAAATAAAATTATCATGCAATTTATTTCCTTTGTTTTTGCCTGTGGAGGGAGGGAGGTTATCACTGGAATTGTTACTGGAAATTCAGAATCACTTCCAAGATCCTGCCTCTGATTGATACTTCTGGATGATACTTTCTACTTTATCATGAAAGTAATTTGTTGTTGTTAAAAGAAAATGTGTGTGTGTGTGGGGGGTGTTTTTTAGATAGGGCAGAAAGTAGAAAGCTAACTAGTAATGTTATTACAGTTAATATCATAAATAGTAAATAGCTAATCTAGTCCAGAGCTTGTTAACATTACTAAAAGTGCTAAATAAATGCTCATTTGACAAACCATGATAGGCAAAAAGTCAGCAATGTAAATGTCATAGAGTTGGAATGATCACTGGCTTGCCTTGATGAGTAAAACGTGCTTACCAATTGCAGAGGAACTCCTCCGAGTAAGATAGACAGAAAAACAGGAAATACAAGACTCCAGGGAAGATGCTTTGGAGATGAAGGTATCAGCTCTCTTATCAGAAAAATGATGGCACTTTTCTTTTTAACCTAAAGCAAAGAATGTAATTTTTGTTTGTTATTTTGTACTGACTCAAATACTTTGGCCACCTAATGAGAAGGAAGGACTCACTGGAGAAGAGCCTAATGCTGGGAAAGATTGAGAGCAAAAGAAGAAGGGGGTGACAGAGAATGAGATGGCTGCATGCAGTCACTGAAGCAGTAGGCATAAGCTTAAATGGACTCCAGAGGATGGAAGAGAACAGGAAGACCTGGAGGAACATTGTCCATGAGATCGTGATGGGTCGGACACAACTTCATAATTAACAAATGGCACATTTATTCTTGTATATCCACTAACCTAGGTAGCCATTAACTGAGTAAAATCTTTTTATCGCCTATTGTAGCAACTCACAATCACATCAACTAGGTTAACCCTAATCATTTGGGGAAATGACATTTTCACAGCAGTTCCTCCATGAAATCTTATATCTAATGTAATTTCCGTGAATTAATTATGTAAAGGACATCGAAGACCTGACAAGGAAAGTAAAACCAGTTGATGTATTCACATTTCCTGGTTTCAGATTGGACAGATCTAGAAGTTGAGACATAGATAATATTTTCAGATTTGCATAGTAATCCAGATTTCACTACGGGGTACCAATAGATTAGAACAATCCATAAGGAACATGACTCCCATCAGATTACATCATTGACCTTTTGAGGCAAACTTGAATGACATCATTATAGAGAAGTCACAAGTACATTTACGATATCCCCAAAGAATACTAAGGATACCAATTGCACCCTCACTTTTTAGCTTTCATTTCTATGTAGCTATCTTTTTGATCAATAGCTCAAACAATTCTATCTCTTCTTCTAAATTCTGAGTTTTGTATTTCAGTTGCATTGATTCACGAGTTATTACAATTCACAAATTATTCCCGAGTTATTAAAAATATGATCACCAGTTATTAAAATTCACGAGTTATTAAAAATATGGAAAAATACATGAGATTAAAAAATATAACAACCTGGTCACGCTTCAACTCAAAAACAACCTCACGAACCACCTCACAAACCACCTCAAAACCAGCCTTGCTGAAATCTGTCTGGACTAGACTAAAAGAATTCAAACAAGACTACAGTTTTTACAAGTCATTCTTTGGAGCAAACATTCCTGTTGCCCTGGGAAACTCAACGGTTTCAGTTGAAATGTTTAGAACAGATTTAAAATAAAATATTTAAAATATATATGAACTCTTTTGCTCTTTTACTATTAGAAATGTAGCTTTAGCTGCATTAACTAGTAGCTTCTAGTAGCTTCACACTGTAAGATTTTAAAGATGCAGTGTGCTTTTTACAAGCTCTTCATTCTTACAGAGCTTCAGAAAAGACCATATTTTGATTTCTGTTTCTATATTGTATAAAAAATATTCTAAATTATTACTCATAACAAACATTTTTAATAAAAGGAAGACAGTATTTGTATTGCTTATAATATGAAAAAAATGAATGTAAGGATGAATTAATATGTGAGATAGAAAAGGATATCACATGGAATCAAAAAATTCCTTTGGGAAGGTCAAAAAAGAGGGCCTAATCTAGTCAAATATGCTAACACTTTTTCTAAAACATTTTTTTTGTTATAGAATAAAATAGAAAAATATGAAAGCAAATAATAGGACATACTCTTAGTGCTTATTTTGGGGCCCAAAAGAAAATAAAATCGGTTCTTATTTTCAGGGAAACACGGTATGTATACTTGCAATGTTCCCTCTAATTTTTTTCCAGGGTGGGCGGAAAAGTATAGTGTCTGGGCTGGGCGGCATAGAAGTATAAATGAATGAATGAATGAATGAATGAATGAATGAATGAATCCCTTCTTTTTAATTAAAAGAAATTAATAATAAAACAAAGCCAAAATCTATTACTATTAAAACTAGAACAACCAGCAAATCCAAAAACATAACTATAAATAGAAACAAGTGAGGGCTGGGGTTTTTTTCTCTGTTATTATTTAAGTGCTTTTACCATATGCTTTAAATCAAGTCACTTCTCTCTCTCTGTTTCTCTCTCTTTCCTGTCATTCTCTGCCTCAATCATTTTCTCATTTCTCTTTTTTTCTCACCTTTATTCTATCATTTCTCTCTCTTCCTTCCACTCCTCTCTCTCTTGCTTTCTCTCTCTCTCTCTCTTGCTTTCTTCCTCTTCCTCATTCTCTCTCACTCTCTTCCTTCCGCTTTTCTCCTCTCTCTCTCTTTCTTTCTTGCTCTCTCACTCTCTCTCTCTCTTCCTCTCATCCCACAAGTAAGTCATGGCAAGTTTTGGAATCACATTTATGCTTTTGTTTGCTTTCTTCAAACATTGGATGTAAGCCATGGACGTGCTACTTTTTCAAATCACAAAAAGAGAACATGAGAGACGTTAGTGAGGATAGCCACATGACGGATACAGGGCAATGGGAGAAAAATAAGTGAAATATGACTTTCAACTACTGGGAAGACAGGTTTGAATGTGGGTCACCTAGATAAGCATAGTTTTTAGTTAGGGCACGTGGCAAATTTTATAAACTACTGTTTCCAGAATAGTTACCAAACTTAACTGACTTAAAAGGTTAATAATATTAATATTTAATAATTTTGGTTTGTAGTGTTCAATTACATTGCATTAAAATAATACTCTGAGTATTAAATCCTAAAATGTTTTATGTCTCCCTAGATTTTGAACTAGTCCTAGATTAGTTGTATAGGATTGCATGGATGGGTTCAGTCATACATTCAATTAATAAGAGGTAGATTAAGCTCACCAGGAAGGATAAAACAGCATGGGCAGGAGGCTGCCCACATTAGTTGTTAAGTTAATTTGTTCACATGTATTATGTCATAGTCATGGGCTACAGTCACATACATACACAGAGCCTCTGATGTCTAACACAACTCTGATGAGGCCCTCAATGAAATTGAATTTGATACCCCTGGCCTGGATTATTGAGCTCAAAATCTGAAGCTAGGATTTCTCTTAACAGGATCTAAAATTTAAGAGCTGGGAACAAAAATATCCTTCCATTGGGAAATAGACCTATAGCATTTAAAATAATAATAAATACAGCTTTACACATTTTCAATTAACTGTACCTGAGACAAGAGCAAAAAAATTGAAGTACTGAATGTGACAAAACCCATTTCCACCCGAAGCGGAATGGGACAACTTGCCACAACCAATGGCCAACTCGTTTAGGACAATTTAACAATTCAGTTAAATTATTTAAATTAAAATTTATTTAAATTTTTGTCATTCACATGTCATTCTGGCCATCCTTTTGTATCTTTTCAAATGATTCTATTCCACAATTCCTTTAATATTAGTGGTACTTTTGTCCCGTTGTAAGTTGGCTGTGGTGAGTCAGCCATGACAAGTTATTACGGCAATTTTGTCATGGATAAACCCACCTACCCCCAAAATTGATTATGACTAGCTGAGTAAAATCTGCAGGGACTCCTTTATCTTTTATAGTCATGCCTAGTAGCTGGAGTAATCTGGCAAGTTCTGACCTATTTCTTATGTCCTTGTGGTGGTCCTCAGTGTCTTTCAGTTCTTTGTATCTAACTCCTCACGTTGGAATAATTACCAAGGTTCAGGATATTCCATGGATGTCATACCAGAGACAATATACTTCAGAACAGAATATATTATACACTTTGATGAAAGGAATGTGGGTAGCTTAAAGTGACCAGATTATAATTTAGCTAAAGTGGGACACCATTGCCAGGGTGGGGGGTGGGGACAGACAACTGTTCGTGGGTGGGTGGGTATAAAAATACCTTTGACAGTGGCCGCGAGCAGGGGTGTGGTTCCTCCTGGCCCAGATGATGCAAGGCCGCTTCCTGAAGAGGGTGGCGGCTTCAGTGGCATCCACAGGGAGACTCAGGGCCCCTGTGTGGACGAGCAGGAGGGCTGGTGGGGGACGAGGAGCATCTTCTTTGAGGAGGTGGGGGGATGAGCAGAAGGGTGAGGGGCATCTCTGAGGAGGCAGGGGAGAAAGGAAAAGTCACGTGGGGTTTCTCGCGTTCTCTCATGTCGTCTTTTTCCTCAACCTCGGTGGCTTTAGAGCAGCGGTCCCCAAACTGCGGCCCGTGGGCCAGATGCGGCCCGCTGAAGCCATTTATCCGGCCCGCGGCAGCGTATGATATTTTACCGGTCTATATAATAAGCTCCCGAATCTCCCATCCACTCTGCTGCTGAGCGTTTGGTGGCGGCAAGGAGGAGGAGGAAAGCCAGGGGGTGGGGAGTTTGGGAGGGAGGGAAAAAGAAAGAGGGGGGAGAGAAAGAGAAAGGAAGGAAGGAACGGAGGGAGAGAGGGAGGGAGGGAAGGAAGGAAGGAGAAGTTGAATGGGTGGGTGGAAGGAAAGAATGAGAGATACAAAGAGGGAGAGATAGAAAGAGAGTGAGTGAGAGAAAGAGTAAATCGCCGTACGTTATATTCTCCAAAGCTAAGGTGACCAGACATCACATTTTTAAAAAATTGGGATTTTTAAAAAAACAATGCGGGACAAATTGTTCAAAAGCGGGACTGTCCCGCCTAAAGCGGAATGTCTGGTCACCTTAGGATAGTTGTTCTTAATAAATATGTTGTGCAGATAAATAAATAAATTTTGCTTTTTTGAGCTGCGGTATGTTTTCATATCATTATTGAAGGTTTTTATGCAGCTGTTTTCATGTGCTGTATTGTAGTTACTGTAGACATGGTTCAGATTAGATCTGTGTTCTGTTCCCCCAAACCTCCAGTCATTAACTAACCTAACAAAATTCAGATTCTAAATGTACTATAAATACTGTAAGGTGATCCATGTTTTTGAATGCTCTGAGGAAACTTTGCCAGAATTATGTCTACAAAATATAAAGATATGTAAGTTTTACTTTTGTCATAAATTCCACAGGAGAACACTTCAGGTGCCTTTGAAGTGGCCAAAGGATAGAGTTCATACATTAAAACATAGCAAAATTTAAAATTCTGCCACTGTGCTTTGAGAAGGTCAAATTCAGTTTGAAACCTGGAAAAATCCTTAAAACAATCATTACATAATAATTGGCATAAGCCAAACTTATTTCCAGACAAAGTTTCAAATAGAATACTATCCATTTTCAGAATAATTTTCCAAATAATTAAATATTCACAAGTCCCTTTAACAAAAAAAATGTGCAACTAAAAATATGTACAATTAATATGTTTTGCTATTATCCCAAGAAAACCAACCATAATATGGTACTTTCCTGAAATGTAGTTACTGGTATTTCCCAAGTGTTGCAATCAAAATCCTGTTTCGTCAGCTAACGGAAATTATTTTTGAAAGTGAAATTACAAGCCCTTCCTTTCTTTGTTCAACACAGTATTGAAAGTGACTGCAGACAACAGAGAATCATGGAAGGTATTTATTTTATTTATTATAAAATCTGTAATGGGTGGTAGGCGGTGGTCAGGGTGAGGGTTAGGAAAGGATTAGTCATTTGTGGGCTAAATGTTGTGATCTAATTTTGCCGAAAGTATTTATAAAGTTGTTTACATTAATGGTTAATTTTGAGCCTAGTGGAGCATTAATTATTTTGCTTCCTTCTTTCAAGTTCTTCTCCCCAGCCCATTCTTCTTAATTTTAGAGTGCAGTGTTATGATTCCTAGCAACCATAGCAAACTGGGAGCAGTAGCATATCTCTCTTACTGGGTTGGAAATTGATTCAATTTATAGAAAAGGATTTTTTTATTGCAGCTTTCAGTACTCCAACATCCATGATTTCCCCATCAAGAGGGTGAAATTGAGTCATGCTGTTCAGCTTATTGGGGGAGATAGCATTACAGTAATGTTTTCAGCAGCATTCTTCTACATAACTGGTGTATGCTTAAATTTGAAGTTAGACAACCTGTGACATTTTAGATCGTTGTTTCGGTTACTGTATTTCTTTACTAGATGTCTTAATGTTTTAAACAATCACAAAGCTTCTAATGTGCTACTTGAAAAGCGTTTAGAAATTCAGGGAGCTATTCAGAGATGTTTCTGCCTTGAAAATAGTCCATGTTGAACTCGAACGTCAGCAATTGATCACAGGAAATGTTTTGTGACATTTTGTATTACAGTATAGGATAAAATACTTTATGATAACTTTTATGACAAGTTTTATAAAATTTGCCCAATTTCAATTCCATGGGAGTCATGGGCCACAAATCTTGCAAGTTAACCCATTTGAGGCACCTTGATTCAAAAGGTTTTGTTCTATTTTGCCCAGGGGAGGGTTCTAACTTACTGCGCTGCCGGTTCACTTCTTTCCGCACTGTGTGGCTGTGCACATACGCGCATGTGCAGTGCCAAACCCCCCTTTTTTTAAAAACAAAAAAAGCCATAAACAAGATGGTGACGCATGTGCAGTGCCAGAAACTCAGCTTCTGCGCATGCTCAGAAGAAAAAAAATCCGGGAAAAAATAATATATATAACGTTTCCCTGAAAATAAGACGTACCCCGAAAGTAAGACATGTCAGAGGTTTTGCAGAATTTGCTAATATAAGGCACCCCCCGAAAATAAGGCGTAGTCAAGTTTGCATACGGTACGGTGGAAAAACATATGGTACCATTCAAAGCTGTTCATAGCGGTTCGGTAATAATGTGGCGTCCCCTGCTGGCCCCTTCCATCGCTTTGTACCATCCAGTACAGCAGACACAGTCTGCTGCTGTCTCACCGCCATTACAGTCTCCACTATAGTGCACAAACTGTAGTTCCTCTGGTGGCTGGAAGCTGCAATAGCGGGAGTATACTGTTGTACCATATAAGTGCCATATATAGTCAGAAAAGCCTCCATCTTATGTGATCTCACATTCCTACGCAACTGCAGGGACAAAAGAATAATTCCCAAATACTTCCAACTAAAATTCCACCCAAAAACCCCAGCCATTGAGAGGATCCTAAATAGAACTGAATTAGCCCTAATTATAAATTAACTCCACAAGAAAAGATTCATACTTGATGAAATCAACAAAAGTCTACTCTCTCTTCACCTTAAACTCAGCAGCAAAATGCACCCTATACTCTGGGATAAATTCAAACAAATATCAATCTGGAGAGCTGAAACAGAAACCCAATACAAGACAGACACACATAACAAAAAACTCCACAAACTAGAAAAACAGCAGAAACCCAGCCCTCCACAACAACTTATGACAAAAACAGTACATAACATATCAGACAGGACCCTCACCACTACAGAAACCAATGTTCTTTCAAAAGGATTCAATTTTGCAATAGCCCCCAAACGCATTCCAACTGAAAACATCATATGTGGAGTTGAAACTACCCTAAATAAAATCAACCCAGATGAAGCCAACAAAATCAGACTTGAAGTCACTAATATTCTCTGCTCCAGCAAACCACCTAGAAGCAACATACAAAAGGAGGAACGAGATGCACTTATCAATTTGAAGAAAGACAACGATATAATCATCCTCCCAGCCGATAAAGGAAACTCCACAGTAGTGATGAACACATCACACTACAAAGAAAAAAAAAATTCCATCCTACTACAAAACCCTGCCTACAAACTTCTAAACACAGATCCTACCACCTACCTAGAAAAAACCACCAAATCCAAAATAAAAGCCTCTCCCATCAGGGAAGAAATCCAACAAAGAATCATCCCCAGAGAAAAATCTTCCATATGTCCAAAACTCTATGGCCTTCCAAAAATACACAAAGAAGGAATACCTCTCAGGCCAATAGTCAGCTCCATAGGCTCCCCTCTACAAAATCTTGCCAAATTTTTAGCCAAATATCTTCAACCCTATACAGAAACTATCACCTCATATGTACAAAATTCATTCCACTTTATACAAATAATTAAAAAACAAAACCTACAAGCCCCCCAAATATATCTTAGATCTAACCAACCACTGTCTGACTAATACATACTTCATCTATAATGAACAAAGATATAAACAGATAGAGGGAGCCCCCATGGGATCGCCCCTCTCACCTGTCATCGCCAACCTCTATATGGAATATTTTGAAAATAATGCATTAGAGCAATCTAAACACAAACCTAAACTTTGGCTGAGATATGTTGATGATACTTTTGTAATTTGGCCACATGGAAGGGAAAAACTAGACAATTTCCTCACACATCTCAATAGCCTACACCCCAAAATACAATTTACTATGGAAACAGAAGCCAATGATCAACTTCCCTTTCTGGATGTACTAATCTATAAAAAACCCAATGGCACCCTAGGACACACCATCTACCAAAAGAAAACCCATACCAACCGTTATTTAAATGCACACTCCCACCACCACCCCGCACAGATCACCTCAGTAGCCAAAACTCTCATCACCAGAACCAAACGCCTAGCTGACCATGAGCACTTAAAAACTGAATTGAACAAACTCAAAGATGTATTAATTTCTAATGGATTCGAAAGGAAAACAATCACAAACCTAATCAAAAAAGAGACACCCCCCAAAAATCAAGACCAAGAACAGGATAATGGCACCACCCTCCTCCCTTACATCAAGGGCACCACAGACAAAATTAGTAAAATTCTGCACAAACATAATATCAAAACTTCATTTGTCACTAACCAAAAAATATCTAACATCCTAAGGAACCCAAAAGATAAAATCCAACTAGAACACCAAGGAATCTATGAAATCCCTTGCAAAACATGTGCAACCACATACATTGGACAAACCAATCGAAGAGTGAGCGCACGCATTGCAGAACATAAGAATGCAGTTAAAAAAGAAGAAAAGACTTCCTCCCTTGTCCAGCACATTAAAAAAACAGGGCACAAAATTGACTTTGAAAAAACTAAATTACTTTCCAAAACAGAAAATTTATATAGAAGAATTACTTTGGAAACTATAGAGATTGAGAAACACCCCCTCTGCATGAACAAAAGGGATGATACGTCCCGCCTACCAGAGATTTGGAAACCAGCCTTAAACAAAAAAACATTTCATAATAATCACCATGTCAATCCTTCAAGTAATTGTGATTCCACCAATCAATCAAATCACTAAAACATAGTCACCCAATCTATTTGCTACATTCAAACCAAATCTCCACCCCTAACACTATATACAAGGAAGAAATGGCAGTTGCAAACATTCCATATTTACAACAGCGTGAAGCTTAAAACTTCAGCCGGATGATGGTGAATGTGATTTCACGTTGCTACCATTTCAGACAAATTGGTCTTAACCGGGAGGAACCCATCTCTGATATTGCTTAATTTCACCGAGTTAAAGGTTACAGACACAAGAGTTTTAATAGTGTAGATACCTCATATATGCCATTTTCCCCAAAATAAAACATCCCGATAATAAACCCACGGCAATAAGGCCAAGCAATTATTTCAGGATTCAAAAAAATGTAAGACAGCAGCTTATTTTTGGGGAAACACGGGTATGTGAGTGTTTGTGTGTGTATACATACACACACACATTTAGATCAGGACATTAGGATGATTATTGTCAGCTTTAGATAAAGCAAAACAGAATTCCTTTGCAATAGATTGCCTTGTACATTGTGTGACCAGACAATAATTTGATGCCCCTGTAACAGGTCATTCTTATTATGGTAACATAATGGATGTGGATACCACTGGAGCTTCTCTTGAAACTGGAAAACAAGAAGGCTTGGAGTTTGGGGGTAAGATTAACCTACATCTGAATATACTTATAATGTTGTTAACATTGATGTTCTTTCTCTTTTCTGTTCAAAGTGTTAAGTCTTAACACTTAACAGAATGTAGATTCTTCTTTTCTTCTTTGGAAAAATATAGATGTTTATTGCTACTATACAAATAGCCTAAACACAGCGATTAGATTTGCTTTTTAGCAATATATATAACTGCACAATTATATCCCTACATCAACATATTCTTCAAACAAGTAAGGGTTTCTGTCTCCTCTTAGGAATGAGAATTGAGAGAACTTTTCTTTGGCATTTAATCTTACTTCTTCATTGTGGGCCATTCTGTGGTCTTTGTTATCATTTCTGAACATTACTTTTGCTTGCTTTTTTTCTTGTTTTTATTCTTTCCTTTAACATTTTTCTCCCGCCCTTGCTTTTGTCATAAGAACCACTCACTGCCTGTTGTCCTTTCTGTAAACGTATTATTTTGATTTCTATGTCCTACTTCCTGTTTTTTTCTCCACTTACATAATAAATTTAATACATATTTGAGGCTCTTTTGCTGTTTGTGTGCCTTCAAGTTATTTTTTTAAACTCAAAAACACCTGCAGTTTTCTGGGCAAGAATTTGGAAGTGGTTTGCCATTGCCTTCTTTCTAAGGCTAAAAGTGACTTCGTGGTCACCCATCTGGTTCAATGTGTAAAATTATCCACCTGATTTGATGACTAAGGCAAGACTAGAACTATTCCAGTTTCTAACATAACCATTACACTAAATTGGCCATGTTGTCTTTGACCCTCTCTAGGTTTGGTTGTTTCATTACCCATCTAGGTAACATCATCAGTTGTAGGCTCTTTGATGCTCATCTAGGTGGCAGCATTTACTTTACTTTCAAAAATGAGCAGCTTCCATTGTAGTTAATTCAGATGTTTAAATGGAACATTGCTGGAAATGTGGATTTAATTGAAAAACGGGGGGGGGGGGGGATTGAAGAAAGCAATGGCTATGTCCATGAAGCACTTTACATTTCCAGAAACTGGAATATTTAACAGTTACTGATGAAACCATCAATCGTAGCCATGAGTGACACATTGACCATTATAATGCAGATGGGCTTCCTATTTGATCACATCCTTAAACATAAGAATAGCTGTTCTGTTCAGTTTATTTCCAACTGTTATTTTTTTAATCAGAAGCAAATTTCTTGTGTTTGTTTGTTTGTTTTTCCTCTGCAAGGGGTTGAGGCTTCAAAAATAATTGCAAGGCGAGATCTAAACAATCTAGAGAAATATAAAATGAAGATTAAGCGTGTCAGCGAAAAAACAAATATTGATGCACCTATGATTGCTGGTATAATATCTCGAGAATCACATGCTGGAACTATCCTAAAAGATGGTTGGGGTGACCATGGAAATGGATTTGGATTAATGCAGGTAAAGACTCGTGCTATACATTAGGAAATACAGTGTGCCCAATGTTCAACAACTCTAAGCAAAGCTTATGCTGCAGTAATTATAAAATGTAATTATATTTATAAATAATCTAGATGAAGGAATTGAAGGAAAACTTATCAAATTTGCTGATGACACAAAGCTAGGTGCTGTTGCTAATACTAAACAAGATAGAGATAGGATTCAAAAAGCTCTAGACAAGCTTGAACAATGGGCTGAAACTAACAGAATGGTATTTAACAGA
The DNA here is from genome assembly GCF_031021105.1 of Erythrolamprus reginae. Taxonomy (NCBI): domain Eukaryota; kingdom Metazoa; phylum Chordata; class Lepidosauria; order Squamata; family Dipsadidae; genus Erythrolamprus; species Erythrolamprus reginae. Next base: position 96,991,299 of record NC_091953.1, on the reverse strand, counting down.
GAGAAATGCAAGATCCTACATCTGGACAAAAATAATGAAAAGAGCACATATAGAATGGGAGGAATATGTCTGAACAGCAGCACAGATGAGAAGGACCTGGGTGTATTGGTAGATCACAGATTAAACATGAGTCAACAGTGTGAAGCAGCTGTAAAAAAGGCAAACACAATCTTGGGATGTATCAAGAGGAGCATAGAATCCCGTTCACATGAAGTAATTATTGCTCTCTACAGTACTTTGGTACGACCATACTTGGAATACTGTGTTCAGTTCTGGGGGGCCCAATTTAAAAAGAACATTGATAAACTAGAGCAAGTTCAAGGGAGAGTTACAAGGATGGTGAGTGGTCTGGAAACCATGCCCTATGAGGAATGGTTAAAGGATCTAGGGATGTTTAGTCTGCAAAGGAGAAGACTGAGGAGACTTCATAGATGTCTACAAATATCTGATGGGCTGTCACAGAGCAGAGGGATCAGCATTGTTCTCATTAGCACATGGAAGGACTAGAAACAATGGAATGAAACTGCAAGGGAGTAGATTTAGATTAGATATCAGAAAAAACTTTCTAACGGTAAGGGTGATAAACCAGTGGAACAGTTTGCCACAGGAGGTAGTGAGCTCACCTTCACTGGAGGTCTTCAAACAGAGACTGGACAGTCATCTTTCTGGGATGGTTTAGTGAATCCTGCATTGAGCAGGGGATTGGATCCGATGACCCTGGAGGTCCATTCCAAATCTATGATTCTATGATTCTAAAATACAACCTTATATAATGGAAAGTTTTTCCATTTCTCCCTAAATACACTCTCCACCCCCCTCTTTATAGTATCTTTCTCATGTTCTGATTGTACATCTCTTTGGAACTAATCTGTATTTTTTTAATTATTAGCTTTGTAATGCAATTTAACCATCCCGGCATAACATAATCATAGCAATAATGATTACAAAATAATCTGAAGCATTTCATTATTTTTCAGGTGGATAGAAGGCATCATGAACCAATTGGCACCTGGGATAGTGAGGAACACATTAATCAGGGGACTCTCATTCTCAGAGGCATGATAGAAGAGATTAAAAAAAAATTTCCATCATGGACAAAGGAACAGCAGCTCAAAGGTATGAAACATAATTATACTAAAATCTACACAGAATCTGTTTGATGTCCGGATCCTTCATATCATTTTTCAATATGACTCAATTTTAATACCATGTGATAATGGTTCTCTGGTTTGGAGAAGGAAATGGAAAATTCCCAACCAAAGATTATACTGTATCTTTAGAAAGGAAATACGTATATATCTCTAGAATTCATTTATAATAGAATAATTTTTGTTGCCAACCAATCCTTTTTCTATTATTTTATTTTTCACCTAGTACAGGTGACATTGATTTACAACCACAATTGAGCCCCAAATTTTTATTTTTAAGCAAGACGATTGAGTTTTGCCTCAATTTATGACCTTTCTTGTCACAGCTGTTAAGTGCAATTGTTCACTTAGACACTCTTGTTAAGTGAATCTGAATTCCCCATGGTTAATCCAATCTAAATTCAATTTATAAATTGTCTTAGCATTTGAGGAATGCCTACTACATTAACTTTTATTTTCTATTTGTCCTTTCACTTTTAAAATAGGTGGAATTTCAGCCTACAATGCAGGACCTAAAAATGTCCAAAGCTATGAGCGAATGGATATAGGCACTGCAAACAATGACTATTCCAATGATGTCGTTGCAAGAGCCAAGTTTTACAAAACAAATGGATATTAAAAGTCTAAAACAAATATGCTGTCATTTCAGCCTTACCCAAATTTTATAACATTAACAAGATCCATTTACTAAATTCTATAAAAATAAAATTATGCCAATTTCTGCAGAAAATAAAGCTACATTGCTATTTTATGGTCGCAATCATACCATGCAAGCAAGCTTGTTTTCCCATAATGGGACTTTCTTTTTTCCTACTCTTTGTTCCACCCCACTGTTATATCCTTTTAGGTCTGTGTAAGAAAATCAAAAGGAATTGTCTACACCAGTGATGTTGAACCTATAGCACAGGTGCCACAGGTGCCACACAGAGCCATATCTGCCGGAAAATGAGCCGTTGCCCTAGCTCAGCTCCAGCACGCCTCTGGAGCCTGGTGTGTGTGAAAAACGGGCCAGCAGAAGTTTGGAAATGAGCTGTTTCTGGCCTCCAGAGAGCCTCTGGGGGTGCAGGGGAGGCAATTTTTGCCATCCCCATTCATTGAATTATGAGTATGGGCACTTGCACAAGCACGATAGTGTGTGTACACGCGCCTTCAGCACCCGAGGGAAAAAAGGTTTGCCATCACTAGTCTACACTATAACATTCAGTGTGAGTAATCCTTAGTGGCGAACTGGGGAAAGATGTGATATTTTCAATCATCACTTAGAACAAGGTAAAACCGCAGAATGAATGTACAAAAGAACGTGACAACTATGGACTAAGCCACAAAGAAAAACACTTCTAAAATATTTCATCTGTAGAGGCCTATATGTGCATAGGAATTTATATTCCCACAGGCTCTCTAAGCCAAGCTGGGAAACCTGAAAGGCCTAGTTTTGAAATTCTGGGAATAAATAGAAATCTTTAGGGAATACTGCTTTGGGGAGACAATCAAAATAGACTTCTTCATGGAATCACTATCTACATTATTTCAAATCAATTGACTAGATTGTAAGCTAGCTTGCAACTTTTCTAATGTTGCTTCGCTGTTTGCAGTCCACATAAATTGTATCTACAAACTAGCCTGAATTCCGTGAGCCCATAACATTACACTGGAAATAAAATCAAAGTTCCTGAAAGTAAATTAGCATCACAAACATATTAACTTGTTAAACAGAATTGCTCAAATCATCTTGGATTGGAAAAAAGAATCAGCCAGATATCTGGCATAGGACCAGATTACCTCTGACACCTCCTTTTGCCGCACAAATCCCAGCGTCTTGTCAGGTCCCACAGAGTTGGTCTCCTCAGGGTCTCATCAGCCAGACAATGCGGGCTGGCGGGACCTAGGGGAAGAGCCTTCTCTGTGGGGGCCCCGGCCCTCTGGAATCAGCTCCCTCCAGAGATTCGCACTGCCCTCACCCTCCGAAAAAATATGAAGACTCATCTTTGCCGCCAGGCCTGGGGTCATTAGATCTTCCCCCTGACCAGTGAGTGTTTTCGCTGTGTTTGATTGAGTGAATGATAATGTTTTAAAGTGTTCTAGTATTTTTAAGGCTTTTAATTATATTGATTGGATTAGATGTATTGCTATGTTTTTTATGTATGTTGTGAGTCGCCCCAAGTCCTCGGAGAGGGGCAGCATACAAATCCTATTAATAATAATAATAATAATCCAAAGTAAATGTTTTAGTAATAGACAATTTCCATTATCTACATAGACTGGATAAATGTATATTCAACATATAACAGTTTTCCCTGATGTGATCAATAAATCGTTACTGATTGATTCATAGAACTAATACAGAAGGGAATAATAATTTAATTTAAAACAATACACTAGATCTGGTAAGAGATTTAAAATTTGTGTAATCAGAAATTTGCTACATTATTTTTGGACTATTTAATTGTATATGTACTGGGGGGGTGGGGAAAGTATAGACCTGAAAATATGTGTAATCAGTTTCTAAATAGATCTTCATTCATGCCTTAATTTTAATAGCTTAAAAGCTTTTTTAAGTATGGATTTTCTAGCAGAGAAACAGTATATAAATTATCCAGGAAGCAAATGCATTCATATTTTCCATAAAACAAAAAAATTACACAAAATTATGGTTAGTTCCCACAGAGTCGTCCTTCTCCTTGTTCTGTCAATTAGACAATGTCACTTGGAGGGACCTAGGGGGACAGCCTTCTCTGTGGGGTCCCGGCCCTCTGGAATCAGCTTCCCCGGGAAATTCGTACTGCCCCCACCCTCCTCACCTTCCAACTTAAGACTCATTTATGCCGCCAGGCCTGGGGCCATTAGATTCTTGCCTCCCCAGCCCACAAATGTGTTGAGAAAATGCCGAGTGAATGGAAATACTGTTTTTTATGGGGTTTTTTTTGGATTTTTAGACTTTTAAATCAATTAATTTGATCTAAGATATTGTATATTGTTCATTATATATTGTAAGCCGCCTGAGTCCTCGGAGAGGGGCAGCATAAAAGTCCAATAAATAAATAATAATAAAAATTGTGAAGAATCAGACCTCTTTAAACATATGGGGATTTTCCAAACAAAACAGTTCAGCTGAAATATTTACCAAACAAAAATGGGATAAGTAAAATTTGGTACATGCCAGAGTACAAGAATACCATCCATAAACATTATTTAAGAAGACTTCTGTATGAAAATGGAAAACATCCCCAAATGAAGGGGGGTAGGAGAACAGATATAAATATTTTCAAGTGAATTGCTGACATGAAACAAAATATAAAAATAAGTCTACCTGAAGAATTATAGTAGGAGCAAATCTGGTTGCCGGCTAAGTCTTGAAGGTCAGTTACAAAAGGGAGATCCTCAAACAATCAAAATCATATCATACTGGAATGAACTCATAATTATTTGGGGGGGGGGGGGTCGGGAGAAATGAAAATTGGCCAAACATGTGGCCTATTTATAATTAACTGACCATTGACTGTATCTGCCTGATGATGACAATTTATTATGAAACACTGCATTTTTATACGTTATTCACAATTGCATACCTTAAAATCAACTTTCACCTGAATAACAGTGGCCAGTGAAGCAGATAAAATTAGTTTAACTAATAGTCACAGAAATTCAGTTTAGTACAGTGCTACCTTGTCTTATGAACTAAATGGGTTCCAGGACGAGGTTCTTAAGGTGAAAAGTTTGTAAGACGAAACAATGTTTCCCATAGGAATCAATGAAAAAGCGATTAATGTGTGCAAGCCCAAAATTCACCCCTTTTGCCAGCCGAAGCGCCTGTTTTAGCACTGGTGGAATTCCCCTGAGGCTCCCCTCCACGGGAAACCCCACCAGTGCGAAAACGGACGCTTCGGCTGGCAATGGAAGTCCGGAGGCGGGGCATCCCAGCGGCGGCGGCAGGTAGGGTGAAAATAATTCGGAAGAGGCAAAAAAATCTTAAACCCCGGGTTCGTATCTCGAAAAGTTCGTATGACGAGGGGTTCGTAAGACAAAATATCACTGTATTATGATAGTTACAATCTTTTGTAAACTTTATAGATACCAAAATATATCTCAAAAGCTGCTGCTGCATTTGCTATCATTTATATTATCACATTTACAACTGCCAAACACTTTAAGTAGAAATTATGCCCAAATACTACATAAATTATTTTATCTTCTTAGTAATAATGCTGTCTGCTGAATTTTTTGAAGTATAAGGTGCACCTTTCCCCTCCCCCCAAAAGAGGCTGAATATTTGGGTATGTCTTATACTCTGAATGTCGCTTTTTCAAAGCTTTTTTCCCCAGCCATTCCTCCCGGCTTGCAATCTTGTTTTCATTGCTACTCTCTCCAAAGATGGTTTTTTCCAGCCATAAGTCTTTACAAGCTTGATTTCATTTGCTACTCCCTCTGAAGAAGTTTTCTTTCAGCCCTAACCAGGGGATAAAATAATATGCTGAAGCTGACAATATTAAGGATGCTAGCCAGATGAATAGATAGATAGATTTTTTCCCTATTTTCCTCCTCCAAAAGTTGCATCTTATCCTCTGGTGAATCTTATACTCTGTAAAATACAGTAATTTTATAACAGGGCAGTTAAGTCTAAAGAAATTGTTCTAAAAATGAACATACATATTATGCCTCTAGGGGCAATTACAGTAATACAATTCTCAACTTAATATTACATTTATTATATAAAGTATCAATACATTATTCTGAGGAATTAGATGTGTTCTTTTCCACTTCTTTTAGATGGCGACAAACTATCAGTTCACCTGTGTCTTTGTTAAGATAGCTATCAGGTATTTCGTCTTCAGTTGGAATTCCATAAGGCAGTTTTAATGGTTTTATTCTATAATAAAAAAGGGGGGGAGACAACTTATTAGTGTTTTTACAATAAAGCAATTTGAAAAAAATTGCTGATGAGAAGAATTACCAACCTGATTAGGTGTTTAATGACTTTCAGTTTTGCATTCACAGAAGGGATGTTTTTAACCACCACTGGTTCAAATCTCTGTAGGTGATACAAAGCTGATTAGACAACTCAGTTTCCAATGCATCACAGAAGTGAATTTATGAGAACAGCTATAGTAACACGTTTGTTTAGATTTTAATAAATATTAAATCACTGAAGACGCTAAATATTCAGTAACAATAAAACTTAATTTTATGATCCCTTAAATTGATTTCTACTACAGTTTAATATTAAAAGTAGTTTTCCTTTCGTGGCCACAATTGGGATCAAGAAAGGGAAGTGGTTGCTAACCAAAATTGCGATTGGGATTATGATCTTACTTCAGCTTTCCTTTGCTGTACAGACGTGCAACAGTTGTAAATGCGAGGACTGGTTATAAAGTTACTTTTTAATCACCAACATAACTTGAATGATCGTTATTACACAAGGGAGTCATTAAACAAGAACTGCCTGTAAGGTTAAAATTTGTTAAGACATTCAAGGCCTTAGCCGTAAATATAATTGCTTAAAGAGGCAGACTTCTATTTCTATTCTGATTCAGCAGTGGAGAATAATATGGAAAGAAGGGAATTGTTAAGAAGTCTGATATTAGTTACTCTGCCTCTGTGCATCCATCAGGCAGACTGCTCTCAATACTGTCCTGATTCTTATAATCCATTCCTTAATTATTTTATATGCTAGAGAAGTGCTTCTCAATTATAGTACACATTTCATGAAGAGAAAGGTAAGCCTGTAAATAAGAACATAAAATTTTCTTTTCTTCTCTTTAATGTAAGATAATGCCAACAAAATGAATGCTGCCAGATTTGGTCTTATTTATTATTAAATCTGTATGCCACTCAACTCTTTGCGTCAATGGTGATGTGACCAGATTCCTAAAGATAAAGGAGGAATGAAAGCCTGTGTTATGTCTGTCATTTGTAACCATGGTGACATAGGTATAAAGCTTATTTTCAGAAACCGTTTGTATAGAACACATTTTGTTCACTCTCTTCCCCACCTGTTATAATCTTTCAAGAACAAAAGCACGTCAATTCTACTTAGTTTCATGTTACACTTAATTCAGTAACCAGGTAGACACATAAGAGCAACAGCTTCTTAAAACTTGTGGAGATTGCCTTCATAGCTTAGCTTAAGAAAATACATTTCTGAGATGCCAGTAGTACTGCATTTTAAAATGGTAAACCCCTGATATTGCCAGTTCTAACACAGACATCAAAATGCTTCCATGAAAGCAAAAGTAAAGATTTGAAGTGGTTGTACAAAGGTATCTTAAAGCCTAAGATAGAAGGAAATCCTCATGTGAACCATTTGGCATTGACAGAACGTTGTAATTGGCAGGATGCAATTATCCCCAACTAATAATGCTATTTTCAATGGATCTACTTTTAGTATAGTTTACTGTTCTTTCCAAACTGCTACATGAGGTGAAAATCACCCAGCCTGATGACAAAATTTGCCTTAAACAACTCAAAATAATAGTTTACTTAGAAGTAGCTAATGTTGAGTTCAGTAGGTGCTAACAAGTAGTCAGGGCCCAGAAGTATGCAGTTGGATTTGAGGGAAACTATAATGATTGCATAGCATGATGATGTTACCTAGTTCAGTAATGAAACATCTGCAGGAAAGCAATCAAATTCAGAGAACACCAAGGACCCCACAGGTCAACCCTGAGCTACAAATACTCTTTTCTATCAAACCTACAAGAAGTTTCAGTTATTACACTGAAAAGTAAAAAAAAAGAATTAGAAGCAGATTATTTCTATACTGTTGCCAAATAAACACTGTGGCTATTTGGACTCATTAGGCAATTGCAAATCAAGTCTCTTTTTCTTTTGATACCAACCATCTGCATTACAATGAAAATGAACTGAAATGTTTAAGTCAGTATACGGTAATTTGTGACATGGAGCTGTTCCAGCATAAATTATTTTAGCATGTGGCCAAATATCTCAAAATCTAGGCACAGACAACCATTTTGTCAAATTAGCTCCACAAGGACAACTTTTGAATAGATTCATACGGCTGAAATTTATAAAGGAGTATTAGAGGTGTGGAAAAAATCTCTGAACATGTATATTAGTTTACATACTTTTTTTAATCCAAACTCTAAAAGCAATTCTTTCTCCCAATAAGGACGCCTTACTCCACTTCTGATCCTGGTGATAAGATGTAGTTTATGAGGCTCTTCTGGATTACCACCATATTTTTCATGATCACCAGGTTGTGGTTGAAATACCTAAAAGAAGTAAAACTCTCATCATTAACCAATCCAACAAGTAAAATCAGTTCTTAATGATTTCCAGGGTTCATCTTCACATTAATCATTGGACAAAGATGCCCAAATAAACATTTTTAAACAGCTACAGTATTGCCCTTGTTTCACTCCAGATATCAAAGACATGTTTTAAAGTTGTATTTAGCTATGTTTAAACTAGTAGTTTTTCCTCCTTTTCTATCACAATTTATTATTTACTGGAGTTTACTGGCTAATAAATTGGGTTACATGTAATTGAAGTGACTACAGCAAGGGTCAAATTTGGGATTAAGATAGAGTGAGTCATTTTTTTAAAAATCACCAGTTACCCCTGCAGACAAGGAAGCTACAAAGAAGATGTATTAATTAGTAAGAAACTAGGTGAAATAAAATATGGTTTCTGTAGCCAGGTACATCAGAAACAAAGGCAAGTTAAACTCTTGACCAATTCAGAACTACATAATTCAATTTTAAAACTAGAAAGGTGCAATCATATTTTAACAACACATTTTATGTGGTAAAGAACATACCTTGACCATTTTTATTTGTAATTTCATTTTAATTTGTAACTGCAATGCAGTGATTCTCAAACTTTCTAATGCTGCGACCCCTTAATACAGTTCCTCATGTTGTGGTGACCCCAATCATACGTCTAGCGCCAATTCTCCCAACAGAGCTTTAAATGTCTGATTGGTCTGATTGTAAAAATATGTTCCAAGGCACCAGAATAGAAGCTTTAGTTCCTAACACCCTGGGAAATTTGTTTTTTCCTATGGTCTTAGGAGACCCCTGTGAAACGGTTGTTCGATCCCCAAAGGGGTCACGACCCCCCAGGTTGAGAACCACTGCTGTAATGTTTTATTTTTTTAACCCAAGGCTTACTGATTCTGGAATCCGACATTTTGTAAATTTCTGCCTAATCCATATTCTCCAAGGGATCAGTTCATTTTTTGTCAGATTCTGCAGCATAAGAAGCAAAGGCGAAAACAACAGTCAAATATATCAAAGTTTCAAATAAATCAATCATGACAAAATGCACGTACATGTATATTAGCTCTACTGTACTAAGAAGCTATCCTTTTCTATTCCTGGAAAACTAAAAGCATCACAGGTTCACCGGAAGCACATCTTTCTTTCTTTCTCTTTATTTATTATTTCTTTCTTTCTTTCTTTCTTTCATTATTTATTTATTTGTTTGTTTGTTTCTGGTTTATTTCTTATTTGTTTGTTTGTTTGTTTGATTGATTGGATTTATACCAGTCATTCACGTACATTTAAATCAGCTAAATTGGAAAGTATAAATAGTTTATCAAGCAAAAAGTACACGAACGCTTGCTAAGTCTCCAAGGCATCAATTTCCCTCAGAATCTGGGCTTCTAATTAAAAAAACACATTTAAGGACTACCGCTATGCTTTTATTCAGCTCCGCCAAGGACTTTCCGCAACAATAAAGGGATTTCTGCAACTCCTGCAATTCTCTCCCTAATAACACAACTAATTTTGGTTTGTGTTAACTATACTACACCCACTCACAGCTTTTAATCCTTTCCAGGCTTCTCACCTGCCAAGCGGACACAGAACATCTCCAGGCTGCCATCCTTCACGGGCGAATCTACTTCTCGCGAGAAGTGATCCCAATCACGCGCGTGACGCCTCCTCCTCTGGAGCCACAGGTCTTCCTTAAGCTTTCGCTTTCCGGTTCTTGGAAATCACGTGCGCAGAAAAGGGCGGGGCAACCCCGCCTCCCTTTTTTTTTTTTTTTTTGCTTGGCGGGTCGGATGGACGGCTTCGCTTCGGCGGGTTTGCAGCGTTGGAGACGGGCTGTTGTATTTGCGGCGGCGGAGATCCCGGCTCTCCGCCGAAGGAAGGGTCGCGACTCGCTGGCCGATTGACATGGAGGATTCGGCGGCCGCCGTGCTAAAGCGGGCGGTGGGACTGGATTCGGCTTCGCGTTTTCAGGAATCGCTGGTTTGCTACCAGGAAGGGATCGACCTCCTCCTGAGCGTGCTGAAAGGTGAGAGTCTCGTCTTCCCAACCCTGAACTCGGGAGGTGGGAAGTGGCCTTGTGCGTTGGCCCCATTTCGCCGATCTCCATAAGTCGGACCTAAGCATAGCCGATAAAATCATCTGCTACAACGTCCTTCCTGTCAACGACTACTTCAGCTTCAACCACAACAACACACGAGCACACAACAGATACAAACTGAAAGTAAACCGCTCCAAACTCGATTGCAGAAAACACGACTTTAGTAACCGAGTAGTTGATGCATGGAACTCACTATCTGACTCTGTAGTATCATCACCTAACCCCCAAATCTTTATCCTTAGATTATCCACTGTTGATTTCCTACGATTCCTAAGAAGTCAGTAATGGGAGTGCGTAAGTGCACCAGAGTGCCTTCCATCCCATGTCCTAATGTTTCTCTTTTACTGGTATCATGTATATACATATTATTATTATTATTATTATTATTATTATTATTATTATTAATTAGATTTGTATGCCGCCCCTCTCCGCAGACTATATCTTTGTATACTATATCTTTGTATACCACCAAAACATTCCTGACAAAACAAACAAACACATCAATTAATTAATTAATTGATGGATTGCCCATGAATGCGGAAATTCTAATTGGAAGGGATCTTTATCACTGAATGGAGAAGACCTGCATTTGATCTGTTTGCCTTGCTTTAGGATTTAAAAGTTTGCAGGATTTCATGCAAAAGGTGCACTTTCACCACTTATAAAACTGGGCTCGTTCAAAATATTAGTGGCCCTGTATTTGTTTAGGAACCTTAAACTTAAACATGACCTAAGCATAGCCCATAAAATCATCTGCTACAACATCCTTCTTGTCAACGACTACTTCAGCATCAACCACAACAACACACGAGCACACAACAGGTACAAACCTAAAGTAAACCGCTCCAAACTCGATTGCAGGAAATACGATTTTAGTAAGTGAGTAGTTGATGCATGGAACTCACTACCTGACTCTGTAGTATCATCACCTAACCCCCAAAACTTTATCCTTAGATTATCCACTGTTGACCTCTCCCGATTCCTAAGAGGTCAGTAAGGGGCATGCATAAGTGCACAAGAGTGCCTTCCATCCCATGTCCTAATGTTTCTCTTTTACTAGCATCATGTATATAAATATTATACACTGCTCATAAAAATAAAGGGAACACTTAAACAACACAATATAACTCCAAGTAAATCAAACTTCTGTGAAATCAAACTGTTCACTTAGGAAGCAACACTGATTGACAATCAATTTCACATGCTGTTGCGCACATTCAACTTTGTACAGAACAAAGTATTCAATGAGAATATTTCATTCATTCCGTTCTAGGATGTGTTCTTTGAGTGTTCCCTTTATTTTTTTGAGCAGTGTATTAAGTTCCCATGGAATCCTACATCCTTACTCTTCCCAATGTGGTTGTTAAATGAAGCAAAGGGTGCTTCAAGGACCCAAGGGAGGCCTAGTGCAAAACCTCCCCTGGGTCTCTCAAAGCATCCCTGTCTTCCTGAGGTATCCCATTCTCCATTTTCTAACCCTCAGCATCCCTGCAGGCCTTGAGCCTGCTTCCCATTCCACTGAGGCCCAGGCCATCTTCAGTCAGTGTCAGCCATCACATGCTTACCTTTCAAAGAGGTCCATAGCTCAAGTTAAGGGAGTAAAGTAAGCTACTGGGCTGTGTGGCGCAATTGCAGAACCAGCTGCCATTTTCTGAGTACAGGTAGTTGCAATTCAATGCAGCCTCTTGGAAAATGAGATACTGCTTCTGCAGTCATACCTCATGGCCCAGTAATGGCATGGCGTCGTGTCCTTTCTGCAAACGGGGTGGCGCAGTGGTTAGAGTGCAGCACTGCAGGCTAGTTCAGCTACCTGCCAGCTGTAGTTCAGCAGTTCAAATCTCACCACTGGCTCAAGGTTGATTCAGCCTTCCATCCTTCCGAGGTGGGAAAAATGAGGAGCCAGATTGTTGGGGCAATATGTTGATTCTGTAAACCGCTTAGAGAGGGCTGTAAAAGCACCATGAAGCGGTATATAAGTCTAAATGCTATTGTTATTAACCTGAGCTCTGCAGTGTTCAAAGCAGCCATAATTCATAGAAACATAGATTGATGGCAGAAAAAGACCTCATGGTCCATCTAGTCTGCCCTTATACTATTTCCTGTATTTTATCTTAGGATGGATATATGTTTATCCCAGGCATGTTTAAATTCAGTTACTGTGTGGATTTACCAACCATGTCTGCTGGAAGTTTGTTCCAAGGATCTACTACTCTTTTAGTTTCAATGTCGCAAAGATTCCTTCTGAGAACATACATCCCTCTGAAGGAAGAAGCTTCTGTTATACATTTATTAGAAAGTATGCTAATCACATTATTTTCTTAATAAGATCTCAAAACACATATTGATATGCCTTACTTGTGACCATTCATTTAACCATTTTTAAATAAATGGTCATATGTGGCCGACTCCTGTAAAGTTTCAGTGGCCTTGGAAAAAGTGACTTATGACCTTGTACTTCCACTTGTGATCATATCAGACCTGCAGTCACATGATTGCAAATCAGGCCCTTGGCAACTGGCTTGCATTTACGGCCAGTTGCAGCTTGCTGTGGTCACGTTATCGCAGTTTGCAACTTTTTTTGCCAATGGCAAAAGGCACTGAGGCTGGATTTGTTTGATGTTTGTTGTAGATTCATATCCTACTCAACTTACAACTACAATTACTTACAATAGAAGTGTTGGTCCCTGTTGTAGTCATAAGTTGAGGACTACTTATACTTTCAAGTGCCCTGAAAAAATGGGTATGCAGTTGAAAGTACAGATATCTTTTTTTCCATTTTTTTCATATTTTCTGTTTGCAGCTACAAAAGATGAGAAGAAAAAGGCTTACTACAGAGAAAAACTATTAAGTTACATGAGCAGAGCGGAAGAAATTAAAAAATGTGTTGTGAAGGAAAAAGAAGGTACAAAATTATAATGGAAGATCTTTTTGATTCAGCCATAACTGTAATGAGATATGATGCTTAGTGAAAGTTTGTCCTTGTGCTTAGATGGGAAATGCCACAAACAGATAAAAATTGAAGAGAATAGCAAAGGATTCAGCTATGAAAAACTGTTCCAAGAATATCTACATGAAACTGTTACAGAGGTTTGGGTTGAGGATCCTTATATTCGCCAAACCCATCAGGTGAGATAGCGGTGTTGCATTTAATCAAGACATTTTGCCCTTTTCCATCTGAAAAATTAATCTTGTTTAATTTTGTATAGTTGTACAACTTCTTAAGATTCTGTGAAATGCTCGTTAAAGGACCATGCAGAATGAAAATTATACACCTCCTTACATCTCATGAAGAAGTAAGTATTTATAATTGTAAATACAGTGGTCCCTCGACTTGCGCGTTCTCGATTAGCGCGAAACGCTGCAACGCGGTTTTTCAAAAAATATTATTTAAAAAATAAAATATTAAAATATTATTTTAAAAAAAAATTTTTAAAAAAAAAATTTTTTTTTTTAAAAAATTTTTTTTTTATTCTGTTCCCTGAATGGAGACCGCCGGCCGCTCAATCGGGCCGGCAGGGAACAGAATGGAGCCTTCCGCGGCGGGGCTGGTAAGGGGGGGAGCCGAGGGGGGAGCCGAGCCCAGCCCCGTGGCATTCGCTTTCCTCCCTGCCCCGGAAGCTCTCCGAGGTTGCGAAGGAGCCCACAATCAGTCTCGGCTGCGGGTGGGAGGAAGGCGAATCCCCCGTGGGCTCTGTTACATTTTCCGCTGCCAGCCAGGCCATGCTGGCGGCAGCGGAACAATCGCTGGGTGGAAGGCGTGCTCGGCTCCAGCCGCTTTCGGCCGAGCCTCCCCGGCCAAGCAGCCAGGGAAGTCGAGCCAGGCGTGGCGGCGGCCTGCGCCGATGTTCCCCGCTGCGACGGAAGGCAGTCGCTTGGCTAGGGAGGCTCGGCCGAAAGCGGCTGGAGCGGCAGAGCCGAGCACGCCTTCCACCCAGGGAGTCCTGCCCTTTCATTCCCGCCGACCACAGGGGCGAGGGGTGGGGATGAAGGGGCAGGACTTCCCGGGCGGAAGGCGTGCTCGGCTCTGCCGCTCCAGCCGCTTTCGGCCGAGCCTCCCTAGCCAAGCGACTGCCTTCCGTCGCAGCGGGGAACATCGGCGCAGGCCGCCGCCACGCCTGGCTCGACTTCCCTGGCTGCTCGGCCGAAAGGGGCTGGAGCGGCAGAGCCGAGCATGCCTTCCGCCCGGGAAGTCCTGCCCCTTCATCCCCACCCCTCGCCCCTGTGGCCGGCTCATCCAGGGGGGCGTGTGTGGACTGGCAAGCGGCAAGCGGGAAGACCAAGGGACATTCAGTTCCTTCAGCCGCCCAACACCTGATCCGCTCCGCAGCGCGGCAGCAGCGAGGAGCCGAAGATGGGGTTTCCCCTTTGCCTTTACCCCATCTTCGGCTCCTCGCTGCTTCCGCGCTGCGGAGCAGATCAGCTGTTGGGCGGCTGAAGGAACCTCCCCTTGGTCTTCCCCGCCGCCCACACGCAAACTCCACCATCTGCGCATGTGCGGCCATGAAAAAAATGGCACACATGCGCAGATGGTGGTTTTACTTCCGCATCCAATATAACGCGGAAATCGGTTAGCGCGGGAGGTCTTGGAACGTAACCCCCGCGCTAACCGAGAGATCACTGTAAATCATATTACAAAACTTAATTATAACTTAAATTATTTAGAATTCATGAATGTCCTCTTATTTAGGAAGAGTAAATACATTTGCTGAAATGGAAGCATTATTGCAATCACCATGCTTAGTATACAAAAAAAGAATTTTTGTTCTGTAAATAATATATTTCTATCACATTTTGGGTCAGAAATGCAATTGATCTAAATATCATTTTATGGGTGAAAAAGGCTGCTATTAGTTGCATTAAAATTAAATACTTCTTGTATTGATGGAGTTTTGCTTTGGAGGAAGAATAGTTTGAAAATGCAAAATGTAGCATTTACTGTATTTTTTACAGTAAGATATTAATTTTAAATTAATAATTAGAAGAAAGTGGAAAATATTGAATCAAATTACTGTTTTTGGCTTAGTATTTTATGTTTATTTTAGCAGTTTCTCAAAGTTTCTTTCTAATATCTACAGGAAATGTCAATAATTTTACTAAGTACCTTTTGCATACAAGTTTATGCCCTACCTCTGAGATACAGTTTTGCTACTCTTTCTATTATACAGTATTCTATTTTAATACAACATTGTAAATTTCCTTTACAAATTACTAATTTATTCTGAAAATCTGTGTTGTATTATAGGAGATGTCAGGAATCAGAGGGGAAATCTTGCTCTGACTTTTCCACCAACCTCTGAGTTTTCTTACAAGTCATCTATCATTTACCCAGAAAAAATAATTGGTACATGTTTCTCTTAATTAGATAATTTGTAAGTTTTGGTTGAAAACATAATGATAAGGTGACCTACATTAATGTAATTAAAAGTAGTAATGTTTTTCAGATACAGTCAAACCTCGTCTTACGAACCTAATTGGTTCCAGGGGGAGGTTCGTAAGACGAAAGGTTCGTAAGACGAAACATTGTTTCCCATAGGAAACAATGTAAAGTCAATTAATCCGTGCAACCAAAAAAACCCCCCGCAAAAAAAAACGCTGCCGCCCGGCTGTCACCTTGTTTTAAAAGGTGACAGCCGGGCGGCGGGGCTTCCCAGCACCCCCCCCAGCCCCGAACTTTTGCTGAACTTCGGGGTTGGGGGGGTGCTGGGAAGCCGCGCGGCTGTTTTAAAAGGTCACAGCCGGGCTGGGGGGCTTCCCAGCACCCCCCTGAACCCCGAACCCAGAAGTTTGGCAAAAGTTCGGGGGGGGGGGCTGTGACCTTTTAAAACAGCCGCGTGGCTTCCCAGCTGTCTCCCGAAACCGAACGCCAAAGCCGAACTTCCGCGTTCGGCGTTTGGAGACAGCTGGGAAGCCACGCGGCTGTTTTAAAAGGTCACAGCCGGGCTGGGGGGCTTCCCAGCAACCTCCCGAACTGAACCCGGGGTTCAGAAAAATTTTGTCTCTTCTTACGAACTTTTTTCGAGTTACGAACCGGCGTTCGGGAGGCTGCTGGGAAGCCCCGCCGCCCGGCTGTCACCTTTTAAAACAGCCGCGCGGCTTCCCAGCTGTCTCCGAACACCGGTTCGTAACTCGAAAAAAGTTTGTAAGAAGAGGCAAAATTTTTCTGAACCCCGGGTTCGTATCACGAGTTGTTCGTAAGACGAGGGGTTCGTATCTTGAGGTACCACTGTAATTCAGATTTCACAAATTTTAATTGTCTATTCAAGTTTAAATTCTAAAATGTCTTAACAGGATCCTGGAAAGAGTCAACAGATGAGTTCCTTTGAAGAAATAAAACAGTCTCTAAGGGATTTTGGCATTACACTGGATATATCATACTCTTCTTCAATACATGATCGAGAGATTAGGTTGGTGATACATAAAATTACAGTATACTAAATAAAAATAGAATGTACTAAATCAGTGGTTCTCAACCTTTCTAATGCCGCAACCCCTTAATACAGTTCTTCATATTGTGGTAATCCCCAACCATAAGTCTTGCGCCAATTCTCCCAAAAGAGCTTTAAGCTGATTGGCAGGAAGGTCAGAAGGACACCCCCCTGTAAACACCTGATTGGTCGGATTGTAAAGATATGGTCCAAGGCACCATAATAGATGCTTTATAATTTGTCCTTTCCCATGGTCGTAGGCGAACTCTGTGAAATGGTCATTTGACCCCCAAAGGGGTCCCGACCCCCAGGCTGAGATCCACTGTACTAAATGTTGGTTAATGTTGTGCTTTCTAAAACATGGATAGACAGTAGATGTCCAGGCATTAGGGTATTCAGTAACATTTCCACCATTTCTTACTGTTAATTGAAAGAATCTAAACAAAATATCATGAGTTTTTTAAAAAAAACATGACTCCTTAACTTTAGCTTTATTTACAAGACTGCTCCAACCCATTTTGAAATACTGGAGTATCCTGGGTGTTGACAGGTAAAAAAACTGCAAAAGTTTGTTTTCTTTTACATAATAGGATTTGTACTGCAAATACAGTACTATATCTTTCTGCTGTCATCTACAGCCCAGGCATAGTTTTACAGACCTCAACAGTTGGCCCTAACCATGTATCTTGTAAATGTAGAAGCCTTCCATGGGCATTCTGTGAGAGCACCCATAACATGATCACAAAATTCCAAATGTATTTACAGATTTAAAATGTTTGTCTGCCCTTTTTTTAGCAATGTTGTGGTTGTGTGTGTGTGTGTCTCATACATGATTTTCAGTATCAAAACAAAGACAGATTGAAAGTGATTAGTATTTGACAATCAGTGATAATGTGAAAAAATATTTCACTCTTTAAATACTGTCTGTGTGAAAAATAGCTGTGCATGGATAGGCCAGATTTCCAAACTAAAATCTAATGTCTTACTAATTTTAAAAGACATTTATTTATTTATTTATTTATTCATTCATTCATTCATTCATTCAATTTTTATGCCACCCTTCTCCTTAGACTCAGGGCGGCTTACATCATGTTAGCAATAGCACTTTTTAACAGAGCCAGAATATTGCCCCCACAATCCGGGTCCTCATTTTACCCACCTCGGAAGGATGGAAGGCTGAGTCAAGCTTAAGCCGGTGATGAGATTTGAACCGCTGACCTACAGATCTACAGTCAGCTTCAGTGGCCTGCAGTACAACACTCTACCTGCTGCGATACCCCATATTTACATTAAAATGTTCATATTTACATTAAAATGTTTTACATTCACATATTTATTCTGAGTTATGTGCAAACATACTTTTGCCGTTTTTATATTTTTGAATATTATGTTTCTATATTCTTGTATTTAAAAGATTCAACAATGGATGGATGTTTAAAATTGGAAGAGGCCTTGATTATTTTAAAAAACCACAGGTAAGGGATTTTGTTTTTGTTTTGTGTTTTTGTTTTTTTAACAGAGTTCCTGAATTTTTTGCTAAGAAAAAATAACTTTTTATAGGGTCGTTTTTGCCTTGGATATTGTGACTTTGATTTGAGATCTTGTCATGAAACTACTGTGGACATCTTTCACAATAACTACACAAAGACGATATGATTCCTTCAGAAACCACTCCTGTTTTCTAGGTAAAATCCTTGCCAAGATGTATATTTCATGTGTTTTATAAAATAAATTATTGTTTAAGCAAAAAGATGTGGTTATCTCAAGATACCCTTAAAAGAGGCACTTCAATGGTTAAATTTTGCTTAATCAGTATTCTTACCTTAATTAACATCCGATAAAAATATTGGAAGAATAATTAAATTTTAAAAAACTACTGAATATACAGGTGAAACTTGAAAAATTAGAATATTGTACAAAATTTCCTTCCAGCCATGATTTGTCATAATTGTGATGATTATGAGGTACAGCTCATGAAAATTCCAAACCCACCATCTCAGAAAATTAGAATATTACATGGGATCAATAAGATAAGGATTGTACGTAGAACAATATTGGACCCTATAATCGTCACAATTATGACAAATGACTGCTTGAACTATCTTGCCTTGCATGTAATGAGTCTCTCTCATATGTTACGTTTCACCTTTTAAGTTGCATTACTGAAATAAATAAATTTTTGCACAGTATTCTAATTTTTCAAGTTTCACCTGTATTGTAAAAAATACAATGACTGGAGTCACTTCTTCAAATAAAGATGAAATAAACCTAGATACAGATATAAGCTGATTCAAAGTTATAACAGCACATTTTAATTTAATTTAATTGATTTATATGCCCCCCAATCCTGTAGAACTCAAGGTGGCAATTATACAGTAAAAATCAAATATTAAACGATAAGAACCCAGCAACAATAAAAGCCCTCAGACTAAACTATACAATCATACACTCATACATACCAAACAAACCATGATTCATCCGGGACAAAGATGTTAACCCTCTAATCTCCCAGGCCTGCCGACAGAGCCAGGTCTTCAAGGCTTTTCGGAAAGCCAATAGAATGGGAGCTGTACTGACATCAGTGGGATAGTTGGTTCTGAACAAATGGTTTCCTCATAGTTTAGCTATTGCAGTGTTCCCAGAGCCATGATTGCCATTTGGGTACTTACCTGATGCCCTGTTTAGGATTATGTTGTCTCTGGGATTCTGGTTATGTGATTGTGATTTCCAATGTTTCTGGTCAACTTCCCACAAAGTCAGAGGGAAATCTGACTGGACGTTGTGGTCATGTGAGCTGCTTGTTTAATGATCATTTAATGCAGCCCTGCAAAACTGCTGTTCACTTAGCAATAGCAATTACGCCAATTGCTGTCATAAGGGGCGTGCATAAGCGCACCATTGTGCCTACCGTCCCTGTCTTATTGCCCTATTGACAAAATTGAACGGGCCCAAAGACGGGCTACAAAAATGGTGGAAGGTCTTAAGCATAAAACGTATCAGGAAAGACTTAATGAACTCAATCTGTATAGTCTGGAGGACAGAAGGAAAAGGGGGGACATGATCGGAACATTTAAATATATTAAAGGGTTAAATAAGGTCCAGGAGGGAAGTGTTTTTAATAGGAAAGTGAACACAAGAACAAGGGGACACAATCTGAAGTTAGTTGGGGGAAAGATCAAAAGCAACATGAGAAAATATTATTTTACTGAAAGAGTAGTAGATCCTTGGAACAAACTTCCAGCAGATGTGGTAGATAAATCCACAGTAACTGAATTTAAACATGCCTGGGATAAATATACTGTATATCCATCCTAAGATGGACCATGAGGTCTTTTTCTGCCGTCAGACTTCTATGTTTCTATTGTCCTAATTTACCTGTATCTACTTTGCTTATGTTTATGTTTATACCAATACCTGCTATCTTGTATGTTTGACAAACAAAATAAATAAGCCAAGGAGTTTTTGAATTTAGCAGTCTAAAAACAGAACTAGCTATAATCTCTTCAAGTTATATGAAGCTATTGCCAGATTCGTTGAACATTAGAGGGTGCTGAATGGAGGGGATTTTTGGACAGTTACACAGCTGTCATTTAGGTCATATAGCATGCTGATGTATTTTGAACAACGGAGTCCACCTGCTTTTTTTTTCTTATTTTCTTTTGCAAATTCCTACAAAAACCATGCCACTACCACACACACATGGAATAAAATTACCCCATGACCAGCCAGCTGAGCTATGTATTTGCTGAGAGCTTAATAGCGAACCACATCTTCTGAACTTTCAAAATATTGTACATGCTTGCAATTTACAGCTCATATTTCATGTATGGGTAATCCTGATGTGCCATCCCTAAAACTTGCTTTATAACACGACTATTGGTTTTTTTTCTCCTCTGAATCTACCCTCATTTTTTCTCCAATAAAATTATTGATACTGATATTTTGGAATAAAATAAATGATCAAATCTAAACATCAGATTCAGTGTGTCATGGAAATTTTAAACTATTTCATTACTTGAAATCTTGTTCTTTTGAATGTTACTGAGTATACGTTTTTTAGTAATATTGTATTATTAAACTTATAAAAGTTAAAATTTTAGATTTTCCTTATTTGACTTCTTTTTTATTGTACAGTATTTGTATTTTTATATTGTTGTAAGCTGCTCTGAGCCCTTCGGGATTGGGCGGCATAAAAGTAAAATAAATAAATAAATTGTATATCTTTTAGTTTTTTAGAGCAGTGTTTCCCAACCCTGCTCAATTTATTCTGAATGAGTTTGAAGGGACCTTGGAGATGTTGTAGTCCAATGCCCTGCTCAATTTATTAATAAGAACAGAGTTTGAAGGAATTAACATTAGACAGCAGGGTGACATTTGGACATCCCTCCCCCTCCCTGTCCTCCCCTGCTTTAAGGGACCAGCCCAACTCATCTGCCAAAAGACGATAAGAGCGGCCTCACAGGGTTCTTGGTTCCATGTAAGTATGCAATACTTAGGAGGCAATCAAATCAATGGTTCCTTTATGTTCTGAGTAGTTTCATGTGGCAGTTGAAACAGTTATCAGCAGCCAATCAAAATGCCCCTCCTATGTTTATCACCAGTCTCCATGCCAAGCAACTCCCTGTTTTTTTCACCAGCCAATCAAAATGCAGCTATGTTTTTCATCAGCCAATCCTATGTTTCTCACCGGTTTTTACCTGTCAGAGGTATGACATCTATATAATATAGGTATATAAAAAGGGCTGTAATCAAATGCAATGCTGTGTCAAAATTTCAAAGCAATTGGTGAAGAACTTTTGGAGATTTGACATCCCGAACAAACGTACATTTACATTTCTATTAATATAGATTATTATAATTGCATTCTTGGTTGCAACTCTATAGTAAGTTACTTCAAGTTATATTAAACTCAGTGGAGTTCATATTTGAGAAGATAGATAAGCACTGCAATATCAATTAACTGCTTCCCTTAAAAAAGGAACTTTATATTCAAGTGTAAATTTTGTTCAGTAACTATTATATAACATTAAATTTACGTTCACTGAACTCTTCTAAAATCATACATGATAATCTTGTATTAGCAAACTATTAATTTAATATCCAAGAATCCAGTTCATCACATAAGTTACATTAATGTTATAATCTTCTCACATAAGATATGCAATTTCCTATGTAATATAGAATCTGCCCAAGTTCTCAGCAAAGCAGTTGCCACAGCAGTACTTTCACTTGGGCAAAACTTGGTGCCAATCAGGCTGTTTTCGAGTTCCACACACACATCCAGTGGCAGCCAGTCCTGAGGCACATCTATTTGGCAAGTTTCAATGTTACCATTCTTTATATCCATACTTATCTGAATTTCAACATTGGATTCCTCATGTTCTATATTGAAGGATGCACTGATTTTAAACTTTGGTGTTTTTCCATATAGCCAATTCCAGGCTTTTAGTTCTGTGGCTTTATTGTTAATTCCTGGGAAATCTGTTTCATCGGTTGGATTTATGACATGGATATGGTTTTCAATGTGATGATGTGAAGCATATTCGCCAGCAATGGCTTCCATAAGCAGTTCACAAGTTAATGTGGGATCTTCTTCATAAAGATTTCTCACTAATGCAGGCACACTTGGCGTGGCATTACTTTGGATTCCACTGTTCGGAGTCTTTAACACAGATGTTAGAACCAATTTATCAGTATTGCATAACAAAGTGCAGTGGTGATAGGCAGTTGTTCTTCCTAATTTTGCAGCAGTTCCTGAAATTTTAAAGGCTTTGTTTAACAAGAGATCATATCTCTCGGTAGCCTGAACATCGAGCTGGGGTCGCAGGGACTTCAAAGCTTTAACAACCAGTTTTAAATTTTCAATTCGTTCATATTTTTTTCTGTCGGTGAAGAAAGTCAGATTAATGTTGCCTTTGTCGTGGTAAACTGCACCTCCTCCACTTCTTCTTCGAGCAAGCTTTATACCTTTCTGCCTCATGACTCCAAGGTTACATTCCTGCCAGGGATTCTGATGCCTACCAATCACAACAGCAGAAGAATTTCTCCAGAGCAGAAGAACATGTCTCTTCTCTAAATCCATGTTATCATGGATCCAATCTTCTAATGCTAAATTCTGGTAAACATCCTGAGACACAGACTGTAGGATAAGCCCCCTTTCCTTTTTACTTTTGAAGCCAGCAGCTGGAACTTTGAGGACACAATATAATGGGAAACATTTTTTCCATGAGAACTGGATTATCATGTTTCAAGGAAATAAAATAATCAAGCATCAAAAGCAATGAACATTTTAGCACTCTTCAGAATCTTTCAAACCATCGGTTCAAGTTGGTGAACTTTTCAGAAGCATTGAAAGGAGTTTCAGATTATTGTAATAAAATATTGCTCCTTTGTAAGATATTTCTTGTTCAATTGCCGATACCTATTGAAAAAAAATAGCTGAAGTTATATCTGACACTTAGCAGTACATGGACAAATATTTATCCACACCCTCAGTAGGATTCAAATATTAAAGCATCTACAACAGGATGATCAATAAAAGTAAACTAAATCATACATAGCAAAAATGACTAATATCTGATATAAAAAATCAGAAAAAATATAAGTAAATAAATAAGGTCTTAAGTATAAAAGGTATCAGGAAAGACTGAATGAACTCAATCTGTATAGTCTGGAAGACAGAAGGAAAAGGGGGGACATGATCGAAACATTTAAATATGTTAAAGGGTTAAATAGGGTTCAGGAGGGAAGTGTTTTTAACAGGAAAGTGAACACAAGAACAAGGGGACACAATCTGAAGTTAGTTGGGGGAAAGATCAAAGGCAACTTGAGAAAATATTATTTTACTGAAAGAGTAGTAGATCCTTGGAACAAACTTCCAGCAGACGTGGTTGGGAAATCCACAGTAACTGAATTTAAACATGCCTGGGATAAACATATATCCATTGCAAGATAAAATACAGGAAATAGTAAAAGGGCAGACTAGATGGACCATGGGGTCTTTTTCTGCCGTCAGTCTTCTATGTTTCTATGTTTCTAAAATAACCTAAAATAGCTGAAGTTAAAACAGTAAATGACACAATAGGTAAGCATAGTTGAAACATTCCAAACTCAGGTTTTAGGTTATTGTTTTATTTATTTATAATATTTTTATTGCCATGCATCTGAAAGGCTCAACAAATTCATGAAAATAAAGACTAAAATCTTATGTCAATTGACTGTCAGTGTTACTGCTTTGACCAGGGCACGACAGAGCGCAGTTTAGGCACCAGAGAAAGCGGGAGTGCAGAGACCTATGAAGCTATAAACTGCAGTGTTTCCCAACCTCGGCAACTTGAAGATATTTGAACTTCAACTCCCAGAATTCTGGGAGTTGAAGTCCAAGTATCTTCAAATTGCCGAGATTGGGAAACACTGCTATAAAGGATATACCCTGTACTGTACTGTACATGCGTGTTGCAAGGTTCGCCAGACCCCTCCATTGTTTTTCGCAGAACAGAAGGGCAAATTAAATACTTACCAGCTTCTCTAGACGGGTGTTCAACTATGGTAATTGTGGGAACCTTTTTGCCCCGCGTGCGAACTGCGCGCGAGATTCGGAGAGTCGGCTTCAACTCGGAAAAGGATGCGCGCATTTTTACGTAGAGACAAATTGGTGAGAGAGCCGCTCATCCCGTTGTTTGGACTCGAAACACCCCGCTTGCTGAAGACTCCCTCTCCCCATTCTTGTTGGGCTGAAGGGAGAACGAACCCTGTAAGGGGATTGCTGTGCTAGCAAAACAGCAGCTTTTTAAAGATCCGCCTTGAAGGGGGGGGGGGGGGGTTACGGTTATTCCTACCCTTTGCAAAGCGAAAGGCGAAGGGAGTAGATCGGGTAGGCAAAGTTGCCTCTTCTGACATGTGGACTTCAATTCCCAGAATTCCTGAGCTAGAAATATTGGCTCAAGAATTCTGGGAGTTGAAGTCCACAAGTTCCAGAAGAGGCAACTTTGCCTACCCCTGGGGTAGATTGATGGGGCTACATAGTGATGTACAAAGCTCGAAAGTCGATGAGTAGCATTACTCTTCCTTGTTATTTTTTCTCAGATCGTGGGCTTTAAGAAGCACTTCCGTGTTCGGTGTTACTCTGATCAAAGACCTTCCGCTTGGGGATAAAATTAGAAAGTGCGTTGATTTCCTTTTTCCCTCCCACCCACGTTTTATGCCCGGTTGATTAGAAATGGAGTTGTAATTGCAGAAGCTTGCTTTCTCTTTTTAAATTAATTGCAACACAAATCGCACAAAAAAAGTTTAATTAAAATTAAATTATTTTAATTTTATAAAATGATTCCGTATGAATAAATGCAGCGGTGTTTACTAGGACTCAGTTAAATGTTTGTTTGTTTCGTCAAGTACATATTGGAGGTATGTAAAGATATAATATTCATACACGATACTAGTAATAAGAAAAAAAAGAAATACTGTATTAGATATAATAATATTCATATGCATAGTACTAGTAAGAAAATAAAAGAAACATTAGGACGGGACAGAAGGGACACTGGTGCACATGCACATTCCTTACTGACCTCTTAGGAATCGAGGGGGTCAACAGTGGATAACCTAAGGGTAAAGTTTGGGGGGTTAGGAGACGATACTAGAGTCAGGTAGTGAGTTCCATGCATCAACTACTCGGTTACTAAAATCGTATTTCCTGCAGTCAAGTTTGGAGCAGTTTACATTGTTTGTATCTGTTATGTGCTCCTGTGTTGTTGTAGTTGAAGCTGAAGTAGTCGTCGTATGTAGATATGCCCCTATCCCCCTTTAATTGTGTTTGATCTTGGAGACTGCCCAGACCAGCCCTTGCAGTTTTCTTGGCAAGGATTGAATGTAAGCTCATTTCTCCAAATTCCTGGTAAAACTGCTTAGAGTCACAGCCCTGTTAGTATCAATAGGATTTGGAAATGCAGAATAACAGAGTTGGAAGGGAACTTGGAGGTCTTCTGGTTCAATCCCTGCCCTATAACATTTTAGAAAGATGCTTATCCAATATTTTCTTTAAAACCTCCAGTGTTGCAGCATCCACAACATCTGGAGGCAAGTTATTTCACTGTTTAATTGTTCTAACAGGAAATTTCTCCTTAGTTCTGGTTTGCTTCTCTCCTTGATCAGTTTCCATCAAGTGCTTTTTGTCCTGCCTTCAGGTGCTTTTGAGAATAAGTTGGCAATCTATTCTTTGTGGTAGCCCTTTCAATATTGGAACATTGCTATCACTTCACATATCATTCCAGAATGACATTATACCCTAAATGGTCAATATATTTGAAGCAATAAAGTACAGAACAATATATGCCTTGCTCACACAATGAATACACCCATGAAAACATAAAAGCCAAATGATCTTGCAGATTTCAAGAAAGGCAGACAATAGAGTACACAAGATTGGCTAGCTAATGAAAAGATGTATAATGGACATATCAATATGAGATTTACTTTTCTTCTATTGGCATGTCAGAATGGAACATGTTAAAGCTAACAGGTGTCCAAAACCACATTATGGGAAACCTGGACAGTGAACTAAGAGAACTGAAGATAGAGCTGGAATTTTTTTTTAAAAAAATTACATTTAAAATATTTTAATATAAACTTTTAAAGTATATATGTTGGTACTTAGATTGTAGTAGAATATAAATGTAATAAATACAGAGTCAAAGCTATTTGAGAGGGTCCACTGTTAGCAGGTATGAAATAACACCATTTTGTTAATGGAAAATAAAGGAGATAGAATAATTCATTAGCAAAGCTAAAAAATGGATACCATATTTTTTGGAGTATAAGATGCACCGGAATATAAGTCACACCTTAATTTGGGGGGAGGAAAACAAGAAAAAAAGAATTCTGCCTCTGCCTACCAGCAGAAAATGTCCTCTCCTAACAAGCCAAATTATGGTTTACCAATATCAGAACAAGTTTTGGATTTGTATACTTGTCTTCCCTGGCATAACTACAAAGGAATTGGAGAATATTGGCTTCAGAATAACTATAATTAAATACATTATCAATAAACTAAAATGTCTAATTTCACCTTTGGTTACCTTATACTTGGAAAACATGAAAAAGCATAAGTTTGCACACATGGCAAATTTACTGTTGGTTTTTATGTTTAAACATATGTACAGGTATAAGTCAGCTCAGAAACCATGGCTTGATTAGGAACAGAAATAGACATTTGATAATCTATATTACATAAACAGAAGTTGCTGAACGTTGATCAATGCACAGAGTAAGCTATTCAAGACAATCCGCTGGCTGAATTTTACCATATAAAAATATATAATTTCATAGAATTACATTTATCATATAAAGAGTTTAATAATAGTTTTAACATAAATTTAATCTATAACAACACAAATACAAATTAAGAAATCTGGGTATTTTTGTCAAGACACATTGCTAATCATCAAAAAGCATTATTTGAATGGATTTCCTATGACAGTAAAATAAAGATGAAATATATGATATGAAAAAATGCAAAGAGCCGAGGTGGTACAGCAGGTAGAGTGAAGTACTGCAGGCCACTAAAGCTGACTGCTAGATCTGCAGGTCGACGGTTCAAATCTCATCACCGGCTCAAGGTTGACTCAGCCTTCCATCCTTCCGAGGTGGGTAAAATGAGGACCCGGATTGTGGGAGCAGTAGGCTGGCTCTGTTAAAAAGTGCTACTGCTAACATGTTGTAAGCTGCCCTGAGTCTAAGGAGAAGGGCGGCATAAAAAAAATCCAATAAATAAATAAATAAATAAATAAATAAAATAAATTACAGGTAGAAAGTGAGCATCTTATGACCCACACAAACATCCATACAATATCCCCGATTGAGGCAATGAAATTGTAATTAAGACATGACTGGAAACTGTATTAGATTTACCAAATGGATATTATTTCAAATTTCCATAGCTATAGGAAAAACAGCAACCGGATTGTTATATAAGCTTGCATCTAATTATTCCACCTACTTCACCTATACATATTCTTAAAAAGTAGTGCCCATTAAAAACCTGTGATAAGCATCCTGGAACTGCTAGCAAATGCTGCCCCTTTTTCATTTTCATTTTATTTTTGAAGGGATTGATGCCATTGATGTCCACAATGAGCTTAAGTTTCTTCTATATAGATTTCTACTGGCTGGCGGTTTGCCAAGCAATCTCCTGGTTACAAATTCCCTCTGCTAAAACATACCTTGAAGTAAGCTTAGCTCCCTCCCATCCTCCCTTCAACCAACTCCTCTAGTTCAAAGAAGCACTCTATATTTTTTAGCAAATGGAAATCAATGTCTTATTTGGAACATTCGCAAATGTTGCCATGCAAGTTACAATTGCTCAGTATTAGCAAGTCATTCCTTTCTTTAGGATGGATACTTCCATTTCAATACCCATTGGTTTTTAAGCAGGTGTGTACATATTTTCATTCATTACCTTTTTTTGTGTGTACTTCTGCAAATTGGACCACTCTTCTCCTTTCTCATATCAATCTACTACACGTTGTTACCAGGGGTGGGCTGCTGGCCGGATGGGAGGGAACGCAGTGGGGTAGCGAAAATGGAGCTCCACCCTAGAGCACCCAATTTGCACTGAAACATGTTGAAAGAAAATGCAGGGCATCCTGCATAAGCCACACCCACATTGTGGTAGTAAAAATTTTGGTAGCCCTTCACTGCTTGTTACCGTGTGGAAAATAAGGAAACATATTGATTTGGTTTGCCCGCCTTCAGCCCTTCTAGTCATTCCTATTTCCCAAATCTAGTCATTTCCTAATTTTATGTAGCTTTTTCTCTGGCAATATTACACTGCTAACCAAAACTTATGAAACATTTGCTAGACCGATTCTGAAATACAGCTCATCTGTCTGGAACCTGCATTGCATATCAGTTGTTAATACAATTGAGAGTCCAGAAATATTTCACAAGAAGAGTCCTTCACTCCTCCGTTCGCAACAAAGTACCTTATTCTAGCAGACTTGAAATACTGGGATTAGACAATTTACAGCTATGTCACCCCTGACCTGATCTAAATGTAGTTCATAAAATCATATACCAAAACGTCGTTCTTGTTAATGACTACTTCACCTTCAACCGCAGCAATACACGAGCATGTAATAGATTCAAACTAAATGTAAACCGCTCCAAACCTGACTGCAGAAAATACAACTTCAGCAAGAGTGACCAATGCCAGGAATGCACTATGTGACTCTGTAGTTTCTTCCCCAACACCCAAAACTTTAACCTTACAGTTGACCTCTCCCTGTTTCTAAGAGGTCTGTAAAGGGTGTGCATAAGCACACCACTGTGCCTACCATCCCTATCCTACTGTCCTCTTTTATCGTTATTTTTTACGTACCATATTTTCTTGGAGTATAAGACGCACCTTTCCCCCCCCCTAAAAAAGGCTGGTAATTTGGGTGTGTCTTATACTCTGAATGTAGCTTTTTCCCCCCAGCCCTAACTAGCTGCTAACGCTGTTCTCAGCTCTTACCTTGCAGACTTTTTCATTATTACTCTTTGTGAAGAATGTTTTCCAAGCCCTAAGTCTTTGCAGTGTTTCTTTTCCATTGCTCTACTTGATCTGAACGTTTCTTTCCAGGTGCTAATGATGTTCCCAACTCTTATTGGCTTGCAAGCTCTTTCATTGTTACTCTCTCAGAATAAAGGTTTTTTTAAGCCCTAACCAGGGGATAAAATAATGTGCTGAAGCTAATCAGACTAAGAACACTAGCCAGATAAATACTTGGTGAGCAGATTCTTTTCCCCATTTTCCTCCCCCAAAACTAAGGTGCGTCTTATACTCCGGTATGTGTTATCCTTCAAAAAATACGGTATGTTTATTTATTTATTTTATTTATTTATTTGATTTATATGCCGCCCCTCTCCGTGGAGTGGGGCGGCTTACAACATTTCAATAAAAATACAATATATAAAATGCTTCTAAAATCCAATTAATAGAAATAATTAATTTAAAATGTCTTTAAAAAGCTAAACATTTAAAAATCAAACACGCTACATCCTACACATTCACTGGCCAGAGGCTGTTACGTTTATACAAACTACTAGTATCCTATACATGTTTGACAAACAAACAAGTCATTCTTAGTTTTCTCTTTCAGTATATTCTCTTCAGTATATTTTCAAATGACCATCATGGTCCTTGATAATATTCAAATACATGCTACAACATCGTACACATTCACTGGCCAGAGGCTGTTATGTTTATACAAACTACTATCTATCTATCTATCTATCTATCTATCTATCTATCTATCTATCTATCTATCTATCTAATCCTAATCTCCGGGGGAGCTGGTTCCAGAGGGTCGGGGCCGCCACAGAGAAGGCTCTTCCTCTGGGTTCCGCCAGACAACATTGTTTAGTCGACGGGTCCCGGAGAAGGCCAACTCTGTGGGACCTAAACGGTCACTGGGATTCATGCAGCAGAAGGCAGTCCCGGAGATATTCTATACATTTTTGACAAACAAACAAGTCGTTCTTAAGTTTTCTCTTTCAGTATATTCAGTATATTCTCTTCAGCATATTTTCAAATGACCATCATGGTCCTTGATAACTTCGTAACAATAAAGTTAAAAACAAATTAATAAACCCTAGGTTTTTGGGAAGAACTCGATGGGCACGAAGGCCAACTGTAGCTTAGGAACTGGTCCCTGCACACTGCTGGGTATACGATAACAATAATCAAAGCCATCATAACTGTTCTCTGCCGCCAGGACCTTCCACCCATCTGAGGCTGTCAACAGTTGAACCCAAGGAATGCGCATCCGACTGGGCGCTCAATGGAATTTTGGGGAACTCCCGCCCGCCCGTTCCCGACGTCGTCGTCGCCGCCGTCGCCGTGAGGTGTTTAAAGCACAAGCGGCGGTTGAAGCGGCGGAAGCGCGCCGCGCGTGCGCCCATGAAAGGGCGGGGGGAGGTCAAAAGCGGAGCATTACTCGGCCGGCTGATTGTAACAGGTATTGGAAGCGCAAGGGGCGGGAGGGTGTTACCAGGAGACGCCGAGTAGCCGAGAGAAGACATTATTGTGGCAAACCGGTAGGGGGCAGCGCGTCCGAGGAAACAGGCGGCCGTCCCTAAGAGAAGCCCAGTCAGGGCCGAGGCCGCTAGCGCCTGCCTGCTTTGCCTGCCTGCCTGCCTGTTTGGGCGGGAGGAAGAACTCCCAGCTGGCTGCACCTGCCAAACAGTTACGGGGCGGGTTGGGCGCGGAGAAGCGGTCTGGTTGCTCATTGGCCTGCCTGGCTTGAGAGGGAAAAGGAGGCGAGATAGCGGGTAAAACTGAGAAGCGAGTTGAGGAACCTGGGAAAGAAGGAGAAGGAATGAGAAAAGGCAGGCAATACGCTCTCTGGCGCTCACACTTTAGCTGCCGTCATGATCTCTAGGAAATGCCCTGGGCGCAGGAGGAAAAAACCAGAAATTCTCGCAAAGGTACAGAGAGCCCCGTAGGATATAAGGGATAAGGAAGGCAGGTGTATTTAGCCCCTTTGGGGGTTAATTCTACAGTGTGTGAGGGAGTCGAGAGAGAAAAAAACTCTTCCGAAATGGTGGTTTCAGGTAATTTTATGAAGACTGAGGGGAGATGTTAACATCATTCTCAGTTTCTGTTAACCTTCCAAGAGGAAAGTTATAAATAAATAAATGTATTGTCTTTAGAAGTTTATGTGTGTGTAAGTTAGTCCTCAGAAGAAAATGTATAGGTGCAAACATGGTGTGAACGTTGTGTAACTTAATTTTTTTGAGAAAAACCCCAAAGGCTGGAGATTCATGTTGCAAACAGAACAGTCCTCTCAATTTGCCTGAATTCTTCATTGTTGTTTTAAAAAAGAACTATTAACAATGCATTGTTACAGTTCAGGTATAGATTTCGCCTGTTGTGGTATCATTCTTTTTTCCTTGATAAATCCATGATAGAGTCCAAATCCTAATGATGTAGCCATGAACGCCTTGCACTTTAAAAATTTCAATTACGGTAATTTGGAAATGATAAATCTTTTTTTTTAAGTCCTTGGCATATGTAGGAAATAACTCAGCTTTTTGGTACATACAGCCACCAGCTCAGCTTTTTGATACATACAGCCACCTATTTCACTATGGTGATTCTGAGCAGCTGACAACACAAGCAACAACAAAAAGTAGAATACACAACCAGTCTACTGGGTCACTGTTAGATTCACCATTTGAAAGTATGTTAATATTTCCTTCTGAGAGTCATCATAAGCAGTTAAATCATATTTCCTTGTGTAATTCATTTCTATTGTTAAAAATAACTTTCTAGGAAGATAAGTTTTCCCATGTATCCAATTCACCTGTCCCCAATCCATTGAAGCAGCTGTCACTGTGGTAGTTCCATTATCTTGGTTTCATTTGACATTTTAGAAAGTAGGGGAGCTGCGGGGCAGAATTGTTAGCTCATGGAACTGGATAACAAAAATATAATGTGTCTTAGTCTTTAGCAGTTGACTGGATGGTTCTGCTGTTTGATAATTTAATTCCATGGAAATTAATGTTAAATAAGCACAGAAGGGTTTGGATTGCACTTGAAATACTGTCACAGTTTTTTAAAAATCAAAACCCAAAGTCAGTGGGCTCCCAAAACTAACACTAGCATCCTTGGCCTTTAGACAACATAAACACAAGCACACACTGAGTAATATTCACAATTCCTTCTTATGCACTTCCCTAGGTCTACTAGTACTCTTACTGCTAGTATAGCCTACTAGCATACCCTACTACAATTTCTGAGATCTGCTAAAGAATAGTATTTCTGTCTAATTAGCCCTATAGGCTGCTATCAGTTGCTTTATTTCCACACAGTAACAGAAAACCCTTCCCATTTCACTCCCAGAACAACTCCAGTGCACAACTACACCACCACACAACAACATTCACCTGGGAAGCTGGACTGGCTAGGCTTGGGAAAGGTCTTAAAATATCACAGCACCATGAGCCCATCTGCTAGCTAATTTTCATGAAGCCTGCCCCCTCACAAATATCTTGATATTTCTTTTTTAAATGTAAATTTTGCTATTATTGATAATAAATAGATTATACTTTATTTTTTATGCTAGTCTTAAATTTTTAATTTACATTTAAAATGTTCTATTTTGACCACTTTTAAAGAAGTGGTCAATCACAGTATAATTGTCCTCTTATATGGTGCAATATTAAGTGCACGTATTGGAATAAATACTAGCCAAACAAAATTTTTATATACCATATTTTCATTCATGCTAAACCTGTTCTTAATAACTTTGGGTACTCGCTGCTTTTCTAATTTCACTTGGTTCCTCTGATCAGTGGAAGTGAATTTTGTGAACCCACCAAAACCTAATTTGCAGCTAACTGCTCATTATGGGTATGATTATTGGCAACTATTTATCCATTGATGAAGTATCAGATAAGCATATATCAACAAACTGTCTAAACCTTAGTTTGATTGATCTCAGCCCTGTGGGTATTATCCAAGTCATTTTTCTTTAATTGACTAGCTGACACTTCCCGAAAAGTATGATGATATATTCTTTAGTAGTGTATAATTACGGTACTATATTTGTTTCCATGCTCCTAATTAATTGTTATATCTATTATAGCTTTAAATTTTCCATCTTCCATTTAAACTTTTTCCCTTTTATTTCAGTAAAACGTTATGCCCATTCCTGCAATAGCAGGTTTTGCTTACAATTACTCATGCTCTAGTCATCTCTAGACTGGACTACTGCAAAGCTCTCTACATGGGGCTGCCCTTGAAAGCATCCTGAAGCTTCAACTGTTACAAAACGCAGCAGTGTAGGCCATTATGTGTACTCCTAAAACAGCACATGTTATATCTCTGTTTTTAAAGCTGTATTGGTTGCCAGTGTATTTATTAAATTTATATTCTTCCCAATCTCATTCTGAGAAGTGGGTACCATCTATATTTAATAAACAAACTTGGTTTTTTTAGTCCAGTTCAAGGTGCTGGTTTTAAATTTTAAATCCCTTTATCACATGTGATCAGACTATCAATTTTATTTTCAAGTAAAGTTGAATAAATTAAGCTAAATGTATTTTCATATGGCAGTAACATAAACCTTGCATTTTTTAGCTAAATGTAGCAATAAATATCATAGTTTTAAAATGAAGTTAATTTTTATTGTTTTATAGAGAATCACAACAAGAGAAGAACTTGCATTAAGAGGTTCATTTATTGAAAGTGACAGAACTTCAAAATCTGAAGACAGCTGTAGAGGCAAAGACAAAGTAATCCAGGAACTGCTCTCAGAGGTGGTGTTATATATTTCTACCTTTTATAACAACCATATATGTAATAAACTTCCTCTGATGTAATTTAGATTACTGTAATGTGAGAAAATGGTTATGTATTCTCCATAGAGATAAAGGGACAAGATCATGGCCTAGGATCAGTGATGACATTTTGTCATTATGACTTAGTACCTCTATTATATTAATGGTCTCTTACTGTGTGTCTCTAGAAGAGTAAGCTCACTTACTTATGGATACTATAGAGAGAAACTAACCGCCTAGATGTATCAAGACGGTTTAGTTCTTGTCAGTCTGAATTCCGACCTCATGGCAAAACAAGGTTGATGGTTTAGAAAAAGATAAAGATTGTGCTTGTCACTAAAAAAGTAAGTGTCAAACTTGATGTAGGTTGTTGCTTACAAGATTGCCTATATGCAAATAGATAATAGCTACAACAGGAATTTATATTATTATGATTATTATTGTTATTGTTAAGGTTATGGTTATTGTTTTGTTGTTGTTATTGTTGTTTTGTTGTTGTATTTTTAATGTTCTTAAATCTAACTAATGATAGCAGAGTATTAATTCTCCTAATGTGTTCTCCTCACAGGAAGGCCATAGATAATTTTCAGATATCCTGAAGTCATTAGACAGTTTGATATGTCACCTATATTTAACTATTTTGGTTCTGGAAAAACCAAATTTGGTATTTATATTTAGTAGGACAGATTTTAAAAACTACATTCTCATTTAGATTACACATTTTTAATTACAGTTACCATGCATCTTATAGCATAACTGAACTTGCTAATAATAAAACACAGCTTTGAATTCGTTGGAGAAAAGTCGGTGTAAATCAAATAGTTTTCTGGGAGAAAATGTGGTAGAATTTAAATATTTCCTGCTCATTGTGCAGGATAAATTTCCATGTTACTTTACTTTGTGCTAATTAACTTAGGTGACCCTCCTTTTTAACATAAAGATCAAATATAGCTTAAACCTACATTTATCATCATCCTAGTGTTTTTTCCACAGGTGCAGGATCTACTAACCTTCAGTATCTCTCCGAAGTAGATTTTTTAAAGAGTTTGTGGTGAAATTTCGTCTGTTTTATTTATTTCAAAAAATATTTGTAATTTAGTGTATAATGTTGGCAAGAATTTATACTTAGAGAAATCTTAGCACTGAACTTAGTTTTCTATTTTTAGTCTGTTTGTCTTTGCTGTTTCATAAATGACAGATGATCCACATTATCCCAAAATAAAAACTGCCTGTTGGTGAGACCTTAGAGGTGTCCAATAGAGGTTAAGAATGTGTCCAGAGCCATAGGAAAAAAATTAGTGATATTGGACCTTAATCTAGAGCAGCGGTTTTCAACCTGTGTGTTGTGATCCTTTTGAGGGGGGTCGAATGACCCTTTCACAGGGATTGCCTAAGAACATCAGTAAACATATATTTCGGAACTGAGACACTGCTCCTCTATCCCTCTTCAGGCGGGTCCACCCACATGCAAATAGACTACTGGGGAAAAAAATCTGTACCATAGAAACTTCTGAGCATGTGCAGAAGCTGAATTTCCAGCACTGTGCATGCATCACCATCTTGTTTTCAGATTTTTTTTGGGGGGGGGGGGGTTGCATTTTTTTTTAAAAAAAACTTTTAGCAAAGCACACATGCACCCACAGGGTGCGGCTACGCAGCACAGGAGCAAGTGAACCGGCAGCGAGGTAAGTTAGAATCTACCCCTGAGTTTCCTACTAATGTTATTATTTTATTATTTGGGGGTCACCACAACATGAGGAACTGTATTAAACAGCTGTGGCAATAGGAAGGTTGAGAACCACTGATTTCTAGAAGATTAAAACCATTCCATCACTAGCATATGTGAATTATATTCATATTAAATCTCATCTATCCCTTTCAGAACAATATGGAATACAAATGGAAGTAAATTCTGTTCCTTAAAATATATCTTGGAACATTTAAATTAATTTACCCATTAACCTAAATGTAATACATTGGCGTTTATTATTATTATTATTTATTATATTTATATGCCACCCCTCTCCGAAGACTTAAAGTTTAACTTTAAAATCTGACCATAGCCAATTCTGAAAACTCCTTTTTTTTACTTAGGGTGATGTGTGACATTTTTATTATCTCATAAATGAATATTGTGAAGCTTTTCCCACATAGTCCTTCTTTATGGTTTACCTCAAATTGCCAAAAAAAGAGAGAGCTATTCTTGATGCTATTTCTATATGGATTTCAAAATGGGCTGTTTTCCTATTCAACCTATCTCATCCCACCTCCCATTTCCTGCACTGAGAGCTTGTTTAGTAAATTTTACAAGGAATAAAATTAGCGAATGTAATTTACGCTATTTCACAAGTACCAGTAGAAAATGGTCTGAGCTGGTTTTCTAACTTATGTATACAACAAGAACTGAACTCTTCTTATTTTATCATCTGCCAGGTTCAGTGTTTAAGCAAGTACTTCGTTCTTTCCCCATCTCTGGATGCAAAAAGTGATGGGTTGCAAAATTGGTAGTGTAATTCCTTCAGTGTAGCTTTAATTGAGAGAGTACATACAGAAAAAAGTGATTAAAAAATTATGGCCGGGCAGCACTTTCTTATATCAACAACTTGGTTGTTTGTCAAATAGTGAGGGTTTTTTTTCTTAGTATTTGGAGAAGCTAAGGAGAGTTTTACTTCAGCAAGAAAACTGAATCCTTGTATCCTCTATGGTTGATTGGTTAGAGGGGACACGGACTTATTCATGGCTTATCTTGCCTGTTTTCTATGTTTTGTATTCAGCAGCAATAAAATAATCCCATAGTTGATGGCTGACTCAAAATGCTTTATAGATATTAGTAAGTGGAAATAATGGTATGCAAGCCTTACTTCATCTAATATATTAATAAATTTGTTTTTGTGAAAAAAGAATTATTAAAATGTGTTTGTCTCACCAGGTTGAACAACTAAAAGCAAAAAATCTTGATTTGGAGAAGCATGTTAGGAAAATACTTAACAGTAAGGAGAAAGTAACAACCCAAGTGGACAGTTTGACCAGTGAGAATGAATATCTTTGTAAAGAACTTGCTCATGTAGATAAGATAGCTGAACAACTGGAAAAAGAAAAAGAGTTTGTACTTGATAGTACTGGCCAGGAACTTTCAGAAGCCAAGGTACTTGATTTATTACATGAAATGTTTTGTATGCAGTACACTTATAGTACATGTTGCATTGTTAGTTTAACTAATGGAGAAACTGAAAACATTATGGGTAATCTTTGACTTATATCCATTCATTCAGTGCTGAAAAAAATCATAACTGGTTCTCAAGGTTCCATCTATAGAAGTGCTCCTGTGTTCCCATGATCACAAGCCAGGCATTCAGTACCCAGTTCATAATTACAGTGTTACAACAAACCACATCACAGAATCCCGATTTGCAGACTTCCCTGCCAGCTTTCCACAAGCAAAATAAATGGGAAGCCCTCAGGGAAGGTTTGAAATCACTCCATAGATTGTTTCCGCTACATTTTCTCCCGAGGAGCTCTATATAGAATACAAGACCCTAGAAATTTTTTACTCCATATCACTGCTTGTCTACTGCCCCACCTGCATTCCCTTTACTAGCCTTCACCTGTGCCCTTTACTAGCACATCTGCCATCACCACATTTGTCTACACTCCTTGCTGGCCCTCCCACAGCCTCCGCTGATCTATCCTTAATCTCTTCTGCCAACCTGCTTGTTGAACCCACCAATTTACTCCCATTCAGTATTGCATGTCTGCGGTATCTCATACTCACGCTATACTCCTTACCTGATTCTCACCTTTTCCTGGATTACAACAGCAGCTGGGATTGCCATTGCTAAGTGATTTGATTATGTTATCAATATTATTACCACATCATTTAGAAATTTCAATCCTGGTCTTAAGTGCTCTTATCAACAGAGAGTATCTGTATTGTTCTAATTACAATGTAAGATTATTGTATCCATGATTTAAGATATACATGCATAGTTTTACATGGAATGATTGCTTTTCAATGAAAGATACATAAATACATGATTTCTGCAGGATGAGGAAGTGAGTCCATTATTTCTATCTTTGCTATATATCTGGTATTTCACCAGAGCCCATTTATATATTTCTATTTCAGTTTTGAAATAATTATTATCTTATCATGTAAATACTTAAATATTTTTTCTTTCTAGTCTCAGATTAAATGCCAACAAAATACTATTAAAAAATTGGAACATACGGTCAGCATTCTTAAATCTGTAAGTTTTTTATATTTTTCCTTTGCTAATATATATTATTTCACAAGTTTTAAAATGGATACTTATTTTACTTGACATTTAAATTATTACATTTAAAAATTTAGAATACTGTACACCTCTCTGAATATTACAGACTCTTAAGCACAATAACTAATTAAAGTTTAAATTACCCAATGAGCATATAAATGAAAATTATAAATGTGATACAATAGTAGAAATGCTAAAAAAAAAACACCAGGTAAAATACAAGAAAAATACCAGAGCACTGAATAAAAAAAAATAGAGGAAAATCAGGATGGTCAATCTTTTTGGTTTAGGACCATGCCAGACATTACATTGGTGGATCAGGGACTTTATTGCCATTTTTAAAAAACAAAATGTTAACTAAATTAAAAGCATTTTAAATTATTTCTGATTCTGGATTACTGAAGTTTCTGGATGATCTTTAAGAGTAGCCTTGTGTAGAATGAATTGTAATACAGTAATCTAAATGAGAAATGAGAAGGGCATAAGAACTCGCTTCAGTGCATCCAGATTAAACTGCAGCAAACACACCAGCTCAAACTGAGTGAAGACATCCATAAGAGCTGGGTGTCCAAGAGGAACTCCAGATTCCAAGTCTGGTCTTGCTGGAAGAATATGAAAGAATGAAATATGAAAGTAACATAACATGAGCAAAATAGTAGATTATATACATCTTAAGTAATTTATACAAGTAATAATGTCTCCATTCCAAACTTTCTATTTTATGATCACTATGGTTTTTTAGAAAATTTTCCTAGAAAATTCATATGACAGAACAGAATATTTTGTTTGGCCAATTGTGATGAGACAAACGAGGAATTTGTCTCTGGTGCAGAAGCTCTCAATGTACATGCAAACATGTACAGAGTAATCATCATCATCATCATCATCATAATACCAATAAGGGAGTAGTAAAGAAGATAGGA
The DNA here is from genome assembly GCF_031021105.1 of Erythrolamprus reginae. Taxonomy (NCBI): domain Eukaryota; kingdom Metazoa; phylum Chordata; class Lepidosauria; order Squamata; family Dipsadidae; genus Erythrolamprus; species Erythrolamprus reginae. Next base: position 96,951,880 of record NC_091953.1, on the reverse strand, counting down.
AGGATAATAAAAATGCTAAAACCATACATGGATTAGTAGATTTGAACTTCATATAAACTTCATTCTTCAATTTAAAAAGATAAATTTAATCGATTCTGTTAAATTTTTGGATTAAATAATATTCATTATTTAAGATTCAATGGAATCTGGGATTTTTTTCTCTTGCCAACCTTTATTTAACAAATTCATAGAACTAAAAAAAATTCCAGGAAAAAATATAATATGACAACTTTGAATTAAAAATAAATAAAATACTTAGATTTTTATGCAGAGAATTTCTATAAAACATTAAACATGGGATTTTGTGCTTTTTCACATGGACACAAAAAGGCGGCCCTGGATGTTGAAAAGACAGACGAAAAGCTCAACTGTTTTGTAAAAACAATAGAAGAAGAGAAAGATTATTATAAATCTGAAGCAGAAAAGTTGAAGAAAATGTATCGAAGTACAAGTCCTAAGCGTAACCCATCTTGTTCCATTTCAAAAATTTCCTCCCCAATGCAGGTATATATTTTCATTTTCTGAAAATACAGAATATATGCATTTAATTTTTATTGCTTAATTATATTGAAGTTATAAGATTTAAAAATTAAACAGACCTTATTATCCAATAAATTTATATAATAATGTAAAGTCTTCAGGCTGACTTGAATTTTGATAAGCTGAAGGATATATCTATATAGTTTTCTTGGCAATACTATTGATATAGTTTGTCACTGCCTTCTTCTGAGGCATAATTTTTAAATTTGCTTCTTAAATTTGTTGTATATCTATGGAACTCTCTGATGACATAGCCAGACTTAGCTTCTAATTTCCATCCTAATATATACAAAATTTAGCTATTCTACTTACCTAAGTAGTAAGAACTTACTTACCTACTCTCTTTAATCATAGTTGCCTATTGATTTGTGATGGTTTAGTGAGAGAATTATTGTGCAAATGGAAACTGCAAGAAATACATGACATTTGCTCATTTTTTTCTTTATGATAAATAAGTAAGAGCTATATATATACATATTTCAAATCGTTCATTTAAAGTATATGCTTACTTATGGTAAAATAATCATAGAATTAATAAAAATATTCAAATACAGTGGTACCTCTACCTATGAACGCCTGTACTTACGAACTTTTCTAGATAAGAACTGGATGTTCAAGATTTTTTTGCCTCTTCTCAAGAACCATTTTCCACTTACAAACCCAAGCCTCCAAAACTGTAACTGGAAAAAGCAAGGAGAGGCCTCTGTGGGGCCTCTCTAGGAATCTCCTGGGAGGAAACAGGACCAGAAAAGGCAGGGAGAAGCCTCTATGGGGCCTCTCTAGGAATTTCCTGATCGGAAACAGGGCCTCCACTCTTCCTGTGGTTTCCCCAGTCTCATGCATTATTTGCTTTTTACATTGATTCCTATGGGAAAAATTGCTTCTTACAAACTTTTCTACTTAAGAATCTGGTCACAGATTGAATTAAGTTCACATGTAGAGGTACCACTGTAGTTTGAAATGTGGAATACTGCAAATTAAATGTATGTATTCTCCCTTCCAAAAAAAAAAAGAATTTCAAAATGTTAATATTGAATCTTGCAATAAATTTTATATATTTGAAAATGGGCATCTTATCTCCATTAAACATTTAGGGAAATAACTGTGATAAAGAATGTCTCCAGGTTTTGATGGAACGTGATGAGTTTAAGGTAATGCTGGAAAAATATCAACGTCATATAACAGAACTCCAAGGAAATATCAAAGTCCTCATGGCAGAAAGAGATAAAGCTGTTTGCCTTTATGATCAGGTAATTTTTGGATAAAACATTTTGGTAAAAACCATTTTTATATATTACAAGGTATTATATGTTCCAATCTATTATAGGATGTCTTCTAAGTATTTAGGATCATCTCAAATAGCCTTATAGATATTGCCTTCCCTTAACCTTAAGATAGATAGTATTATAAGTTGGAATTGTCAATAGCTTTCCTACATTTTGGAATCTCTGTCTGAAAGTATCTCTGTAGCTTTATATTTTAACCAACTTGTTAAACTGTTTTTGCTCTTCTAGTCTTTTGATTTAAATTTTTTTTGTATAAAGTAAACAGGTTTTGTAAATTATGTTGCTACTTTTGGACCTTTACTTCCATATTTATCTTGTATGAGGATATGTAGTACTTTATGCATTGCTGATAAGAAAATGATTCATAAATGTGAAAAATAAAAGATACAGTGAATAATAAGAAATTCACAGAAGTTATCTTTTTCCTATCATCTTATTAAGAAACCCTAATGAGATAAAAAATTACCGTAATACATAAAATGTTTTTTAAGATAATGGGCTTATTTTTATTTAGCAACTTTTTTCACAATAGCTAGTCACATTATTTTTTGAGAAGACTGTTATTAATAAGTTAGGAAGGGAAGACCACAAATTTATCAACAACTTATACTCCAGTGATGGTGAACCTTTTTTGATTGGGTACCAAAATGTGTGCATACGCGTGCCCACATTCATAATGCAATGCCCTCCCCCTGTGCGTACACACAGAACTCCCTCACGCATGCACTCTGGACTCACTGAAGCCTCCAGTGCCCCTGGATGGCAAAAAATAGATTCCAGCTGATTTTTCGGCTTTCGGGAGGGTGGGGGGAGGTCGTTTTCACCTTCCCCAGGCTTCAGGGAAGCCTCCAGAGCCTGTGGAAGGCAGAAAACTGATCCAATGCCCAATGTGAAGTTCAGAAACAAACTTCCCATTGGGCTGTTTTTCACACACACACACCCCCAGGCTCCAGAGGCTTTTCTGAAGCCCGGGGAAGGCAAAAATGACCTCCCCCGCTCTTTGGAGGGCCAAAATTAAGCTGGCCAGCATGCACATGCACACTGCAACTGACATAGGGCAACACCTCAAATGCACTCAGATATGGCTCTGCATGCCACCTGTTTTCACACATGCCATAAGTTCACCATTACTGTTATACTCAATAGAATACTGCCTTTGAATACAGGTTTCATTATTTATAGTTACTGTTATTGATAGACCTATGTTATTACCATCCTTTGGATTTTGAGTATGAGGAATAAAACCAATTAGAAAAATTGCTGTAAGCAGTTCTTTTGCCAAGAGAAAGATAAAGGGATAGCTTGCTTCTTTTCCTGCTTTTAGAAAAACCAATTTATATCTTTTTTGTAGCAAACAAATATGCAGTCCCAGTCTTTAGCTCATATAATTATATTTTATTAAACTTACATTTTATCTCATTTTATTATATTATAGATAATATTCATATAAATATATAATAATTGCTAATGTATGCTGTACACAATCAGTAGATGCCTAGGTTATAAATCCTAGAAGGGAACAGATAATGTTGAAGGACAGAGTTTTTGTGCATCTCTCCCTGTATCTCCTAGTGCTAGTCCTTGTGATGACAGAAGATGTTCTATTACTGTAATTGAAGAAAAAAAATCAATTATCTCTTAAGTCAAATTATGTACAAATTATGGAGAACAGTTTTAGTTTTCATTTCAACCAACAAATGTCTAGGATCAAATCTGTTAAGTTAGATATTCAGTAAATATGTAGCACAAATAGATACATGCCTCAATATTAATTTTAAACACCAGGCACAGGAAGAAGTAAATCAGCAAAGAAAAGAACTTATGAAAATCCCCAAAGCTTCTACAAATGCAGCGACTGTTCAGGCTGTCTTGAGACGTGTGGAAACAGAAAGGGATGCAGCCATTTCTGATTTTCGAAGGATGGCCGCTGAACGTGATAGCTTGAGAGAGAGGTTAAAGGTTTGACTTTTTATCCAAGCTCATTTAAGTAATATGTGCATATTATTCCATATTCCCAAAGATTTAATCTACTAAATTAAAAATTAGGACACTGAAAAATAATTTTTACATGACTGCCTCTTGCCACATACCTCCCAGAGACCACTAAGAGCACACAGAGTTGGCCTCCTCTGACAAGGCCAAACTGCATGAATGGTATGTATTCATGTGATTATGACTGTTTTATACTTAATGGGTTCTTTTTAATATGGGGTTTTATAGTTTTAGATATTATATTCGACTTCTGACTGTTCTGTATCTATTTGTATTTGTATTTATATTATTATTGTAAGCCGCCCCAACTCCTTCAGGATTGGATGTCATGGAAGTCGAATAATTTAATATATTTAAAATGATTTTTGTTTCCTGTAGATTGCTCAAGACACTGCATTGAATGAAAAGGCTCACCTGGAACAGAGAATTGAGGAACTGGAATTAAATATTCAAAGTGTAAGAAAAATGCTCTTGAAAAAAATTGATAAATGTTGACATTTATCAGTAGCTAAAATGTATGAATATAACAACTTGATAAGATATATTGAAATAACTTTTTTTACAGATTCATTAATTATGACAAGTTATCCAAGAAATTTAAGCCACTTTGTTCTAATGTTTCAGGCACCAGGCTAGGAGTGGGGGTGGGTTCTACTCCTGCCGTAGACATGGAAACTGGTTAGGCCAGGGGTGAAATTCAGCAGGTTCTGATAGGTTCTGAAGAACCAGTAGTGGAAATTTTGAGTAGTTCGGAGAAGCAGCAAATACCACCTCTGACTGGCCCCAAAGAGGGATGGGAATGGAGATTTTGCAGTATCCTTCCTCTGCCATGCCCACCAAGCCACGCCCACAAAACCAGTAGAGAAATTTTTTGAATTTCACCCCTGGATTAGGCCACTAAATTTCAGCCTTGAGTCATGGCAAATCACTTCCAAAGACTTTGTCAATAAAAGTACTGTATATGTACTTATCCAGGCAATCATCAGGGGTCAAGACTAACATTAAAACAACATAAAGAGACAGCAATTCTCAGGCTAGACTTAGCAGCCATGTAAACATTCAACAGCTTGTATGAATTTGTATGAAAGAGGTGTAATTATTGATGTGTGGTTGAACCTGTGGATAATGTAGTTAAGATTGGAAAAGAATCTCATGGTCTTGGCAGAGTATTGATTATATATTTATTTCTAATTCTGCAGTTTACACTATTGAGCATCCTACCAGAAAGGCAATTCCTTTAAGTGAAATTCTGAAGCTCAACAAACCATTTCCATGCACTTCTATTCTCTGTCATACTTCTCTTCTGTGTGCAACTTTGATTTCAACTTACAGTTGTGTTTCTAAAAAACTGTTCAAGAGGTTTGGGGTAGTTTTCTTCCCTGCATGTCTTTTTTCAGCAGCTAGTGTTTTTAAGAATGAGCTATTGACCATCAAGGAAGCCTTTCAGAATTGGGACCTTTCCCTCGGCTTCCATTCTATCCTGAAAAGTTTGCCTCCGCTGTAGTGAATCTTTAGAAGCTATGTTCAGCAAAAAAAGTATTCCTGTTTGCAGGCTTAAATTATATAAATGAATGTATTGCCATTGCACCCCCTTTTCTTGGGAGCAGACATAACTATGCTGGAATAATTGACTTGGGGAAAGAAGTGTTGCAACTTTTGTCATGGGACCAGCCCAAAAGTCCTTGTCCTATTTTCTGTGTCTTATATATTGCCATGCAAAGCCTTTTCCCTCCACATAAGAGACTTGGAATAGTTTGTTTGGACTTCACAGTGATCTGCCATACCGTGTATGAAAACCCTGCATACCATCGATCCATTTCATTTTTTGTCATGGTTTGCTTTCTGAGTATCTGTATGTGATTTCAACATGTTTATGGAATGATAATGTGGATAATCATTTGGTTTCTGACAGAAATCCATAATTCACAGAATCTTTGGAGTACTCTTTTTCAACTCTTGGATGTGAAGTTCCACCTCTGTAGATATCATCTACAACTGATGCAGAAACTGAGGAACAAATGCCAGAACAATACTTACACTGTTGTGGAAACTGGCCAAATATTCTACCTATGATAGCCTATAGTAATTCATTTTAAGGGCCTTTTATCTAAAGTAAATATTAGTCCACTGATGTTTATCATAAACGCATACTCCAATTTTGATAGGAAGACTGCTTTTAGAAGAAATTAGTTTGTGAATCTAGAAAAAGACTTTTTCTTGTATAGAAAATTGGGAATGCAAAATTTGAAGTAATTAAATGAAAGTGAAATAACTGTCTGTAATTCTTAATGATTGTTTATCAGCTTGACAATGAACGATTAGAACAAATATCCAAAATAGCACTGTTGCAGGATGCTATTGAGTCTATAGAAAGGGAGATGAAAATATTGGCAAGAAGGGCAGCAGATTCTGAAAGTGAACTTAACAGACATAAAGCAACTAACAATTCACTAAGGTAAAGAAAATAGATTGAAACAATTATATATGTATGTTATTCATTTTATCTAGGTCCAAATGCAAGCAGTTCTTCATTTATTGTTTTTTCTGATCTAAAAATGTGATAATGCTCATTTCATACTGTAGTTCTAAATATATAGGTACCTGATTTGAATATTAAGGATGATTCCCTTTTTTAGATATTTGTGGCCTTACATACTATCAATTTATAGCATCATCCAGTCACTGTTCTGGTTAAAAGCCTGAATTTACAACAGCAATGTCTATATTGTAAACCATGAAAATATCTCATGTCTGAAACTATTTATTCTGTTGTAAGCAATGATAGAGTCAAATTGTTTTTTGGGGACTGCTCATTTGAATGAAAAGACTAATTTAAATGCCTTATTGTTAATTTTCAGCATACTGAATGAAAAAATAGAACATAATTTTACAGAGGCAGAACGACATCTTTCAAAGAAAAAACATGAATTACAACATACTCAAGAGAAAATTATATGTTTGGAGGAAAAACTTGGTATGTTTAAATAACACCTTTAAATAAAAACTCATTTTTAGCTTTGAACATGACACTTTTATTATATATTAATTGCAAATTCATTTATTAAGAATTTTGTTTTAAAACCCTTGCAACAACTTTTATTGATTCATTCTATGAATGGATTTTACACAACAAAAATGGTACAGAAGTGCTTCACAACATAAAGAATAAGACATCAAACAAATTAAATACAGTAAATTAATAATAACCATTATAAAATATTCAGCATATTATTAAAACATTGTTAAAGAATTATTAAGTTGCTACTGAAATATATTAGTTGAATGTTTCAGAAGCCTTATTCTCCAAATCATGCCCCCAAAATGGGTCTCCTGACATTCTCAAACTGATGTCTCATTCTTGCAAGACCTGGGGAAAACAAAAAGGTTTCTAAAGAATTGTGAGAATGGGATACCATCTTGCAGAAGAATTAGCAGGCCAGCTTGCAAAAAGGAATGTGACATTGCTTGGGGGAAGAACATGAAGCCAACTTAAGGAAGGTATGGCACATGCAGCTGATGGAATGTGTAGCTTGAGAGCAGTGTGAAGTGGCAAAGGCCAGGCATCACTTCTCAGTGGCAAAGATGCTGCAAAGGCTGAAGTAGAGGTTTGGGGATAGTGGCAGCTGGCTGAAATGGCATAGGTTTATACACAGATTGGTAGAGGAGATAGATGGGGGAACTTGTATTTGAACTGGTAAATACCGGTGGATTGCCAAGTGCCTGAATTTTGATTGTGACAATGGGAGGCTGCTGTATTGCCTGTAACTTTGAGCACAGGTTGTAAGTCCAGTTGTAATTTCAAATAGTGGCTGGATGAATGGTCATAAACTGAGGACTGTCTGTAGTACCAAACCATAGCTTCCACACACAAAAATAGGTTTCATACAGAACTGTTTCAAGGGGAATGGGAAATGTCAAAAATTTCAAAATGGCAACCATGTGGTTAAATTATATTATTGTGTGCACAGAAACCATCTGCATGTGCCAGGGGTGGATTGCTTTTACCTGCTGCTACCGGTGCGCTGTGCGCACAGCATAAGGATTCTCATGTGTGCGCATCCCCAGAGTGATTTTGCTTCCACACATGCCCAGGAAGCAAAAATGCACCAAAATCTTGTGAGAGGACGTGCGCATGTGAGAGATTTTGGCGATTTTTTGCTTCCATGCATAAAGAAAAAATGAAAAAACTTTTTGCAAAAAGAATTTGCTGAAATCTTGCCTGTGCAAGCGTCTCCTCCTGAGATTTTGCTTCTGTGCATGTGCAAGAAGCAAAAAATACCAAAAATTAAAGAAAAAAATGGTGACACCTAAAGGACTGGCACCAGAGTGGTCGCATGCAAATTGCGCAACCTGGTGGCCGCTACCCCTGCTCAGTCACCTACCACACCGATAGCAATCCATCACTGGCATGTTCCTCATCGCACTCTGGCCAGGTGAAAATGTTTGCTTTTGAGCCGAGCTTGATCAGCCTGTATATTAAATTGATTGATAAATTGGTATATTATTTTGTTTTCAGAACAACTTTCAAAAGAAAACCTGGAACAAGGAGGACATATTTGTACTCTTAATGATACAATAAATGAGTTGGAGGCAGAAAAGGAATCTTTACAAGATCTTCTAGAAGATAAAAGAGAAAAAATCCTTACATTTGAAGAAAGTTTGGCTATTAAAGTAAGTTTAAATATGTGACTGCCTCATATATTGTAGCAAAACTATAGTTTTGATTAATACTATTTTTTTGTATGTTCATAGTTTTGTGAATTACAGAAAACTGTTTTTCAAAGCATATATTATCCGTAGATCAATCAAAATAAAACATATAAGTAATTTTTAAAAAACTGAGTATTGTGTCAACACAGTGATAAAAGAAATTGGAACAATTATGTTTGAATACTGCTGATTTAATATGCAAGTTCATGAATTCACATTCTGATTACTGCTGACTTTTAGGATAGTTGAAAAAATATATATTTATATGTACCATTAATTATATACATTTAAAAATTATCTTAGATCCCAGAACATTATTATTCAGGATGTATTAAAATGTTATACCTTTTCTTTAAAATAGTTTTTTTCTCATTTTTTAAAAAATAACCATTCTTATGGACAGGAATTTCTAGTTTTTATGCAATACATGGTATAATACTATTTGTACTCAGTAAATGTAATATAAAACTGGTTAGTTATTTTACTATTAGAAAACATCAAAAATTCAAAGATTAGTTTAAAATTATAATTTCTGAAGTTGAAAATATATACTACAACTTCAAGGCTACAAATTATTCTAAATATGTTCTCAGTGGCTGTGTACAAAATAGAACTCAGGTTTTGTTCCAGGTGGGAAAAGAACACATCACCTTCTTCAGGTCCTGCCAATCCATTTCCAGTTATCTGCTGTTCAATAGAAACAAAGCCATAATGTTTTGGCTGTTTAAGGTTTCAGATGAAACAAAATATGGAGATTTTGCAGAAACAATAAGGCAAGGCCGATATCATTTCCCTCCACTTTTTTCTTCAGATTACCTCTATGATGTTCCAGCACTTCTTAACGTGCAATGCTTCTCTCTTACCTTTATCTATACTCAACAAACATTGATGTTGCAGTATTGCATATCCCACTGGATTATTGGTGCCCAATCTTTCCAGGACTTTTCTTCTAGTCACTCTCAGTTGTTATTGATGTCCAGTTCAGTACATCCCACTGATCCACTTGACCCTTCAACATTCATGGTACATAACTTTTTCTTCATCACCTGCATCCCTTTATATGTTGATACTTTTATATGTTGTCACAAAGAAGCCTCCCCTGAACTTACATTCATCCAAACCACTTCTATCGGAATAACTGTGTTTCAGTTGGTATCTGAAACAAAGCAACCTTATTTCACTCTATAAGTCAAAAAAACCTGAAACGCATACCACATTTTTTGGAGTACAGTATAAGACTTTTGAGGGGAGGAAAATGGGGGGGGGGGTCTACTTACTAGGTATTCATCTGGCTAGCGTCCTTAGTCTGTTCTGCTTCAGCACATTATTTTATCTCCTGGTTAGGGTTGAAATAGCCTTTTTCATAGGGAGTAGGAATGAAAACAAGCCTGCAAAGATTTAGGGCTGGAAAAAAAAAGCCTTGGAAAAGCTACATCTGGAATATAAGATGCACCCAAATTTTCAACTTCTTTTAGGTAGGAAAAAGGTGTGTCTTATACTTTGAAAAATAAGTTATGCCCACTACACGTGTTTAGGGGTTAACCAAAAGTGTAGCCCAATTTCAATATCACTAAAAACCTCCCAGTTTGCTTTTCCAATATTCTGCCCATCCTGCAAGCCCAGACTTCACAAATTTATTGCTGTGCATGAGCTGGTGGATACTTTGGAAGTGCGTCTAGCATCCCTTGAAGAAAAGGACAAAATGCAGAAAAGTGAACCAGCAGTATCCCAGAATCATGACTCAGCTCTACAACCCAAGCCACAGGAAATCTCCAATCCTGTTAGTAACATCTCCATACTTATCAAAGACGCAATTCGGTGCGAACAGAAGCATTCCAACACTATTCTATTTAGACTGAATGACACCAACAAATCCGACAACATCAACAAAATTTGCAACATCATCAACCACTTCCAGCCATCAACCGATGCTCCCGATGAAATCTTTCATATTATCCGCAACATCCCAGAGGTCAAGAACAGTGATGACTTGATGGCCCCACACTTCTGCAGAGTCATTTGCATGAGTGAAACCCGAAAACACAAATTCATTTCTACAATAAAGTCACTCACCAAAAGCTGCATAAACCATAGGAAACTTCACGTCACGACCTGTCCATACTGCAACATGCCCATTTATTTTATTTATTTATTACATTTGTATGCCGCCCCTCTCCGCAAGCTTGATCAGACTACAAGCTTGATCAGAGCTCAAAAGATACCAGGACTAAGGAGAGACTGACCTGTATCAGTGGTCCGCATCCCAACAACCATTCTCCATCAACCAAAACTAGGCAGACATGCCCCAACTTCCTCCAGGTCCACTCCTGCAGGCCTAAAATGCAAGCTATGTAATGCAAGAAGCCTCACAAACAAAATGATCAAATTCCTCCTGATTCTAAGTGCGACCCTATTCGACCTTATTTTTGTCTGTGAGACATGGCTGATTGTATCCTTTCCAGAATCCATTATTATAGTAAGTGACTATCACGTTTTCCGGTCTGATCGTGATAATCGTAGAAGGGGTAGTGTTGCTATCTTTTATTAAAAGTCCCTAGGTCTGATAAAGATAACCATAGGAAAGTTACAATCCAAGAAATAATCTCTTTGGCAAGAAAAGAAAACTGCTACATAGCCTTATGCTGCGAAATAAAGGTTGAATGTACCAATCACCATTGCAAACAGGAGGAAAAACTGCTAAACTTGAACTCCTCCCAAGTCTTCTATAATTTTGTAAATGCCAAACTTAATGACTTAAAAACTACCCCACCCCTAAAAGGGCCTAATGGGGAAGATTGTAACGATGAAGCTGTTAAGGTAAACATCTTTAATACGTTCTTCAGTTCAGTCTTTGTTGTCAGCAATGGCTGCTGCCCCCCATTTCCTAGTCGTACCACAATTAATTGTAATGATTTACTACATATTGATTTTAAGGTAGATAACTTTGAAACAATACTATGTAACCTAAAGCCATCTCTATCTATTGGCACTGATGGATTATGTGCCTACTTTTTTAAAAAGCTTGCCACTGCCCTAGCTGAACTTCTATGCACAATCTATGAGGTATCCTTCAGAACTAGCTCCTTGCTCAACCTATGCTCATTAGCCATGGTTTTGCCTACCTTTAAAAAGGAAGAACCTAGCCTAATAGAAAATGACAGACAAATCTCACTGTGTTGCATCCTCTGTAAAGTTATGGAATCAATTATAAACCAATGTATGACCCTGCACTTAGAGACAAACGACCTGCTATGTAACAAGCAGTTTGGTTTTAGGAAAAAATTGTCCTGTGATCTGCAACTCCTACACTCTAGAAATATTTGGACCATACATCTTGATCAAGGAAAAGTAATAGATGCAGTTTACATAGACTGCTGTAAAGCCTTTGACTCAGTGGTGCATGACAAACGACTGTTGAAACTAAGTTCTTATGGCATCTCTGGATCCCTGCACAAGTGGATAGCCACATTCCTGTCCAGCAGGCAACAAATAGTAAAAATAGGGAGGACCCATTCATGTTCGGCACCTGTTAACAGCAGTGTTACCCAAGGCAGCATTTTAGAATCCACACTCTTTCTGCTTTACATAAATGACCTATGTGATCATATTAAAAACAGGTGTGTCCTTTTCACCGATGACGTAAAATTATTTAACATCACTGACAATGCTGCTGCCCTATAAAGTGATCTTGATTATGTCTGAATGGTCTCAAAATTGGCAACTCCAAATCTCAAGTAATAAATGCTCTGTGCTACACATTGGCAAAAAATAATCAGAACACCAAGTACAAACTGGGCAGAAACAATCTTGTAGATGACCCTCACTTTGTCAAGGACCTTGGAGTGCTCATCTCAAACGATCTAAGCCTCAGAGCTCACTGTAACAGCATTGCCAAAAAGGCATTAAGAATTGTTAACCTAATCTTGCAAAGCTTCTTCTTCAGCATTGTATTGCTAACTAGGTCATACAAAACCTTTGCAAAATCAATTCTTGAATACAGTTCATCTGTCTGGAATCCACACTATACTGTATATCAGAAATTAGCACTATTGAGAAGGTCCATAGGTATTTCACAAGAAGAGTACTCCACTCCTCTACTCACAATAGAATCCCTTATGCCACCAGACTTGAAATTGTGGACGGACAATCTGGAGCAGCGCTGCCTGTGGTCTGATCAGCATAGTACACAAAATTACCTGTTACAACGTCTTACCTGTCAGCCACTTCTTCAGTTCAACTACAATAATACACGGGCAAACAATCTATACAAACTCAAGGTAAACTGCTCCAAACTCAATTGCAGAAAATACAACTTGAGCAACAGAATGGTTAATGCCTGGAATGCTCTACCTGACTCTATTGTTACATCCTCAAATGCTCATAGCTTCAATCTCAAACTGTTTACCATGCACCTCACCCCATTCCTAAGAGATCCGTAAAGGGGGTGTGCATAAGCGCACCAGCGTGCCTACCATCCCTGCCTTATTGTCTCCATTTATCTGTACTTACTTCCTTTGTTTATGTTTATACTTATACCCGCTATCTTGTGCATGTTTGACAAATAAGTAAAATGAATTAATTAATGAATGACATTAGGAGACAATGGGAAAATCCACAGCCAGAAGAATGGCCAGATAAAAACACCTTAGCTGGCAGAAGGAATATGAACAGAAGCAAATAATTCAGAAGGCTCCCTTCCTAATTTCTTGGATATGTAAGGTGATAGAGGAGAAATGTGTTTTCAGACTTACAAGGTTTTTTAAATATAATTTTCTAATAAGTATAATTAGTTCATGTGGGTGTATTTTCTGTCTGGATGCGAGACTAACATCAAAACACTTTTCAGATTTTGTTTCTAACTTCATTTTTTAAAAGGACTAAGAGTATGATATCTGTTAAGTCAATCTAGCAACATCCAAACTATTTAGGTTTTACAATATGTATTATTTTGTATTATTTAATAGTATTTCTGGTATATGTTGTATTTCTAAAAAATAATAACCAATAATTTCTGTATAAATGACTCCCAAATAATTTTGCCTATGATTTTAATGTTGGTTCTTGGAATATATACTGGGCTTATCCCATGTGCATATAGAGTTAGGTTGTATCTCATCAACAATTATTGGGAATTGTTCTTTGAATCAATTAGATAGATAAATATTGTTTCTTGTTGGAGTCCTTGTATGAGTCCTTTCCCTGAACTAAACAAATATATTTTTGGCAATAATCTAATTTAGAATGACTTCAGATGCTAAACAATTGAATTCAAATATTTTTTCTGTTCAATTTAAACTATTATTAATAGGGGACAAATAAAAGATCACATTTTTTATTTGTTTGGGACTATATCAGCTGTGTTGCTCCCGGTTCATACCTGTTCTTAGAATTAGTAGCACCGGTGGCAGCTGTTTCTGCCCACCTGCCGAGGACGCTTCTGTGCATGCACAGAAGCATCATGGGCACGGGAGCGAATGTATATGTAAACTAGTAGCAAAAATATTTACAACACGCCATTGGACTATATCAAAAAATGAAGGATTAAAAACTTTTATGTGATTACATGTTGATCCAGATTTCTTCTTTCTACATTATTTTTAAAGTTTGGAGATGGCAGCTAACTCTGATAAATGTCATGTTATGCTGAATTGTAAATGACAGTACTTCTTGAATCTAGTTTTGTTTGAAATCATTTTTCTTTTCAGATCAGCTACATGTGATTCTAATTTATTGAGTCCATAATTGTGGGGAATATATGCTGTGCAAATCTACATGTTATTGCACTCTTAGTATTATAAATGTTATAAAAAGATGTTTTAATTAAAAGATTTTTTGTTAGTTTCATTCATCTCTTTTTACTAACTAAAGATAAATTTTAATTTATTTTCAAGGAGAAGACAATTTCAGATCTGAAAGGCATTCTTTCTGACATGGAACATTCATCAAAGTAAGATTCAGAATTCTGAATTTAAATTTTCCACTTAAATGTTTGGATTAGCTCAATGTATAATGCTAGAATTATTATTTAATAACTTCATTTATTCTATATTTATCACATGTAAGTAATTTTTGATTTGAAGTGTCATGGTTTTAAAAACTGTAAATAGAAGCCAGTTTTAAACTTATTTTAAATTATAGTCTTTGTATTATGGCAGGGATGTGACATTGTATTCACAGTTATATTGTTATCCATATAGAATTGGTATTATGAAGAGATTTTATGTGAGTCCTTTTTTGCTAATATTTTGTGTGAAAATTTTGTGTTTTTTTAATTGCTACATAGGCATTCCACTGAAGCATTATGCAAGTATGAACAAGATATTGCCAGACTACATCAAATGTTAGAAGATGCTAATAGTGAACTTAATCAGACTGGCAGAGAGAAAGATATATTAATTAGGGAAAATTCAAAACTAAAGGAACAACTTTGTGCCTTTAAGCAGGAAAATCAGGTAAAAGGTCTGTTTGTTCATTTGCGTCAAAAGCATCACAATGAAAATAAGGCACATTATACAATATAAAATATAAAATACAATGTTAAAATATATACAAGTTAAACAAATCTTGGCCAGAAACTAGCAACATTAATTGTGTTCTGTCTCACTACCAAGTGAGGTCCTCAAGTGAGCGCTTATTGGGACACAAACATCCCAAGATATACCGGTACATATAAGTTGCTGTCTGCATATCACCACAATCACAAAGGTCTGAGGCTACCAGATAGCCCATTTGTTCAGACTATCTCTGGATCTTGTTGTACCCATGCACAGCCTATTCAATGATTTCCATACTTCCCAGCTTTCATCAAACCCAGGTGCCAGCTCCTCCATTGGTTCCACCCAGTGTTGGTTCTTTTTAGCTTTCCATAAGTCCATTTTGCTTTTTAAAAATTCAGTATTTTATATAAAATATTAATATACTGGACTAGACTAGATTATAGATTAGACTAGACTAGGCTAGAATAGAATAGAATAGAACAGAACAGAACAGAATAGAATAAAATTCATTATTGGCCAAGTGTGATTGGACACACAAGGAATTTGTCTTTGGTGCATATGCTCTCAGTGTACATAGAAGAAAATATACATTTGTCAAGAATCATTATGTACAACACTTAATGATTGTCATAGGATACAAATAAGCAATGAAGAAACAATATAAATATAGATTGTAAGGATACAAGCAACAAGTTACAGTCATACAGTCATAAGTGGGAGGAGATGGGTGATAGGAACGATGAGAAGATTAATAGTAATAGTAATGCAGCCTTAGTGAATAGTTTGACAGTGGTGAGGGAATTATTTGTTTAGCAGATTGATGGTGTTTATGAAAGAAACTGTGTTTTGTTGTCTTGCTGTATTCTTCAGTGTTGTCCAGAACCCAAGAGGTCAGTAAATATTTTCACAGCCCTCTTTTTGTCTCATGCAGTATAGAGTTCCTCAGTGGAAGATAGGTTGGCAATAATTGTTTTTTCTGCAATTCTGATTATCCTCTGAAGTCTGTGTCTGTCTTGTTGGGTTGCAGAACAAAACCAGACAGTTATAGAGGTGCAGGTGAGAGAATGATTCCTCTGTAGAACTGTATCAGCAGCTCCTTGGGCAGTTTGAGCTTTCAGAGTTGGCACAGAAAGAACATTATTTCTTGCGGGTTTTTTAATGATGTTTTTGATGTTAGGTGACCATTTTAGGTCTTGAGATATGATAGAACCTAGACATTTGAAGGTTTCTACTGTTGATACTGTGTTTGTTTGTTTGTTTGTTTGTTTATTAGATTTCTATGCCACCCTTCTCGAGGCGACTCACCGTGGTGATGGTGTTTAGTATTGTAAGAGATGGTAGAATGTGAGGGTTTCTAATAAAGTCTACGATCATTTCTAGAGTTTTTGAGTGTGTTTAGTTCCAGATTGTTCCGTTTGCAACACAAGGCTAGTTGTTCAACCTCCCATCTGTATCTGTTTCATTGTTTTCTCGATTTCACAGTATACACTTGTTGTTTGCCATTATATTCTCTGTCCTGTCATCTCTCTATCCTTCCATTAAATCCCTATTCAAGTCCTATTTAGTACATTTCTGAACATTTACCTTTGTATAATTTTTTAACTTTGATATTTATATCAAAGTTATCTATAATTTATTGTACCATTTTTTCCAGCAAAGTAACAGCTACAATTTTGAAAATCATTGCTTGGATATATGAACATTAAGGACTTTCTAACAAACTATTTTCTCTGTCTAAATGATTTAAGTATAAACAAATGCATAATTGTACATACAGTATACATTTCTGTGAATGAATTCTATCTATGTTCTTATACATTTAATGACCATTGAATGATACAGCAGCCTAGGAAAATAAAGTACTTCCAACTACTGTATTGTAAAGTATTAAACTCTCTCTTAGTCATGTGATCACAATCGGGGTGCTTGGCAGTCTGTTTCCACTTATGACAATTGTCAAGCACCTCAAGATCATTTGACCATTTACAATCTTCCCTGCAGAGAAACGTCAGTGGTAAATCCCACAGGGAAATTTGTAAGCTGTTTCTGCCTAGTGAGAGAACTATCTTCCATCTCTGGAACTGGCTTAAGAGACTGCCTGCTAAGGGGACCTGAGCCCTTTTGATAGGATGGGAAAACAGCTTAGAATATCTGAACTCTGTTCCTTCACTCTGACAAAGGTGTCCCCTGGAGGACAGCTGATGGACCTTAAATCCTGCTTATTTCTTTCCGCCATCCCTAGAGGTGAGAGGGAGCAGAAACCCAAGAGGATTTTCAGCTCCTGAGTAGAGACTAATAAGGCAAGGAACACAGGATGTCTTAAGCAGGTAGATGAGGCCTGATGGAGGCTGTATGTGAGGATTAGAGTCTCATCACTCAAGGATGTCTTAGAAAAGTTTCCCACTGAGGCCCACTCATCTAGGGCAAGGGTGGGGCCAGGGGTAGGATTCTTATAGGATTCTTACCTAGCGAACACTCGCTTGCATGCCTTCGCATGCATGCGGCCTTCTGTGCATGTGCTTTGCTCGTGCATGGCTTGCACATATGCACACAGCTTGAAAACATGGCTAAATAGGACAGCATAGTGCAGCGCATCAAAGAGCAAACCACCAGCAAGGTAAATCAGAACTCAACCTTGGACCCGCAGGATGCTACGACCAGTTCACCCAAACAGACTGAATATCACCTATGGCTGTGTCTACTATAACTGTTAAACTTTTGTTGAATAAAGGATGACACTACTGAAATACATTTTGTCAATTTTAAACATATTTCTCTTTTTATATGTAACAATACAACTTATTCATGTGTTTAAATATCAAATCATATTAAAAACATGAATTAAACATAAGAAATAATGCTTTGTATTTGTTTGACAGCTTCTATTTGAGAAACTCAGTAAATGTCAGAATGATCTTGATGACATGAAGTTGAAAAATGAAGATTTTCAAAGATTGACATCCTTACTGAACTCTAAAGTAAGTACTGCATTTTTCGGAGTATAAGACGCACCGGAGTATAAGACACACCTAGATTTTAGAGATGGAAAACAAGGAAAAACGTATTCTGAACCAAATGGTGTAGTAATATATTATTTAATAAAATACCAGTGTAGCAGAATACTTTTAACAAACGTATTTACTTTTTACAACCATATACACTTTTTACAAACTTGAAATGTAACAGCTTTAAGACTAGTGGATTTGAACTCCCAGAATTCCTCCTCCAGTCATACTAGCTCAGAAATGGGAGTTGAAGTCCACAAGTCTTAAACTTGCCTAGTTTGAAGACCCTTGCACCCCTAACCAGTGGTCTTCAAACCTGACAGTTTTAAGACTAGTGGACTTCAACTCCCAGAATTCCTCCTCCAGGCATGCTACATGAGGTAATTAGAAGACAAAAATAGCCTCATTTTTGCAAAACAAAATGGGCTGTTTTTCTGCTGTTTTTTCACAAAAATGAGGAAGGCAAAAGTTCTGGGAAGCCTGCAAGGGAGCTCCTGGGTGTTGGGGGATTTTCAAAAAACAGGCTGTTTTTTGACCATTTTTTTCACAAAAATGGGGTGGGCAAAGGGTCTAGGAAGCCTGCAGAGAACTCCTGGCTGCTGAGGTATGGCAAAAATGACCCAATTTTTTCATAAAAATGAAGGCATTTTTGCCCCAGGAGCTCTCTGCAGGCTCCCCGGACCCTTTGCCCACTCCATTTTTGTGAACTCCTAGGTGCTGGGAGATGGCAAAAATGGCCCCATTTCCTCCCCATTTTTCAATACCCAAAAAAGGGTATTTTTGCCTTCCCCCAGTCCCCAGGAGCTCTCTACAGGCTTCCCAGGTATCAAAAAATGGGATGTGGAGGCAGGGCTTTGGGACAGCAAAAATGGCTTTTATTCAATGTATAAGATGCATTGACATTTCCACCCTCTTTTAGGGTGGGAAATGTGCATCTTATACTACAAAAAATACAGTATATACTTTGAAAAGATACTATTATAAAAAGGCTTAGTACAAGGCTTCCTGCCACAATAGGAAATTTCAAGATGTCTTTTTCTTTGAATGGTTGGTGCTTAGAATGGCCATGGGCAATTTTACCCCATCCCCTTTTTCAAAACTCCCAGAGACTCCTTTAATTGTTGATAATTATTGATACTTGAGTGAAGAATTTCGTATTAGTTGGAGGTGAAAGAACACATAAAAGCCATTCTATAACAACTGCCAAGCATGTTAAAAGGAAGGAAACTACAAAAAACCCTGACGTTCCTCGCATATGTGATATGTGGTATGTATGGGCATACACACTGTGCAGTTTTTGATTACCAGGAGGTTGTCCACCTCTGCTTTGAAGCCTTTGAACACAATTACTTCAGGATATCGTCTTTCAAGCAAAAGACTGCAACTTAAATATGAGATTTCCACTTCCATGTTTCCCTTAAAATGCTAAGATACGAACAGAATTTTGCAGAGAGATTCCTCTGGAGGTGGGATTCAGCATATTCTGACCAATTCTAGAGAACCCGTAGTGGAAATTTTGAGAAGTTAAGAAGGTCGCAAAAGATGGTCACATGACCCAGGACATTGCAAACATAATCATTATCATCGTCGTCGTCATCATCATTACTATTATTATTAATTACCAAAAAAGTAATTTACAGCATATGAGATTTATATGCTGGATTTTGTATCACAATATCACAAGTCAAACACTTCCCAAGTGTCTAGACCTGTGTGATCTATTTTCATATGATGCGTGCAGATCCAAGTACTGTGGCCCTTTGCAACTGACAGAGCGTGATTTTGTCAATGTTTATTGTTTTCAAAGGCCATCTGAGGTCTTTTGGCACAGCACCCAGTGTGCCAATTATCACTGGGACCACCTGTAATGGTTTATGCAAGAGTCGTCGTAGTAATTTCAGTTGGTAAACTAAGTTTTTTTTAAAAAATTCAAAATTTGTATTTTAGGAGAAAGATAATGAAGATCTTGTGGAAAACTTTCATGTGATCCGTGAACAGGCAGACAGATGGGAAGCAAAGTTTCATCAATTGGAAAAAGAGTATAACTGTATCCAGATGGAACTTCTCAGTATAGAAGCTGAGAACCATAGACTGAAAGAGCAAGCAGAATCACATGAAATAGCAATTGGACAAGTAGGTTTTAAAAACTTCCTCTTATAATCTGTTTTAGAGACTCATTATCTACCCACCTTTCAATGGCTAGTTAGTAGTGCAGCTCTTAGATTGTTTTAAAAATAGTGTTGTAACACTTATTCTTCATCTCCTGCATGAGTAAAGAGTTACTGTAAAGGAATGCTTTGTCTTGTGATGCTCTGCATTCATGATCAGTTTACAGCAGGAACTTTCAAAATGGATGTTAATTTTAAGGGAATGGTATTGACTATTTGCTGCACTTGACTTAAAAACATTCTGGTCTTTCTTAAGAAAGTTTAGGATTGGATTATAGGAGTGAAAAAGGGTAAATGTTTGTCTCTACTAGTTATGAATCATGGACTTTCAACTGAGCCCGAATTCATCTTTTTAGATAGTAAATATGAGATATTGTAAAATATCTTCCATGCTTATACTGGCTGTTTGGAAGTAGTATGCATGTGTTTGTCCACTGAGTAATCTTCTTTTTGACTCTAAAACTGAATTTGCACTCCCAAAGTAATTTTTTTTAAAATAATTCCTTCTATATTGATTCTTAACTTCCTGTGTCCTATAAAATAAACAGTTTTACTGTATTCTAAATAACATGTATAATTTCTATTTGGTGTCTATATTCTGACACAAATTCTTCAGGATTTACACAGTTCTGTATTTAATCAAGACTGCCCTTTGTGAATGTAACAAAAAGTTGCACTGAAATTTATACCACATAATACTTTCCGTGTGCAATGAACTTCACATAGAATTCTGGATTGGTCTACTAGTGCTATAAAGTCTCTTAACAGTTATATATCTAAAACACATAAAAACAATTTTTGGTATGTTTAGTTTTTGTTGATGTATTTTTAGTGTGCTTTTATTTTTATAGACTGTACAACATTTCAAAATTAATATAAAACAGAAGCATATTTATGTAGATGCTTATTATTAAGTAAAATTATTTATTCTTTAATATATACTTACTGGTTTATTTATAATATAAATGTTAATTGGCCTTTCTTTTTTGGGGCAGCATTTAGCATCTGAAAAAGCCTGTAAGTCACAGATTTCTACTTTAGGTA
Source organism: Erythrolamprus reginae (assembly GCF_031021105.1). NCBI lineage: Eukaryota > Metazoa > Chordata > Lepidosauria > Squamata > Dipsadidae > Erythrolamprus > Erythrolamprus reginae. The sequence goes on along the minus strand of NC_091953.1, from coordinate 96,930,638 downwards.
AGTCTCTGGTGAAAATGGAGGAGAAAATTGAAAAAGTCCACGTGGAAAAGGTTTCTATACTCTCAGATTTGACTTCTGCTCGGGAACTGTGCATTAAACTGGACGCTAGCAATGAGTTATTAAGCCGGCAACTAAAGAACACAACAAAGGAAGTAGAAAGAGTAGGTATAAAATAATTTCAGCTTGATTTATAGAGAGCGAACATTAAAGCTGAAAACTCATATATTTTTTTCCCTAGTGCTTGAATTAAATTCTTGCTGTTCATGGAAAATTCTTTACATGTCAAATTTTTCTAGTTCGCCTGGACTAGAAATTGTCCATCACAGGAATTGTATTCTCATATCTGTTGATTCATAGGATCTGTTAAGAAGGTTAAAGTGATAATACAAGAATTTTGTAAAATGCCATACCTTCAAATGGGTGTTTGTTTGTTTGTGTATGTGTTTATGAGTATGTGTATTAATTTTGCTCTGTGGTCCAAGGATTCAGTAGAGCACAGTCATATGATTCCAGAAAAAAATATTATATTATGCATTTGTTCACATGTATTCCATTCCCACTGTAGCGTATTCTGAAGCATCTTTTAGTCTTCAAATCTGAATTTGCAGAGTCCTATTTGTTACTTCCTAAATGATAGGCAGCATATCTTTTCAGGTGCTAAAAAGCAACAACAGCTGTTGCTCTCCTGTCAATGCTTGTGAGCTCACTGAACATATCTACCTGACAAATATAGTCTTCTATTCTAATACCCCTATTTGGACAGCTTGTTTAATTTTTAAAGTTCAAAGATAGCAGAAGAAAACATTGCCAAATATTACTGTTTTTCATGAACTGTGATTGTTGTGTAGCAAAGAATACATAGTACACTATATGGTCTAAATATAAGCTGCTTAAAAAAGGTAAATATAATCTGTGCTTATCTGAGAAACTGAATCACGGATATGGATTTATCATATATATAGACATTGGAATATCTGCTGGTATAGTTTAAAAAAAATTAAAAAGGCATGTGTGCCTGAATAATTGAAATCCCATCTCTAGAACCTTGTTAATGCTGTCCCATTCTACACTGATTCTTGAGGGGTGCTTAATTTAAACCTGTCTTTTTTAAAAAAATCAAACAATGTCATTCATAATAGATTTGTTTTATACAAATCCATCATTCTTTTGGCTATGGGGAAGATGGATGACAAAATTTGGGAGATGAATGAGAATTTTTTAAAAACTATCAATCTTTTCTGTTTGTGCTAAATATTTTTCATATTGTTTTCAAAAATCCTGATAAAGATTTTTTTAAATACTTCAACTGAATAAAAATTATGACTGGTTCATTTCAAAAAGAAAAATATCTGCAAATGAACTTTTAGATTAAGCAATAGGGTCATGCTTAATTTTAAAAGGGTTTAGGGAAGCTCTGTGCACTTCAAGCATGATAATGATCCAATCCTGAAGCCAAATCTGTCACCATTAAATCTTTTGTGTGAAGTTTGGCCTGTCTGTCACTTTTGGCATCTGACAAAGTGAGACATAGTTCATGTTAGTCTGAAAAAGTACTACCAGCCTTCTTTGACATCCACTTTAGTAGTCTGCAGGATGAAATGTCTGCAGGAAAACAGCCAAGCTCAAAGAATACCAAGAACCCAAAAATTTGAGTAGTTTTGGGTTAACATCATAAGTAATACCGTGTTTCCCCGAAAGTAAGACAGTGTCTTACTTTCTTTTTACCCCCAAAAGCCCCACTACGTCTTACTTTCGGGGTATGTCTTACATTGGAAAAAAATTGAAAGGGTCACGTTCCCAAAGGCATCTCCCCAGAGTCCAGAAGGGCAGCCGCGGGACAGGAGCCTCGTGAGCCCTTTTCCAAGTTCAACCTCAGGGCTCCAAGCGGCGTGCATGCGTGGAGCCGCAGACGCGTGTCGGGGAAGCGTGTCTGGAGGGGAGGAGCCGCTCTGCGCAGTTGGGCAGCCCCATCTGCCTGCCGGAAAGGAGGCGGGCGAAGGAGGGCGCAGCTCTGGCCGCTCGCCTCGGAGCCGGTCGGCCTCGCTGGCCGCTTGCAGCCGAGCCTCGGCAGGACTCGGTTGCTGGGACGAGCGCCTTCGCTGCAAGCCGCCGCCCGCTCGGCTCGCTTCGGACCAGCGCCGTCCTTCGCTTTGCCAAGCCGGGGAAGAGGCGGTGGCGCCGCGGCGAGGCGAAGGCGAGGGACGCGCGGGGAGCTTGGAAGCGACGTCATCAGGCTCCCCTCCCGGCAATACCCCCGTGTTTCCCCGAAAGTAAGACATATGTCTTACTTTCGGGGTACGGCTTATATTAGCTGACCCCCCTGAAACCCCCGATACGTCTTACAATCGGGGGTGTCTTACTATCAGGGAAACAGGGTACCAATTTATTTTTACACATTAAGAAAGATTACTATACAGTACTATCTTTAGAGAAAACCACTGTACGTTCTTAGCAGAGAGAGGGCCAGAATTTTTTACATTAAGGAAGAAAAGCTGAAAAGATTATATCTATTGGGGGGGAGTATTTCATTTTCTATTTACAGTGTAATCTAATTTTTAATATACTACATATTAAAGAAAACGAGAACGTTCATTATTTTGGCTTTCAGCTTCAAAATGAATGGGAATCATCTCACTCAGAAATAGAACTTCTGAGAAAGCAACTTAATAATGAAAGAATATCAATTAAAAACTTGGAAACTTTGTTAACATCTAATCGAGAAAAAGAATATCAGTCTCAGATGATAAGTCAAGAGAAGGATTCTGAAATACATCTTCTTAAAGAGCAACTTACTCTGGCAGAAAACAAAATGTGAGTAACCATTGCAAATAACACCATTGCTATTATACTTTTGTTAATCTCCCCATTTTTTCCCCTTCTTTAGGAGTCCGTTTATTAGAGTGGAAGATAGTTTATTTAAAAATTACCTGAAACTAGGGAAACTAAATATTAGGCATAACAGTATCTATCTCATGGCAATAAAATATATATTAGGATTTTAAAACAATTTGTACATTACTATGAAAAGGGTTTTGTTCAGTAAAATAAAAAAAAATTAACACAGGTGTTTAATGCCTTTTAACACAGCACAGATATATAATTGTTTCTATTTTCTTTCTGGATGCTAATCCAACTATTTTTATATCAAATATATTGGAAGCTGTTCTTGAAAAACTAATCTTATTCTTTATTTTATTATATTTGACTAGTTACATCCTTTCAGTTTAAGTGACAACTTTGTCCTTTATAGCGCTATCCAGAGTCGAGATTTTTCACAGCTCAAAAACACAATTACTCAACTGGAATCTGAGTTAGATATCACCAAAAGACAGTTGGGCACAGAACGCTTTGAAAGGCAAGTGTGTGACCACATTTTTAATCATTTAACATCTGTTTCTCCCAATTAAATAATATACATTTGCACTAATCTAGAAAAACTCAGGGCTAAAGTCATTAAATAATGCTACTAATTATATCCACTAGAACTAAAACTAAAATTCAGCATTGGAGCATGCTTGTTAGGAAAAAAGTGCTATTATTTACAAATTCTATTATTTCATGATTTAATTGGAAATAAACTTTCACCTGATTGCACGACACATATATAAATCAGATTATTTATCAGTTTGAAATAAGTCAGATTTTATTTTATAATCAGCAAGTACTACATTTTAAACCTATTGGTATTTAGAGATTGTTTTTAGTAGAAAATAGAAAAGATTTGTAGATTAATGATTTTTTCATGAAAACTTGAAAATATATTTGCAGACTTATTTAAAAAATAATGGTTGAATCATTTCATTGCATATTTCATAACATCCAATTTTTTATAAAAAGTAAATTTCATTGTTCCTAATTTTACTTCAATAAGTAGTCTGCTGAGAGGAATAGCTCAAAATTAACTATAACTTCAGTTATTGCCCTAATACTTCCAGAGTTCAAGGAAATTCAATAAAAGCATTACTTTAACTTACCTAAAAATTTAAAGCAAGGAAAATATTTAGGGAAATTAATATTTCTGACTAATTGAGCTACTAAAAACACTTTCAGGAGTAAATATAATATATGCAAATGAAAGTCCAAACTGAAACGTACATTATTGATCTGGAAGTATAAAAGTGCTAACTGTGGGCCCATCTTTAGGTATATTTATTGTATTTGTGTGACTTTTGTAATCTTAAATGTCTTAGTTCCCTTACCCCCTGTATAATTTCTAAAACAGAACCACAAACATGGGACAAGGTATTCAAGGAAAGAATAGATAGGAATAATTTGGCCAAATCACTTTCTCTTAAGTAAATTGTGGAGAAAAATTACTTATTCTGTTTTTAATGGTTGGGGATGAGTTGAGTAAGTGTCTACTGCTACTAAGCAGATTTCAGGCCTAGCTCAAGATCCTAAACTATCTGACAACCTGACAGTTATAGCTAGGAGGACCTTTGCAGATGTTCAGATAGTGTGCCAATTGCAACCCTACTTGGATCAAGAGGCTCTTCTCATGGTCACTCATGCCCTTATCATCTCATGGCTGGACTATTGCAATGTGCTATACATGAGGCTACCCCTGAAGAGTGTTTGGAGACTACACTTAGTCTAGAATGCAGCTGCCCAAGCTGTTGTGGATGCCCCTAGATATACCTACGCTACACCAATTCTTTGCAAGCTGCACTGGCTTCCTATTGGTCTCTAGTCACAATTCAAGGTGTTGGTTATTTTATTTATTAGTTAGTTAGTTTGTCTGTCTGTCTGTCTGTCTGTCTGTCTGTCTGTCTGTCTGTCTGTCTGCCTGCCTGCCTGCCTGCCTGCCTGCCTGCCTGCCTGCCTGCCTGCCTGCCTGCCTGCCTATCTATCTATCTATCTATCTATCTATCTATCTATCTATCTATCTATCTATCTATCTATCTATCTATTTATTGGATTTGTATGCCGCCCTTCTCCGAGGACTCAGGGCAGCTCACAACATAATAAAAAACAGTGCACAATATCAAAGTCTAAAATTGAATTAATATAATTAACTACTCCAAAAACCCTGGAATATTGAAAATCATTCATTCACATTCAACAGCAGGCATACATCACACTCGTCAGCTAGTAGTTTGGGTCCAGTGACCCCAAACCTGGCGGCATAGATGGGTTTTCAAGTTCCTACAGAAGGCAAGGAGGGTGAAGGCAGTACAAATTTCTGGGGGGAGCTGATTCCAGAGGGCCAGCCCCCACAGTGAAGGTTCTTCCTGTAGGCCCCACCAAGTGACATTGTCTAATTGACGAGACCTGGACAAGGCTGACTCTGTGGAACTTGACTGGTCGCTGGGACTCATGCGGCAGAAGGCAGTCCCGCAAGTAATCTGGTCCGATGCCATGCAGGGCTTTATAGGCCATAACCAACACTTTGAATCACATCCAGAAACTAATCAGCAGCCAATGCAGTCCATGAAGTGCTGGCGAAACGTGGGCATGCCTTGGGAGGCCCAGGACTGCTCATGTGGCCACATTCTGCACAATTTGTAGTTTCCGAACCCTCTTCAAAGGTAGCCCCATGTGGAGAGCATTGCAGTAGTCGAACCTCGAGGTGATTTTATTACCTTTAAAGCCCTACATGGTTCAGAGCCAGAGTATCTTTAAGATCGCCTTCTACCACATAGCTCTCAGCGACTGGTAACAGTCCACAGGGTTGCCTCCTTTGGGTCCCGTCAGCTAAACAATGTCGGCTGGCAGGTCTGCGGGGTCTGCATTCTCTGTGGTTGCTCTGACTCTCTGGAATCAGCTATCTCCTGAGATCTGCACTACCCCACCTTATTGGCCTTCCGGAAAGCTGTAAAGACCTGGCTTTTCCGACAGGTCTGGGACCATTGACTTCGGGAGGGGGGGGGATAATTAGCAAGGTCAGCCCATGAATGTATGGATGATTGTAACTATTTTAATATTGAAACGGTCTTTTATATTGATCAATGCCTGGTTTTTTATTGTGAGCTGCCCTGAGTCCATAGGGCAGTGATGGCAAACTAGGCATGGGTGCCACAGTTGGCAGGCGAGCCATTGCCCTAGCTCAGCTCCAACATGCATGTGTGTACTGGCCAGCTGATTTTTGGCTTGCACAGAGGCTCTGGGAGGGCGTTTTTGGCTTCCAGAGAAGGCATTGAAGGCATTGAATTATGGGTGTGGGCACTCGCGCATGTATGACAGCACACACACTCACGCTGTTTCGGCACCTGAGGAAAAAAAGGTTTGCCATCACTTCTATAGGGAGTTGGGTGGCATAAAACTTTAACTAAATAAAGAACTTGAATATGCTACCTCCTTTCTGGGAACCTACTGCTTTACTGTAGTCTATCAAGCTATCCCTCCACAGACACATTCTATATCTAGACCCATTTTTAGGCAAATTAAAAGCTCAGACTTATTTGACAGTGTGTGTGCATGTATGTGTGTGCATGTATGTGTCCTGTTGTGTTTTTTAAAAAAACATGTCAATCATAGATTTCAGTTATCAAAATCAACTTATGTTATTGATTTTACATACCGATATTCTAAATTTAATGCTGTGTTATATTACTGCTTTGTTTTGCTGTTTTAATAGATATACTGTACTGTATATGTAATTTATACTTAATTATTAAAATTACACAGACAATTTCATCCTACAAGTAATCCTTAACTTACAGCCATTTATTCAATGTTTGTTAAAAATTATGATGATGCTAAATGAAGAATTATGACCCTGTTGTAGCACCTCTGATCATGCTGTGCACCGCCCTGAATCTTCGGAGAGGGGCGGCATACAAATCTAATAAATAAATAAATAAATAAATAAATATTTGGACATTTGGCAATCTGCTTGTTCTTACAATTGAGCGAAGGGACATTGCAATTGTCCCTTCCCCCCATCTCAGCCCCTAACCTGGTCCACCAGCATGCACAAAATTGCCTTGGCTTTGGAGTCCTTGGCCTGCTTCCAGCCCACTTCTTCCCACCCCACCAAGCCAGGGTCCACCTTTGCTTTTTTCTGCAGCTGCTGTTAGGCTCATCCCACTGACGAGACTGTCTCACTGCCATCTTGCAACCAGGCTTCCTTTTTGTGATGGTTTGTGTGTCTTTCTCCAAATCACATGGAGAAAGTGATATCACTAGTTTTGCATTCACTAGCTTTTTAACCTTCCTAACACAATTTTTCTGATGGCTAGCCACATTTCCTAGCTTTCTGGCTAGAAAGCTAGCAAACTTCCTAGTCACACTTGATAACTTTCTTGTTCTGAAGGTTAGGCATGTTTGCTAGTTTTCTAGCCTTCATAAACCTTTGCAAGAATAGGGCCTATTTGCAGGATGGGGTGAATTGGCCTCAGTAGGAAGGCCAAACCTCGTATTTATTGGACACATCTGTCAGCAGCTGCAGAGGTAAGTGTTCCTAGGTATAGAACAAAAGAGAAAAGATTTGGGCCTCCTCGATATGGTGGTGTGGGGAGAAAGCTTGGACTTAGAGGTCCCCAGACAGGTTTCTGCACACCAGTGGACTCGGGGCCTTTTCCACCCCTCACCCTGCGCTCCAGTTAATGACTTTCACAACTGCTTAACTCCACAATAAGCAGATGTAGGATTACAGTTATTGAGTGAAACAGATGATTAAGTATCTTGCTTAATAATCACTTTGCTCAGTGACCAAAATTCCACTTTTAATTGTAGGGGAAAGTTGAGGACTACTCAAGCGGGGCTTCCAACTTACCGCTGCTAAGTGCTGATGCGCGTGCTGCTCCGGGTGACTGGTGGCATGCATGTACATCTGGTGGGAGTGAGATTTGACTTCTGCACATGCACAGGAAGCAAATTTTGTAAGAAGACGCATGGATGGGCAAGATTTCAAAGATTTCTTTTGCTTCTGCACATGCAAAAGTTGCCGAAAATTGGCAAAATCTCACAAGTGAGCATATCTTCTTGAAAATTTTTGCTTCCTGCACATAGGCAGAAGCCACATCTCACTCCAACACATGGGGTTATTCCAGAGGCACTCGTCCACAGTTCGGCGGAGTCACTCGCTGAGGCCTGGAACAGGGCTGCGGCAGGGGCTCTTGACCGGATTGCGCCTTTGCGACCTCTCCGCGGCGCTAGACCCCGTAGAGCCCCATGGTTCAACGAGGAGCTCCGGGTGTTGAAACGCCAAAAGAGACGTCTAGAGAAGCGATGGAGGAAGAGTAGGTCCGAATCTGATCGAACACTTGTAAGAGCTTTTATTAAGACTTACAAAGTGGCGCTCAAGGCGGCAAGATGTGCGTACCATGCCGCCTTGATTGCATCAGCGGAATCCCGCCCAGCTGCTCTGTTTAGGGTGACCCGCTCCCTTCTTAATCAGGGGGGAACTGGGGAGCCCTTGCAGAGTAGTGCCGAGGAGTTTAACACGTTTTTCGCTGATAAAGTCGCTCAGATCCGGGCCGACCTCGACTCCAATTGTAAAACAGAGTCGACTGACAACGAGTCAGTCGAGGTGACTGGGGCACGTACTTGTCCACCTGTCTGGGAAGAGTTTGATCTGGTGACACCTGATGAAGTGGACAAGGCCATCGGAGCTGTGAGTTCTGCCACCTGCTTACTGGATCCGTGTTCCTCCTGGTTGGTCTCGGCCAGCAGGGAGGTGACACGGAGCTGGGCCCAGGAGATTACCAACGCTTCCTTGGGGAGGGGAGTTTTTCCATCACTCTATAAAGAAGCGCTTGTGCGCCCCCTCCTCAAGAAGCCCTCCCTGGACCCAGCCGTACTTAACAACTATCGTCCAGTCTCCAACCTTCCCTTTATGGGGAAGGTTGTCGAGAAGGTGGTGGCACTCCAGCTCCAGCGGTCCTTGGAAGAAGCTGATTATCTAGGTCCCCAGCAGTCGGGTTTCAGGCCCGGTTACAGCACGGAAACCGCTTTGGTCGCGTTGATGGATGATCTCTGGCGGGCCCGGGACAGGGGTTTATCCTCTGTCCTGGTGCTCCTCGATCTCTCAGCGGCTTTCGATACCATCGACCATGGTATCCTTCTGCGCCGGTTGGAGGGGCTGGGGGTGGGAGGCACTGTTCTTCAGTGGTTGTCCTCCTACCTCTCTGGCCGGTCGCAGTCGGTGTTAGTGGGGGGTCAGAGGTCGGCTCCGAGGTCTCTCCCTTGTGGGGTGCCTCAGGGGTCGGTCCTCTCCCCCTTGCTATTTAACATCTACATGAAACCGCTGGGTGAGATCATCCAAGGACATGGGGTGAGGTATCATCAATATGCCGATGATACCCAGCTTTACATCTCCACTCCATGCCCAGTCAACGAAGCGGTGGAAGTGATGTGCCGGTGCCTGGAGGCTGTTGGGGCCTGGATGGGTGTCAACACACTCAAACTCAACCCGGATAAGACGGAGTGGCTGTGGGTTTTGCCTCCCAAGGACAATTCCATCTGTCCGTCCATTACCCTGGGGGGGGAATTATTGACCCCCTCAGAGAGGGTCCGCAACTTGGGTGTCCTCCTCGATCCACAGCTCACATTAGAAAACCATCTCTCAGCTGTGGCGAGGGGGGCGTTAAATATTTTAATTAATTGGATTGTTGTGACTGTTTTTACTTGTTGTGAGCCGCCCCGAGTCTTCGGAGAGGGGCGGCATACAAGTCCAACTAATAAATAAATAAATAAATGTGCCTGCCCACTGGTCACCCAGAGTTGCACGTGCAGCTCCATTTCCGCTACCGGTCCCTCCCTCCCGCCATTCTGGTAGGAACCCAATACTGTACCAGACTTGACTACCTGTAGTTTCACTGTTTGGATATATATAAAGTATCTACCAGTTTGTTTGTTTGTTTGTTTGTTTGTTTGTTTGTTTGTTTTATTTTATTTGTTTAGTCATTTGATTTTTTTATGCTGCCCTTCTCCCGGGCATCTTACATCATGTTAGCAATAGCACTGCCCTTTCTGCACACCAGTGGACTCAGGGCCTTTTCCACCCCTCACCCTGCGCTCCAGTTAATGACTCTCACTACTGCTTAACTCCACAATAAGCAGATGTAGGATTATAGTTATTGAGTGAAACAGATGATTAAGTATCTTGCTTAATAATCACTTTGATCAGTGACCAAAATTTCACTTCTAATTGTAAGGGAAAGTTGAGGATTTATGCTGCCCTTCTCCAGGGCAGCTTACAACATGTTAGCAATAGCACTTTTTAACAGAGCCAGCATATTGCCCCCACAATCCGGGTCCTCATTTTACCCACCTCGGAAGGATGGAAGGCTGAGTCAACCTTGAGCCGGTGATGAGATTTGAACCGCTGACCTGCAGATCTAGCAGTCAGCTTTAGTGGCCTGCATTATCGCACTCTATCCATTGCGCCACCTCGGCTCATGGGACTTATGGGACTAAATAATTTATTGGGACTTATCATGAAGTTTTATAGGTAGATTTTCCCTGAATGAAATTTAATTGTCCTTAAAGGCACTTTCTACCATGTAAAGCTCCAATCATTTGATTTGTTTAATACTTTGGGGAGTTTTAAGAATAAAAAGTAAAGCAGGAAGCCACTAGAAGGTGTTCAAACCAAATTTGAATTTGTTCAAACCAAATTCAAAATCATGCTGCCAAAATTCAGTGGCAAATAACTGAATGCTGGTGGTATGATTTCTGGTTATTTCTTGAGGGGGGTATAAGAGGAAAAAATGGAAGATAAGTTTACATAACATATAAAGCTGTCCACTGCATTACATTTAGCAGTGAGAGAATGGCAGTTTGCCTATTTGATAGCCAGAATTAAATCCTGCCTTATTTTGCTTCTCAAAAAAAAGTGTATTTCTAGATATGGTAAAGAAGTGTAGAATCACCTAAATACAATTCCAATGGGGCAGAGGGGAGAATGTTACACAAAATAGGAAACAAATTAGAAGTTAAAGAAAACATAGCTATATGACACAGGTGTATTTCAGTGCTGGGTTTGGGTTTAAACAGAGTGATGGGAAAAAGGTTATCACTGGTTGACTCCAGAAGATGTAATTTTAAGCTAGATAATTGATTTCCTGTAATTGTTTCCTGTATTCTTAATCTCAAACTCAGATTTTCCAATGATATCCACCCTGGCTGTGACTAAAATCCAAATGAAATTCCTCTTCCACTCCATCATTTTGTGCTGGAGAATTTTGAAAAATGTGATCATACAGTATTACCCAGTCATCTTTTTTCAAACTATCCTAAAAATATCCAAGTCCTTCAATACTGTTTTTCTTTGTATTACCAAGTTTACAGTAGTCTGATCATTGTTGTCCTTCTAACCCAATCCAATTTTTTGGAAGTGTAGTGTTCAGAAATTGCCTTGTGGCGAGATGGGCAACAAATAACTTTAATAAATAAATACAATACATAAATAGATGCAATAGTTGAAGATGGCCTAACGAGAGCAGAATAGATGCAGCAATTGCTATCTATAAATTTGGAAAATTTCCTAAGTTCCGCCCTCCTCAAGAAGCTATTCCTAGGCTCACTGCCAAGAGCTTGGTGCTTTTTCATTTCCAGTTTAGCATCTCCATAAAACTGTTGGGGAAGGTCAGCAGTTTTGGATGAGGTTCTATGAGTATACTGATTATATCCAGCTTTGCATATCTTCCCCTTTTTTGGGGTGGGTATGTGTGGATATAATTTTTTTATTTTTCTCCACCTTACAATAAAAACATACATAGATAAACACAGCATCAATACATAACAATATATACAGTGTGTGTAAAATCTTATCTAATACATACTTAATGGAGCATCTTAACTTTCTTTCTTCATTTAAACAATCATAGCTTCCTCCCTCCAACATTTAAACTAATTATCAATAAAAATATTTAAATTATAGAAAGAAAAATTACTACTTCAATGCCTAACAATTACATATATATAATTTTCTTATCCACAAAGAGAAAAAAACCCAAAAAATTTCATCACTCCAACAATTAAAATAGTTAAGAAGTAACAATGTAATTTAAATATTTAAAAAAACATATGTAAACTATCATAAATCTGTGTTACATTATTATCTAGTGTTACCACCATTTCTTATTTCATAATCTGGGTGTCTACCTTCCAGTTTTTAGTTCTTAAACATCACTTCCAAAATAATTATTTATTTTAACTATTTTTAATTTCCATCCATTTATAAAACTTTCCCCAATTTTATAATATTCCGAATCTTCCTTATCTTTAAGTTTAAAGGTAAATCTATTCATTCCAGCACAATCCATAATCTTTCTTAATGTTTCTCTCTCATTTGGTATCTTATTTAATTTACAATTTTGTGCAAATATCATTCTAGCTGCAGTCATTATATGAATAATTAAATAAATTTCTTCTTTATTGTATTTTTCTGGTAAAATGCCAAACAAAAATATCTCCAGTTTTAATTCAATAGTCTGTTTCAGTATCTTCTCAATCCGGTGTTGAATATTTCTCCAAAAATGTTGGGCTTCACTACAAGTCCACCACATATGATAACAAGAATCAGGCACATGGCTACATTTCCAACATTTCATCGACTTGTTTTTAAACATTTTTGCTAACTTCTCTGATGACAAATGCCATCTATTAAACATCTTATACATATTTTCTTTAAATGTTGTTGACATTGTCATCTTATAATTTCTCTCATTTGTTGCCAGCTATTCATATCTATTGTGTAGCCCATATTCTTCATCAATTTTATCATTTTTTCTTTAACTTGTTCAAATTCTAGTTCGATAGACAACAAATAATTTTAAAATTTCTTCATCAGATTTTTATCTATCCAGTTACATTTTTTTCAAAATTGATATCTTCTACTTTAATACTTTTTCATATCTTGCTTGTAGCTGTATATTTATCTTGCTTGTAGCTGTACATTCAAATGTACCACATTTCTTTCTCAACCTACAGTAATGGTACAAATGCAAAATTTTAGATATACATTATTTGAATCGTCAAGAGTGTGTGTGTAAATTTTGTGTTTCTTCAGATAGAGAGCATAACTGCAGCAATGTTTCAAAATGGCGTCTGTAAGTAATGTACATTACAAGCAGTTTGTCATTGAATTTCTCACTGCAGAGAAAGAAACTGTTGGGAACATTCGCAAACATTTATGTACAGTTTATGGAGAATCGGCAGTCGACAGAAGTACGGTTAGTTACTGGGCACAGAGGGTGTGGCCATTAGAAGACGGTTCGGCAGAGCTCTAAGATTTGCAACGTTCGGGGTGGCCAGCCATGGCTGTCACACCTGACAAGATGCAGCTTGCCAACTCAGCAGTTGGCCCCGAAGCTGTCAATCGGCAAAGGAAGTGTGGATGCAATCATCCGTGCTCTTGATTACTCAAAAGTGTGTGCACAATGGGTTCCACGCTGTCTTAAGGTGGACCACAAATCTCTCCGAAAAAAACATTTCTTCTGAGCTGCTGAAATGTTTTGAAGCTGAGGGGGAAGCATTCTTGTCCAGGATTGTGACAGGTGATGAAACCTGGGTTCACCATTTTGAGCCTGAAACAAGTCGATCGTTCTTCCACAGAAGAAAAAATTCAAAGCAACTGCTTCTGTCGGTAAGGTCATGATCACTGTGTTTTGGGACTGTGAAGGTATCATACTCATTGATGTGATACCAAGAGGCAGCACCGTTAATTCTAAAGCTTATGTAAAGACATTAACCAAACACAAGAAGTGCTTCCAGGGACTTTGGCACCATAACAACACAGGTGAATGTTTGATTCAACATGATAACGCTCGGCCTCACACAAGTTTGAGGACTTCAGAACACATCATAAAACAGGGTTGGATAGTGTTGCCCCATCCACCCTACAGCACTGACCTAGCTCCCTCAGACTTCCACTTGTTTGTGCCATTAAAGGATGCCATTTACGGAAGACATTTTGAGGATGACAAAGAGGTAATTCGCACAGTGCAGAAAAGGCTTCGTGACCAGAGTGGTACCAAAAGGGCATAAACACCATTGTGTCTCGCTGGAGGAAGGCCATAGAATTGGACAAAGATTACGTGAAAAAATAGTGTAGAAGAAACATCATTCTTTCTTGTTTGTACGTTTCATTGTATTCAATAAATAATTGTTGAAGAAAAAAATGTGGTGCATTACTTACTGGGCGACCCTCGTAATACTCTCTTAATCCCATGCAAATATCTGATCTTCTGTATTTTGTTTAAAATATTTTTTACTGAATCAGTTACTCTCTGATCTTTATGCCTGTTCTTACTTCAACAAAATTGAAGCACTGTCCGAAATTAGGAAAAATTTATTGTGTCCGTTTAAAAACTAAAAAGTTAAAAACATTTATCTGAGATTTTTAAGCGACAGTAGCTGCTGGGCCTAGGAAAGTATGTGCATTAAGTACTCTTATTTAAATATATTTTTGACAATTTTTTAGGGAACGTGCAGTCCAAGAACTCCGCCGGCAGAGTCGTACAGCTTCATACCAGTTAACTTCTACAATAAGATCAACATCACCTGAACGTTGCCGTCACTGGTCTCCTGAGAGGTCTCTGGATAGATCTTTGGATGGGTAAGAAAATGTCTGTTAAAATATATATTTCCTTTTTCTCATTTATTCAGGTATAGAGCTTCTCTTTATCATGTTATCCTTAAATTAGAAATGAAATCCATCATTTTATTTCTTTGTTGCTGTTCCACAAAAGTGTGCCCAAGATGGCTTATAAAATCTCAAGTGTTAAAAACTGCTAAGAGAATTCTAATTTTAACTTTTTTTTCTTGTGTTCTGAACTGTTTCAGGACAGTGATTGGTTCTATATCATGGTTTGCTTAATTCTGAGTTAATAAACCACAGTTAGCTGGGTTCTCTTTAAGCTAAGCCATAAACCCTAACCAACCATGAGGTTCATGCCAAGGAAACCATATCAGTGGCATCTATGGAAAAGCTGGGGGCAGTGGATGGTGTCAAACTAAAGAAAGTACTGATATACCCCATCTTTTTGTAAGTTAGTCGTGATGTCATATATTATTATTGCAATGGTGATTTCATTATTCTGATGAAAGCAGAAGGCTTCTAAAGATGCTGTACATATGAACTCATTCAATGATATTTAGACCCCCCTCATGTAATTCTTGATCTTTTGCTCCCTTTCCATTTTTCTTACTACAAAAGTATGAATTGCTTTTGTAGGAATTCATTTCATGGTTTGGGAGGAACTATTGATTATGGAACTCTATGGATTAAACATGCCTTTGAGATAATCGATAAAATGGAGGCTATAAGTATTTTCCCAAAAATAATTTACCGTATCTTTATAATTCAAGAATGAAAAAAAGAGATTTGTGTTATGTGTGTTTGTGTGTGAAAGGAATGGACAATCACCACTGGATAAAATACAAATTTTATTTCTTCTTTCATAGGGATTCTATTTGAAAGGACTTCTAATTGAAGAAGATATGGAAAAAATTAACATCCATTATAAAAATACCAAAACATGCCAAACCCAAACTCAAGGTTTATTAAAACAATTGCTTTAATCCAATTGGTAAAGGATAATGTTCAGAGTCCTTATTAACTGAAGAAGCCTACATACACAAATATTTTATTTGGGGCATTACAATAAAAGCAATTATTGTTTTATAAAATAATTTTTATTATCAAAAATATGTTTTAAAATGAAAATTGAACTGCACACCATCAAAGAAATATATTAAATGAAAAATTTACACAGTTTCTTATTCTTCATTTATTTGCTGTATCTTGTTGCACATTTGCTAAATATATTTTGAAAAATTGATAGACAAAATCTTTTTACACAACCATTCAGTTCTTGAATTTTTTTTAAGGCTGATGACAAAGTTGGTGGTTTCTACACCATTTTCTCCTGAGAATGAACAAAGCACAATGAGTATGTTGATTTCAGAATACCCACACTTACTTGTCTACTTCTGGAGTTTTGGATATCCAAGGGAATAGACTCTGATAGACAGGGTTGGATGAGAGAGTTGGCAAAACTCATACATATATTTTATGTAAATGATATCCAATATATCTTCCTCCTCCTATTTTTCCCACAGCAACTGAGCAATTGAGTAATGGTCTGAGACTAAGGGGCTTAGATGACTTGCCTTTGCCATGGTCAGATCATTTTCTACTACGGCTCGACGTCATGGCTCCAATTCTCCCCTGCAGGGAGGCGGAACCAACTATGTGGTTCTGCCCCAGATGCCTAATGGACCCAGAGGGCTTCCAGAGGGCGCTTGGGGTTCTACCAGATTCACTCGTCCACAGTTCGGCAGAGTCTCTTGCTGTGGCCTGGAACAAGGCTGCGATGGAGGCTCTTGACCGGATTGTGCCGTTGCGACTTCTCTGAGGCACTAGACCCCGGAGAGCTCCTTGGTTTACCAAGGAACTCCAGGACTTGAAACACCAGAAGAGATGTCTAGAGAAGCGGTGGAGGAAAAGTAAATCTGAATCCGATTGAACACTTATAAGAGCTCATATTAAGACTTACAAAGTGGTGCTGAAGGCGGCAAGATGCGCGTACCATACCGCCTTGATTGCATCAGCGGAATCTTACCCGGTCGCTCTGTTTAAGGTGACTTGCTCCCTTCTTAACCAGGGGGAGATGGGGAGCCCTCGCAGAGCAGTGCCGAGGATTTTAACACATTTTTCTCTGATAAAATCACTCGGATAAGGACGGACCTTGACCCCGATTGGAAAGCAGAGTCGATTGACAACGAGTCAGTCAAGGTGACTGAGGCCCGTCCTTATCCACCTGTCTGGGAGGACTTTGACTTGGTGACACCTGATGAAGTGGACAAGGCCATTGGAGCTGTGAGTTCCGCCACCTGCTTACTGGATCTGTGTCCCTCTTAGTTGGTTTCGGCCAGCAGAGAGGTGACATGGAGCTGGGTCCAGGAGATTGTAAACGCTTCTCTGAGGAGGGGGTCCTTCCCAGCTCCCTACAAGGAGGCACATGCCCCCCCCTGCTCAAGAAGCCTTCCCTGGACCCAGCCGTACTTAATAACTATCATCCAGTTTCCAATCTTCCCTTTATGGGGAAGGTTGTCGAGAAGGTGGTGTCGCTCCAGCTCCAACGATCCTTGGAAGAAGTCGATTATCTAGGCCCTCAACAGTAAGGATTCAGGCTCGAAACTGCTTCGGTCGCGCTGATGGATGATCTCTGGTGGGCCCGGGACAGGGGCTTGTCTTCTGTCTTGGTGCTTCTTGACCTCTCAGTGGCTTTTGATACCATCGACCATGGTATCCTTCTGCACTGGCTGGAGGGATTGGGAGTGGGAGGCACTGTTCTTCAGTGGTTCTCCTACCTCTCCAGCTGGTTGCAGTCGGTGTTAGTGGGGGGTCAGAGGTCGACCTCTAGGTCTCTCCCTTGTGGGGTGCCTCAGGGGTTGGTCATCTCCCCCTTACTATTTAATATCTACATGAAACCGCTGGGTGAGATCATCCAAGGGCATGGGGTGAGGTATCATCAATATGCTGATGATAACCAGTTGTACATCTCCACCCCATGTCCAGTCAGTGAAGAAGTAGAAGTGATGTGCCGGTGCCTGGAGGCTGTTAGGGTCTGGATGGGTGTCAACAGGCTCAAACTCAACCCTGACAAGACGGAGTGGCTGTGGGTTTTGCCTCCCAAGGACAATTCCAACTGTCCATCCATCACCCCGAGGGGGGGGGAATTATTGACCCCCTCAGAGAGGGTTCGCAACTTGGGCATCCTCCTCGATCCACAGCTAACATTAGAGCACCATCTTTCAACTATGGCGAGGAGGGCGTTTGGACAGGTTCACCTGGTGCTCCAGTTGTGACCCTATTTGGATAGGGAGTCATTACTCACAGTCGCTCAAGCCCTCATCACCTCGAAGTTTGACTACATGGGGCTACCTTTGAAGAGTGTTCGGAAACTCTAGATCATGCAGAATGCGGCTGCGAAAGCTATCATGGGGCTACCCAGATTTGCCCACGTCTCTTCAACACTCCACGGCCTGCATTGGTTGCTGATTAGTTTCTGGTCACAATTCAAAGTGTTGGTAATGACCTATAAAGCCCTACATGGCATTGGACCAGAATACCTTCGTAACCGTCTTCTGCCGCACGAATCCCAGCGGCCAATCAGGTCCCACAGAGTTGGCCTTCTCTGGGTCCTGTCGACTAAACAATGCCGTTTGGTGGGACCCAGGGGAAGAGCCTTCTCTGTGGCGGTCCCAGCCCTCTGGAATCAACTCCCCCCAGAGCTTAGAACCGCCCCCACCCTCCTTGCCTTTCGTAAGTTGTTAAAGAACCACTATGTCGCCAGGCATGGGGGAATTGAGATACCCCAGGCTTACACAGTTTACGGATGGTATGATTGTGTTGTATGGTTTTAATGATAGGTTTTAGATGTTTTTAATATTAGATTTGTTACACTGTTATTATTTTGTTGTGAGCCGCTTCGAGTCTTCGGAGAGGGGCGGCATACAAATCTAAGTAATAAATAAATAAATAAATAAAATACAAATCTAATAAATTTATTATTATTATTATTATTATTATTAATTACTACTACTACTACTACTTTGGACTGAGAGAGAGCGTGACTGGCCCTAAGGCACCCACTTTTCAGAGTCTCTTGCTTTCTAGCCTGATGCCTTAACCACTATGTGTTTCTGAACTATGCTATCATTGTCATATCTTGTCATTACATTTCCAAGATTCCATAAAAACTTCAGTTTTATTTACATTGGGGAGTTCTACCTTGCTCATTCTTCAACTTATTGAAATCAGTAAAAAATAAGAACTTCCTTAATAAATCACAAATTAAACATGAATCCATTGTATGATACATAGCTACAAAAATGCTCTAAACTGCATCAATGGAAGCATAATGTCAAGATAAAGAAAAGTATATTGGTCAGACCACATCTAAAATATTATAAAACTTAGGCAGAACGATTGGAGGCATTAAATATT
Organism: Erythrolamprus reginae; assembly: GCF_031021105.1. Classification (NCBI taxonomy): domain Eukaryota; kingdom Metazoa; phylum Chordata; class Lepidosauria; order Squamata; family Dipsadidae; genus Erythrolamprus; species Erythrolamprus reginae. The sequence goes on along the minus strand of NC_091953.1, from coordinate 96,911,734 downwards.
TAATCTAGGAAAAAGTCTATGGGAAGACATAACAGCTATTGATCTCAGAAACTATCTTCTTAATTGATGTGATAATTGATACATTAGGTCTTCAATTGGTGGCATAGATTTTTGTAGCGGCTTTTAAAGTTAGCAAGGTAACCAGTTTTGTTTTCCTGCCAAAAGGATCTTTTTTGGGATTGGAGCTTCCTTATTTTTATGGCTAATTTGTTTTTCTTGGTTTTGGTGATAATTAGTGGTACATTTAATTTAATGACTGCATTTCAAGCAAAAAATATTGTAGTAGTTTTCAGCAGTATTACAGTCAGAATAATGTTTGGCAATCAAGAGATGAGGGATTAGCATCTATGATATCATAGTTGGCTTTTTAAAAATTGTAATTGGTTATATAGTGTTCCCTCGATTTTCGCGGGTTCGAACTTCGCGAAAAGTCTATACCACGGTTTTTCAAAAATATTAATTAAAAAATACTTCACGGTTTTTTTCCCCTTTACCATGGTTTTTCCCACCCAATGACGTCATATGTCATCGCCAAACTTTCATCCGCCTTTAATAAATATTTTTTAATAAACTTTAATAAATAAACATGGTGAGTAATAATCTAAATGGTTGCTAAGGGAATGGGAAATTGTAATTTAGGGGTTTAAAGTGTTAAGGGAAGGCTTGGGATACTGTTCATAGCCAAAAATAGTGTATTTACCTCCGCATCTCTACTTCGCGGAAATTTGACTTTTGCGGGCAGTCTTGGAACGCATCCCCCGCAAAAATCGAGGGAACACTGTACTTTTATTGTGGTCATTTTTGTAAGGATGTATATTGAGACAAAAGTCAGTTTGCAGATCATGGTTTCTGGAAGAATGAGTTCATGTCTAACTTGGATATTTTTAAGGTTTAGTGATTTTTGTAGAAGATGGCAACTCCACCCCCTCTACAGGTTTCATGATCGGACCGGGAAACGTGATAGTCTCTTACTGTAATAATGGAGTCAGGGAGGGAAGCGTTCAGCCATGTTTCACAAACAAATATTATGTCATATTTAGCAGGTTTTTTTGTAAGATGAGTTCGGGTATTTTGTTTACGATACTTCTTGCATTAATTAGCTTTCAATCCTAGCTTATAACTACATCACCTTAAACATGACCTAAGCATAGCCCATAAAATCATCTGCTACAATGTCCTTCCTGTCAACGACTACAACCACAACACACGAGCACACAACAGATACAAACTTAAAGTAAACTGCTCTAAACTCGACTGGAGGAAATACGACTTTAGTAACTGAGTAGTTGATGCATGGAACTTACTACCAGACTAGTATCATCATTTAACCCCCCCAAACCTTACCCTTAGACTATCCACTGTTGACCTCTCCCGATTCCTAAGAGGTCAGTAAGGGGTGTGCAAATGTGCACCAGAGTGTCTTCCGTTCCCTATCCTAATGTTTCTCTTTTACTAGTATCATGTATCAAAATATATCTTTGTATACCACCATTTATTATTTGACAAAATAATAAATTTTAAAACAGCAGTGGGTGAAATGAGGAATTAAGGGGCATGCATGCCTAGTTTTGGGTGATGAGGGATTGGTTTTGGATGATGAGAGATTGATTTTGGGTGTTGGGGGGTGGATGGTGGATTGAGGGACTTAGTTTTGATGGAGTTAGTGCGGTAGTCGATGTATAGGTCAGTATATCCTTGGTCTTGAAGTTTTTAAAGATCTGCTCAGAGTTCACAGGAGCAGATTTGTTGTAGGATGGTAGGTAAGGCCGTGAGCGAAGTTTTCTGAGATTGGTGTCATTTCTGCTAATAGAGTTTATAGTATAGATGAATTTACGTTTGATGGATTCATCCTGGCAAACTACTCTACAGAATTGTGGAGCCATTGAACCATCTCTATACTTGAACTTGGGACCATCTCTAGAAACTTCAATGATGTCTTCTGGAGATATTGTTGGTTCTGTAATTTTGCGAACCTGTAATCAGGTTCATCGATGACATGCAATCCAAATAAGATAGCATTATTATGTTTCTGTTCATGCTCAAGGGTGTTTTTGATGAGTAACGATATATTGTTTGGATGGTTAATTGATGTGTGTAGTTGTACATATTATTGACGTAGTGGTGCTTGAGCTTGAAGAATTGGCTGTTGTATTGGAATATGATTTTGAACAATTGAATTTTCATTTATCTGTGCTGTAATTCTTTTATCCAATGCTTCTAAATGTGCTTCCAGTGTGCTTCCATGGAATCCATGTTTGTTTGTTGTGTTTTTATGGTTGTTTCCAAGGATTGAATCTATCAGACATGGTAATTAGTTTATCCAGTAATGGTATGACAGAAATGAGGAAATGTGGTAGCAGTTGTTAGAAAAGTGGCTATCTGTTTGTTTATTTGTAGGCAGGTATTGTGGGCATAATTTGAGCAAATGCAGTATTTTTTGAATTCATCATCCTCTTGGACGATTTTATTCCATTTTTAGCATAAGTCGTGGTTGGTAGAGGTGTCTTGGTTTTGTGAATGCTTGATTGTGGAGTTTTTTTAGGGTGTTTTTGGACATGGTCAATAATCAAGTAATGTCTGACAAATCGATTAATATCAGTAAGTCAATAACCAACAATATTAATTAAACAATAATTAATGTATAGCTATCAAATTAATTAATCAATGTGTGAATAGTTAGTAGAGCTTAACCAATCAAGTACCCAGCATGATTATTAAAAATTTATATAAAGGTAACAAATTAATTAATCAATGAGTGAATATTTAATAGTATTTACCCAATCAAATAGCCAATAAAATTTTATAGTTAATTAATCAGTGTATAATTAATTGATAATATAAAAAGAATCATATGATAAATCAGGCTAATCAAATTATCGAATAAATATACTGCTCAAAAAAATAAAGGGAACACTCAAATAACATCCTAGATCTGAATGAATGAAATATTCTCATTGAATATTTCATTTTCACAACTATTCCATTTGCACAACAGGATTTATAATTGACTCAACCAGTGTTGCTTCCTAAGTGGACACTGATTTCACAGAAGTTTGATTTACTTGAAGTTTTATTCTGTTTTTTAAGTGTTTGTTTTCTTTTTTTGAGCAGTGTATTATCAATCTGCAATTAATTAAAGACAAATAACACGGAACATGTCAATTATGGCCAGGTTTTTCCCAACCTTCAAAGAATCCTATTCTTTAAGGCTTAACTGCGACTAAGCCCCACTGGATTTGAGTGGTTTATTATATCCAAAGACTTGTGCCGTACAGTAATCTGCTTTGTGACCGACGACATTAAGAGTTCGGTGCAGGGAGCGAAACCTAGGGTGCATTTTTAAACTATTCTCCGTAATCAACCCAGTCTTCGTTTCTTCCGAGGCGAATCCTGAGGAAATTCAGTAGAGTTTTCCTAGATGAGCCAATACGGGACTACAATTTCAGGCAGAGGCGCTTCCCTGCCAACGCTTCAGCCAGCCGGGAAGGTGGCACGAACGGTCCCAGGAAAGGAGAGCGCCGATTAGCGCGAGCCTCCGGCTCCGGTTCCCTCTCTCGGCTCAAGCCGGGAAGTCGCCGAGCGAATGCCAATGGGCTGCTTCGTGAACGACCTGTATGTTCCCTCCTCCCGTCTCCCCTGGCAGCGCCCGGGGCCGTGCCCCGCCTCTTTACTTCTCGCCCTCGGTCAAGGTGCCTTGTCGGGCTCTCATCGGCTCTGGCAATCTCTTGCTTCCCTGAGGTGAGTGCCGCGCCGGCCGTCGAGCGGGAAGGCTGACAAAGTTGAGGAGGGGGAGGCGCGCGCGCGACCTGAAAGCGGCCCCTCAGGATTGGGGCGCACCTGGCGGGAATGTAGCTTCCCGTCGGCGCGCGCGCTCGGCCAGCAGGCCAGCCTCGCCACCAGTCTGCGTCTTCAAGGCTCTTTGGTTTCCTTGTGTGGGCCGCCTAATCCGCTGTTTGTTTGCCCTGAAGGAAGTCCGGGGAGGTAGAGCCAGGCTTCTGCGGGGGGAAGGAAGGTGGGGGGGGTGGGGCAGACTCACTTGTTGGAAGCAATAAGCAGAAAGTTGGTTTATCGAGCAAAGGACAGGTTGTGGAAGAATCGCCTCAGAGAGTGGCCGCATCTTTACCTGCTTAATTGCGTGAGTGCACTATTGTGCCTACCGTCCCTGACCTTCTGTCCTATTATCCTTTTTATCACTTTCTTATTTTAATACAAACTATAATTCTATACTTGTATGACAAATATAATAAATAAAATAAATACTGTAAATAAATACATAAAATTAATTTCCAGAAGAGTTTCAACCTCAACCAAGCAGAGCCACATCATAAAAGAAAACACAGTATTTGAGCTCTTGGTTCAGGCAGCGTTCAACAAACTGGATGGGGAAGTTTTTCTTAAGTGGGAGTTAGTCAAGTGCAGAGGTTTTCAAACTTGGCAACATTAAAACCTTGTGGACTTCCAACTCCAGGAATTCTCCAGCCAGCATAGCCAGCTTAATGACTGCAGTGGTCAGTTTACAATTGCAGCATTTGCTTAACAATTGATGCAAAAATAAAGGTCATAAAATCAGGTTGGTCACATGACAGTCTGTTTTACAGCTATCACAACTTACTACCATAATTGGTAGACTCCATTAGTCATAAATTGCATACTACCTGTATCATATTGAGATACAGAAAGTGAATGCTGCATTCCTTCCAATGAACCTCACTTCTTGAATATTTATTGAACATGTTCTGTGTATTTCCCTGGCAATAATATAGGAAGTATTTGCCGTTGCTGCTTTCCATGAGGTTTTCCTTCCGCTTTCCAATCAAGCCTGTCACTTGGGCTATACAATGGCTATCTTCATTCATTATTTTATTCATTTCAATCTGAATCTAAATCTTTTTCTCAAGACATGTTACATTGTCAATGAATTGACATTTTGCAAAGTCAACTAGAGATGATACAGATTGTTTGCATTTTTAGGATGCAAACTGGTATAAGGCGGGCCAAATGGAATAAATACAGGCCACTGAAGCTGATTGTAGATCTGTAGGTCAGCGGTTCAAATCTCATCACCGGCTCAAGGTTGACTCAGCCTTCCATCCTTCCGAGGTGGATAAAATGAGGACCCGGATTGTGGGGGCAATATGCTGGTTCTGTTAAAAAGTGCTATTGCTAATATGTTGTAAGCCACCCTGAGTCTAAGGAGAAGGGTGGCATTAAAAAAAAATCAAAATCAAAAATCAAATAAATAAATAACAGTCTTTCAATTCTCTACAAGGACACAAAAAAAGACATTTTGATAATGCTGAAAATATACACTTAAATTTTGTGCCTGAAGTTACATATGGTCATGCGATCAGAATCATGTAACCTTTAGGCAAGGCATGAGTGGTTTGGGGGGTCCTTCTTTCAAAGGATTCTGGGAATGGGATGCCTGCTTGGAGAATGATGCAAAGTGGCTTCTGAAAGAAGGCTTGGTGTGGCCATCAGCTGCCTCACATAAGCTAGGGGCTTGTCTGGCAGCAGGAGGAGAAAAATGGAGCAGGACAGTAGGACAAGGCAGATCCAGTGGAACACAGAGTGGCAGGGGTAATTGGTGGTGGCATCATAGGCTGCAGTGTGGTCTGAGGAAGCATTTCTCAGTGGTGGCCGCAGCATTGGGGCTGAAATAGACTATTGGGGGCAGTGTCAGCTACCTGGGATGGCTGAATACCGCAGGTATTATACTCCAAGCTTCTACCTCAGCCCTGATGCTGCCAAGAAATAATTCAAAAGGACATAGATTGGAGAGGGGGGAAATTAAGGGGCGGGAATTGCAGTCATAAGCACTCCTGGATTTGGTGGGTGACTGAGGCTTCCTGCTGTTGAGCCAGGCTGGACATGCTGAGGCTTCTAGGGGCACCGAGTCTCTGTGCCACACTGCAAAACACACCCAAGTCATCTATGGACTGTGCTGCAAAGCAGCCATGTGACATTTTGTTTAACAATTACTTTGCTGAACAACCAAGATTCTGGACCCAGTGGTAATTATAAGTGGAAGATCCCTTGTACATAGAATTTGCTTTGCAATTTATAGGAGTTTTGACAGCTATAAGGCACCACCAACTTTTCTGGCACCAGAAATTGGGTTTGGAAGAAAAATTGTCTTCCATGGACCTGGGGGTAGGGATAGTTCATACGTAACATACAGAGATGTAGATCCTATGCATACACAGATGAAACTTTTCTTGCTTACTTGCTGGTTGTATGGTCCGGTTCATAAAAGGGCACAAACTGGTTTTGATCTGCGCCCTGGCCATTGCTGTGAGGCAGAGGTCTTCAACCTTGGCAACTTTAAGACTTGTGGACTTCAACTCCCAGAATTTCTCAGGCAGCAAGCTGGGAGTTAAAGTCCATAAGTTGAAGACCCCTGCTGTAAGGAACAAATAAATGCCTTTAGACTTGCAGGTCATTAAAAACTGCAACCCTTAACAACAAAAACTCTTTAGCATGAACCTTGATCTTATTCACTTCAGATTGCAGCATGCTGTACGAAACCTGCTATGACCTTCAGATCAAAGAAAAACAGTAACCTAAGCTGGGAAATGAAGTCTCCTTAAAGGACTTACCGGAATATTTTGAATAAAATTGTGCCATCAAGTCAGTATTGACTCCTAGGTTACCACATAGATAGATTTTGATCTATTAGGGATCTATTAGGGATGATCTATGCCTAATTTGGTCTTTCAACAGTGAGGTGGGCAATTATACAAATTTGATTAATAAGTAAATAATTAGTGCACTGTAATTGCTCTTGGTTGTCTTCTCTTTCCTTCTACCTCTCCCAGCATTACAGCCTTATCCGAGGAGTTAGGTCTTTACCTAATGTATCCAAAGTAGGATGCTTGATATTGAAGTCTATTTATTTACTCAAAGATTAAATTGAAATGGAGCAGTTTTAAAGATTTATTTCAAATTATAGATAGTTCTTGACTTATGACTGGGGGTTTAACAACTATTTGAAATTATGATGGCTTGGAAAGAGTGTTTCCAGGCTAGAGCAACATCTCTCAGCTGTGGCTAGGGGGGCTTTTGCACATGTCCATCTTGTCTACCAGTTGCGGCCGTATCTTGACCAGGAGGTGCTCCACACAGTCACTCATGACTATTGTAATGCGCTCTAAGGGGGGCTGCCCTTGAAAAGCATTCAGAGACTTCATCTGTTGCAAAATGTAACGGTGCATGCAGTGATGGGTGTACCAAGGTATGCCCGTTTTACTCCAACCTTATGTGAGCTGCCAGTCGGTCTCCAAACGCAATTCAAGCTGTTAGTATTACCTTTAAAGTCCTAAATGGCTCAGGATCAGACTATTTATGGGACCATTTCCTCCCTCATACCTCGCTGCGGCCAGTAAGGGCCCACAGAGTCAGCCTTCTCCAAGTCCCGTCCGCCAAACAATGTCAGTTGGCGGGGCCTTGGAGAAGAGCCTTCTCTGTGGCAGCTCCGACTCTTGGAATCAACTACCCCCAGAGATCCGCACTATCTGCACCCTACCAGTCTTCTGGAAAGCCATCAAGACCTGACTTTTCCGGCAGGCCTGGAATTAGGATTGACTGCAAGTATGTATTATTGTTGTGAGCTGCCCCGAGTCTTCGGAGAGGGGCGGCATACAAATCTAATAAATTATTATTATTATTATTATTATTATTATTATTATTATTATTATTATGATGTATGATTTTTATGATATTGTTTTTTATTGCATTGTTGATTTTATTATATTTCTACTGCTCTTTTATTGCTATTTATGATTGCTGTTAGCTGCTCTGAGTCCATTTTGAAGCGAGCAGCATATAAATACAATAAATAAATAAACACAATAAATAACTAAAGCACCTTCAGACATCATAACATGTTCGTATTGCCCACTTCCAGTTACATCATTGTGATCCAGGTGCTTAGCAACTGTACTTACAACTGCAAGCAGTTCACAATTATGTGATCATCATTTGTGATCTTCTCTTCTGGATTCCCTAAAAAGTCAGTGGGGAAGCTGGCATGGAAGTTGCAAGCTGCTGTCAAAGTATTTCCCCTCCCTTCGCATATAGGTAGCTGCGGAAATTAAACTTCGAACATCCTTTCTGAAGGCCAGTATAGGACTTCCTCTCCCCTCTGTATGTGGAAGAAAACAAGTGTGCTGGCTGGAGGAACATAGCAGGGATTGTGAAGAATTCTCTTCCACGCATGGAAGGGAGAGGAGTACCTACTCTGGGCTAGAAAAAAAAAATGTGGGGATCTTGAAGATCCAAGCTTTTTCCAGTCCACTGCACAAGTTCTCTTCTGTAGGTTGCAGAAGACCTCTTATAAAGGTCTGCAGAAATCAAGGTTGGACCCCAACATTCCAACATTCATTTCTGCAGCCAATTACTTTATGCACAGAAGGAAGCTGCTTTTCGTCTTTTGGCAGAGAGCTCTTTTGCTCCATCTATGCAGTCTATGCCTCCATCTGTGCCTAACAATTGCAAGCTGGAAGAGTCAGGATTGCTTTCATTGAGTGATGCGGTCAGGTGAGTGTCTCTCTTAATGACCACTTAGCTCAATGACCAGGATTCCAGTCCCAATTTTGGTGGTAATGATTACTTGTATGTGTTAACACATACAAGTAATTGGGGGCCATGAACCAACAACAATGGCAAAATTGTATGAATGTTTAGTATGCATGTTGGGTTAGTTTATTGTGTTTATTGGGGTTTTTAATTAATGGTTTTATAACTTAGTTTTATATTTGACTTCTTTTTATTGTTTTGTATTTTATATTGTTGTAAGCCACCCTGAGTCCTTCGGGATTGGGTAGCATAGAAGTAGAATGAATGAATGAATGATTAGATAAATAGATAGATAGATAGATAGATAGATAGATAGATAGATAGATAGATAAGTTAGAACATTTTAAAAATTCTTTTTAACTATCATATTTCCCTCTTCTTTTGTAAAAAAACAAGATTTTTATAAGTTATTGCAAACTTCTTAAATTAACAAGTAGGCACTTTTATTTTTTATTTTAAAAGGTAGCAATCTTAAAAAGTTACCAACAAAGCCACAGTTTAATAGTAGTACAAAATAAGCACCCACATCCAGCTTACAAAGGTTAAAATAATTTTAAATTGTTTTTATATGTACCAGTATTACAGCTTCTTAGTTAAGCTTGATAAATATTGGATTGAGATAAGAGAGGAATTTTGTTGTAGATAAATGGATATAGTATTTGTATTTTCAGAACAGAATTGATTCTTTATTCAGAATATTAGTAGCCTTTTCTGGGTATCAATAGGTGACAAACATTAAGCTAATGATCTTATAATGTATAACTTAATTACTGGGTCTTCCTACCGTTTTTATTTGTTCCTTTTGTTATGTCTCTCCATGATGAGGAATACAAGTACTCCTTGATTTACAACAATTAATTTAGTGGCCGTTCGAAGTTTCAACAGCATTGAAAAGGATTACTTATGACCATTTTTCACACCTACGCCTGTTGCATCCTCACATGGACATGGGGTCAAAATTTGGGTGGTTGGCAGGTGACTCATATTTATCATGGTTGCAGTGTCCAAGGTCGTGTGATCATCTTTTACAACCTTCTGATAAGCAAAGTCAATGGGAAAGCAGACTCACTTAACAACGCAAGTTAATAACAAATACAGTGACAAGAAAGGTTGTAATGTAGAGCAAATCTCACTTAACAACTGTCTTGCTTAGCAACAAAAATTTGGGCCTCAATTGTGGTCATGCATTGAGGACTACCTGTACTGGAGAATTCAAAAGCCTTTCTCTAAGGTTGGTTGGTCTAATAAATGTAACCTAGGTACATATTTTCTTCCTAATGTGCCATGTTTCATGTGCCATTTCAGAATGTGTGTCATTTGATCTTGGATAATTGTGGTTGTTCAACACACTAATCCATACCTAACTGAATTATAGTTTATTCAGTTAATTCCAAGTTTATGTGACAAATCAACCCACAAGTTAATGACATAAAATGTAGTGAGCTGTGTGAGTTCAGTAAGTTCTAGCAATCCCATCAATATCTCTCCCAAGGGTCTCCCGACAGCCTGCTCCCCAGTTAGCTATCAGTTCCTGTTACTGAGCACTATATTACCCCAATATTGGTCACATTTCAGAATGTATTGATCCCACTCAACCTAAAGAGGTTTAATGAGCCTAAGTGAAACTCCTCTTACTTATTTTTGATTATGCATTAGTGGTAGTTTTATTCAGTCCCTTTTCTCTTAATTGGATATGTCTCACTGAGCAAAGTTTTGTTTTGATCTTTTTCCCCCGCAATAACTGGAGTCAGAGCAGCTTCATGTGACATGTTAAGCTGTAATGTAGTTGGATTGGTTAAATATGGCTTGTGAATTTGTGGGAATCAATGGCATTTCTTCTCAGTGCCCCAATTAATAATTGTTCTGAGCTAGTTGTGTTTAAAAAAATTATTTTTCCTTTCTTTTTAATGTAGATGTCTATGGCCCCCTTATGACCTGTAACTTCAACTCCCAGAATTCCTGAGCCAGCACTCAGGAATTCTGGGAGTTAAAATCTACAGCTCAAAAAGGGGCCATAATTCCCCACCTCTGCTCTAAAGAACAGTACGATGGAAAAACAAGTCTAAGGCTATGAGTCTGCGAAGAAGGGCAGCATAGAAATCAAATAGATAGATAGATAGATAGATAGATAGATAGATAGATAGATAGATAGATAGATAGATAGATAGATGGGTAGATGGGTAGATGGGTAGATGGGTAGATGGGTAGATGGGTAGATGGGTAGATGGGTAGATGGGTAGATGGATAGATGGATAGACGGATAGACGGATAGACGGATAGACGGATGGATGGATGGATGGATGGATAGATAGAATTGTATAAGTATAATTTTAGTAGGAGAAACACTTCTGTTACATTTCACTTTTACTTGTCTTTCTCTGTCAATTATCAGTATGCTTTTTATGGCAGGGGAAAAGCTCTTTCTAGGCACAATGGAGTAAAGTAAAAATGGTAGTGTTGCCTGGTTACATTTTATCACTTGGGAATTAATGCTCCACAGGGCTCAGTCTGCATTAGATTCCAAAGGGATTTCTTAATAATTTATTAGTGATGTATGCTCAGGTGGAAATGATATTTGTTACACATTAGCTATCATACAAGTGTTTATAATAACTGATTCATATTAATATTAATTCATATCAATAATTGAAATTACTACTTTTAAAATAAAAATATAAACATTATATGGGTTCAGTATGAGTTTTTAACATATTTTATTTTAAAGGCTTCAGAAATGGAGTTTTTAATGATCCATGTTTCTACAAAAGACAATTTTCATTTTAAAATCTTTGAATTGATGTAACTAATGCAAATACATTTAACAAGATCAGTCTAACTTGGGTGTCAAATTTGCTGCTTATGGGCTGGATGTACCACATGCTGGCCATGCCCACCCCGGTTTAGCAAAGGCAGAAAAATTGCGATACATCACACGACAACAACATGACATAATGAGTTTGACACCCCTGGTTTAAGTGCTTGGGTCAGCAAAAGATTTACCATATTCTAGGACACTATTCCAAATATTGTAGGTAAAAATTTTGTAGGAAACTAATTTTGCATGTCTCTCAGTTTTTGTCTCTTTAATAAGGGGACTAGAATTTATTTATTTGGCTCATGTGCCACTCCATTTCTGAACACCCTAGCAATTTACATAACAACATAAAATTAAAACGTAAAGATCAGTAGTATAAGTGTAACAGCAAGAATGCTCTTTACTCTGCCTTGAATCCTTCGGGATCGGGTGGCAAAGAAGTCAAATACAGTGGAACCCCGACATAAGAGCTGCTCTACTTAAGAGCAACTCGAGATAAGAGCTGGGAGGGGAGAGATATTTTTGTTCTACTTACAAGCCCAAATTCGAGATACAAGCGCCAAGGAGCTGTCTCCTGAAGCCAAACGCTAACTTCCGCGTTCGGCTTCAGGAGACAGCTGCGAAGCGGCGCGCATGTTTTAAAAGGTTGCAGCCGGCCTGGGGGACTCGGGGGGGTGCTTGCAGCTTTCTTTCTTGCTCTTTTTCTTTCTCTCTTTTACCTTCCCTTCCTCTATTTCTTCTTTTCTTTCTCCTTCCCACCTTCTTCCCTCCCTCCCTCCTTTCACTCATTCCTCTCTTACTCTCCCCTTTCATAAGTTTCCTTGCTTCCTTCCTCTGTTCCTGTCCCCCCTTTCTTTCTTTCTTTCTTTCTTTCTTTCTTTCTTTCTTTCTTGCTCTTTTTCTTTCTCTCTTTTACCTTCCCTTCCTCTATTTCTTCTTTTCTTTCTCCTTCCCACCTTCTTCCCTCCCTCCCTCCCTTCACTCATTCCTCTCTTACTCTCCCCTTTCATAAGTTTCCTTGCTTCCTTCCTCTGTTCCTGTCCCTTCCCTCTTTCCTTCCTTCCTTCCTTCCCACCCTCCGTCCATTCATTCACCCATTCCTCTCTTGATCGCTTAAAGCCGGTCCCTGGTGCAAAAAGGGTTGGGGACCTCTGTCCTACAGGATTGGGTGGCAGAGAAGTTGAACATATGTAAATTTAAAAGTTTAAGAAAGTTTACAAGTTAAGTGAAAGAAACTTCATTATTCATTTATATGTACATGTACATTTCTTCATTAAAAACATGTCTTTCTGCATAATTTAGACTAACTTTGTGAGTTTTTTGAGGGCTGGAACCAATTAAAATTATTTACATTAATTCCTACGGGGAAAAGTCGTTCGAGATAAGAGCTGCTCGACTTAAGAGCCCAGGTCCGGAACGAATTAAACTCGTATCTCGAGGTACCACTGTAAATAAATACTGTGAGTCACCATGCCTTTTTGTGTAGTGACTTGTTTGTAGTTTTTTGATAATATCATAGTCTCTGTGTGCGAGGGAGCAGTCCTAGAGATTGGGGAACCATCATTTAGAAGGCTCAAGGAAGGGTCCCTGCAGATGACATTCCTTCAGATTTATAACTCTGAACAAGAGATGCAGTTTGAACATAGAAAAGATGGTCTGGGCAATATCCAGTCACTCATTTATATAGGTAGCAATCCTTGAGCAATCACTCAACGATCAAATGATCAAACCTAAATTATCATATTTTGTATACATTATGTGGAGGTGTGACCTCTCAAGGGAAGGGTCTAATGCTGGTGAAAGTTGAAAAGAAAGAGAAGATGACCAGCAACAAGATGGATGACCAGCATTGTGATAGCAGGAAGTGCACCCAGTGAGAGGCTATTGCCTCCGGGGGGGGGGCAGGGGGGGTAGTAAGTTTATGCACTATTTATTGACTATTTAATAATTTTTTATTGTTCTTTCTTCTCTAGTGCCTTAGTATGATCCTTAATTACTTTTAAAATAGGAAATAATTAAATAGCATTTTTTTACCCATAAACGCTTTAATCATTTTAATCATTATCTAGAACTGAACTTTTGTAGCAATTTAAAGAAAGTTGAGCTATTTGCTTAATCTGTTATCATACTGAACCTTGTGGGTTCAATACAAAACCTTAAAATGTTACTATACTCCTCAACAAATAATGTTGTTTATCATTTGTCCTTTTTGTGGCTATTCAAATAATGTGACCTTAATCACCTGAAAAGAGTCCAAGCACCTATTTGAAAACTTATCTTGGTCGATAAGCCACTCCCACCCAGTCAGTCACATGACCTTTAAGCCACCCCGGTCACATGAATATCAAGCCACTCCCACCTGGTCACGTGGCCGGCAAGCCACTCCTACCCAGTCACATGTCCATCAAGCCACATCCACACAATATGCCACACCAACAGTGTGATAGTAAAAATGTTTGCAGCCCTTCACTGAGTGCACCATTGGAAGACCAGGTTAGAGACAATCTATCTATGTAGTCACTATGAATCCGTGCTGGCTTGATGGCACTAATAAATAAATCCAGGCTTTGTAAGTGATAACCAGCACCTTCCTTTTTTACCTAGAAACTGACTAGCACCAATGCAACAACTACAACTGGTGTACTTCTTTGATGTGGAAATGCATTCTGTGGGTTTCTGTTTCTAACTGAATAAGTTTGGCTTCATAGTAAGGTGTTGTACAGGGTTGTGAGCCGCCTAGCATCCCTTGGGAGTTGGGCATCATAAAAGTTTAAACAAACAAACAAACAAACAAACAAATGTGGAACAAGCAGGAAGCATTCTCTCTGCCAATTCATCCTTTTGTAGTCAGCAATCCAGAAGCAATACAAAGGGCAAATGTACAGTAATCCTTTATTTATTTATTTCATTTATTTGTTCTATTTATATCCTGCTGCAATCCAAGCTCCTTTTAGCAATTTACATAATATAGTATAGAAGCTAAAACACCCACAATATAAATATACAGTACCACAATTCAAAATAAACCCTGCGGTGGATCAAGAATCACAGGCAGAAATAACAGGAAGTTGGGCATTCAAATAAAAGATGGCTAAAATTTACTTGTGCAATTAGACAGGTGCTTTAGAGCAGAATAGCTGAAACTGACTAGTATTTTTAGCTGGAACTGGAAATGCAGGGAAATGGTCAAATAAGTAGCAAAGGTTTGGTTTATGGTTCTCCATTTTCTGGAGAGTACACAGGGAAAGGTAGGGTGCTGCATCAAAAAATAAATATCTCATGGATACCATTTCAAAGTCGAATAGATATATATTTATTCAAATATACCCTTTCTTGAAATACAGCTGGTTTGCTTTCTATCCCTCTATCTTCTTGAAAGTTGGGGAATAAATTAATTTCCCTTCAGAAAACAGGGTCAGCATGGTTTGGGGAGAAAGTGACAAGTATGAAAGGAACTAAGGAAAACAAAGTATTAATGGAGAGGACAAATGTAGGAGATACATGGCTACAGTCAAGGCCATCTAGTGACCAGGGGAATTCCTTCCCAACTCTGCTCACATCTATAATAGGTCAACTGGTCTTGTTTCTAAGAAAATGGGTTGACAAAGATAGGAGAGAACTAGAATGTCAGAACTGTCATCATATGCTTGCGGTTTGCATCTGCTAGCTGCCAATCTGCCATGAACTATGAGAGAACGCTATTCAGGGCAGGGGGAAGCCAACTACTCATTGTATATTCCGGACATATCAGCTGAAGATCAAAATACTGGGAATGGAATGCAACAACTCACCAACAAGCCCGCCATTGAAGGGACAGTTCCCAAAACAATTTATTCAAATATAGTTGGATAATAAGAGACCAGGTAGAGGGAGGAACACCAGAGGAACTGTCCACGGAGAGGGGAGGCATACAAATCCAATAAATAAATAAACTGAACGGGGAAAGTTAACTGGGAAAATTTACTGCGCAAACTTCAGTTTGGGTTTTACTATATTGAAATCCACTTGGCCTTTAGTAAAGTAAACATTTCACACCAAATGAAAGTGAGAGTCATTCTTAATTAAAGGACCAAGAAGTAGGAGGAGTCGTAGGACTGACATAGTATTGGTTTCAAGGAGAAAATAGTTCTTAGTCCAATCCTTTACTGATGACTCAATAGATGCTTGAGCTAAGGACTGGATGAAGTCAATGTTGTGCAATTAAGGGAAATGTTGAGAATATCAGAAAGTAGAGGTAGGCCTACAGAACAGCTTAAAGAGAATTGTGTTTATAGGACAGCTCTCAACCCAAAGCAGTTATTGATCACAGATTTAGGTGTGAAAACTACTTTGCTTCCATTAGAAGCACAACCATAAATCAAAATGGCACTCTTAGGCTCTGAAAACAGTATATTTTCTCTAGGGGTTGTATAATTGAATAATAACTTTATCTTTTTTCACAAGCTATCTTAGCAATTTCGCTTTTGAGACTTCTATGTATTGTGTAAAGTTATATATCTAATTCCAAGGAAATGTGAAGACCATAAGCTTCCTGGGCAACATCAAATTCTACTAAGAATTCAGGTCAGGGACTCCTTCCTTGTTTCCTAGCAACTTAGGATAGTGGGGCTTTTTCTGTTTGAATGAAATCATTCAGCAACCGAGACCAGGATCATTTGCACGGCCTAAGGCAATATTTTGCATACACTTGGGAAGAAGCTCTGTAACATAACACATTCCTGCCTGTTTATAAGAAGAGGGCTCTGCCTTTTGAATCAGATTGAACCAACATTACTTCAGCCTCCTTTAACGTGAAGAATAGGATTAGAATTCGGCTTTTATTACTGCTTTGTTGGTTGTCAAGGTGAGACATTTATCTTCAAACCATGTACTTTCCTAGTTACTGAATTTGGTAAATCAAAACTGTATTCAGGTAAAGACTTCCGCGTCCTATTGATCTAACTGAAGCAAAGATTTCAAAACATTTCTTGGTTACTAATGCAAATAAAATAGAATGGGGCAAGCCTTTTTCTATTGTATTTAATTAGGAATACTGCCAAATGTTGCTTATTGTTTCCATTTATATAGTATAGGAAACAGCCTTTATTTTTTTGAGCTTAATCAGGATTGATGTAATTTTAAAAATGATGTATGCATGTGCCCTCTAAGAAAATTGATGCATTGTTGACCACGGTAATATTGTAAATAATCTGTAAAGGATCTGCATAAATTTTTAATGTTTTAAAATGTGGGTCCTCTAGAATTGCAGCTTTTCAACATTATTTTGCTTATTTTATTTATAATTATGCAAAGCAGACACTGAATTTTCAATTTAAATTTCTAAAATTTCTTGTGTTCACTAATTTTGTTTATGATCAACATTATGTGAATTACGTATTGGAATCTTTGTTTAATTTCTTTAAATAAACGAGTGCTTATTCAGATAATAAAATCAAATCATACTTTGGCTAAATGCCCAGATCACATTATACTGTAATTTGTTTGTTTAGTTTTCACTTAGCATGATATTGAAACCAGGTCTTATTGCTTGCATGTTATTGATGATGGTTTAACTTGCTGTCTGACAGATTTCCTGGAAAAACTTAAGCAGAAATTCCAGGATATTAGATAGGGTCCGAAATATGAAACACATGGCTAAATAAAAAACTTTATTGCATATTAGAATGAAGTCATAAAGGAATCGGTTGAGCTTTATTGCTTTTTCTTCCTGTTACTTTTGGAAAACTGAGATTGAAAACTAGCCTTGAGATTGAATTGTTGTTAATCATTTATATAATTGATTTGTCTTCTTTTGTAAATACTGGCTGTTGTTTAGGTTCTTACTATGTGAACCACACCACTGCAGGAAGCTATCAGATATGCGCTATAAAAGTCCAGAAGATTGTGAGAGTGTTATGTATACTACTGTCTAGATTTTACCCTCCCAAATTAGTAGCCCTATTCTATAATGACTTGTTCAAAATATAATTAAAATAATAAATAGATATGATATATGAAAACAGCTTATGTTTTAGCATTCACAAGGAGTTTCTGAGGAAAAAAATCTTTTGCAACACAGTTCTGAGAATTTTTAAATTGTACCTATGCCTTTCTGATGTGCTGTGCCAAATTAGACCATTTAGCATTGCTACTATGGGAAGATTGAAACTGTACATTTTTATTATAGAATACAAAAAAAAAAATCTGAATCGTGAAAATAGAATAGTATTGGATTTGTTGAAAGGATAGCATCTTACCAGGATTTGTAAATTTTATTTTAGATTAATATAAGAGGGTAGTTTGGGAATGAAAATTGGAGAATGCTCTACTCCTAAAAGAATTTAGGGCTTTAAGGCGATACAATGTTTGTTGCAAACAAAGATAAAACAGTAGTTAGGTTGATTTTTATATTTGCTTATCAACAGGGAATACCAGGATACCATAGAATAGATTATCATGACTTCTCCCTTTTCTTGTAGATTGCTTTCATGGACCTTAAATTCATTGTGGTTCCTTGATCACAAATACATAATCTTCACATACTCAATTTTATAAGACTAAAAAACTAGCATAATACAGCATAAACTCTGCTAGTTCACTCAAGGTAATAATATCACTTTGTACTACTTCTTGCAATACTAGTATGATGTTTAGGCAATTGCTTTTTCTTTTCTCTTAATTCTGATAAACCAACATGGATGATGGATAATCATCATATCTTTACCACTTCTACTGAATCCAATGTAAACTATCTCTGCCAATAATAATGATGATTATGATAATGATGTTAAATAATAATAATAATAATACGATCCAAAGTGCAGACTCTGTAAAGAAACAGATGAAACAATCGATCACATACTCAAGTGCTGCAAAAAGATCCCACAGACTGACTACAAGCATAGACATGATGCTGTGGCACAGATGATCCACTGGAACTTGTGCCAGAACTACCATTTACCAGTGGCAAAGAACTGGTGGGATCATAAGCCCGAAAAAGTGGTCGAAAATGAGCAAGCAAAACTACTGTGGGACTTCTGACTTCAGACTGACCGAATTCTGAAGCATAACACACCAGACATCCTGACTGTGGAGAAAAAGAAAGTATGGATCATCGGCACTGCAATCCCAGGGGACAGCAGAATTGAGGAGAAGCAGCTAGAGAAATTAGTGAAATACAAAGATCTAAAAATCGAGCTGCAACGATTCTGGCATAAGCCAGTGAAAGTGGTCCCAGTGTCAAAGGATCTCAGCGGACATTTGAAAACCATTGGAATTGACAAAATTTCCATCTGTCAATTCCAAAAGGCCGCTTTACTGGGATCAGCAAACATAATTCGCTGCAACATCATCATCATCATCATTATTATTATTATTATTATTATTATTATTATTATTATTATTATTATACCATTTAATTCTATATATATATATGCCATATGTGTACATACATATTACACACAATCAAACAAAAATGTACATTATCTACAGTGGTGGGCTCCTACGGGTACGGTCAGGTACACAGTACCAGTAGCAAAATTTTGATTTTGATTTTTTCCCCTTCTGGGCCCTGGGTATGTTTTTCCTATCCCAGTAAATGAGGTTGAATGTGTATAATTTTAGAAGAGCTGTGCGTGCATGTGTGTACATACACTTTATATAGTAGATAATCAGGATGGGCTACTGCCCAGCAGTGTTCCCTCTAATTTTTTTTTTTGGGGGGGGGGGGGCGGAAAAGTATAGTGTCTGAGCGGCAGTCCCTTCGGGACTGGGCAGCACAGAAATAATAAACAAACAAACAAACAAACAAATAAACAAATAAAAAACCCACCCTGTTTTGCCTCAGAGAGTTTCAAAATAAAATACTGTACTGTGTGTCTATAACAGTGAGCTCATAATAGGGCAACTCTATCAATATCAAAATGCCACTTAAATAGTTGAGCTAGTTTCAAACTAGATTTTGATTTTCTTTCTCTCTTCCTTACTCCCATTCTTTTTCTTTCTCTTTTCCTTCCTCTCTTTTTTCTATCTGTTTCTCTCTCTTCCTCTCTTCCTCTCTCTCTCCTTCCCTCTCACTCTTTCCCTCTCGGCTTCTGGGCAGGTTTGGAAAACTCTGAGTTGATGATGATTTTTAAGTGAGCGATTGCTCACTGCTCAGCTTAGAGGGAACTATGCTGCCCAGATGGGGGGGGTAGCGCAGTGGGGTAGCGAAAATGGAGCTCCACCCCAGAACACCCAATTTGCATTGAAAGATGTTGAAACAAAATGCATAAGCCATGTACACAGTGCGGTAGTAAAACTTTTGGTAGCCCCTCACTGATTATCTACTATATAAATTGTATGTATATGTACACACACACACACACATGCAACCACAGCTCTACTAAAATTATACACATTCAACCTCATTTACTGCAATGGGAAAAACATAGCCAGAACCCAGAAGAGGGGGGGGGGGGTTCATATTTTTTCTACTGGTTCTGCATACTTGACCAAAAATTTTCTACTGGTTCTGCGTACTTGACTGTACCCATAGGAGCCCATCACTGGGGAAGAGGGAAAGTTAAGAAAGTGAAGGTGCCCACCAAGACAGCATTTCAAGGTCACTCTCTGATGAGAAGAATGCAGCTGCAAAAGCCAGCTTAGAATCAGAGCGTCCGTTTCTAAAGCATCTTCTTTGAAATTGATTGGACAGTGGGGGACCAGCAATGGGAAGTGCTTAAGTGGGGAAAAATGTTTCACTTGGCATTTTGGCACACAAATTTCAGTTCTGGCTTTGCGCTACTGTATTTCACTTGGCTTCTAGTAAACCATACCTTTGATGTTGATGGTGCTAAGGATTGTTTTTCCTTAGAAGCCTAAGGTAAGGCAGGTGTGACATTTGGAGAAAAAGTGTTAGTGGGAACTCCGATTGCTTTCAGTAAATGCTTCCATGAGACCTGGGTTTTACTTGCATGAGTGGGGGAAGCATTAATTAATTAATTAATTAATTAATTAATTAATTATTTAGATTTGTATGCCGCCCCTCTCCGCAGACTCGGGGCGGCTCACAACAAAGTGAAAAACAATTTATAACAAATCTAAATTTCTACTAAAAACATTTTAAAAACCCCATTTTCTAAACACACATACATACACACATACCATTCATAAATTGTATATGCCCGGGGGAGATGTCTCAGTTCCCCCATGCCTGACGACACAGGTGGGTCTTAAGGAGCTTACGAAAGGCAAGGAGAGTAGGGGCAGTTCTAATCTCCGGGGGGAGTTGGTTCCAGAGGGTCGGGGCCGCCACAGAGAAAGCTCTTCCCCTGGGGCCCGCCAACCGACATTATTTAGTTGACGGGACCCGGAGAAGGCCCACTCTGTGGGACCTAATCGGTCGCTGGGATTCGTGCGGCAGCAGGCGGTCTCGGAGATATTCTGGTCCAGTGCCATGAAAGGCTTTAAAGGTCATAACCAACACTTTGAATTGTGACCGGAAGTTGATCGGCAACCAATGCAGACTGCGGAGTGTTGGTGAAACATGGGCATACCTAGGTAGGCCCATGACTGCTCTCGCAGCTGCATTCTGCACGATCTGAAGTTACCAAACACTTTTCAAAGGTAGCCCCATGTAGAGAGCATTACAGTAGTCGAACCTCGAGGTGATGAGGGCATGAGTGACTGTGAGCAGTGAGTCCCGGTCCAGATAGGGTCGCAACTGGTGCACCAGGCGAACCTGGGCAAACGCCCCCCTTGCCACAGCTGAAAGATGGTTCTCTAATGTTAGCTGTGGATCGAGGAGGACGCCCAAGTTGCGGACCCTCTCTTAGGGGGTCAATAATTCCCCCCAGGGTAATGGAAGGACAGATGGAATTGTCCTTGGGAGGCAAAACCCACAGCCACTCCGTCTTATCCGGGTTGAGTTTGAGTCTGTTGGCACCCATCCAGGCCCCAACAGCCTCCAGACACCGGAACATCACTTCCACTGCTTCATTGACTGGACATGGGGTGGAGATGTAAAGCTGGGTATCATCAGCGTACTGATGATACCTCACCCCATGCCCTTGGATGATCTCACCCAGCGGTTTCATGTAGATATTGAATAGCAGGGGGGAGAGGACCGACCCCTGAGGCACCCCACAAGGGAGAGACCTCGGAGTCGACCTCTGACCCCCCACTAACACCGACTGCGACCGACCGGAGAGGTAGGAGGAGAACCACTGAAGAACAGTGCCTCCCACCCCCAACCCCTCCAGCCGGTGCAGAAGGATACCATGGTCGATGGTATCGAAAGCCGCTGAGAGGTCAAGAAGCACCAGGACAGAGGATAAACCCCTGTCCCAGGCCCGCCAGAGATCATCCATCAACGCGACCAAAGCAGTTTCCGTGCTGTAACCGGGCCTGAAACCCGACTGCTGGGAACCTAGATAATCGGCTTCTTCCAAGGATCGCTGGAGCTGGAGTGCCACCACCTTCTCGACAACCTTCCCCATAAAGGGAAGGTTGGAGACTGGCCGGTAGTTATTAAGTACGGCTGGGTCCAGGGAAGGCTTCTTGAGGAGGGGGCGCACGAGCGCCTTTTTATAGGATGATGGAAAGGATCCCCTCCCCAAGGAAGCGTTGATAATCTCCTGGACCCAGCTCCGTGTCACCTCTCTGCTGGCCGAAACCAGTCAGGAGGGACACGGATCCAGTAGACAGGTGGCGGAACTCACAGCTCCAATGGCCTTGTCCATTTCATCAGGTGTCACCAGATCAAACTCTTCCCAGACAGGTGGACAAGTACGGGCCCCAGTCACCTCAACTGACTCGTTGTCAGCCAACTCTGTTTTCCAATTGGAGTCGAGGTCCGCCCGGATCTGAGCGATTTTGTCAGCGAAAAACGTGTTAAAATCCTCGGCACTACTCTGCAAGGGCTCCCCAACTCCCCCCTGATTAAGAAGGGAGCGGGTCACCCTAAACAGAGCGGCCGGGCGGGATTCCGCTGATGCAATCAAGGCGGCATGGTACGCGCATCTTGCTGCCTTGAGCGCCACTTTGTAAGTCTTAATAAACGCTCTTACAAGTGTTCGATCAGATTCAGACTTACTCTTCCTCCATCGCTTCTCTAGACGTCTCTTCTGGCGTTTCAACTCCTGGAGCTCCTCGTTGAACCATGGAGCTCTACGGGGTCTAGCGCCATGGAGAGGTCGCAAAGGCGCAATCCGATCAAGAGCCTCCGCTGCAGCCTTGTTCCAGGCTTCTGCAAGAGACTCCGCGGAACTGTGGATGAGTGCATCTGGAATAACCCCAAGCGCTGTCTGAAAGCCCTCTGGGTCCATCAGACGTCTGGGGCGGAACATCTTGATTGGTTCCGCCTCCCTGCGGGGAAGGATTGGAGCCAGGAAGTCAAGCCGTAGTAGAAAATGGTCTGACCATGACAAAGGCAACACTTCTAAGCCCCTTAGTCTCAGACCATTGCTCAATTGCTCAGAGAGGAATACCATGTCGGGTGCGTTTCCTCCCTCGTGAGTCGGACCCTGTACTACTTGAGTCAGGTCCATGGTTGCCATGGTGGCCATGACCTCCTGTGCCAGTCCAGAGGCTTCGCTGAGTGACGGCAGATTGAAGTCCCCCAAGACAATAAGTCTGGGGAACTCCACCGCCAACCCGGCTACCTCCTCGAGCAGCACAGGCAGGGCTTTTGACACGCAGCTGGGAGGCAGGTATGTGAGAAACAAGCCCACCTGAACCCCTAAGTCCAACTTCATCAAGAGAGACTCACAACCCGCAATCTCTGGAGCAATGAGTCCACGTAGGCAAAGGCACTCCCTGGCTATAATAGCCACTCCTCCCCCCCTTCCCTGGGGTCGAGGTTGATGCCATATCTGAAACCCAGCTGGGCAAATTTCAGAGAGAGGAACTCCTCCCTCTGGGCCCAGCCAGGTTTCAGTAACACATGCCAGGTCGGCCTCCTCATCCAGGATTAAGTCCCGGATGAGGAGAGCTTTATTTACCACCGACCTGGCATTAAGCAGCAGCAACCTGAGCCCAGGGCCAGAATTACACTCATCACCAGTACCCAAGATTGAGCTCACAGAGCCAGAACAAGGGACCGTTATTAAGCAACAGTCCCTCGTTCCCCTGGAACGGCTAACCCTGTGGCCCCCGCCATATCTGCCTCTCCCCAGCAACACCGGAATATTAAGCGAGAGAAATTAAGATGTCTCTACTTACATGTGTTTACTTATAAAATTAATTCAGTGATGAGCATTGGTTTAGCATTATGGTGCAATAAATATTAAATTAAATTCTAAATATTTTGTGGTTATAAGTAATCCTTGAAATACATGCAATTCTCATGAGAAAAAATAAAGATACAATAAATGTTACTAGATAAGAAGCCTTACTTCTTAGCATCTCCTGCATTGAAGATGTTACCTACAATGATAATGACAAATGTTCAACCCAAAACATTCACTCAGAGAATTCTAACAGCAAAATCTCCCAACACGGAGATGCTTAATGCTTCCCCTACTCATGCAAGTAAAACCTATGTTTCATGGAAGCATTATCAGTACTGCAATAGTCCATTGGTGTAAAAAACATTGAAAATATTGGATATTTTATATAATTCAACTGACATATGTAGAAATTTGGAATATTTTGAAAGTGTGTTTTATTTATACACACACACACACACACACACACACACACACACACACGCATACACACGTGGTCCTCAACTTACAACCGTTCGTTTAGCACTTTAAGTTACTAGACTTCAAGTTTAGCAAGTGCTAATCTTTACAACTTCAAGTTTAGCACTTCAAGTTACAATGAAACTGAAAAAAGTAACTTATGATATTTTTTTCACACCCACAACCATTGCAGCATCCCCATGGTCATATGGTTAAAATCTAGATGTTTGGCATTTGCTGAGAAAGCTATATTTTTATTAGAAGTCAAGTGTATTGCAGTAATGAACAGCCAGAACTAAGATCCACATGCCAAAATCCCTATTTTATACTTTCCCCTCCTCAACTGTCTTTCATTTCCCAACCCAAGGTAACCAATTAAAATCTTGCAAACTGTTTTCCTAATGGTCAGTTCAGTGTATGCCGCTCCCTCCTTCTTCCAGTTGGGGACCTTGAAGCAGCTTCTCAAGAAGAAACAGCAACTACTTTAAATTTCCCAAACATTACCTCCCCCACAGCCTTCTTCCTTCTCCATAGTTAACGGGAGACTACAGCACATATCAGCAAAGCACAAGCAATTATGGGGAGGCGGCTGACAGTATGTCCATATAATCCCTTATCTTGTTTTGCTTATTAATGGACAGGAAGCCCAAGTAGAATTCAAGTATCACCTATCTGGTGACCTGTCAACCTGGGTACAGGACTAATTTGTTTGGTCTCCATTCACCAAGAGAGGAATTGGTTGTTTGGAATTTGGGATTGGTGGAAAAGGGCACTCAAATTCCAGATTACAGTATGTTAGTTCTTGAAGATATTAGTGTGTTATATTGATCTTCCTTCCGTAGATAAGAAATATTGCTAGCACTATCCATGCTTGTCTCTCATCTACTAATCTTATATTATTGGAAATAAAAAATCTGTTATGCTCAAAAATGCATTGGTAGTAATTTTCTTATGTTTTCTGAAAATGGTACTTTTTGCTGGTTAACTTTTATTAGTATTAGGCAGTTGGATATATTATAATCTCTTAAATCATTGACACCCAATATATGGAAAATTCAATGGATTAGATGTCCCTGAATTTTCTCTGAATTATTCTTTCATAGACATTCTATTTTATCAATATAGAGAAGTAAGAAGTAAGAATTGGCTTTATTATTTCAAGTTCGTGCACCCTCTCTTGCTCTCTTTAAATTAATTCTGTAAAATATTTTAATTAGAATATTTAATTAAAGGTTTGACAGAATGAATTTAAACAAGAAAAAATAAATGACATAAAAAATGAAAGGGCAGAATGCAACATTTTTAAAATGGATAAATAAATTAAACAAGGAACCTAACATCATAAAATTCAAATTCACAATGAATAAGTATTTCTAAAATTTTAAAAGTGTATCACTTAGCACTAGTAAGTTTAAAATAAAGAGGTTTGTGTTTTCAAATGTCATAAAAATCACATATCTAATTGGTATTTATTAATTTAAAAGTTTTATACAGTTGCCCATCTTATAACCGACTTTGGACAGCTGTCAATTAGAACTTAAAACAATATATAAAACCATATTAAAATTATAAAACTAGCTATATGAAAACAACAAATAATCTAATGCCAAGTCAAACTTCAGATGTACAACTACAAGTGAAGCTCAAAAAACTAGAATATTGTGCAAACATTTATTTATTTCAGTAATATAACTTAAAAGAGGAAACTTAATATATGAGAGATATTCATAACATACAAGGCAAGATAGTTCAAGCCATGATTTGTCATAATTGTGAAAATCCCCAATGCCCCTTCTCAGAAAATTAGAATATTACATGCAATCAATAAAAAAGGATTGTACATAGAACAATATCGGACTTCTGAAAAGTATAAGCATGCATATGTACTCAGTACTTCGTTTGGACCCTCTTGCAGAAATTACTGCCTCAATGTGGCGTAGCATGGAAGCTATCAGTCTGTGGCACTGCTGAGGTGTTACAGAAGACCAGGATGCTTCAATAGTGGCCTTCAGCTCTTCTACATTGTTCTGTGTCGTGTCTCTCAACTTTCTCTTGATAATGCCCCAGAGACTCTATTTGGGGTTCAGGGCAGGCGGGTGTGCTGGCCAATCAAGACAGTAATTCTATGGTCATTGAAGCAGGTTTTGGTGCTTTTGGCAGTGTGGGCAGGTGACACGTCCTGCTGGAAAATTTAAGTCACCATCCCCATAAAGCTCGTATTTCACGACAAACTTCTTATGAAACTAAAATCTTATGGCATCTCAGGACCACTGCACCATTGGATATCAGCGTTCCTGTCAAACAGACAACAGGTGGCCAAAATAGGTTAATGCCATATCTAATCCTGCTCCAGTCAACAGTGGCATTCCCCAAGGCAGTGTCCTAGGACCTACTCTCTTTATACTCTACATAAACTATCTCTGTGACAATATTACAAGCAATTGTGTTCTCTTTGCTGATGATATTAAGCTATTTAATATCTCTGATAATACTTCTACCCTTCAAAAGGACCTTGACCATGTAGCTGAATGGTGTAACAACTGACAACTGCAAATCTCATCCAACAAATGCTCTGTCCTACACATTGGTAAAAAGAATCTGAATACTAAATACACACTTGGATAAACTGAACTTGCAGAAGACACTCACTCAGTCAAAGACCTTGGAGTACTCATTTCCAATGACCTAAGTGCCAGAGCCCACTGCAACAGCATTACCAAAAAAGCACTAAGAGTCACAAACTTAATTCTATGCAGCTTCTTCTCTAGAAACACTGATCTACTAACCAAAGCATACAAAACATTTGTCAGACCAATTCTTGAATACAGCTCACCTGTATCGAATCCACACTGCATAACAGACATTAATACAATTGAAGGAGTCCAGAAATACTTCACAAGAACAGTCCTCCACTCCTCCTCACACAACAAATTATCTTACTCCTCCAGACTTCAATTATTAAGTTTAGAAAATTTACAGCTATGCCGCCTCCGAACTGATTTAACTGTTGTTCATAAAATTATACATCACAATGTACTCCCTGTTAGCTACTACTTCACCTTTAACAACAACACAAGAGCATGCAATAGATACAAACTAAATGTAAATCGCTTCAAACTAGACTGCAGAAAATGCGATTTCAGCAATAGAGTGGTCAACGCCTGGAATTCACTACCGGACTCTGTTGTTTCTTCCCCCAATCCCAAAATCTTCAACCTTAGGTTGTCTACAATAGACCTCTCCCCCTTTCTAAGAGGTCTATAAGGGGCGTGTATAAGTGCACCTTTGTGGCTACCGTTCCTGTCCTAATGTCTTTTTTATCTTTTCTATCTCTATACTTATATTATGTTAAACATACTACAATACAGTACTATATTTGTATGACAAATAAAATAAAATAAATTAATTAATAAATAAAGTATGCAGATGGAAGCATGGAGCTCTCCAAAATCTCCTGGTAGACAGCTGCATTGACCCTTGACTTAATGAAGCAGAGTGGACGAATATCAGCAGATGACATGGCTCCCCAAATCAACACAGACTGTGGAAATGTTACACTGGACCTCAAGCATCTTGCAGTGTGGGCGTCTCCATTCTTCCGTCATGCTCTGGGTCCTTGGTTTCTAAATGAGATGCAGAGGTTTCCACAGTCTGTGTTGATTTGGGGAGAGATGTCATCTGCTGGTATTCATCCTTGCCTTCTATGTTATGAATATCTCTCATATATTAAGTTTCATCTTTTAAGTTACATTACTGAAATAAATGAACATTTGCACGATATTCTAATTTTTCGAGTTTCACCTGTATCTAACCTTAGCTGAGAGTGTGTGTTTGTGGAGCCAGATCTTCAATGCTTTATGAAGGCTAGGAGGATAGAGAGACCTCCTGAACTTCATGGGGTACAATGTTAAGAGATTCACAATCACCCAGTTCATGGTTGTCCCAAAGATGCTTTTCAAAAAGCAGCTGGACTTTCTTGTTTATTTTTTTTCCTTGAAAATATTTTACATCTCATCTAGGAAGCTTCTTCAATATTCACCTTTTCAAAAACTGAAGAAGCTTCTTGGATGAGAAACAGAACATTTTCAAGGGGAAAAAAACCCTCCAAGAAATTCAGCTGTCTTTTGAAAAGCACTTTTGGGTCATTCATGTGGCAGACTGCTCCATAGGGCAGGGGCTGCTACAGAAAAGGCACATTTCTTAGGTCCCAGTCTTATGGCAATATTTAGGGGAAGGGATTAGGAGCATACCCATCCTATCTGATCTAGTAGGATGGGTAGGTGTTCTTAGGGAAAGAAGGCCCCACAAATAATGTAGCTCTGTGTCTTATGGGGCTTTAAAGGTAAAAAGCATCACCTTGAATTGCACCCAGAAAGAGGAATCCAGTGCAGCTTGCACAACAAAGATGTTACATGGGAGCCTCCATTACCATGCATAGTGCTGCATTCTGGACCGGTTGAAATTTCTAGGTGATCTATTTTGATAGATAGGTAGATAGATTAGATAGATAGATAGATGCATACATATTCATATATTTTATTGATTGATTGATTTTGTCCAATATACAATGAGGGTTTTAGTGGGTATACACATAGTAAAATACATGATGAAGGTTATAGATATACTCATAGTAAAATATATCTAAGAAAGAAGATAAGAGAAGTTATAGGAATAGAAGAAAGGTATAGGAGATATAGGAGAACAATAGGACTGGGGATGGAAGGCACTCTAGTGCACTTGTACTCGCCCCTTACTGACCTCTTAGGAATCTGGATAGGTCAACCGTAGATAATCTAAGGGTAAAGTGTTGGGGGTTTGGGGATGACGCTATGGAGTCCGGTAATGAGTTCCACTCTTCAACAACTCGGTTACTGAAGTCATATTTTTTACAGTCAAGTTTGGAGTGGTTAATATTAAGTTTAAATCTGTTGTGTGCTCTTTTGTTGTGGTTGAAGCTGAAGTCATCGCCGACAGGCAGTATGTTGCAGCATATGATCTTGTGGGCAATACTTAGATCTTGTTTAAGGCATCTTAGTTCTACGCTTTCTAGGCCCAGGATTGAAAGTCTATTCTCGTATGGTATTCTGTTTCAAGTGGAGGAGCGAAGGGCTCTTCTGGTGAAGTATCTTTGGACATTTTCAAGGGTGTTAAAGTCTGAGATGCGATATGGGTTCTAAACAGATGAGCTGTATTCAAGGATGGGTCTGGCGAAAGTTTTGTAAGCTCTGGTAAGTAGTGTGAGATTGCCAGAGCAGAAGCTACGTAGGATTAGGTTTACAACTCTTGAAGCCTTCTTGGCTATGTTGTTGCAGTGGGCTTTGGCACTTAAATCTTTTGTTATTAATATACAGAGGTGTTTAACCGAGTGGGGGTTATCTGTGATAATTTGATTATTCAGTTCGTATTTGGAGTTCAGATTCTTTTTCCCAATATGTAGGACAGAGCATTTCCTAGTTGAGATTTGGAGTTGCCATGTGTTAGACCACTCAGAAACAGAGTTCAGGTCTTTTTGGAGAGTAGTGGTGTTGAAGAGTTTTACATCGTCGGTGAAGAGGACACAGTTGCTTGTGATGTAATCGGAAAGGTCATTGATGTAGAGAATGAAGAGCATTGGTCCCAGTACACTACCTTGGGGAACACTGCTTTTAACTGGGATGGGGGTGGATATGGTGCTTCCTATTTTGACCACTTGTTGTCTGTTTGACAGGAATGTTATAATCCAGCTGTGGAGGGATCCTGAGATGCCATAGGATTTGAGTTTTAGGAGTAGTTTGTCGTGGACCACTGAATCAAAGGCTTTGAAGAAGTCAATATAAATTGCATCTGTAGATTTCCCTTGATCTAAATGAGTTGTCCATATATTTTTGCAGTGGTGGAGCTGCAGGTTGCAGGATAGTTTTTTTCTGAATCCAAATTGTTTGTTAGGGAGCAAATTATTAGTTTCTAGATGGAGAGTAATTGATTTGTTTATAATTGATTCCATGACTTTGCATGGGATGCAGCATAGTGATATTGGTCTGTAGTTATCGACAAGAGAGGGGTCTCCTTTTTTGAAGATGGGGATGACCATTGCTTTTGACCATAGCTTAGGAAGTGTGCTGGTTCTGAAGGACTTTTCAAAAATTATGCTTAGTGGTTCAGCTATGGCAGAAGAGAGCTTTTTTTAGGAAGTAAGCACATAGACCGTCTGGTCCAACTGATAGAGAAGGTTTAAGGTCACGTAATGCTCTTTCAACTCAATCTTCAGTGAAGTCTACTTGGGTTTGGTCATTTTACACACACTATAATTTCTTACTTAATAAAATCAAGTTTGCTTTGTAGTTTAACAACATAGGAAATAGAATGCCATCTAGAATAAGATTTTAAACCGTTCCAGTGAGAGAAGAGAACTCTATGGCATCATAAGAATGCTATATGAATATTTTAGCATTATGTTCCCTGTTAATAAACTCCGGCTTGTTCAGTTTGTGTTAGATCCTTGGGGATTACGTCAGATGAGGAAATGTGTTTATCACATAGTGGTTATTGTTAAAGTCAAATAAGCTTTGCTGCTATCTAGAATTACTACAGCAAGCTGAGATTGTTTTCATTTCATAGATAACGTCTCCCAGAGAAATTACTAATGTTTGCTATTGAAAGTTGGAGGACAGGGAGATTTTGCCTGCTATAGTACCCTCATTTAGTCAAAATGTATTTTCTTTTCAAAGGATATCTAAGCTCTTTTATATTCCAATTCCAATTGGCAATTAACAATAACCTAAATGTAAAATACACCAATGCACACCCTAGTATTTCCATAGATGAAAAATAAAAATAATGTGCAATTTTTTTCCCCAAAAAGCAACTTTGCTGAAAAACATTACACAAAAAAAGGA
Organism: Erythrolamprus reginae; assembly: GCF_031021105.1. Taxonomy (NCBI): domain Eukaryota; kingdom Metazoa; phylum Chordata; class Lepidosauria; order Squamata; family Dipsadidae; genus Erythrolamprus; species Erythrolamprus reginae. The sequence goes on along the minus strand of NC_091953.1, from coordinate 96,880,823 downwards.
AAAAGAAATAAAAAATATTTGGTTAAAGTAATAAATAGTAAAAATAATAAAAACCTTGAAAAATAAATGTTAAAAATATTCAATAAAAGAGAAAGTAGCAAGGAAAATCACCTTGCCAAAAGTTTAAGGCAAAGTTTAATCTTTTTTTGTCATGCATCATTAAAAAGCTTATACGTTCCAGGACCCCTCGCGAAGATCGATTTTTCGCGAAGTAGCGGTGCGGAAGTAAAAACACCATCTGCGCGTGCGCAGATGGTGTTTTTGCTTCCACTGCCGGCCGCCCTTCGCCCGCCCACCCCGTTGCTCGCGCCTGGGGTGGCGCGTTGCTGGGGAAAGCGCGCGCGCTTGGGGACTCCCTAGGTCCGCTCCCCAGCTGGGGAGCGGACCTAGGGAGTCCCCAAGCGCGCGCGCTTTCCCCAGCAACGCGCGCGCGGTGGGGACTCCCTCCCCAGCTGGGGAGCGGACCTAGGGAGTCCCCAAGCGCGCGCGCATTCCCCAGCAACGCGCGCGCGGTGGGGACTCCCTCCCCAGCTGGGGAGCGGACCTAGGGAGTCCCCAAGCGCGCGCGCATTCCCCAGCAACGCGCGCGGGGTGGGGACTCCCTCCCCAGCTGGGGAGCGGACCTAGGGAGTCCCCAAGCACGCGCGCTTTCCCCAGCAACGCGCGCGCGCTGGGAAGCAGAGTTAGGGTGTCCCCAGGCTCGCGCGCACCGCCCGCCCGCCCACGCTGTTGCTGGCTCCGCTTCCCAGCTGGGAGGCGGAGGTGGGGTTTCCCGCGCGCGTGCCGCCCGCCCGCCCACGCCGTTGCTCGCGCCGATGCTGTCTTACCAGGGCAAGAGGGGGAAGACCCAGGGAAGCCTCTGCCCGGCGGGGAAACTCCACCATCTACGCATGCGTGGAAGGGCACGCATGCGCAGATGGTGGAGTTTACTTCCGGGTTGAAAACTCGCGATATGGCGTTTCGCGAAACTCGAGATCGCGAAACTCGAGGGATCACTGTATTTGCAAAAATTCTGTGGCAGCAGCTCTGGAAAAATCATTATTTTCTTGCTGTTCTACCAAAGCTTCTACTTGCTAAATAAATCCAGGATATGGCTCTGCTTGTAGATCTTTAAAATCTGCTGAGAATGCTGTGCATCGTGTATCTTCTTTGAAAGTCAGTTAAGAATTGTATTCCTTTCTTCCTTTGTGGCATGACCATGTAACCTATTTGTTCGTTTGTTTGTTTGTTTTGTCAAGTCCGTATTGGTGGTATACAAAGATATAACAATATTTATATACATGATACTAGTAAGAGCGAAACATTAGGACACCTTTCCCATGTTTATCCTTAATTTCCGAATGCCATCACTCTACTAAACAAATAATTCCCTCAACACTGTCAGACTTTCTACTAAATCTGCACTTCTATTCTACTAGTTTTTCTCATCATTCCTATCACCCATTTCCTCCCATGTTGACTGTATGACTGTAACTTGTTGCTTATATCCTAAGATTTTTATAAATATTGCTTCTTCATTGCTTAGACAATCATTAAGTGTTGTACCACATGATTCTTGACAAATATATATTTTATTTTAGGTATGCTGAGAGCATATGCACCAAGACAAATTCCTTGTGTGTCCAATCACACTTGGCTAATAAAATTCTATTCTATTCTAACCCTAAAATCAGCCAGATGAATAAAGTAACTGAACTCTTCATAGATGTTCCTCTAATTGGAGAATATTGACAGGAAAAAGATGCAAGGAAAAAAGTACTATATTTGTCTGATGAAAGACCAAAAATGAACCCTTGTGGAACAGAACTTAACTTTTACTCATATAAAAGATGCTTGTGATCCATTTACAAGTGTGGTCAGGTACAGCTAGCAGATTTAGTTTAGTTAGAAGACTATCTGGAATGATGATATTGAATGCTGAGCTGAAGTCTACAAAGAGGATCCTTGCATAGGGTTCTCTTGGTAGATTTTAAAAATCCTTTTTAAAAATATGACCAGGTTTTGGCCACTGAATGGGACCCTGACTAAGGTTCATAACTGCTAAAGTGAGTGTGGTCAGGAATAAGAAACAGATATTTTATTTTTATTTTTTATTTATTTATTTATTTTGTCCAATACACAATAATACACAATGAAGGTTATAGAGGATATAGTAGAGAAGAAATACGAGATATAGGAGAGACAGGACAGGGGACAGAAGGCACTTTAGTGCGCTTATAACATGCATTCAACTTTCAAATGTTACTTTTTATGTTTCTATGTTAGAGACAACTACAGCGTATGAATTTTATAAGGACAATGGATACCAAGTTTCAAGAAGCAGAAGGATTTGGGGAAGAAGCTTCAGGTAACTGTCTCATTATTATTATTATATATGTTTTAGAAAATACTGATAACTTCTAACAATTCTTTTCGCTGTGTAGACTAGGATCTCTGTCTGTTTTAGGTCAGCTATCCAATTTAATCTTAAAATGTACATAACTAATCAACCCATCTATTGTATGATTTGTATATGAATGAAAATTGTTCCAGTGAAGCTATGTGTTGTTATATATTCACATTTGTGAGTAATATTACCTTATTTTTGAAATATCAAGTGGCACCCAAATTGACCAGAGTAAATCAATTGATGCAATCTACATAGACTTTTGCAAAGCCTTTGATTCAGTAGTTCACGACAAACTTCTTATGAAACTAAAATCTTATGGCATGTCAGGACCACTGCACAATTGGATATCAGTGTTCCTGTCAAACAGACAACAGGTGGTCAAAATAGGTAATGCCATATCTAATCCTGCTCCAGTTAACAGTGATATTCCCCAAGGCAGTGTCCTAGGACCAACTCTCTTTATACACTACATAAACTATCTCTGTGACAATATTACAAGCAATTGTGTTCTCTTTGATGATGATAAGCTATTTAATACCTCCGATAATACTTCTACCCTTCAAAAGGACCTTGACCATATAGCTAAATGGTCTAACAACTGGCAACTCCAAATCTCATCCAACAAATGCTCTGTCCTACACATTGGTAAAAAGAATCTGAATACTAAATACACACTTGGATAAACTGAACTTGCAGAAGACCCTCACTCAGTCAAAGACCTTGGAGTATTCATTTCCAATGACCTAAGTGCCAGAGCCCACTGCAACAGCATTACCAAAAAAGCACTAAGAGTCACAAACTTAATTCTATGCAGCTTCTTCTCTAGAAACACTGATCTACTAACCAGAGCATACAAAACATTTGTTAGACCAATTCTTGAATACAGCTCACCTGTATCGAATCCACACTGCATAACAGACATTAATACAATTGAAGGAGTCCAGAAGTACTTAACAAGAAGAGTCCTCCACTCCTTCTCACACAACAAATTACCTTACTCCTCCAGACTTCAGTTACTGTGTTTAGAAAATGTACAGCTTTTTTTTTTAGTATCATTAACTTTTGGTTCCTGTTTTCATTTTTTTTCCTAAATGAAAGCTGCAGTCAGTTTTAGGAATAAAAAATGAGGAATTGTCCAAGTTTGAAAATGATTCTCATATCAATTTGTTCTAACTTTGTCTCTCTTTGGAAACACTGGCTAAAAATAATTATTTTTCATTACTATCTATTCACCTAGGAAAGAAGAAGTCAAAGTTTAAATCTATTAAAAAGTTCTTTGGGAAAAGAAAAAGGAAAGAAACATTAACATCTTCAGGAAGTGGTAATATCAACACTTGTCAGTCCGCAAATGATATCTCAGACACTCCATCTAGGCATATAGATTATGATTCGGAAGATGATCTGAAGTAAGTCCCATGCTTGCCTTTTCCTTCTTTGCAAAGCAAGTTGTTGTTAACTGAAAAGCAAGGTTATTTCTAAAGGGTTATCTTCCATGTGTACAAATTAGGGGTAGGATGCTACCATTTCGCCCCCGGTTCAGAAGAACTGGTAGCGGCGGTGGCGGAATTTTCTGGCCAACTTCCCGGATATCATCACAGACAATCTGCATATGCACCGAAGCTTCTGTGCATATGCACATCTCTGAAACTGTAGCAAAGATAAGTGAAACCCCATTACTGGTACAAATATTTCATTTGTTGAATATTTAGGATACTCCTCTGAAGCTGTTGTAAAGAAATATTTAGAAGAATGTTCTGATATCCAATTATTATTATTATTATTATTATTATTATTATTATTATTATTAATTAGATTTGTATGCCACCCTTCTCCGAAGACTCGGGGCGGCTCACAGGATACAATGTAAACAATACAACAACAAATCTAATCAGTTAAAAATTACCCGACTAAAACCCCAATATATTAAAATCAATCAGCCAATTCATTCACAACCACACATCTCATTTAGTAAACAGGGGGGGGGGGAGTTTGATCTAATTGCCCCAGTTAACAACAACAACTTGCCTGATGATATACTGTAAATGAGTCTTAAGACTCTTACAAAAGGCGAGGAGGGTGGGGGCAGTGCAAATCTCTGGAGGGAGCTGATTCCAGAGGACCGGGGCTGCCACAGAGAAGGCTCTTCCCCTAGGCCCCGCCAGACAGCATTGTTTGGCCAATGGGACTCAGAGAAGGCCAACTCTGGCCAGTCACTGGGATTCATGTGGCAGAAGGAGGTCCCATAGGTAATCTGGTCTGATGCCATGTAGGGCTTTATAGGTCATCACCAACACTTTGAATTGTGTCCGGAAACCAATTGGCAACCAGTGCAGTTCGCGGAGTGTTGGAGAAACATGGGTGTATTGGGAAGACCCATGACCGCTCGCGCCGCTGCATTCTGCACGATTCATGCTGGAGAGCAGCAAGCATTGTTAGAAATGGACAATCTTAGTGATAGTCCCAATGAGAGGGGGGTGGAATGAATGAAAGCATGAATGAATGAATGGATGGATGGATGCATGCATGGATGCATGAATAAGTAAGTAAGTAAGTAAGTAAGTAAGTAAGTAAGTAAGTAAGTAAGTAAGTAAGTAAGTAAGTAAATACTCTCGCTGATGAAGTACATTGAACACATACTTTGTTATCCCGCCAGCAACATCTTCTTACCATCCCAGTACAGGTAGTCCTCAACTTACAACCACAATTGAGCCCAAAATTTATGTTGCTGAGAAATTTTTAAGTGAGTTTTGCCCTTCTTTATGACTTTTCTTGCCACAGTTGTTAAGTGAATCACGGCTGTGATTTGTTGTTAAATTAGTAACATGGTTGTTAAGTGAACCTGGTGTCCCCACTGACTTTGCTTGTCAGAAGGTAATAAAAGATGACCCTGGGACACTAATCATCGTAAATATGAACCAGTTATTGAACATCCAAATATAAATCAATGACTATTGAGATGCTGCAATGGTCATAAGTGAGAAAAATGATCATAAATCACTTTTTTTTCAGTGCCACTATACCTTTGAATAGTCACTAAGCACTTGTAAGTTGAGGACTATTATGTGGGAGAATAATATCCTCCCAAAATTCTTCCTCTTTTATGACCAGAATAGAAGTTTTTCAGTCAGTCAGTCTGCTGTTTGATTTCATGACTTTCTAAACATTTATGCTTCGGAGTCATAACATCCCAAAGGTGCTTTTTCAAGACATTCAGAGTCAAAACTGAAAAGGTGCAGTCTCCATAAACAACTTCTCCTGATAATTGTGCAGCCCCAGAAAAATGCATTTGAGTTAAATGGACCCTGACAGCATACACACACCTGCTCCAACCTTGACTGTACCTCTTTAATTCCAAAACACAATTTCTTGGATTCGTGTGACTATTTTTGATCCCAGGAAAGGATGCAAGTTCTTTAAGAAAGCACCAAGAGGTGCAAGAGTGAATTATTCATGTCTTAATTCAAAGCAATTTTTCGATTTTGGATCTGAAGTGCAGCATAGCTGCATTGTGTGTATGTGTGCTATGTCGTATTTTCATTACTATTTTATAATATTTTCAAGCTGGGTGGTGATTTTCATTTGTAGCTAGCTATACTGGGAAAAGTAAACTTTGTGAAGTCGATAAAATTGTTCTGGAATGTTGTCTTATAATACTAATAAGGAATGCTGTGCTCAATATTGCCATTAGAAGGTGCTATTGTACAAAATCATAATGGTTTTATCTTCTATTACTACTACAATTAAAATAATTTCAAAGTCAATGTACAGAAAGGCTACTCTAAAATTTTTGGAAATTTATCCTCATGCAGGATAAGAAGAGCCAATGAAATGATGGTTCAATTAATATGGAAAGCACTAGATTGAAGAAGGATAATATTACTTTGTTATTTTTATTGAACATATTTGTAGCAGATGTTAGGAGACCCTCCTTCATAGTTCTTATTTTCAGTTTCTCTTTTTTGTGTTCATTGCTATAGCACCTTTACTTAATGGAGAAATATTTAATTTTAAGTCTTAATATTTGAAAGGATAATATAAATTAACATCAATTGTTAAACATCAATAGCACAAATTTACAAGATTCTCTTATTAAAGTTTATCTCAATAAAATTAGTTTTAGCATTTTATGGAGTTGAATTTTTGGTCTAATCTACCTATGGTAGATGTCTGACAAGTATTTGGTGTCTACAACTTCAGCTTGGAACTGAAAAATTGCAGCTCCCGGCTGGAAAAATTGCAGCTCCCGGCTGGAAAAATTGCAGCTCCCGGCTGGAAATGTGTTAGCTAGAATCCTTTTCAATTCTGCGAACATGTTGGGCCTCTCTTATGACTAATTCCCACTTTATTCATTAGCCAATTTATTGGTTAGATCTTTCTAACTAAATTATGGGATTATATACTTCATTCTACCTAGAGAATCTAGATCTCTAGTGCAGTGTTTCCCAACCTTGGCAACTTGAAGATATTTGGACTTCAACTCCCAGAATTCCCCAGACAGCGAATGCTGGCTGGGGAATTCTGGGAGTTGAAGTCCAGATCTCTTCAAGTTGCCAAGGTTGGGAAACACTGCTCTAGTGGACCTGGTATTCAAAAATAATATATGTAAATCTGTATGTAAAATCATGAAGACCAAAATACATCAGATATTGTTATAGGATATCTTTCTTCAACCATTCCTTCCCTCATTACATTCCTACTCAAATTTTCATTGCAAATAGACTTCATTACTTGAAAAGGAAGACCAGGTTTAAATATGTGTTGTTTTATTAGCTTTCCATATTCTCCTAGGATGCACAGAACTGTCATGGGAAACAGATCTTTGTCGCATGACAGCATTTTCATTTCTGAGAATCCACAAGAATCACCAAGGCCAGTTCGAGTATTTTCTCAGGAAAATGTTTCTGATCGGATTAGGTCTTTGCAGGTAATACTGTTGAAATACTAAATTTCCATTATTCCCAGATTCTTTCATTTCTGGTATGATTGCGAATTTGTGTTTAATTTTGGTATATGCAGTGTGATATTCAACATGTGAATCAACAGAAACATTTGCAATAGGGTTTCTCTAAATGAATGATGTGGAGAATTTAGTCACCAAGGAATTTGAAGATCAAGGTGATTATATGATGGTTAATCTACACTGAAAGTCAAAAAGTACCTTTTGAAGAGGGCAGTAAGGATGTTCTCATTCTGTGCCTAGTTTCGGAACAAATATCCTGTCTTTATTAGTAATTAGTGTGAAGAAATGTGAACAGAATATAATTGTTTGTTCATTTCCTGCTACTAAAATCCCTTGACCTATGCCTTGGGCCCCAAGGGCAGGATCAACATTGCTTTGTTTATTATTTACAACATAATTTATTAAAAGTGGGTCACAACAATAAGTAAGCAGTGTATGAAATCACACTCTCCTTGTATATAATCAAGTCAGAAAAAGGGCAAGAGGCTGAATAAAATGACATTATCCACATGCATCTTTCTGTTGGTCACAAAAAGAAAGTGCTCGTGATTTTGGGAACAGCGGATGATTGCATCATTTTTTCTTTTCTGAAAACAAATATATTATTTTAGTAGTATAAGAAATGTATTAAAACTCAATATTTGGAATTTTAGGTGAAACTCCAGCAAAACTGGAAGATGGGACTCTCTTCTCCATTTGGAACACCTTCCAAAAAACAAGAGGATGCGGGAATGAGTTCAGAAGACGATGGCTTACCCAGGAGCCCACCAGAAACATATTTGCTGCAAGAAATTTTACATCCCAATACACCAAAGGTAGGATAAATTGGGAAACACATTTTATAATTATGGATTGTGTTTATTGTCTGATTTCATCTTTGTAGTAATAGTAACTGTCAGAAGTTTAATAATAAAGATATTCAAATATTTGTTTACTATAGATAAGATCCTGTTTTTCTAAGGGAAAGGTATTTTTAAAAATGCATAAACATAAGAAAAAACTATAAGAAATGGAGTAGCCTAGATTCATGTCAAATGATAGAGGGAATATTTATTGTAGTAGATTTCCCAGACATCTATATTTGATTCTTTCCAGACTGTAAAACTGTTCAGAAAGAAAAGCTTCAATTTTTTTTTAAATGAAGTAGTAAGAAAATGACAGCTAATCTGAAGGCCTTTTCAACTTTCATCTAATTGTAATACAAACATGCCTAGGCAACATCTTTTTCCCCCTATGGTTTTTCCTCATAACGTTGCCTTTATTTCATTTCCAGTATGTGAGTGAGATAGGCATTATGTTTTCTGAGCTATACCAAAATTAAAGCATTGTTTCCTCCTTGTTTTGACATATCAAAGCTTTAAGGTGTATAACATCTATTAAGCTTTGCTACCAATTATTTTGGAGAAAAATTAGGAGTCTGCAATGGTTGGGAATAAAAACAATGAATAGGAGAAGGGCTGGTTCAAGGCTGGATGGAGAACATTTCAGTTCATCAGTTGTGAAAGCCCCTTACTGTGATATTTTCTTTAAGAAAAATGTGTAAATACCAGAAAATATGGTCAGCATTCTTCTGAAAACAATCTCCACTATCATATTTATAGTTTACTCCTAATTTTTAGAGCTCTGTAGAAACATTCTTGTTGCCTGTGTGAGGTTGGTATAGTATTGTATTTGCAAAGAGGAGCATGCTGGCTGGGGAATTCACATAACTTAAATTTGCCAAGTTTGAAAAAATACTGACATAGTAGGGACTATAGCTTTTGTTTATATATTTAATTTCATATTGTCATCTATTACTGAAACGTTTCCTCATTCCACCCCACAGTTTTCGGACTCTCATAAGCATCATAGCGCTTTGAGTTTAACTGGAACGGGCAGTGAAGAAGAAGAACAGGTAATTTAATTGCATCTATGCTTAACGGCAGTGCTGTAATATCTCATGGGATGCCTGATTGTTAGAAAGGTTTCAGAGATGGGTTGCAACATTTTTCTTAAGAGCTATTAATGAAGAATATCATTAGCTACACCTATTGCCATCTATTTTTCTTTCAAACACGGTTAAGGGAGAAGGGAATTGGAAAGAAATGAAGGCATATTTTATTTGCTAGGCTGGGCATCACCCAAAAGCAGCGGTCCCCAAACTACGGCCCGCTGAGGCCATTTATCTGGCCCGCGGATCTTTTCCAAGGCCGCACTGGAAAAGCAGTGAGAACGTCCCCTTCAATCTTATCTCACCCGAGGTAAAGTAAGGCTTGCTGAAAGCCGACCTGGGCACAACACACACACATACTCTCACACACATGGCTCCTTCTCCTCTTTGAGTTGCTAGCTCCTGTTTTCTGAATGGGGATTGAATGGGAGTCCGGGGTCGGAGGGTGGAGGGTGGAGGCTTGTCAGGTGAGTCCTCCGCGGGGATAGAAGAGGGAGGGTGAAAGAGGGAAAAGAGAGAGAGAGAAGTGGAGAGAAAGAAAGAAAAGGGGAAAAGAGCGAGGGAAAGAAGTGGAGAGGAAGGAAAGAGGGAGGGGAGGGAGGGAGGGGGAGAAAGAGAGGGAGAAAGGGAGGGAGGGAGGAAAAGAGATAGCAAGAGAGAGCGTGAGAAAGAAAGAGCAAGAGACAGAAAGAAAGCAAGAGAGAGAGAGCAAGAGAAAGAAAGCAAGAGAGAGAGAAAGAGAGAGAGAGTGAGAGAGAAAGAAATAAGGTATGTGCAGTGTGCTTAGGAATCTGTTCACAGGTTATTTATAGTCCGGGGGACAGTGAACTGGCCCCCTGTGTAAAAAGTTTGGGGACCCCTGCCCAAAAGGAAAGTGTGAGGTATTTGAACTTTAAAAGTTCATTTTGAATAGGGTTTAGATTTATCTCCAAAGTCTTTTGTTTCATCCTTCTATTCTTCTCCAATTAATCCTCCACATTTCCTCCTTAACAGTCAAAATTTCAATTGCTTTGCTGATAAAGAGTATTGGCTATTCTGTTTGAGAGCATTGTTATTCTTTTCTAAAGCTCTTTTTGACAGAACGGCTGCTTCAATCAGTGGCATAGGTAACCAACAGATTGAAGAATGTCTTTAGGAGACTCTTGAAGGACCACATTTATTCTCTCATCTGGAGAAGAGCTACCATAATAGGCATGTGGGAGATAGCAGGGACAATTGGAACACCACAAATGGAGAAGAAAGCAAATTATACACACAGAAATTACTACTTTTCTTTCCTAAGTGAACACTTTTTGTTTGCAGATCATGATAAAGAATATTGTAACAACGATTACCATTATATTTTAATCAACTCTTTCTACTATCCATTGTTCTGAAATATGAAGCACAGGTCATTGTTTCTTTTGCCAGACTTGAGATTTGCTTTGATGATAAGCTGCCAAACAAACACTTTTCAGTTTCCTGAAAGAAGAGAGGAAAGAACCACAACATCACAAGCAACATGGTTATGAAAAGTCCACAAGTTTTATTTTTTTAATGTTCAATATGACTGTTTTGTTGCTTTGTTGTAGCAAAAATTTAAATGTAACAGTATATGCCAGCAAATTGCAAATTATTTGCTATTCTCCAAGTGTTGATAAGTTAGGGGGTCATTTTTCTGGTTTTTCTTGTTTTTTGTTTTGTTTCCCATAGTTTAAATAAATAAATAAAATAGGAAAATTAAGTTCTGCTTACAGAAAAAATATAAACAGATATAAACAAACTATGGATAATTTGAAAGCAGTGTCAATTCTAATAATGATGAAATAAGTGTATGTAGCAACATTTAGGAATTTCTTAATTTTATTTCGCTTTCTTTTAAAAATTTTATAGATTTACTTCTATGCTGTTCCCCTTCCCTTTTTGTCTTTAGGTCACAAAAAGTCCTTCAAGATCCTGTTCTACAGAAAGTCAGCTGTTCTCCTATCAGCCAAAAGCTACAATTATAACTGAACAAATATTTGATAGCACCTGTTTGCCAGCTGCTGGTTTTGACATTCTTCCGGAATTATCCTCTTGCTTGGATAATTCTGCTGCTAAGCACAAGCTTTCAATAAAACCACGGAAGCAGAGATCTAGTAAAATAAGAAGACTACCTTTGGTAATTGATGAGAATTGGAGGGAGGGAGAGAAGGAGAGGGAAGTATTTGAAAGAGGAAATATTTGCGAATTGAGATTTCTTTTTCTGTACAAGCTCTCCCTATCAGGGGTAAGTTCTACTTACTTTCCCCACTGGTTCTCATTTCAATGGAAGTGCATATTTTGTGTGGGTACGCATGCGTTCCTACCCAGAAAATAATAAAAAAATAGTTTATGCACATAAGCAAAAATTAGAAGGAAAATCCAAGATGGCAGCACCCATGGACCGGCACGAAGAGAACAGTTCTAAAAAAACCTGGTTAAAACCAGTAGTAACTGTGCTGATACATTTTGCAAAAAAAATGCCTTTCTATTGCTTTGCACAGTCCTATTGAATAGGTACACCATGATATACAGGTAGTCCTCAACTTACAACCTTTCATTTAATGATCACTCAAAGTTACAATGGTACTGAAAAAAGTGACTTATGACTGTTTTTCACACTCACCACCATTGCAGAATTCCCATGGTCACGTAATCAAAATTTGGATGCTTGGCAACAGGCTATACAGTATTGATGACAATTGCAGTGCTTCAAGGTCACATGGTCAAAGTCAGGGGAAGCCAGATACACTTAACAAGTGTTTTACTAACTTAACAACTGCAGTGATTTACAGCAGGGGTATCAAGCTGAATTTCTTCAAGGGCTGGTCCAGCATGGTGGTTCTCTTCCACGGGCCAGCTGGAAAGGCTGCACAGCCTCCTGCAGCCAAAATGAGGCACAGGACAAGATGCTTTTTGGTCGGCAAAGTGCTGCAGGGCCCCCTATGCCTCTTTTTTGCTAGCAGAAGCACCGCAGGGTGGTTCTTTGTTATTTCCAGGTCAGCACCATGGGCCTTGAGTTTGACCCTCTAATTTACAGTTTAACAAGTGTGTTAAGAAATATTGCAAAACAAGGCAAGATTCAGAACTGCCTCACAGCAATACATATGTTGGCTCAATTGTGTTTGTAAGTTGTGGACTACCTATATTACTAGAGATGTGAACTCTTTTTATTTGGTCATGTGGTCATTTAGTGAGAGAAAGTAAACACTTGAATAGAGCTAAAATTATTTCTACTCTTAGGATCCTAAAAAGATGCTTTATACAAATTCAGATCTCCTGTCCCCATAAGCCTAATATTGTTGTTACAAGCTTGGTCCACACTTCATACTAAGCTACAGTTTGAATAAACCACTGTAGTTGGGTGTATGTAACATGCTTATAATAGTGCAAGACTATCTTATAATTATTTACACAGAAAATGAGAATGTATACAGTAGGTAGACAAGAATTCTAAGAACATATTGAAAAGTAACATTGAATTCTAATTTACGTGAAGACAAAAAGATCTATCGTGGTATACTATTTAGCCCTCCACTGTAGTTTAATAAACCATACGTATTTTCATAGCATCATATAGCAATTAGAAAAGGCAGCTGCATGATCATAGGAAAGGCATGAATGCTTCAAGGAATTGCAGACAAGTTTGTGTGCCACTATATATTTCAAAGATCCGTTTTTCCCTTTAAATTCAAATACTGCAGACTCCCAATAAAAAATATATTGTAAAAAAAAAAGTTAGCCACAGTTGTAGGCTGAAATTATGCAGCTTTTAAAAAAGCATAATGAAGACTGAAGAAACTATGAAATAATCAATTCCTAAGCAAATACAAGTAGCTTTCTGAAGCAGTTACTTAAGCCTGGACAAAAATGTGGCTGTGAGTTCTTGGTGCTCTCTGAGCTTGACTTTGCTTGTAGATATGTCATTGCCCATCTAGGTAGTGCTACCCATTATCATTGATAATTTACCTAGTCAAGTAATAAAACATATGCAAGCAAATAATCAAGCTTAGAGATCACCAAGGATTCCACTATTAAACCATGAGCTACAAATATTTTCTTCTGTTGAAAGATACAGATATTTTAAAGGTTCAGGGGTGCTTCATAGATGTACTTCCAAATCTCCTTTTTTTCACAGTCTCAGTATTTAGTTGTTAAAGATAGAAAGAAATTAAGAGAATAAGAGACTAACAGTACTTCTCTTCCATTTATTGTATAATGATTTCTAATTAGTAATGGGGAAAAAATGGATGTATAATTTTTTAAAAGGTAATCAATGGAGGGTTGCCTCCTGGATTGCTTTTCTGAATTATAACAATTTCCAAATGATGACTGTCTTAATCTTTGCAATCAGAACAACAAAATTTGTAGATCACAGGGAAATAGTGGCCACACTTATACTGTATATGTACCTTGCAAATTTCATCACATGCACCATTCACAATTCTATCTCTTGAAAATATGTCACATTGTTGAAGTTAATCAAATCATAAAATTCCAAGACATGTTTATTGTCAATGGTACTTCCATCTTAGAAGTAACTAAACTTTTTGAAAAGTACTGCCGTGATATAGAAAAAAGATGCAAGCTTTTTTTTCCTTGCAGAAAAAATTATCTGAGTCTCAGAATGACATGATCTGCACCCTTGAGGAAGATGAAAGTGTTGAAAAAGAAGTGCCAGTTGAAGAGTTCTGCAAAGGCATGACTTCCACTCCACAGGAACTGGCTGACAATGCAGCTTTGTCCAATATGGTTTTCTCTGAGTTTCAGCCTATGAGTCATCCAGATGAAAAGAATTACATGTCCCACTCCACTTCTCTGATGGACTCACATTGTTGTGACAACTCTTCAGAGGGCGGTGAATCTGTCCATGGATTAATATACACTGTAAGGCAGTCTTCAGTTTCTGAACCCAAAGAAAATATTGTTCCACAACATGACAAAGAACACTGTGAAACTTTAGAGATATCCCCTAAGAATTTAAGCAATGTGCCCTTAAGTATTTTAAACCTAGAAAATAAACAGATTTCTGATATTCCATCCAAAAGTGACACAAGAACTTCTAAAAATATCCTTGCCAAAAATTATATGACTGTGGAATCAGATGCATCAGAGAAAAAATCATTGAAAGATGCTAAGGAAGCTTTGGAAAGTGTTTCTAACAAGGAAGCTACAAAGAGAACATCTTTATTGGCCAATTCCATCATTTCTTCATCCACAAATCCTTCCCAGCTTCCAAATTTACTCCATTCAGAGAACAGTAGTATATCTCGGGCTTCATGCAGAAACTTGTCACTAGAAGAAAGAACTTCTTTGACTCAAGGCAAAATGAAAGCAGCTCAAGAGAAACTGGAATCTAATGATAAAGATCGTCTCCCAGCTCTATCTGATGGTATATTGGGGGGGAAAGCAGAAAAAGAAACCAATGACCTTTGTAGCTTGAGAAAGTTTTCAGTGTCATCGGCGCGGTGGAGATCAAGATCTAACAGCCTGAACACGAAGGATGCTTCAGAGCATGAGAAACCTCTTGCCATGCAGGTAAATTTCTCCACAAATGTTTCCAAAACAAAGAAGGATGTTGAGACGAACTCTTCAAAAGAGAAAAAAATGTGCTTTAATAAACAGAAACCCTCATTAGAGTCAGAATCTGATATTCCTGGTCGAGCATTAGACTCAAAGACTTTTGCCTCACAGCCTTTGGGTTCAAAACCAGTATTGAGCAACTCTTTTGGTAATCTTCTGCAGCTGTCAAGTCCAAGCCATTCAAGCTCTGAGAGCCAAAATCCCTTCCAAGTCAAACTTAGGTCCACCTCTTTATCGCTGAAATACAGAGATGCTGGACAGGAATCAAAGGAACGGAAAGGAGATAGTGCTGAACTTAATTTAGTAAAAGAAGAGGTGACTTTACCTTCAGTGAAAGTTGAAAAAGGAGAAATCAGGAATGCAACAGATGGAAATGTTACTGATTTGTCCAATGAAAGCCTCAAAACTAAATTAAAATCCTCTGAACAGGGAAACCCAAAACCACCACTGCCGAGAAAACCTGCTTTGCAACACTCCAGTATTACTAGCCTTAACTCAAGCACAGAAAAGCAGGAAAAGATAACCAAATATCCAGAATTTAAAACAGAAAGCAGACATGTGGAAAAGAAACAGAATCCCTCCGAAGTGCCTGGTAAGACTTTGGCGTGTGTGTGTGTGTGTGTGTGTGTGTGTTACTTATTCAGCAAGCCATGGTTTAATAGATAAACTCAGAGTCACTAGATTTTAGATAAATGATATTAAAGATACAAAAGGCTCTCTTACTTTTTCCCTTAGGTAAAAATCTATTCTAAAAACATGAGGAAATTCTGAACATTTACATCATATTTTCAAGATTATTTTTTTTTAAACTATATTAAAATCTGCTTTCTAGTGTTCTGAAAGTTTGGTACCACTTCTTTTCTTGTTTTACGTCATCCTTGGGATTCTGCAGAATCTTTTCTGAGGATACTGATTTTCAGTAAATTTAAGTGCTATTAAGTGGAAGTGCTATTTTTCATAACATATACAGTATCTCTTCATCATTTTGTAAATTTGTAACTACATATTTCCTTATTTGGAAAATTCCTAGGAGACATTATTTTTTAAAATCTGTTCCATTAGGATTTATTTGAAATTTGGAAAGCAGGTGCCTAAGGCATTAACATTATGAAGGGACAAAACTAAATATATACTGAGAGTGTACATCTCACCAAATATTATAACCAAAGTGATATACAGTACTGCATTATTTCTATTTGATCCTTCCTATTTGGGAATGTGACAAATATTCTAGACAGTTTAACATGTTATTTGTTTATGATTAACCATAATTTATAACTGTAACTAATTAGAAGGGAAAGAAACCAACACTCATGTTCTCAAATAACTGGAATTAAAATACAGAGAGAATTGGCTAAGTTTGTTAGCCAAATCTGATAATAGAATAGACTAGACGAGAATAGAATAGAAGAGGGGTTTTTTTTAATTGACCAAGTGTGATTGGACACACAAGGAATTTGTCATTGGGGCACATGCTCTCAATGCATATAAAAGAAAAGATACATTAGTCAAGAATTATAAGGTACAACATTTAATTATAGTCCAGGTACAAGTAAGTAATCAAATCATACTAGGAAACAAATAAAACAACGTATTAGGAATCAGTCAATATAAATCATGAGGATACAAGCAACAAAATCATACAGTCATTAGTAGGAAGAGATGAGTGGTGGGAACAATGTGAAGATTAATAGTAGTGCAGACTTAGTAAATAGTTTGACAGTTTTGAGGAAATTATTTGTTTAGCAGAGTGATGGCATTTGGGAAAAAACTGTTCTTGTGTCTAGTTGTTCCGGTGTGCAATGTCGTTTTGAAGGTAGGACATGTAACAGTTTATATCCAGGATGTGAGGGGTCTGTAAATATTTTCACAGCCCTCTGTATACAAGTCCTCAAAGGAAGGCAGGATGGTAGCAATTGTTTTTTCTGTAGTTCTAATTATCCTCTGAAGTCTGTGTCAGTCTTGTTGGGTTGCAGAATCAAACCAGACAGTTATAGAGGTGCAGATGACAAACTCAATAATTCCTCTGTAGAACTGTATCAACAGCTCCTTGGGCAGTTTGAGCTTTCTGAGTTGGTGCAAAAAAACATTCTTTGTTGCTCTTTTTTGATGACATTTTTGATGTTAGGTAACCATTTTAGATCTTGCACTGTGGTAGAATCTAGAAATTTAAAGGTTTCTACTGTTAATACTGTGTTGTCTAGTATTGTAAGAGATGGAATTAGGGGAGGGTTTTTACCACCATTTCTATGGTTTTGAATGTGGGTATGTCTTGGTGAAATATCTAGGTACCTCAATTACAATATTCTATTCCAATAAAAATGTTATAATAATAGATACATGGGATTTTGGGGGGATGGAGCAAAAGTAGTGATTTTTAATCGTATCTGGAGAAATGTAAGATAAAAAAATAAGGAGTATTAAAAGAAGAAAAGAAATTGTTTTAAAAAGCATAAAATTAGCCATGTGGAATAAAAAGAAAGAAAATATTTTGAAATTGAGTCTTGGCCATCAAAATTAATTGCAGTTGCAGGATGATGAGAATAAGTAGGGGGAAAAGCAAGGGGCATTGTACATTTCTTGGCTGAATAACAAAGCCGCATTTTGGGAAGATATCAGTGTGAGAAGAAGTAAAAGAAAAAAAAGGATTGAAAAGGTACATGACACTAGGTTGATTGATTGGAATAAGCCATGTCTGGTGGCATTGATAAGACTAATTACTCAAACTTATTGTCTTTGGAATATATTTATTAATATCAAGGTATTTAGCTAAAAGCACAGATTAAGGTAAGGTTTATGTCTCCCTTTAGCTCAGAAAGGCATTTTATTTATTTATTTATTTTGTCCAATACACAATGAGGGTTTTAGTGGGTATATATCTATATACACACATAGTAAAATACATGATGAAGGTTATAGAGGAGATACTCATAGTAAAATATATCTAAGAAATAATAGAAAAGAAGATAAAGTAATAGAACATATCAATGACGGAATAGAAGAAGAGATATAGAAATAGAGCAAAGGTATAGGAGATATAGGAGAGCAATAGGACAGGGGACGGAAGGCACTTGTAGTGCACTTGTACTCGCCCCTTACTGACCTCTTAGGAATCTGGATAGGTCAACCGTAGATAATCTAAGGGTAAAGTGTTGGGGGTTTGGGGATGACACTATGGAGTCCGGTAATGAGTTCTACGCTTCGACAACTCGGTTACTGAAGTCATATTTTTTACAGTCAAGTTTGGAGCGGTTAATATTAAGTTTAAATCTGTTGTGTGCTCTTGTGTTGTTGTGGTTGAAGCTGAAGTAGTCACTGACAGGCAGAATGTTGCAGCATATGATCTTGTGGGCAATACCTAGATCTTGTTTAAGGCGTCCTAGTTCTAAACTTTCTAGGCCCAGGATTAAAAGTCTAGTCTTGTAGGGTATTCTATTTCGAGTGGAGGAGTGAAGGGCTCTTCTGGTGAAGTATCTTTGGACATTTTCAAGGGTGTTAATGTCTGAAATGTGATATGGGTTCCAAACAGATGAGCTGTATTCGAGGATGGGTCTGGCAAAAGTTTTGTAAGCTCTGGTAAGTAGTGTGAGATTGCCAGAGCAGAAACTATGTAGGATCCTTTTTTAGGAATCGGACTAGAAGAGAAAGTCTCTTTAACAATATTTGTTGATCATCACCTTACTCTGCCTAACTATTGAACCCTATCTCTGGCTGCACAGTTTCTAAATAAAAAAAGTTCTCCAATTTTTAAATTGTGATCCAATAAAGCTTTAGAAAGAATGATTTCTTCCTAGGCATGAGTGAGTGAGAGACAGACAGACAGATTTTTGTGTGATCAAACTCATCACAAGTCTTGGTTGATATAGATATAGATGAAATTTCTTCAAGATGATCTGTGTCCAGCTTTTAACCTTCAGATCTTCCAATGGGGTAACATCATTGCTATAGTTGTGTCCATCCATATTGTTGCTGGTTGGCTTCTTTTTGTTCCACCTTTTTCAGATTCTAGACTACCGTTCACATAACCTGTCCAAAGTATACTGATTTGACCCTGGTCATTTGTACCTTAAGCAAGAATTCTTATTCTCCCTTCTTCCTTTCCTCCTTACACACACACACACACACACACACACACACACACACACACGTCTAAATTTCTTCATATTATTTTCAGCAAGATTGCTTAGGCATTTAGTTAGAGCAATGGTTCTCAACCTTTCTAATGACGTGACCTCTTAATACAGTTCCTCATGTTGTGGTGACCCCGAATCATAAGTCTAGCACCAATCATAAGTCTAGCACCCACTCCCAACAGAGCTTTAAGCTGATTGGCAGGAAGGTCTCTGTTCTGTCGGGCTCTCTGGTAGAATCCTCCCAAAAATTCACAGGTACAAATTTTAGACACACACACGTTTGAAAATTCAAAACAATGTTCTTTATAATGAAAATTCACTTAAACCAAGCCCTCTTTTGGTATAGCAAAGAGCACTCGTCTCCAAACAAACTGGTAATTTGTACAAGTCCCTTATCAGTTCTGTGATACTTAGCTTGCAGCTGTGAGGCAATTCACAGTTCTTCTTCTTTCACAAAGTGAAACACACTTTGCCCTGGTTTAGTTTCAAAGCGGGGGGGGGGGGGGTCAGCACACAAAAGGTCAAAGTCAGTAAAGCAGTCACGAAACACAATGATCAGATAATCCTCCACAATGGCCAAACCCACAGGCTGCTCTTTATAGCAGCCTCACTAATTACCACAGCCCCACCCAACCACTGGTGGCCTCATTTTCTTTGATAATAATCTCTCAGTTGTTGTTGCCTATGCATCGCTCTCCGCATGCGTAGCTGTATCATTAACTCTTGTTCTGAATCCAAGTAGGAGCTAGATAATTGATCTCCTTCTGAGCTGTCTGCCCCACTCTCCTCCTCCCTGTCACTCATGTCTTCTTGGTCAGAAGTAGCTTCATCAGCAGATTCCACGGGGGGGGGGGGGCAAAACAGGCCTGCAGCATGTGGATGTCTCCCCCACATCTCCTGCCAAAAAAGTTGAGCCCTCCTTAAAGTTGTCTAACTTCTTCTTAGTATTTATTATAAATTGTTTTGTTTTCACATTTGGGGCATAAATTGCTGCTAATGTCAGCTTCTTTTGATTTATTTTCCCTTTAACAAATATCCACCTTCCTTCTCTGTCTTTCTGAATTCCCACCTCTTCAAAATTAACCCTCTGATGAATCAGAATCGCTGTGCCTCGACTATTTTGTGTTCCTCTCGACTCAAACACCCATTTCCAATTTCTATCATTAATCAAGTTATCCCTTCCTCCCCTTCTTTTATGTGTTTCTGTCAAAATCATAATATCCACCTTGTATTGCTTAGCCATCCTTAATATCCTAAAACGTTTCAAATCCGATCCCAAACCATTCACATTTAAAACCATTATCTTACACTCCGTCATAATATACCAAAATCACCCTTTTCCCCTCTTGTTTTGCCCTTGGTTTATATTTTTCCCCTTTCCTTACCCCTATTACCCCCCCCAACGTGCCTCCCCCTGTGCTCCCCCCACTGAGAGGGGAGAAGACAAGAAAAAACCTTGCCCATACATGAGGCACATTATCTGGATTGCGTTCCCACTCAACTAGCTCCTCTTTCAACCCTTTTTAATTTTATTAAAGAGAAAAATTTCTCCCCCCTCCTTTCTCCTTTAAATAATTCCTTCTTTAATTTCTTCTTTAATTTTAAATTCTTAAACCACCTTTTTCTCCCCCTTAGACTTCCCCCACTGAATGACAGATATACAGGAATCCCAAGGCATCTCCAAGAAAAATAATAATAATAATAACAACAATAATAGTAATAGTAATAATTCTTTTCCTTTTCCTTCCCCCCCCCCCCACAACAAGACAAGGGACCAAACACCATCACTTTCTGGCTCTCTTCTCACGCAGAGCCCGTGTTCTTCTCTGCTCCTTTCTGATGGCCTCCACCTGCCCGCTTAACTCCTTCAGCTGCTCTTCCCTTCGTCTTTCCTCCTCATCTGGGGTACTCCGACCGTCAAAAGCCTCTTCTCCTTCATATGCTAGTGCTCCAGTTTCATCAAACTTAATCCCCAGTTGATTCAATAAAACCTTTCCCTCCTCCAATGAACGTACTCTGTACATTTTATTGTCCTGGAACACCAAGATGGCCACTGGGTAGCCCCAGCTAAATCTGGTTCCACTTTGATATAGCCGGCTTGCAATTGGTTTCAACACAGCTCTCGCTCTCAGGGTTTCCCAGGAAAGATCCCTCAGAACCCTTATCTCATTTCCGTCTTGTTTAAGGCTCATAGAAGTCTTCAAAGTTTTATAAATCATCTCTGCTTTTTTTTCACTGAGGAAAGCGATGATCACATCTCTCTGTCTGCCGTCTCTTCTGGGGGCTGCCCAGTAAACACGCAACAGCTCCTCCACGCTGACATGCACGCCTGTCTGTTTATTTAACCAAGCACAGACAGCTTCTGTTAACTTAAAATCAGAGGCCGAATCCATTCTGAACCCTCGTAAACGCAAATTCCTCCTTCTCTGTTTGTCCTCCAAATTTGCGATTCTATCATTTATTTGTCTTATTTTTCCATCGTAATCCATCACTTGTTTCTCAACTTTCAATATCTTTCCAGCAGAAGAATCTCCCTCCTTTTTAATTTGTTTAACTTCTAAATCCAGCTGTTCCATTTTAGTCTCAACTTTATTAAATCTCTGTTCAAATCCACTACAAATATCCAGCAGTTTATCCAGTTTTTTTTCAATGTTAGCCAGGCTGGAGACGTCTTCTTTTTTCCCTCCCTCCGCCATTTTAAGATTTATTGTACTCACTTATCACTTCCTTGTTACATCGAAAGCGCCTCCGTCTTTGCTTGAAATCGTAAATCTTCAAATTCTCTTTGATGCCGGCAGATTCCTGTTTCTCCTATTTTTTTCTAAGGAAGATTTATAGTCTTTTTAAGGGGGAGAAAACTCTTTACATTTTATATTTATTCGGAGCCAGAGGTGAAATGCCTAGAAACCCATCGGAATAACCCATATGCAATTAACAAATGGGACTGCAAATAGCAGGATGTTACATTTAAATAGACTTAATATGGTGGATCTACATGCAGATATTTTAAACAGAGCTACATATTATTCAGCAAGATATCACACATTTAGCTGCATAGACTACATATTAATGCAGAGGTCCCCAACCGCCGGTCCGCGGACCGGGACTGGGCCGTTGGGGTTTTTCAGCGGTCCGCGGTGCCGCTGCCCTCCCGGCAGAGGACATTATGCAGGACAGGGTGGGGCGTCGGGCAGGGCGGGGGGAATCAGGAGGCTCCTTTGGCGGCTGGGGGCTGCCTGGCTTTGTGATTTTGGCTGGGGGGGAGTTAGGAAGGTCCTACTTCTCCCCCCCCAGCCAAAAACTCAAAGCCTATCTGCTGGATACGGGCGATGAGCGGGACGAGCGGCGCCAAAGCCGGTGGCTGTGGCAGCTGCTGCAAGAGGCTTCCGCACCGCTCGTCCCACTCATCGCCCGTATCCAGCAGATAGGCTTTGAGTTTTTGGCTGGGGGGGGACTTAGGAAGGTCCTACTTCTCCCCCCCCCCAGCCAAAAACTCAAAGCCTATCCGCTGGATACGGGCGATGAGTGGGATGAGCGGTGCGGAAGCCTCTTGCAGCAGCTGCCACAGCCACCGGCTTTGGCACCGCTCGTCCCGCTCATTCCCCGTGTCTGGCAGAAGCTGCTGCTCGAGTGCTCTTGGCCGGCGGGATTCAAAGGGGAGAATCAGGAGGCTCCTTTGGCGGCTGGGGGCTGCCTGGCTTTGAGTTTTTGGCTGGGGGGGGGACTTAGGAAGGTCCTACCTCTCCCCCCCCAGCCAAAAACTCAAAGCCTATCTGCTGGATACGGGCGATGAGCGGGACGAGCGGCGCCGAAGCCTGTGGCTGTGGCAGCTGCTGCAAGAGGCTTCCGCGCCGCTCTGTCCCACTCATCGCCCGTATCCAGCAGATAGGCTTTGAATTTTTGGCTGGGGGGAGAAGTAGGACCTTCCTAACTCCCCCCCCAGCCAAAATCACAAAGCCAGGCAGCCCCCAGCCGCCAAAGGAGCCTCCTGATTCTCACTGCCCTGTGGAGAAGTGTGGAGGGCTGCGTCACTAAGCTCCACCCCTCCATAACCCCACCCCCATATGACCAAAGCCCCCCCCCCCACCGGGCCATGGAAAACTGGTCTAGCTTAAAGCCGGTCCCTGATGCAAAAAAGGTTGAGGACCTCTGTATTAATGAATAGGGGAGGCAATATACAAGTTAAAAAAGTAGACATTAAAAGTATATGGATATCAGATCATGCCCCACTATTGGCAGAATTGGAAATAGGTCAGGAACGAAATCAAAAAATTTGGAGATATAATGCAGTTGTAACTGCTAGGGAACAAGATAAAGAGAAATTGCAAACAGAGTTATCAGAATATTTTAGAATTAATGATGTGGGTGGTATTAAACAATCAATTGTATGGGATGCATGTAAGACCTTCATGAGGGGACAATGTATATGTATGGAAGCAGATATTAGGAAGAGGTGGGGTAGAGAGAGGGAAAGGAAGATAAGGGAAATAGATTTGATGCAAGAGCAGTTAAGATTAACAAAAAGTAGAGATTGGAATAGTTTATTGAAATTGAAAAAGAAACAGTTGATGGTGTATGATGAGATTAAATGGAATAAGATGAGAATGGCGATGCGACAAAAAATACAGAGCTGGGGGACAAGATCAATGCAGCAAATGGCGAGATATCGGAAGAAGAGGAAAGAAAAATCATGTATTTTAGCATTGAGGGACACCAGTGGAGTGGTTAGATATGGTAATGACCAGTTAGAGGAGATAATGAGGAAATATTATGAAGATTTGTATAAAGAGGAGCAAGTGAAGATAGGAGTCCTCAAGGTTGGGAAAATAGTAAGTGAAGAAGATAAACAAATTTTGAATGCAGAAATTACACAAGATGAAATTGCTAGAGTAATTAAAGGGTTAAAACAAGCCAAAGCACCGGGCCCAGATGGGTTTACAGGGGAATTCTATAAAACTTATGTGAATGTTTTGTTGCCGCATTTGGGGAAATTGTTTAATAATATATTGTCAAATCGTGATATCCCGCAGACATGGAAGCTTTCAGAAATTGTTACCATTCCGAAGATGGGTCGAGATTTAAGAGAGCCTGGGTCTTACCGTCCGATCAGTTTGGCAAATCAGGATTATAAAATATTTATGAAAATACTGGCAAATAGATTAGAAAATATTTTACCAAAAATAATTGAAGAGGATCAATATGGATTCGTGAAGGGAAGGAAAATAAGTGAACCAATTAGAAATGTAATGAATGTGATGCACCATGCTACCGCTACTAAAAGGAAATTGGGAATTTTGAAATTAGATGTTTATAAAGCGTTCGATAAAGTTAACCATAGTTATTTATATAAATTATGTAACAAATTAAATATGGAGGGAAATTTTTGTGAAACTATAAAAGAGATTTATAAAGGAAATGAAGCATATATAAGAGTGAATGGACAAAGAACGCAGAGTATTAAAATATTAAACGGCACCAAGCAGGGATGCCCTTTGTCTCCAAAATTATTTGTAATAGCAATAGAGATCTTAGCTAATAAGATAAGACAAGATAACACTTGGGCAGGATATAGAATAGGGGAATTAGAAATGAAAATAAATTTATTTGCAGATGATGCAATTATATTGACCCAGACCCCGATGGAGATGATTAAAGGTATAATAAATATTTTAGAAGAGTTTAAGCAGGAATCGGGACTGTCGGTTAATATGGAAAAATCAGAGATTATGTGTTTAAATATAGATCCGAGAGAACAGATAGAAATTAGGAAAGAATCAGGGTTGAAATTAGGACTTAAAAAAATAAAATATTTAGGAATTTGGTTATTGAAAAACCCAGTGAAAATGGAAGAGATTAATTATAGATTAATATGGAGGAAAATGTTGAAACAGATGAGGAGCTGGAAAGATAAAAAGCTAAGGAGACTCTCTAAAATAAGAGCTTTAAAAATGATGATAGCTCCCAAGATGATGTACCTATTTCAGGTGCTGTCGGGGGGGTTATCGGTATGTAAGGTTAAAGAGTGGGACAAAAAATTAAATTATTGGATTGAAGAAGATAAGAGACCAAGAATAAGAAAAAAGTGGTTAATTGCGAATGAAAAAGAGGGGGGATGGGGTGTTCCATGTTTGGAGCTGTATAGGGAAGCTTTTCAAATGGAAAGGTTAATGGAGTTGCAATTAAGTGAAAATAAATGGGCGAAATTGGAAAAACAGATAAACGGGATGAACAATAGAGAATTAATTTTTAGGAAGTGGAATAGGAGTGATATAGGTAAATTAATAGGCCCAATGAAAGGGACTATGGAAATTTGGAAAAAATGGCAAGGGAAAATAGGATTATATAAATCTAAACTGTCATCGCTTTATGTAATAAATAGAGAAAATGAAATTAACTTAAATAGGGTTATAGGAGAGTTGAAGGGAAGAGGGATAACTAAGATAGAACAGTTATACGAGAAGGATGGCAGGCCAAGTAGAAATCGTATACAGTGATCCCCCGAGTTTCGCGATCCCGATCATTGCGAATCGCTATATCGCGATTTTTCCACCCGATGACATCACTCCCTTCCTTTCTCATCTTTCTTTCTCTCTCTCTTTCTCTCTCTTGCTTCTTCCTCTCTCACACTCTCTTCCTCCCTCTCTCATCTCTTTCTTTCCTTCTCTCTCTTTCTCTATCTCTCCCCCTCTTGCTCTCGAGCGGCAAGCGAGCAGCCGGGCGGGCGGGCGAACGGGCAAGCGGCAAGCGAGCAGCCGGGCGGGCGGGCGAACGGGCAAGCGGCAAGCGGCAAGCGAGCAGCCGGGCGGGCGGGCAAACGGGCAAGCGGCAAGCGAGCAGCCAGGCGGGTGGGCGAATGGGCAAGCGGCAAGCGAGCGGCCGGGCGAGCGGGTGACGGGCAAGCGGCAAGCGAGCAGCCGGGCGGGCGGGCGAACAAGCAAGCGGCAAGCGGCAAGCGAGCGGCCGGGCGAGCGGGTGACGGGCAAGCGGCAAGCGGCAAGCGATCTTGGGGTTTCCCCTTTGCCTGGGCGGCGGGAAGACCCAGGGAAGGTTCCTTCGGCCGCCCAACAGCTGATCTGCTCCGCAGCGCGGCAGCAGCGAGGAGCCGAAGATGGGGTTTCCCCGTTGCCTGGGCAACAGGGAAACCCCATCTTCGGCTCCTCGCTGCCGCCGCGCTGCAGAGCAGATCAGCTGTTGGGCGGCCGAAGGGTCTTCCCCGCTGCCCACACGCAAACTCCACCATCTGCGCATGTGCGGCCATGGAAAAAGGGGCGCGCATGCGCAGATTGTGTTTTTCCTTCCGCACCACTACATCCCGAAATATCGATTATCGCGAGGGGTCTTGGAACGGAACCCTTGCGATAATCGGGGGATCACTGTAGAATGGTGGTTAGGTAAGGGAAGGTGGCTACAAATAAATGCAATATGTAAATATCTAAATGAAAGGGAGAATAAAGAAGTATTATGGCGGGAGGAGACAGGGTTAGAGAAAATAATAAGAGAAAAAAGTGAGGGGATAAAGGCGCAAGCAACTAATATATACAAACTGCTAGTGCAGTCAGATGGGGATACGATTGATGGATTGACTAAATGGTGGCAAAATGAGATATTAGTAGAGGTACAAGAAATGGAAAATATAGTAGAAGATATAAGGAAAATTAAAAATACAAGAATTAGGGAAATGAGAAGGAAAATATTACATAAGTGGTATTTCACTCCCGTTCAATTTGCACATTTTCAGCAGAATGTCAGGGGGATTTGTTGGCATGGTTGTCAAGATAAAGGAGTGTTTATGCATATGTTTTGGGAATGCCCGATAGTGCAGGAATTTTGGCAAAAAGTGAAAGAGGATATCAATAGAATGTTAAATATACAATGGACAATCACTAAGGAAATGGCAGTACTAGTAAAAAGTAATGCGATGGGAGAATTTAGAGAAATAAAAAAAGCAGCAATAGAAAGCGCTCAGGCAGTAATAGTTTTGGGTTGGAAGGATGCGACAAAATGGACAATGCAAAATTGGTATAGGTACATGGTGGACCATATTCAATTTGAAATTATGGAAAAAAGGATAAATTTGGATAATGAAACTGAGTTGGGACAGCTGATGGGACGGTGGGACAAGGTAAGACGATATATGACGAGCAGAATCCGAGACCAAGCTACAAGAAATAAACTGGAATCACTCTATAATATGTAAACAGATATATTGCTCTTGGGTTAAGTGGATTATACAAGAAAAACCCCCAATTTGGTGGTGGGGAATGTGTGTATGTCGGGGTGGTGGGCACAATTCACAATTCACTACGCACTGTTTTATGTTGTGTGATTTTAAATTGTTAAAAATCAATTAAAAAATATTTTTTTTAAAAAAAAAGATGTCTCCCCCACATCCACAGTCCTTGGGGCAGGAGCTGGGCCAGAGCTAACCACAACAGTCTCCCAACAGAACTTTAAGCTGATTGGCAGGAAGGTCAGAGGGACACCCCCACTGTAAACACCTGATTGGTCGGATTGTAAAAATATGTTCCAAGTCGCCAGAATAGAAGCTTTAGTTCCTAACACCATGGGAAATTTGTATTTTCCCATGGTCTTAGGCGACCCCTGTGAAATGATTGTTCGACCCCCAATGGGTATGAAAAGAGTATAAAATAAATTGGTTTAGCGAAGGTTAATAATATCCTGTCACTGTGGTAAAAGACTCAATTACAAACGTTTCAGAAGTACACCCAAGGAAGTCATCTGCCCGCAGTGACAGAGGCTTAAATAGGCAACAATGACCTCCAGGTTGAGAACCACTGAATTAGTGGGACAGAAACCAGCAAGTTGGGATCCAGAAATGACTTAAGGAGTGGGTGGGCTTATATTTTGGAAATAGACATTTCTACCATACAAATTTCAAAATACTTTTTCCATCCTTTTGATTTACTTTAAGTCAATTAGCCCATGTCCATTCATATTCTTTAAAAATATCAATGAATCCTATTTGGAGTTGAAAGATCTGTTAGAAGATTTTCCTTATATTTTTGTATTTGTTCCCATCATTAATGTCTTTACAGATATTATAATATTGCTTCTTGTCTCCTCTGATAGCTGTTTGAAATTCCTCAATCCTTTCTGACATCTTTGTCTGGAATTTATGAGATCCTCCAAAAAATTGAAATAAAAAACACAAAGAAACATAAAGCAGTGTATGTAAGATTAAGAATTAAAAGGTTTAAACAGAGATACTAAATTTGATTTTGCTTGGTACTTCTCCTTTTCAATCTTTTTTGTAATACCCCTTACATCAAAATTGAATAATATAATCAAGATGAACTAAGTAGATATATTTCTATGAGATAGAAAAGGTGGATAGAGAAAAATTATTTTCTCTATTACACAATGCTAGGACAAGGGGGCACTCCCTAAAGCTCATAGGTAAGAAAGTGAGGACAAATCAGGAAAATATTTCTTCACCCAGAGGGTCCTTGGTTTATGGAATTCACTTCCAGAAGAGGTCAGCTGTCAGCCTTGATAGCTTTAAGGCAGGATTAGACAGATTCATGGATGCCAAATGTATCTGTGGTTATTGAAACGGATGTCCATGTGCCGCCTCTATGTTGGTTGAGGCAGGCAGGATTCCCTTGAGTACCATTTGTTGGGGGTCAGGGGAAAGGGAGGGTCTTGCCTTCTCTTTCTCCTCAAGATCCCCATGGACAATTGGTGGGTCACTGTGTGACACAGAATGCTGGACTCGATAGGCTTAGGCCTGATTTAGCACGGCTCTTCTTACGTTTTTATTTCACTGAAACAATGTTTATTTAAACTTTGCTTATGACTCATTTGTGTGAAATTCAGAAAGTTTAGATACCACAGATTATGGCTATACTGTAATAATTACTCTGAAAATTTTAAATGAGCAAGTTTCAGAAAGCTATTTATGTGATGTATATGAAAGTAGTTGTATCATGAGAGGCCATCGCACCCAAATATATCTAATTTATTGTTTAACAGACAGAAATAAAAATTTGAATCTTACGTATGGAACATGTCAAAATATTTGCTGTTGTGGTTGGCTCTGGCCCAGCTCCTGCCTCAGGGAATGGGGAGGTGGATGCAGGGGGAAATTCAACATTTCACAGGCCTGTGTTATTGCCGACAGAGTCAGTTCAGAGTTTAGTTTCGTCGGACGAAGAAGGAAAGTGGGAGTGACTCAGCAGAGGAGGGCTTGGCACACAGCCCAGGCAGTCAATCTCCCTTATCTTCCCTTGATTCAGATGATGACATTTTGGACTCACGCAAGCGCAGAATTATGCGTAGAAGAGACCAAGTAAAAACATATTACAGGAAATAAGTGAGGCTACTTGTGTTTGGGTGGGGCTCCTGTAATTAGGGCTGCTGCTATAAATAGCAGCATGTGGGTTTGGCCGTTGTGAAAGAATATCTGATCGGAGTTCGTCAGGAATCCTGTGTTTTTTGGACTTTGTTGCTTTTTCACGCCTTGGAAAACAAAGCAGAGCAACATGTGTGTGTATGTGTGTGTGTGTCTCACTTTGTTGGAAGAAGAAGGGGTGTGAAGTTTCTTTACAGCTGCTAGCTAAGTACTTAATGACTGCTTAAGGGAAATTGTACAGACTACCTGGTTGTTTTGGGACGAGTGCTCTTTGCAATACAAAAAGAGTGCTTAGTTTATTTTGAATTTTGTGATAAAGAACATTGTTTTGAATTTTCAAACGTGTGTGTGTGTGTGTGTGAAATTTGTACCCTTGAATTTTTCGGGAGGCTTCTATCAGAGAGCCCAACAGAACAATTTGCCTAGTCAAGTTCCTAGTATTTAATATAAAGGGTTTTCCCCCTTATAATTTAAATGATAGATTTGGGTCCTATCTAACTGATGTCTTTCACCTGCAGTAGCTATTTTCAGGCATTATTAATGTGAACAGTTAGTTTATTTAGGGAATTGTTACACAGTCTTTTAATATTGCAGCATGATTCCCTAAGCAATTTCATCATTAAAAACAAAGCAAGAACATATAGCAACAGAAAGACATATATACAAGTAGTCCTCAAGTTAAGACCACAATTGAACCAAAATTTCTGCTGCTAAGTGAAACAGCTGTTAAGTGGATTTTGCCCCATTTTATGTCCTTTCTTACTACTGTTGTTAAGTGAATCACTGTAGTTGTTAAGTTAGTAAGATGGCTGTTAAGTGAATCTGGATTCCCCATTGACTTTGCTAGTCAGAATATTGAAAAAGGTGACCACATGACCCCAGGACACTTGCCAAGTGTCTGAAGTTTGATCATGTGATGGATGCGGCAATAGTTTTAAGAGTGAAAAGGGTCATAAAACACTTTTTCTGTGCCATTGTAACTTTGAATGGTCACTAAATAAATGTATTTATTTATATTTATTTATTTTTATTTATTCATTTGTCCAATACACAATACATATGGAAGAGAATAGGCATGAAGTAATATATATAAAGATAATATGTAAAAATAGAGGAGAAGATATATGAAAGGAAGAAAATATATATGATATATGAGATAAAGGAAAAACAATTGGACAGGGGATGAAGGGCACACTAGTGCACTTATGTACGCCCCTTACTGACCTCTTAGGAACCTGGAGAGGTCAATCGTGGAGAGTCTAAGGGAAAAATGTTGGGGCTTAGGGGTTGACACTATTGAGTCCGGTAATGAGTTCCACGCTTCGACAACTCGATTGTTAAAGTCATATTTTTTACAGTCAAGTTTGGAGCGGTGAATATTAAGTTTGAATCTGTTGCGTGCTCTTGTGTTGTTGCGGTTGAAGCTGAAGTAGTCATTGACCGGTAGGACGTTGCAGCATATGATCTTGTGGGCAATACTTAAATCGTAAATCAAGGACTACCTGCATATGTATAACAGAGAACATGTTACAATAAGAAAGTTGTTTTATTTAATACATATCCAAGAAAGTTAACATTATGCCAGTATTCTCTAGTTTTGCCGGGATGCCCTTAAGGTTTATTACTCTGACAGGTGAAAGAAAAGCAAGAATTGTTCAAATGATCTCATATTACCCTTAGACACCACAATGAGCAGATAACAAACCTAATCTGAGGGCAATCATTGCCAGTTGTGATATCTGCTGTCATTTTCTCTCAGAATTTGAAGATTATAAACAATCTTCGTTTCAAAATACAAATGATGAGAAAGGAAGGTGAATCTGATTTTAAAAGCAAAGAGGAAAGAGTTCAATTCATCCATGTTCCTGGGTTTTAAAAAATCAAATGCTATTTCTTGGGAAGCAGGGGTGGGTTCCATTTACCTTCACGACTGGTTCGCATCGCACACACACGCTGCGTTCCCTTGTACAATTTGGCTTCCACGCATGCTCACTAGCTGGAAGAGCCCTTCACTCCACCACTCAAAACAGAATACCCTACGAAAGCAGACTATCAATCCTTGGGCTTGAAAGCTTAGAACCATGACGCCTAAAACACGATCTAAGTATTGCCCACAAGATGCCTACTTCAGCTTCAATCGCAACAACAGCACGCAACAGATTCAAACTTAATATTAACCGCTCCAAACTTGATTGTAAAAAATATGACTTCAGCAACCGAGTTGTCAAAGCATGGAACTCATTACTTGACTCAGTAGTGTCAACCCCTAACCCCCAACATTTTTCCCTTAGACTATCCACGATTGACCTCTCCAGGTTCCTTAGAGGTCAGTAAGGGGCGTGCATAAGTGCACCAGTGTGCCTTCTGTCCCCTGTCCAATTGTCTCTCCTTATCTCATTTATCTTTTCTTCCTTTCAAATTTGTTCACCTACACTTTTATATCTTTTCTCCTATTTGTTTCTTTGGTTATATTACTACATATCTATTCTCTTCAATGTGTATTATGTATTGGACTAAATAAATAAATAAATAAGTAGGTAGGTAGGTAGGTAGGTAGGTAAGTAAGTAAGTAAGTAAATAAATAAAATTGGACTGAAACACAACTGAGAAACTGATCAGCTATGTTTCAGGCAAAGAAGTAAAGGTCAGTTTAAATCCGGGAGAGGGTGGGAGAGGCCCTGTTCTACAGCAGCAGAGGAAACAATATCCGAACATTAAAATATTCATCAAAAATTCTGAAAAAAGATGGTGGCATCCATGGAATGGCATTGACTGAACCAGGTCCATGATGCCATCCTGACATCACCAGTGGATCACTAGGGGTTCAGCTGATCTGGTCTGAACCAGGAGGAACCCGCCCCTGTTGGGAAGAGATATAAATGTACTTCTATCACGTGGGGTCTCAGCCTCGGTGACAATGCAGTGTAATGCATTACAATGGGGGTGTCAAACTTGCATCATCACATTGTCATGTGACATAACATGACTTCCCCCTCGTTTGCTAAAATGGGAGTGGGCGAGGCCAGCATATGAGACATCTGGGCCATGCGTTTGACACTCCTGCGTTACAATTTGGAAGAATGAGAATGAGATGTGCTATTTAGATGCAGGGAAGTGGTCTTTCTATGTTATCTTGCTTGATTAAGCCAGAGGCCCATCTCATCTACCGTTTTGCCAAGTTTCAGGGCAGCGATCAGGTGCTCCAGCAATTGGTTCTATGGATCCAGAGACAGCGAGCAGACCAGTGAGTGGTAGATTTGAAGCTTTATTATTTTATTTTAGTTTTAAAAAAATAACCATAATATAAAAAGCAGACACACCAAGCAAAATGATACCCAAATCTCTTGCAAACTATCAGAAGCAACTTAATAATGACAGCAGGATGATCAGTTTCCATAGAGCCCAATGCTAGATTCTCTGCAAAAATTCCTAGCAAAAAGGCTAATTAGAACTAGGGTTTTTATTAAAACTTGGCACCATGATTTCATGATCCTGTTTCCATGGTCACGAGCCTGCAACACCTGACCTTGACCAGGTAGAACATGATGGAAAGCTAAAATCTGAGACATCCACAGATAAAAAAAGGTTTGCAATTGTACGAAGACTCCTACCCACCCACCCGCCCCCAGCAAGCAAGAGCAAAAAACAAGCAGGTTAGCTCAGAATGAGTTCCAGCCTTTTCTTAATATTAAGGAGAAATCAAAACAAGTAAACTGGAAATACAGTGGTCTTCTACATTGGCACCAAATCTACTATGGTTAATCAGTCCATAGAATAGAAATGCTAAGTACTGCTTAACCATTTCAGCCCTTTATTATTTTTCTTTATGAAATTTGTTTCTACGGCCATTTAGTTTTAATTTATAAGTAAGTGATGGTAGTGGTGGTGGTGGTGATGATGTTATTCATTCAATTGTATCTGACTTTGGGTGATTCTATGGACCAGGTTTCTCCATGTCTTCCAATCTTTCTTATTTATTTGTTTGTTTGTTTGTTTGTTTGTTTGTTTGTTCGTTCGTTCGTTCGTTCGTTCGTTCATTCATTCATTCATTCATTTTTTTAAAAAATGCCGCCCTTCTCCTTAGACTCAGGACAGCTTACAACATGTTAGCAATAGCACTTTTTAACAGAGCCAGCATATTGCGTCCACAATCTGGGTCCTCATTTTACCCACCTTAGAAGGATGGAAGGCTGAATCAACCTTGAGCCAGTGTTGAGATTTGAACCGCTGACCTGCAGATCTAGCAGTCAGCTTTAGTGGCCTGCAGTACTGCACTCTACCCACTGCACTACCTCGACTCATATACTTGTATTTACTCTATATAAGATACTATTTGTATATTGCACTACTTGATAAGCACATAACTATCAAAAACAGTAGATCAGATAATGTTACACATTTCTGATAAATAGTCACAGATAGATAACTTCCCCTCCTCTTTCTCTCAGATATCGATTAGCTTCTTTCTCCATAAGTTGTGCAGCATTTCAGCCTCCAAAGTGCTTCAGAGTTCATAGGACGCAAAATATAGCATCTGCCTGCAATATTTTGGACTAGATGTACTTTTCCCACAATAGAGCAGCTGTTCTCTACAACTTTCCAAAGTAGAATTTGCAAGCAGATTACATTTATTTATAATTTGTGTGTTTAATTTATGTGTTTAATCTGACAGTATAATACTTCATTTTTATAAAAGTAAACATTGGGATGTACACTGAATGCTGAAATTACAATAGCACTTAAGTTATACAATTGACTGGCATTCTGAAACTAAACAAATAGGTCTTTATTGTAAACATATCAAAAGAATAGAGCTGCTTTTGTTGAATAGTGAACACCTGGAGGTTAAATGAAAGTTACCATATTTTCCGGCGTATAAGACGACTTTTTAACCCCTGAAAATCTTTTCCAAAGTGGGGGGTCGTCTTATACGCCGGATATAGGACAGTGGCGCCGATATTTGCGATGGCTGGGAGGGGCGAGAACACCGCCTCCCAGCTGGGCGAGCCTGAGCGGAGCGCAGGCTCGCCCACACGCTGCCTTTGGCAGCACAAGCGTGCCTGTCCGGCCGGGGAAGAATCGCCCCGGCCGGACGTCAGTTTCAGCTGGGGGGGGGGGCAGAACACCGCCTCCCAGCTGGGCAAGCCTGAGCGGAGCGCAGGCTCGCCCACACGCTGCCTTTTGCAGCAGAAGCGTGCCTGTCCGGCCGGGGAAGAATCGCCCCGGCCGGACGTCAGTTTCAGCTGGGGGGGGCGAGAACACCGCCTCCTAGCTGGGCGCGGCTGCGCAGAGCGCAGGCTCGCCCACACGTGACATGTCTAGCCGCCACCGTCTGTGCCTCGGTTCCGTAGCTCCGCCTCACAGCTGATCACCCTGCTGCCGCTGCTGAGAGAAAAAGAGAGGGAGAGAGGGGGGGAGAGAAAGAGATAGCAAGAGAGGGAGAGAGAGGGGGGATAGCAACAGAGGGAGAAAGAGAAGGAGAGAGGGAGAGGGGGGCAGAAAGAGAAAGAAAGAGATAGCAAGAGAGGGAGAGAGAGAAAGAGAGATGGAGAGGGGGGGGGGAGAAAGAGATAGCAAGAGAGGGAGAGAGAAAGAGAGGGAGAGGCGGGGAGAGAAAGAGATAGCAAGAGAGGGAGACAGGGGTTTAGCAAGAGAGGGACAGAGAGAAAGAGAGGGGGGATAGCAACAGAGGGAGAGAGAGAAAGAGAGAGGGAGAGAGGGGGAAAGAAAGAGATAAAGAGATAGCAAGAGAGGGAGAGAGAGAAAGAAAGAGAGAGGGGGGATAGCAACAGAGGGAGAGAGAGAGAAAGAGAGAGGGAGAGAGGGGGGAAAGAAAGAGAGAAAGAGATAGCAAGAGAGGGAGAGAGGGAGAGAGAAAGAGAGGGAGAGGGGGGAGAGAAAGAGATAGCAAGAGAGGGAGACGGGGTTAGCAAGAGAGGGACAGAGAGAAAGAGAGGGGGGATAGTAACAGAGGGAGAGAGAGAAAGAGAGAGGGAGAGGGGGGGAAAGAAAGAGAGAAAGAGATAGCAAGAGAGGGAGAGAGAGAGAAAGAGAGAGGGAGAGAAAGAGATGGCAAGAGAGGGAGAGAGAGAGGGAGAGAGGGGAGACAGAAAGAGAGAGAAAGAGATAGTAAGAGAAGGAGAGAGAGGGGGAGAGAAAGAGAGAAAGCAAAAAAAGAGAAAGAGAGATAGCAAGAGAGAAAGAGAGGGAGAGAGAGGGGCAGAGAGAAAGACTTTGATCATTTCCCCAGGTATTTTTGTACCTACTTGACCAACATTATTAGTGGTTGCAAAATTGAATGTATGAACTTGTTCATTTTAATAAAAAGAGCCAGGGAAATGATTGAATGTTAAACTGGATGCATTTATTTCTGCCTGTTTGTATTTGTTCTTATGTTTAAACATTGAAAATGTACTTTTCCTCCAAAAAGAATCATCTTTCCATATTTCTTAGGCAACATTTTAAAATAACTTTAAAAGCTGAGGTCATATTATTCACCCTGCTCTGTATCATAGCACACTGCACAGTACTGAAAATTGGCAGGGTCACTAATTAAACCCGACAAGTTAAAATCTGTTTAAGTGACATTGCAAGAGGATAAAGACAGAAAGTGCAGAAAGAGGAAAAAATGGATGGGCTGTTTGGATTGCCATATCATGATATCACATACAGATTCTCATTCCATAATAGATTCTCACATAGGTGTCAGCATGCTGCATGTTAGACTGAAAGATACCTACAGAATAGATGGTAGGAGAAAGAAAAATAGCCAGGTTCACCTTTTTGTGTTGACAAATTATGATGAGTTATAATAATAAACTTAATTGTGGTGAGGAGAAATATGAGATGCAGACAAGACAGATAGACAGAGACATATGGAGAGATAGACAGAAGAGTGCTCCCACTTGGCTCTCTCTCTCTAAATAATTCATTCATAATTTTAACAATAAGATCTTCATCATTAGTAATTAAAATATTGTGTTATCATGTTCAGAAATGATTTTTTTCTCAATGCAAGTACATCATAGACCTAGACTCAGTTTTTGACAGTCAGAAGAGGGGTAGTCTTATACGGCGAGTATATCTCAAATTCTATATTTTAACTGGAAAAGTTAGGGGGTCGTCTTATACACCCAGTCGTCTTATACGCCGGAAAATACGGTATATGACTGGTAACTACTTGCCCATCTGAGAAGAAATTAATGAAGAAGTATTATATATTTTTTCCATTCTGATCTTGTAATTGAGGCAGTGGATTTCCCCCTCAATCCCATCACCTGTAAATATAGTTGATTGATTTGTAGTTTTATGAAAAGCCCCAATTTCCCTAACAAAAAACAAATTCTATAGTAGACATACACAGAGCTTTTGTTCTACAGATATTTCAAAAGCAAGGTTGCAGTTCCTGCTCAATTTGCATAATAATAGTTATTTGTTTTAGAAAAGTTTATTGGGTTTCCATTGATGAAAGTTCCAAAGCCAAGAAAACAGTACTGTATTTTATTATGTACCTCTCATTTCTACTTTTAAAGACACCATTTTCCTTGATATTTAAGAAAAACATTAGAGGGAGAATTGATTCTGAAATATTTTGATGCCTAAAAAAGGCAAGTTCTATAGTACAGTGTGTACCCTGTTGATTTATTCACATAAATGTTTTGGAGTCAGGCCATTCCTAAATCTAATAAATATATAAATAAAAGCTTAAGATGTTTTCGTGTATTAAAAATCTGGGACAAACATGCTCATTTTTATTCTGAGCTCAATAAATGTTTATAGTAAATTGGCTGCTTGAATAGTTTGTTGAAGACAAATGTAAAAGTACATAAAATGCAAATATTGTATACAAAATTGCCATTCTCCTCCTTCAGCTATTTAGTCTATGACTGACTCAAAAACATACAGTATGTTACAAGGTATCCAGAATATGTAATTTCAGGTTCTGTGATAATAGTATAACAGAACAGCCCTTACTATGTAGATCACAGATCACAAGTTCCTGAGCTCTTATCTATTTGTGGAAATTCCCGTCCAGGCAGTGGTTGATGACCATGCCGTGATTTAGTTTCTTCTATCAATGGGGATTATCTCCTTTACTATAGTCTTTGTTAAGAATTTATCAAAATCTCAATAACTGACCTGAAAGGAAGTCCAGATCATAGGTGCAATGATATATTATGATGTTTTTTGGAAGGGGACAAGTGCTATGAAGTGCACTTCAGATGTTGTGGCTTCTTTTACTTCTTCTGTCTCTGAATAACTGTAGCTGTAGAAGAAAGTATTTTTTTTACCATATCTGCAGTTTTTTTTTGGTGTGACATTATCAACTTCATCATTATCATCTCAATGTATATGATTGCACATCTCAAATGTATGACTTTGAGCAACTATCAATACTTAAAGTGATATAAAAATAAAATCAAATGTTTGCAACTAGGGTGTAAACAAATTCACCCATAACAAATCAATATGACTAGAGAATGGGTTCAGCCATGCCTTCAGATCCCCAGATATTGTGACAGAACTATGTCTATAGGAATGTGTGAAAGGCCAACAGAGTCCTGACACTCTAATCTTGCCGGGGTGGTGATATGTGAAATGATACATATGCATCAGCTCTGGATTTCTTAGGATGGTACCTCCACTTACAGAGCAATTTATTTGATGTATGCGGAAGTTTTTCCTTAGAAATATCAGCTAGCCATTCCTAAGATTTACAAGACAAAAGTTTTCTCTTTTTTTTTTACTTTGAGTCTGGGAAGATGGTTCTAAATTGCAAGGAGAGCCCTTTATAGTAATCTTCCTAAATCTTCTCTCAACAGAAACAAGTGTGTCTTCTCCTGTGACTGCTACTGGAAGAACAACTGGTATGCCAGCTTGGATTAGCATAGCAAAGCAAAAGCGAAGGATTATTGAACAAGACCTTAGCAAAGAGGAGAAGCCAGAAGAACAGGATAAAGCAGGTGCAGAAAAACAAATAAAAGGAAAGGAAACAGTGGAGGTATGTAATTTACCATTGATTGATTGGTGTGTGTCATTTGAATGGCATATTTATTTATTTATTTATCATTTGATTGATTTATCTTTTTATTTATTTATTTATTTATTTATTTATTTATTTATTTAGTTAGTTAGTTAGTTAGTTAGTTAGTTAGTTAGTTAGTTAGTTAGTCCAATACACAATGAGGGTTTTAGTGGGTATATATCTATATACACATAGTAAAATACATGATGAAGGTTATAGAGGAGATATAGTAAAATATATCTAAGAAATAATAGAAAAGAAGGTATAGTAATAGAACATATCAATGAAAGAATAGAAGAAGAGATGTAGGAATAGAAGAAAGGTATAGGAGATATAGGAGAGCAATAGGACAGGGGACAGAAGGCACTCTAGTGCACTTGTACTCGCCCCTTACTGACCTCTTAGGAATCTGGATAGGTCAACCGTAGATAATCTAAGGGTAAAGTGTTGGGGGTTTGGGGATGACACTATGGAGTCTGGTAATGAGTTCCATGCTTCAACAACTCAGTTACTGAAGTCATATTTTTTACAGTCAAATTTGGAGCGGTTAATATTAAGTTTAAATTTGTTGTGTGCTCTTGTGTTGTTGTGGTTGAAGGTGAAGTAATCGCTGACAGGCAGGACGTTGCAGCATACGATCTTGTGGGCAATACTTAGATCTTGTTTAAGGCGTCTTAGTTCTAAACTTTCTAGGCCCAGGATTGAAAGTCTAGTCTCGTAGGATATTCTATTTAGAGTGGAGGAGTGAAGGGCTTTTCTGGTGAAGTATCTTTGGATATTTTCAAGGGTGTTAATGTCTGAGATGCGATATGGGTTCCAAACGGATGAGCTGTATTCGAGGATGGGTCTGGCAAAAGTTTTGTAAACTCTGGTAAGTAGTGTGAGATTGCCAGAGCAGAAGCTACGTAGGATTAGGTTTACAACTCTTGAAGCCTTCTTGGCTATCTTGTTGCAGTGGGCTTTGGCACTTAAATCTTTTGTTATTAGTATACCAAGGTCTTTAACCGAGTGGGGATTATCTGTGATAATTTGATTATTCAGTTCGTATTTGGAGTTCAGATTCTTCTTCCCAATGTGTAGGACAGAGCATTTGCTAATTGAGATTTGGAGTTGCCATGTGTTACACCACTCAGAAACAGCGTCAAGGTCTGTTTGGAGAGTAGTTGTGTTATCGGTGGTGTTGAAGAGTTTTACGTCGTCGGCGAAGAGGACACAGTTGCTTGTGATGTAATCGCAAAGATGATTGATGTAGAGAATGAAGAGCGTTGGTCCCAATACACTACCTTGGCAAACACCGCTTTTAATTGGGACGGGGGTGGATATGGTGCTTTCTATTTTGACCACTTGTTGTCTGTTTGACATGAATGCTGTAATCCAGCTATGGAGGGATCCTGAGATGTCATAGGATTTGAGTTTTAGGAGTACTTTGTCGTGGACCACTGAATCAAAGGCTTTGTAGAAGTCAACATAAATTGCATCTGTAGATTTCCCTTGATCTAGATGAGTTGTCCATATATTTTTGCAGTAGAGGAGCATCAGGTTGCAGGATAGTTTTTTTCTGAAACCAAATTGTTTGCTAGAGAGCAAATTATTAGTTTTTAGATGGAGAGTAATTGATTTGTTTATAATTGATTCCATGACTTTGCATGGGACGCAGCATAGTGAAATTGGTCTGTAGTTATCAACAAGAGAGGGGTCTCCTTTTTTGAAGATGGGGATGACCATTGCTTTCGACCATAGCTTAGGAAGTGTGCTGGTTCTGAATGATTTTTCAAAAATTATGCTTAGTGGTTCAGCTATGGCAGAAGAGAGCTATTTTAGGAAGTAAGTACATAGACCATCTGGTCCGACTGATAGAGAAGGTTTAAGGTCACATAATGCTTTTTCAACTCAGTCTTCAGTGAAGTCTACTTGGGTTAAGTCGTTGAGGGAGTTTGAGGTGCGATTGATGAAATTGGGGGATGAGCCATTGCTGTTAACAAAGACAGAGCCAAAGAAAGAGTTGAGGAGGTTGGCTTTGGATGAATCATCATGGTATTGTTGGGTCCTTTGAGAGGTGGGATAGGTCTAGAGTCTTTGAGTTTATTGTTGACAAAGTTGTAGAAAGCTCTATTAGATTTGGTGCGTAGGAGGTTTTCCTCTTGTTTGCTGTAGTAATTAAGGCATTCTTTTTTTATTTGATTGCAAATGCTTTTATATCGGCTTTTGAAGTTGGAAACTTGTCCTTTTTTGTTTTTCCTCCAGAGAGATTTTTTTCTTGTTTGTAATTTTCTTATTGAGATGGGGAGGTTATTTTTTTTGTTTATGGTACATATTAGAGGTACATGTAGTCTGATGATAATTTTTCATTTTGAGTAGAAATGTGTTGTAGAGGTCATCAGTAGTGTAGCATTCAGAGAATAGAGTTTTCCAGTTTAATGTTGAGAGGTGGGCTTCGATGAGTTCGTAGTTTGCTTTTTTGAAATTGTTGTGTATTATTTTGGTGGATCATAGTGTGGCTTAGGTTGAGACTGAAGTTTATCATGCTGTGGTCGCTGTTGGAAAATGGTTCTGTTATTTGTAAGCCATATATTGCACTTTTGCTGTTGCAGAAGATGAGATCCAGACAGTTATCAAGTCTGGTATTGTTAGTTACTAGTTGGTCGAGTCCCAGATAGGTGACGGTATTATATATAGTAGAATGGATGGTTTCCGTGCTGCATTCATTTAAGGACCAGTTAATGTGAGGTAGGTCGAGGTCTCCGAGGAAAATAATGGGGTATGGGCAGTTGGTTGCCCACGTTAGTAATGTGGATAATTTGTTAGCATGTTAAATGTCATAGTCTGGGGCTCTGTAGCAGAGTAAGAAGCGAATTGTGGTATTTAGGGATAAATCACAGACAATAGTTTCAGGTACCGATAAATCCTGTGCAACTTTGAGGATTTTTAGGTTCAGCGATTTTTTGTAGAATATAGCTACTCCGCCTTCTCTGCGGGATTCATGGTCTGAGTGGAAAACATGGTAGTTTTTTTATGTGATAATGGAGTCTGGGTAGGAAGCATTTAGCCATGTTTCGCATATAAAAATTATATCAAAGTTGGAGGTGTCAAGTAGAAGGAGGAATTCAGATATCTTGTTGACTAAACTTCTAGCATTTAATAGTTTACATTTGAGATTGGTCTTGTGTTGGGGATTGGTTTTGGGGTGGTTAGAGGAAGTAAGGGGCACGCTTTCCTATTCTTGGTTTGAGGTGGTAGGGTTGTCCATTTGTTGTTGTGGGATGGTGGTCTGGCAGGTGTCAGTTTGATGTTGTGAGATGGTAGGTTGAAAGTTAGATGTGGAGAGGATTATGGGTTTTGGGTTTGATGCTTTCCATGCGGTAATCTATGTAAAGGTTTGTTTCACCAAGTTCATAGCGTCTCTTGAGTTCTGCCCGTAGTTCGCGAGAGCGAATACGTTGGAGGAGAGAAAGATCTGGTCTGGATCTGAGTTTGTTGAAGGACTTGTTATTTCTGGCAATGTGGTTAATGGTCTTGATGATTTGCTGTTTTATTTGTTCATTTTTGCATACTACAGTGAACCCTCGATCATCGCGAGGGTTCCGTTCCAGGACCCCAAGCGATGATCGATTTTTCGCGAAGTAGCGGTGCGGAAGTAAAAACACCATCTGCGCATGTGCAGATGGTGTTTTTACTTCCACCGCCGCAGCGCGTTGCTGGGGAGCGCGCGCGCGTTGCTGGGGCCGCTCCCCAGCTGGGGAGCGGATCTGGGGTTTCCCCAAGCGCGCGCGCGTTGCCGGCTCCGCTTCCCAGCTGGGAAGCGAAGCTAGGCTGCCCCAAGCGCGCGCGCGTTGCTGGGGCTGCTCCCCAGCTGGGGA
Organism: Erythrolamprus reginae; assembly: GCF_031021105.1. NCBI lineage: Eukaryota > Metazoa > Chordata > Lepidosauria > Squamata > Dipsadidae > Erythrolamprus > Erythrolamprus reginae. Next base: position 96,838,574 of record NC_091953.1, on the reverse strand, counting down.
GCAGATCTGGGGTTTCCCCAAGCGCGCACGCGTTGCCGGCTCCGCTTCCCAGCTGGGAAGCGAAGCTAGGCTGCCCCAAGCGCGCGCGCGTTGCTGGGGCTGCTCCCCAGCTGGGGAGCGGATCTGGGGTTTCCCCAAGCGCGCGCGCGTTGCCGGCTCCGCTTCCCAGCTGGGAAGCGAAGCTAGGCTGCCCCAAGCTCGCGCGCGCCGCCCGCCCGCCCACGCTGTTGCCGGCTCCGCTTCCCAGCTGGGAAGCGGAGCTAGGCTGCCCCAAGCTCGCGCTCCAGCCCACCGCCGCTGGGGTCTTACCGGGGCAAGAGGGGGAAGACCCAGGGAAGCCTCTGCCCGGCGGGGAAACTCCACCATCTACGCATGCGTGGAAGGGCACGCATGCGGAGATGGTGGAGTTTACTTCCGGGTTGAAAACTAGCGAAATAGCCCTTTCGCGATCCTTGAGGACGCGAAACTCGAGGGTTCACTGTACTTTTAAAAAAGAAAAGAAAGAAAGAAAAGGAAGGCGAGGAGCTGGCTCTGCTCTACTAGCGCATCTTTTAGTTTTGTTGATATGTCCTCTAAGGCTTGATATGCCCTTTAATCAGTTAAACCTGTTCTGCTTCTGAGAATTCAGCTAGCAATGACAGGTAACATCTCTTTCATGAAACTGTGGTTATTCATTTATTTATTACAATATGGGAAAATTATGGAGAAATTGTGTGTCAATTTATATTCCTTACAGTTTGCTCAGGTTCTTTAGGAATTTGAATTCCCTTATAAACCAAACTCTTTAGTTATTAATGGTTTAATATCAACCATTCTGTTCCTGTCCTAGCATGTACGCATATATAGGCAGTGTATGTCAGGTACATGCAGGAAAACAAACTTTTATGACATCATGCAAAGATCTTTGATGCTCTGGGGACCCTGCTTTTTATGGCCTGCCACTTTCTATCCCAGTTGAATTTTATTCCAACTTATTCCAAACCTTGAATTTTCCAAATGTAGCTGCCTAAATGTGGTTAGGGATAAGTCAGCCTGTTTTCACCTGAGACACTTTTAAATATTTTCCCTTTCTTCTGTATCTGTGCAGCTTTGTTATTAAAATGACCTTCAAATATCTATTTACTGTCCTCTCTTTTGGGATCAACCCAACCATGACTTTATTGGTTTTCCCATTGCTCTCAATACATTTGCTTTTTCTTCAAATATCTTTGTAACTGAATCCTCAACAATTCTCTCTATATGATTAAAATACATCTTTCATAATTAGTGACTCACACTTCTATTGATGCTTAGTGACTCACACTTCTATTGATGCTTTATCAACAGATTTATTAACCATTCATTAATCATACTCTTCTTGTTTTATCATACAGATAACATTATACTAAGTTACAGTGTTTCTTCTTTTTAGATGTCCAAAAAACTTATGCTAAAATCATAAACAGCATTGACATCCTCCATAATATGCACTGAAAGTGTATTTGCTCCCTTAAATGCTGTTTTAATCTATAATTTGCCATTAATTCTAAGCCAGAACCACATTCGTGTATATATAAGCATGTGTATTTCATTTATTCATAAACTATGCAAGATCTACAAATAGGTTGAGACCATTGTCCTCCCAAACTCTAAATAAATTATTAAGTACACAAAGTTTACATACTACAATATATTTGAAATGAACAACTTTGCCACAAATTATACTCCCTAAGCTATTAAACACTGCAGTTCAGAAACAAAATTTCTCCATCCTAGTATGAATAGTACAACTTTTTTTAAAAAGCATCACTTTTCTATGCTTGTTTGTTTTATACAATTTGTGTAGCTGCTCATGCTGGCTAACAGCCAAACCAAACTCTTGCGGGCTAACAGCCAAACCAAAAACAACAGCAATGCAAAATATTGACCAAATTTTATATTACATCAATATACAAGGCATCAAGGTCCAAAATAAGTCTTTTTCTTCTTACAGATCAGTAACAGAAAACAATAAATTAGCCGATGGGTTTACTTAGAATAACTTTATTGTCACTTTAAATGTACACTAATCGGTCATTTATTTTTTTTTAAATCATTGCATCAGCTCTTAAAGGGTTATCACCTCCAATATACAACACATGAGAAAAATATAAATGAATAAAATTTATGCATATACTCATATATATTATATTACACAGAGAAACAACACAGTCTAGTTTATTTATTTATTTTATTTATTAATTTGATGTATATGCCGCCCCTCTCTGAGGACTCGGGGTGGCTTACAACATATCAAAAGACAATATACAATATAAATATCTAAAAATCCAATTAATTTAACTAATTGCTCTAAAAACCCTAATAACATTTTATTTATTTTATTTATTTATTACTTAGATTTGTATGCCGCCCCTCTCCGAAGAAATGGGCATGAGTGATTTTAAAATCACTCATGCCCATTTTGAATGACAGACATACCTACACTTGTCGGCCTGGGGGCTAGACTCTAATAGCACCAGACCTGATGGCATAAATGAGTCTTCAGACTCTTATGGAAGATGAGGAGGGTGGGGGCAGTGCGAATCTCTGGGAGAAGCTGATTCCAGAGGGCCAGGGCCCACACAGAGAAGGCTCTTCCCCTAGGTCCTGCCAAGCGACATTATCTAGTTGATGGGACCTGGGGGATGTATACATGTACATGGCAGGAAAAACCCAATGACCATTCTTCAAGGTTTGAGGGAAAAGTCAGATCTTTACACTTTATGGAACCAAAAGCTGAGAGCTCTCCAGATCTTTGTTAGGAGAGGGGATATTGTTCCACAGGACAGATGCTACAAAAGGCAAGACAGGTGCCCTGAGTTCCTACAGGACTACCTAATATAAAGACTCGAAGCATCCTATCATGGCAGATCTGATGAGGTGAAATGAAACAATTGGGGGAAAGTAGTCCCACAAATAAAGTCCCAACAGGATTTTATAGGAGACCGCCAGAATGTTGAAGTTCATCAAAAGCCAGTGTAGTTCACAGAGTCCTGATAATATATGAGCATATCATGCGATGCCCAAGACTATCTTTGCTCCCAAAGTAGTTGCATCTTTCAAATGCTCTTCAACAGCAATCCCATGTATAGAACAGGATGTCAGGCCTCAAGAACCAAGTCGGTTGCGTAGTGATTCTTCCAGCAATTTTTTTTATACCTTTAGGCAGAACCTTGCCAAAACTGAAGCAAACTGCTCCCTACATGAAACTGGTAACTATTAGGGAGAGGCTTTCTTTATCCTCCTTTTCTCACAAAAATTATCTGAACTGAGTTGCCTCAGTTCATCTTCTGTAATGTGCTCCCTCCATCCTAGAAATCCAGATTATGTTCCATCACACATTATAGATAACTAATGTATGATCTAGAAATTGGCACATTAAGTACATTTCTGAAAAGGCCTCTGGGCCATGACTGCCATGTATTTCTCAAGCAGGGCCCATTGGTGGAAGAAAAGCCCAAATTGTATACCAAAAATATTTAATAAGATATTAAATATAAGATGGACGATTACTAAGGAAATGGCAGTATTAGTAAAAAGTAGTGAGATGGGAGAATACAGAGAAATAAAACAAGCAGCGATAGAAAGCACTCAGGCGGTAATAGTCTTGGGGTGGAAAGACACGACCAAATGCACAATGCAAAATTAGTATAGGTACATGGTGGACCACATTCAATTCGAGATTATGGATAAAAGGAGGGATTCGATGAATGAAACTGATTTGCAACAGCTGATGGGGTGATGGGACAAAGTAAGACGATATATGGCGAATAGGATCAGAGACCAAGCTATAAGAAACAAGTTGGAATCACTCTATAATATGTAAAGAAATATTTCACTCTTGGGTTTAAATGATTTATACAAGAAATACCCCCAACTGGTGGTGAGGTATGATTGATTGTCTAGTGGTGGGATCACTGAGCACATGTTATATGTTATATGTTGTGTGTGTGTTTTATGTTATAAAAATCAATAAAAATATTAATAATAATAATTGTATACCAACACTATCAGGGTGAGTGTAATCCCATTTAAAGTTATATAGAAAATATTGGGGGCAGGAACTCAATCAGTTGGGATTACTAAGGTTGATCCAAACCGCTTCCAAACACAGAAAAATATTTAAACAGAATCATTTAGGTACTTGGATAACTGTATATCACCAGTGTCCTCCTCACCTATGCTATTGGATGATCTTACTCAGTGACTTCATTGTAGATGTTTAATATGGATGGGGAAAAAGTAGAGCCATAAAGCATTCTACACATCAGTGATCTAGAACGGGATCTTCTACTGCAACCAACTGGAATTGGCCCTGGATAAAAAGAAGAACCACAGTAACAGTACACCTGCCACTCCAAATCCTCACAGGTGTAGTGTTGATGGTATCAAAAGCTGCTGAGAGATCAAGAAGGACTGCAACTCCCATCTCAGTGCCACCAAAGATTATCAATTAGTGTAATCAATGTCGGCTCAGTAATATAATCAGATCTGAAACTTGACTGAAAAGGCTCCAAATAATAAATTTGGAAAGGAGTAAGAAACTCCTTTTTGTCTGATCTAATAGCTGTTGATAAATCTATGAATCCACAGATTAAATTCCAATGATCAAGTCTTACAATAATAAATTCCACAGTGTATTATATGTGAAGAGTGCGGCAACTGTAATATGTAACAGGATAATTTCAAAGATGGGCAGGAGATCTACCTCTGCTGTTTGCCTATGTGTTGTTTGTTAACTCTGCTCATATTCCCTTTCCAAATTAATTATGCAAAACATTTCTAATTGTCTCTCTGTATTTTTATTTAGGAAGCAGTAAAGCAACAGTCAGATTTGGCTCAGAACACAGCGTCACCTTCCCCATTCACAGCTTCTGCTGGAGAAACGAAGAAAGAGACGAAGTCAGAAATGCAAGACCCTTCACTAAGAAATAGCTTGTCATCCCATCAGAGCCCTGGTATGGAAAAAAAATAGTCAAAATACTGAATTATTATTGTTCCACAGTATGCAGAGTTCCCACATTGTACTAAGCCGTAATAGGTTCCGACTATGGATTGGCTTGCAGCATCAATTTGACCCACTGTGGATAATTAAGAAAATTGTGGTTAAACAAAACATGCCTTAACATAATATGTAGACCCATTCACAATTACTATAGTACTTATAAATTAAAGTACGGATAAAATTGAATGGGTCCAAAGACGGGCTACAAAAATGGTAGAAGGTCTTAAGCATGAAACTTATCAGGAAAGACTTAATGAACTCAATCTGTATAGTCTGGAGGACAGAAGGGAAAGAGAGGACATGATTGAAACATTTCGATATGTTAAAAGGTTAAATAAGGTTCAGGAGGGAAGTGTTTTTAATAGGAAAGTGAACACAAGAACAAGGGGGCACAATCTGAGGTTAGTTGGGGGAAAGATTAGAACAGACACGGGCAAGGGGCGGCCCGTGGGCCGCATCTGACCCACCCGCTATCTATGACCAGCCCGGCAGCTATCTGTGAGTCTCAGTTTTACATAGCAGCTGGCTGGAGGTCATTGTAGCTGCTTGAGAGAGAAAGAGAGAGGTGGGGGAGGGAGACCTGCAAGGCAGCTTGTTCTCCAAGGCAAAAGCCATGCTGGAAAAAGGTTCGGAGTTTGGAGTGGCTTGCAACACCTTTAAGTTTCCCTGCATGGGCTTGGGCAGACTGTTCATACAGAGACGAGATAAAAGAGAGCTGCAGCTTGCAAAAGCCAGTGGGGGGTGGGGAAGCTTGTTAAAAGCCAAGCAGGAAAAAACTTTGGAAAGGGGAAAAAGAGAGGGGGGGAAGAGGGAAGAGAAAGAGAGAGGGGAAGGAGGGAGGGAACGATAAATGATACTACAAAAGTTTTTCTTTTTTATTAGATGTTCTGAAAAAGAAGTCTTCAAACTTGGCAACTTTAAGACTTGTGGACTTCAACTCCCAGAATTCTCCAGCCAGCATAGCTGGGAATTGAATTCTGGGAGTTGAAGTCTACAAGTCTTAAAGTTGCAAAGTTTTGGGACCCCATCTTTAGGTTTGCTGGCAATATAACAGGACATTCCTTATTTATTAAAATAATTTATATTTTATTTTTCCACAATCAGAATGACTTGTAATAAAATATGAAACTTCCACTTAGGAAAGGAAAGGAGGAAAGGAATGGAATGAGGAAGGGAAGGGAAGGGAAGGAAATGAAAGAAAGAGGAAGGGAAGGAAAGGAAGGGGAGGGGAGAAAAGGGAAGGAGGAAAGAAATCAAATGGGAAAAGGAAGGAAGGAAAGAAGGAAAGGAAAGGGGAGGAGAAAGGAAGAGAGGAAATTATACAGTATTGGGTAGAACTGAGTTAATTATACTAGTCCGGCCCTCTAAAACCATCCCAATTTCTCATGCGGCCCCATGGCAAAATTAATTGCCCACCCCTGGATTAGAAGTAACGTGAGAAAATATTATTTTACTGAAAGAGTAGTAGATGCTTGGAACAAACTTCCAGCAGACGTGGTTGGTAAATCCACAGTAACTGAATTTAAACATGCCTGGGATAAACATATATCCATCCTAAGATAAAATACAAGAAATAGTATAAGGGCAGACTAGATGGACCATGAGGTCTTTTTCCGCCGTCAATCTTCTATGTTTCTGTTTCTACTTTTCATTTGATATTTATAGGAATATTATTTTGTGCCTAACTCACAGGCCATTAAGGCATTGTTCATATACATTTATAATTAAGAGTATAAAGGTGCTTTCTGTGATTGTATATACGTAGTTATATATCTTGTCAAATCCATATGAATTGAAGGTCCAGTGTTCACTTGATGAAGGGGTAGAAAAATCTAGGTTTTGTTTCTGTGGCCTATATAGAAGATTCTTTTTATACAGATTGATTTTCTTTTTTATGTTTAGAAAACATTAATTCCCTAAAAACATGGGATGGGATGAACCTGATGAACCTGACATTTAGTTCTAGAATACTATGGTAAACAAGATAAAAATAGTATTCATAGTTTATTTTCACGACAAAATTCTTATCCAGCCTTGCCTAGTAGAATCTCAGAGGGTTAGCAGGTGTTGCAGAACATTTGACTTTATAGAAAAAGGATTCTCCCAAAATATCTCCGGGACCGCCTTCTACCTCATGAATCCCAGCGACTGGTTAGGTCCCACAGAGTTGGTCTTCTCTGGGTCCCATCGACTAAACAATGTCGTTTGGCAGGACCCAGGGGAAGAGCCTTCTCTGTGGTGGCCCCGACCCTCTGGAACCAGCTCCCCCCCGGAGATTAGAACTGCCCCCACCCTGCTTGCCTTTCGTAAACTCCTTAAAACCCACCTCTGCCGTCAGGCATGGGGGAACTGATACATCTCCCCCGGGCCTATACAATTTATGCATGGTATGTTTGTGTGTATGTTTGCTTTTAATAATGGGGTTTTTAGTGTTTTTTAAATTATTAGATTTGCTGTACATTGTTTTATTGTTGCTGTGAGCCGCCCCGAGTCTACGGAGAGGGGGCGGCATATAAATCTAATAAATAAATGAATGAATGAATGAATGAATGAATGAATGAATGAATGAATGAATGAATGAATGAATTCATTCATTCATTCATTCATTCATTCATTCATTCATTCATTCATTCTCAGATAGGATTTGTAGATACCTGATAATCCACAAGATCTTTCAGATAGTCTGCTGCTGCTTCCCTACATTCATTGGCCAGAGTGAGCTTGCTCCTTCAGCTCCTGCCTTTCCTGTATCATCAGCCATCAGCTGACCATCCTTTTCGAGATTGACCATCCTTTTCAGATTTCTATTGAAGAACTTTTGTGACCAATACACCTGTGACAAAAACTATGATATAACATAAAGTACCAACCCCTCCCCCAATGTTCAAGAAATGTTTGGAAATAATATTTTGGTAGAAATATTAAATGGGTGTTGGATGTTTCACGTGTTTTAAGATATTTATTATCAGATATTAATTGCAGGTTTGAGAAATACTGTAACAGAAACCTTTTCCCCTCCATATGCAGCTCAGCCATCATTGCCAATTGAAAAAGGAGATGTCAAGCCACTTAAGAAGGTTGGCCATTCTCCAGATCAACCCTCATGGATGGAACTTGCCAAAAAGAAATCTCAAGCATGGAGCGACAAGCCACAGAGGAAAAAGTAGACAAATAATTTTGTACTGTTTTTACACATCCACATCAGTACTCATCAATGGATCATGTTTTCGTAAAATAAAAATATTCAAGCTAAATTGCTTGAACTGATAAGGATAATAATACCTATGGTGCACCAAAGAGGCCACAATGCAAGAGTTTCAGAAGAGTCATCACATTTGTACAGTACTATAGGAGAATTCTTGAGAATGTCTGCAAGCAATTTAGCTTTGGCGAGAATTTATTGAGATGAAAAATATTGCTTACTTTGTTTCCTTTCATTTTTTCACCCATAAAATGTTATGCCATGAACATTGTTAGAAGATTAACTAAAATTAGGTAAATGTTCCTTTAATACAGAGAATAATTGTCCAATCAAAATATATTTGCTGAGATATACAATTACAGCAGACTAGAACAAGAATATCTTTTCAGATATAACGGAAAACATTTTAATGAAATTAATCGAATGAATGAAGATTAAAGAAACAGGTTTTAATAAATGTTTCTTAAAATGGAGTTAGAGATTAGCTAAGATACCTGTAGTTTCTTACCTACCTTTCCTACCTTTCCCAATAGATGAAAATTTATATGTTTATTATAATCCTAACCCATCATTTGAACCAGCAATATTAGATGACTATTCTCCTGTTTCCAAATTTCTCAATTTAGGGCAGGTTCTTAAAGTGATGGATCCTATGGGAAACCCTAGAAGAAATTGCTCAACTCAGCCTTTTTTTTTTCCAGTTCGATTTCAGACCTTGATATGTTTTGAAATCACACTGATACTTCTTGTGCGACTGAAATAAGGGCAGTGCAATATTCTGGTCCTGCTAGATCTCTCTGTAGCCTCTGGCAACATAAATCATGGCATTGTCAACTACTGCCTGGAGTTTGGAGCGGGAGAAACTTGGGGTAAAATTCAGCATATTCGGACAGGTTCTGGATAAATTGTGAGTAGTTTGGAGAACCGGCAAATACCAGCTCTGCCTGGCCCCAGAGTTGGGTGGGAATGGAGATTTTGCAATAGCCTTTCCCCAAGAGTGGAGAGGGAATGGGGATTTTGCAGTATCCTTTCCCTGCCACATCCACCAAACCACACCCACAGAACTGGTAGGGTGAATTTCACTCCTGGAGACACTATTTTATATCAATCAACTAATCTTTGCTTATATTGTAGAAATGCTATTGAATGAAAATTATAAACTGTTGGGCTATTGTTTGACTCTTCTTGCCTTTCAAGCAATTTAAGGTACTATATATCGAGATATCCATGCATAGCGAAAAGTGCTAGATTACTTTTGGACTGAAAGCTTTCTTTTATTATGTATTATATTAACTATTTCCATTTTTTTGCATTGCATACAAGTGATATTATCTTTCTTATTCCAGCTTTCATCCCAATAATATGATAATTTCTCATGTTAAAAGTTTTTGGTGACTTACTTCCCAGTAGTTGCATTTGGAATCGTAGCCCTATAGTTTTAACATCTGAATTTGTTTTAATATTGTGTAGAGATCTGTAATAAATTTTTAACTCTGAAATACCTTGTGTGAACAGCGTTGATTGTTGTCTTGTTTCAGGTTTCAAACTCATAACATAGTTGCTAGGTGAGAATTGCAATTTATTGAAGGCTGAATAGATAACTGAGAGACAAAGAAAGGAATATAAATCAAAATAGACACTCTGGGAAAGAAAGCTTGTCAGGGTAATTTTGCTTTCAGCAGGAATAGGGAGTAGTCAAAATCTAGTGTAATTTTCAGATTCTACTGTGAGTCATGATTGACCTCTCTGTGAATGAGCAGTAATGACAACTGCTGTGTAGAATGAAAGACAGGGAATAGAAAGTCTCCAGAGAAGAAGAATGGAAGATCACCCACAGGGGCTCTGAATGGCAGCTCTTCGTGAGGAGATCATAAAAGAGCACTCACCTGCTGGTCTGAGGATCAGAAGCCAAGGGAGATGACAACTTTACTTTCAGCAAAAATGAAGCCTTTAATAAGGATACCAAGCCAGCCAGCATTTGTTTTCTAGATATGTTTGAAAATGTTTGATTTAACGATTTTGTGGATAATAAAGGCCTTCAAAATGGGGAGTTTATTTTAACACCTGGTGAATTTTACCTTCTTCTTTGGATTTAAGAAAAGTTTAAGACTTATGATATCATACAATTGTCCAAAAGTTTGGTTTTGTTTGTTTTTCAAATTGCAAAAATAAAAAAAAAGTAGCAGGACAAATTAATAGGGACATGAAAATCATCCAAATAGACCCGGTTACTGCATTTAATTGAATGAAATCATATTTGTTGATCCTGCACCTGTGGGAAAATGTTAGGATGAAGAGGAAGAGAAAAACATCTAGTTGACAAAAAACAAAAGGATTTTTTAAAAAAGAAAATCGTAAATGAGACACCAGAGAGATTTGAAATATTGGTTATTTGTACTGTACTGTAAATTATGAAAAACAAAAATATATAATTAAATAATATACTCGTAGGAAACAACTGAAATGGAACTCAATCCATCAATATTAACAACTGAGGCCTGATGAAGGTTGCAAATAGACCCTAAAAGGAATTAAAAGAGCAGGCAGAAAAGTGTTAAAATAGCCAAGCTGGCTATAATAATTTTTAAACAGGGGGCCAAGGACAGCTCCAGTAGCACCCTGCCAGCCACAAATGTTGGCCTTACCTTCTAGTTCCAGCCTGTGGGGCTCTTGAAAATAAATCCTTTGCTTGGCCGAAGGGAGGGGGGGCGATGGGTAGGTAAAGTGATGTGGGTCAAGCAACCTCGTGCTCCTTTGTGGGCCAGATAAATAGCTTCAGCAGGCCGTATCCTGCTTGTGGGCCATAGTTTGTGGACCTGTCTTAAAGAATTTTTTGATAAATGAATGTTCAATAACTAAAACCTTAAAAATTACAGATTTCAATGGATATATTCTTAGGAAATGATGAGAAAAAGTTTAAAAACTTTTCCTTCATATAAATATAGATTTCGAAGGCATGAAGGGCAACAAATTGAGATCAATGAAATCAGAGCATTAAAGACAAGTCAAGAAAGGCACCAGGATATGGAACAGCTGCAGTAAGAAATCTTTGATGATGCCTCTTTATGTGTTTTATAAAGTAAGATAATGAAAAACCCCTCCTAAGTGTAAAGATGAAAGATCAAATTCTGCAATGGCATTGAAATGATTTAAAGTTTAAGATTGTGAAAAGCTGAAAGAAGGCATATAAAATTGAACTATTTGTTCAGGGATAAATTGTTTAGTATTTTTAGTAACTCCTAATGAACTTTTTGGTGAAGGAGAACTGTAATCATAGGCTATAGGAAGAAAAGGGTTTTTTAAAAAAAATCTGTAATTTTAAAAGCATGTTAAAAGTTAGTACATTAGTTTATGCTTGGGTGATTTGTACTTCTCTTTGAAGCTCTAAAGTAGCTATGCCTTTTTTCAGGTTCACATTGCGGCTTCAAAATAAAAAGTTCTACATGCTTATCTAGAGCTGCTTTGCTTGCAGAAACAATCAGGAGCATCTTCCAAAAAAGTTTGAAGCTATAAACAAGATGCTGCTTCTGCTGCTTTAATAATCTGCTTTAATAATTTTCAGATCGGTAAAGTTTCTACAGATAATCATTTAAAAGGCCTGATACACATTTTGCCTGCTAACATAGAGCTTCCTCTCTTACTGCATTAAACAGTAGACCTGCAGAGATCTCTGCAAGTTTAAACAACAGATCGAAGATGATGCTTTTCTCAAAGTAATTATTACTTTACAGTAATCATTGTGGTTAGATTTGCTACATGTTTAGTACATACATCATGTTTACTATCATTGAAGGGGGACTATTTGAACTTTGTAAAGTTAGCACATAAATATATTAAGAAAAACAACTGATTTATTAAAAATGTGAGAGAGGAAATTTCTGAATGGCTTTTCAGAACAGTTCACCTTTATATAAGAAGATTTGAACGTTTTTCCTTTCTCTCTCTTTTTGTTTTCAAATTAGAAGATACAAAGCAAATGCCAAACCTGAGAGATAGAAGTGCTTTGAAGTTAAATAGTGCTTTAAAAACATACACCATTCAAGGTGTTGTGATTCAGCCTGAAGCTCCTCAGGGACCGGCTGGAGCTCTGCTGGATCCATGCCCAGAGGAGGAGGACAGTGACCAGGAGGGGGAGGACCAGGCAGACGGGGGAGAGGAACGTCAGGAAGAGGAGGAGGGAGAGCAGCCTGAGACCCCTGGGGAGGGCCTCTCCCCAGCTAGTAGCCTGGATTCATTGGATGAAGACACACAGGCTATAATAGACATGAGGCAGAGACGTGCAGCTCAAAGAAGGGGCCAATTAGAAAGATATTTCCATCCCTGAATTGGCAACAGCTGGGTTTGGGTGTGGTTCTCCTCAGCAGGGTTGAAAAGGCAGGCCCGCCCTTACAGTCTTGTGGAGAGTTATCAACTGGGAGTCCTGTGACCTTGCTTCGATTCTTGGCGTCTCTGATCTTGGCTTGTGGCCTAGAAGGCTGAAAGACTTGGGGGAGGCGTGGGTTTTATTATCTCCAGTGTTGTTTTTGCCAGCAAGAATCCTGTTTTATTGCCTGGCCTTCGTGAAACCTCTGTGAAGCTTCATCGTGTTCCTGTCTGTAAGAATAGTTTTTGTTACCTGTGTTTGCTTTCCAGTATATAAACTGCCTTTGCTTTTTACCAGTGTGTCTGGATACTCTTTTTGGTTGGTGTTGGCGTCTGGGGGGACCCAGACAGAACACAAATGATCTTAGCTACTGCTAAAAATACAGTGTTCACAACATGAGACTACCATTCCACCCCAATGTACACAAAGTGCATAAGAGAGATTACAGAGATTGCTGGTAAATTTCATATCTCTTAATTGACCCACTTTGATAAGGAACTTAACTTGCATAAGAAACTTGGGAGAGAAGTCAGAAGCATGAATGTATTTCTATAGTTTGCTTTAAACTAGTCAAATGCCCTTCATTGGTATATTCCTTTGCTCTTGTACAGGCACACTTGCGCTATAGTAGGAAACTTAGACAAATACTGGAAAGAGGGTTTTTTGGCATGATGGAAAGCAAAAATATATTTTATTGCAAAAGTTCACGTTTGCTATTGGATCCTGCCACCAGTTGCAAACGTAATGTTCTAGGTAGCCATTGCAATTGAGTGGAATAAGCACATGGACCACAAAGCTGGGATTTATGAGTCATTTTATTAAATTAAACTTGGACCGCAGAGGAAAACCAAGGGGGCAGAATTTCTGTTCCAAACATTCTCGGGCAACTATGGGCGAAGCTCCATTGCTGAGCATGGGAAGGGTGCCCTTGAGCTTGAGCTTGGCCTTGGCCTTGAACGTGACCTTCCCTTGCTCTTTGCCACGCCCAAGGCATGTGGGAAGACTCACCCCCAGGTTGTTGCCTGTAGACATGTATTAGGTCAGCTCCAAAGGCACCCCCCTTCCAACACCCTGGCCAGGTTGGTACTTGTGTTTCTGGAGAGGGGCAGCTGATCACCTTCTAAAAGGTGCCCAAAGGAGATCACGCAGTTGCTGTTAGCCCCATTTTCCACCTCGTACCGCCTTCTCCAGTGACCAAAGGGATTTAAGCCAATTAACCTAGTCCTACTATGTAACCTGCTAGACACCCCCTAACCTTCCCATCCCCAGCTCCCAGTGTGGAGTAGACAAAAAAACAACCAAGACATAAAAGGTGTTACAGCTGCCAAAAGTTCCTACTCGGTCCCTGAAGGCAACATGGAAATCTGATTTGTAACGATAAAGGTCAAATCAACTCATTGATGAGAATTATATGGGAGGGGGGAATTTGTGAAACATTTCACTGTTTGAATTTGAATGTGCTATCTCTACATAACTCCAGAGGTGGGATTTAGCAGGTTTGGACCAGTTCAAGCAAACCAGTAGTGCTGACCTGGAGGTATGGGTGGGCCTGTCCACCTTCCTGGGCGCAATCCAGTCCTATATCTCTGTGTTTTATGATGCCGCATATATGTGCAGATGGTGTGCATAAGCGAATTGCTATGTTTTGTGATGCAGTGCACATGTGCGCAGGGTACGCTCACATTTTTTTATTCTGGGTGAACCGGTTGTTAACTTATGTGAAGTCCACCTCTGTATAACTCCCTTTTATTCGCAAAATGTCATTGCACCCAGAGGAAAGCAATTTCAGATACATCTCCTGCATTGACTTAAAGAAGTTCACTCATACTTGTTTCTAAGTAAATATGTGTAGTAAATAAATATCGGGGTTGCAGTGAGCCAGTGTATAACAACTGCATTTGTATCCATGAAATAACTTTCAGCCTTAGCATGTCTTTGGAGAAACAATACTATTGTACTCAGTGTGCCACCATCAATACAAGTCTTCATAAAAATTCAGGCTTATCATTAAAATAAAAACTCAAGTCATTACTTATTATTTGTGTGATTAGTACAGAACAAACTTCAAATATTTTAAGTAAATAGTTTAAAGCCTCATATACTCACCACTATAAAAACTATTCACGTATGCATGTATTCTAAAGCGGCTTTACTATGCAGTCTTATTTGCCTTCTATGAAATAGTTTATTTGGTTTTTCATTTCATTGCATACATTGGCAATGTTCCTAGAACACCTATGAATGAATTCCTCTAAAACAGCTTAAAGGGAAGTTAACCAGGAAAACACTAGACTATTTTGTCTTCTTAGAAGCAGTGATATAAACAAGCATTGCTTCAGTAAGTTAGGTGGATACTTTTTGGGGATATACTCAGTGAAAGTATACCAAAATTTTTACTACCACATTGTGGGCGTGGCTTATGCAGGACGCCCTGCATTTTCTTTCAACATCTTTCAGTGCAAATTGGGTGCTCTGGGGTGGAGCTCCGTTTTTGCTACACCACTGCTTTTTTGCCTGGGGGGGTCCCTGCTTAGACCGCAGCCTCTTGCCGGTTTGGGTCCGGCTTCGGCTTGAGGAAATCGTTAAGTCCAACTTGATTTCTGCTCTCGGTGGTGCGCTCTCCCATGATTGCTTTACTTGTAAAATCCACAATGGTATCTTGAAGGAGAATTTGTGATGCCTAAACCTTTAGTCCATTTCCGCCCGTGTATGTTTTCATGCATCTGCTGTTGCTATAAAAGGAAGAAAGAAAGAAAGAAAGAAAGAGGGAGGGAGGAAAGAAGGAAAGAGGGAAAGAGAGAGAAAAGAAAGAAAGAAGGAAGGAAGGAAGGAAGGAAGGAGAGAAAGGAAGGGAGGGAAGAGAAAGGAAGGAAGGAAAGCAGGAGAGAGAAAGGGAGGGAGGGAGGGAGGGGAGAGGAAGGAAGGAGAGAGAGAGAGAGAGAGATGAAGGAGGGAGGGAGAAAGAAAGGAAAAGAAAGAAAGAAAGGAAAGAAAGAAAGAAAGAAAGAAAGAAAGAAAGAAAAACAGATGCATGAAAACCGGCAGGAGGCTGCAGTCTAAGCGGGGACCTCCCAGGCAAAAAAGCCTTGGCTTTTCCTTCCCTACCTCTTCCCTAAGAAGCCCAGACTGGGAGCTAGCAGAAGGAAAAGAACTCAAGGCCCGAGGCTTTTTGCGCTGAGCTTCAAGGAGGTGGGTGGGCGGGCGGCTCTGGCTTCTCTACGTGGAGGAGATTTCTCCTCATAACAGGGCCGGAAGGGAGGAAGAGCGAGGCCAGTCCAAGAAGGGGCGCAGAGGCCCCTCGCCCTCCCAAACCCTGCCTTCCAGGGACGTGCATTCCTCCTGCTCTCCCCCTGACGTTAGCCATCCCGCTCTTCCATTCAAAAATTTGGGATATTTTGGAAAGTGGGCAGGACGCGGGACAAATCATTCAAAAGCGGGACTGTCCTGCGGAAAGTGGGATGTCTGGTCACTTTAATCCGGTGCCTTCCCCGTGTAGCCCCAAATACAGAATTTGCAGCAATAAAAGTTTTCCAGTTTTAACAATTGTGCCACAAGTCATTTATTTTCGAGAGCACTACTCTCAAAATATTTTAGGTTGTTCACCTTTAAAGGTAAGCATTTATTTATTTATTAATAGAGTTGAAAGGGACCGTTAGGTCATTGAGTCCAACCCCCTGCCTGAGCAGGAAACCCTACAGCACCCCAGCCAAATGGAAGTCCAATCTCCTCTTGAAGGTGTCCAGGGTTGGGGAGTTCACCACCTCCCCTGGCAGGCAGTTCCATTGGTTGATCACTCTGACCGTCAGGAAGTTCTTCCTTATTTCCAGGTTGAATCTCTCCTTGGTCAGCTTCCAACCATTGTTCCTCGTCCGGCCCTCTGGTGCCCTGGGGAATAAAGAGACCCCCTCCTCACCGTGGCAACCCCTCAAGTATCTGTAAACTGCTATCATGTCCCCTCTAGACCTTCTTTTTTCTAGGCTGTCCATGCCCAGTTCTCTCAATCTCTCTTCGTAAGTCTTGGTTTCGAGTCCCCTAATCATTTTGGTTGCTCTTTTTTGCACCTTCTCCAGAGTTTCGATGTCTTTTTTGTAGTGAGGTGACCAGAATTGGATGCAGTACTCAAGGTGGGGTCTGACCAGAGCATAGTAGAGTGGTATTAGTAATTCCCTGGTCCTGGAGCGTATTCCTCTGTTGATGCAGCTTAGGATTGAGTTGGCTTTTTTGGCTGCTGCTGCACATTGCTGACTCATGTTTAGTTGATTGTCCACCAAGACTCCAAGATCTCTTTCGCAGTCACTACTGCTGAGTGGGGTATCTCCCAGGCTGTATGTATGTCTAGGGTTCTTTTTGCCGAGGTGGAGGACTCTGCATTTGTCGGTGTTGAACCTCATTTTGTTGGTATGGGCCCACTGTGATAGTCTGTCTAGGTCTTCTTGTACTCTGAGCCTGTCCTCAAGGGTGTTGCCTACCCCCGCCAGCTTGGTGTCATCTGCAAATTTTATTAGTTCCCCTTTTATTCCCTCGTCCAGGTCGTTGGTCAACTGACTTGGTTATGGTGTTGAAAAATGATATGAGATTGGTTTGGCATGATTTGTTTCTGATGAATCCGTGCTGGCTATTGGATATGATCTTGTTTGTTTCTAGGAAGTGGGTAAGTTGTTTTTTGATTATTTTCTCCAGTATTCTTCCAGGTATAGAGGTCAGACTGATTGGTCTGTAGTTACCTGGGTCGGTCTTTTTGCCTTTTTTGTGGATGGGGACTACGTCAGCTCGCTTCCAGTCTTCCGGTAGGTCTCCAGTGATCCAGGATATTTGGTAGATGAGGAGGAGTGGTTCCGCTATGGTGTCTGCCAATTCTTTTAGGACTTTGGGGTGAAGTCCGTCTGGCCCTGGTGATTTGTATTCGTTGAGTTCCCTCAGGTAGTCCCTCACTGTGCTTTTGTCTATGTTGAGTTCGGTTCTGGGGCAGTTTGTTGCAGTTAAATTGCAGATTGGTTGGAGGGAGGTTCCCTTTTGTGTGAAGACTGTTGCAAAGTAGGCGTTGATGCATGTTTGTATATTTATTTGTGTGTGTGTGTGTGTGTGTGTGTTACAGTATAATAATATTTATTATTTATTTATTTATTTTGTCCACAATGAGGGTTTTAGTGGATATATATCTATATACACATAGTAAAATACATGATGAAGGTTATAGAGGACATACTCATAGTAAAATATATCTAAGAAAGAATAGAAAAGAAGATATGGTAATAGAACATATCAATGAAAGAATAGAAGAAGAGCTATAGGAATAGAAGAAAGGTATAGGAGATATAGGAGAGCAATAGGACAGGGGACGGAAGGCACTCTAGTGCACTTGTACTCGCCCCTTACTGACCTCTTAGGAATTTGGATAGGTCTACTGTAGATAAGGGTAAAGTATTGGGGGTTTGGGGATGACACTATGGAGTCCGGTAATGAGTTCCACACTTCAACAACTCGGTTACTGAAGTCATATTTTTTACAGTGAAGTTTGGAGCGGTTAATATTAAATTTAAATATGTTGTGTGCTCTTGTGTTGTTGTGGTTGAAGCTGAAGTAGTCGTATGTACTGTGTATTATAAAACGTTTCCAAAAGACATTAAAATAGTGAGATAAAGGATGTTAAATAAATAGCTGCTCTTACATGTTCTTTCCACGCTAAGATGGATTGTCTTACTTAGGATGTTATTTTAGTAAAACAGTAAAGTAATTACTGATAGTTTGGTTGTAAGTGTAACTGCTATAGAGTAATGGGAAACATTAGGCAACAACTGCCATTAGTATCTGTTATATAATGCTTCCTTGTTGCTGATATTTATTATCTCTAATATTGACATTTCCTGTAAATGCCAAGGAAATTAAATGATTTTATGCATTTTCTTCCTGCAGAGTTCCTCTGAGTTCAAGGTACAGTATATTAATTTGTACCTACTCAGACCTTTATCTTATATGGTCCTTTATTGCTTTTTTGTGGAATAGTGTCTTTAACTTCTTCTCTGTCATTTAAGCTGCTCTATATTTCTGCTCCCTCCACCACTGTAAGTTTTGCATGTTACTATTTAAAGGTAAAAGAAAATGTTTACTTTCCCCACTTAATCTTTTAAATATATAAAGCACATACCGAAACTTAAGAGTGACAGATGGTACAAAATGTAAAGCATAAGCTGTTTCTTATAAACCTCACTAATCTTAGTTTTCATTTGTTTATTGATTATTTCAATCTATCGTATGCATACCACTATTTGCTTCTGGAAAACAATCCAAGGTGAATGTGAAGCAAGGTGGAAGGAACTGCCACACAAATTGTATATGGACCCTCTCTATTTGAAGAAAGAAGGCATCCAACTCTCTGATTCCTGGCCTCCTAAATCTTCCTAACAGAATGTTCCTTTGCACACTTACACACACACACACACATGCACACACATTAGATTTTTAATGTTGTCTTTTTGTTTTGATAGATAACTCAAATAATAAGATGAGGAAGTATCAAATACTTCCTCGTCCTATTTTTCCCACAACAACCTTTTGAGCTGAGGTGGGCAGAGACAGAATGACTGGCCCGAGGTCACCCTGCCAGCTTTCAGGCCTAAACTGGGACTTGAATTCACAATCTCCTGGTTTCTAGTCTGATTCCTCAACCACTAGACCAAACTCATGACTGTATTATTATTAATTATTTATTAGATTTGTATGCCGGCCCTCTCCATAGACTCGGGGCTGCTCACAACAGTGATAAAAACATAACAAATCTCATAATTAAAATCTAAAATAACAGTTTTACGTTACAAAGTCTAAAAAGAAAAAAAAAAAAAAAAAGCACCCAATAGATAAAATACATACACACAGTCATATCGTGCACAAAATTACATGGGCAAGGGGGAGATGTCTCAGTTCCCCCAAGCCTGATGACAGAGGTGGGTTTTAAGGAGTTTACGAAAGGCAAGGAGGGTGGGGGCAGTCCTAATCTCTGGGGGGAGTTGATTCCATAGGGTCGGAGCCACCACAGAGAAGGCTCTTCCCCTGGGTCCTGCCAGACGACATTGTTTAGTTGACGGGACCCGGAGAAGACCAACTCTATGGGACCTAACAGGCCGCTGGGATTCGTGCGTCAGAAGGCCTAAATGTGATGCCTAAATGTGCCTTCCGGTCAGCATATTTTCTGGAACTTAATTTGAGTCTTTATTGGAGATTCTACATTACTTCTTTGCATAACTCGATCATTTTGACTTTACTTTTTTGTGTGGGGAAACTTCATTGTTCCTATGAGTTCCTTATTTTTGTTTCAACACTCTTTCTTATATATTACCTTGAGGCAACATTGTGTTGACATTCCTTTAATCAGTCTCCAGCTTGTTGACATCCTTTGACCTTGATGAACACCTTGTCCAGTCTGCTTATCTGCGGACTAATCTTAGTTATTTGATTCTACTGTTTCTGTATCTCCCAGCTTGATTTAAGCTTGTTTAAAAATTTCCATTCTTTTCCACTCATTCACTAAAATGTTTGAGAGCCACTTTGATGCAGTGACACTAGGCCAGAAACTGGGAAACCATGAGTTCTAGTTTTTAAGCACTAAGCCAACTAGGTGACCCTGCACTATTTCTTCTCTTTCAGACCTATGAAAGAGACAATTACTCCTAAATCCTACAGTATCTTGTCCAAGCAGTCTCCAGGAGTCAAGAGTAACTTAAAGGCACAATAAAATTAAAGTTACATACAAAGCAGTGCATTTTGTGATATTCACAATATACATAACTTGTAGATTATGTAACTGTATTTAATTGCATATTGTATGTTGTTGTTGGCTCTGGCCCAGCTCCTGCCCCAGGGAATGGGGAGGTGGATGCAGGGGAAACTTCAACATGTCATAGGCCTGTGTTATTGCCGACAGAGTCAGTTCAGAGTTTAGTTTCCTCGGACGAAGAAGAAGGTGGGAGTGACTTGGAAGAGGGGGGCTTGACACACAGCCCAGGCAGTCAGTCTCCATTATCTTCCATTGATTCAGATGAAGACGTCTTGGACCCACGCAAGCACAGAATTATGCGTAGAAGAGACCAAGTAAGGACATATTAAAGGAGATAAGAGAGGCCACCTGTGTTTGAGTGGGGCTCCAGTAATTAGGGCTGCTGCTATAAATAGCAGTGTGTGGGTTTGGCCGTTGTGGAAGAGAATCTGATCGCAGTTCTTCAGGAATCGTGTGTTGCTGTTTTCTGGACTTTGTTGATTTTTCATGCCTTTGAAACCAAAGCAGAGTGTGAAGGTTTTCCACAGCTGCTAACTAAGTACTTAATGACTGCTTAAGGGAAATTATCCAGACTACCCGGTTGTTTTGGGACGAGTGCTCTTTGCAATACAAAAAGAGTGCTTAGTTTATTTTGAATTTTGTTATAAAGAACATTGTTTTGAATTTTCAAACATGTGTGTGTCTGAAATTTGTACCCTTGAATTTTCGGGAGGCTCCTACCAGAGAGCCCGGCAGAACATTGTATATAGTTGTAAATAATTATATGCCTTGTTGTGGCACAACTCAAATAGATAACAGCTAATTAAACTTTGTACTATGTATCTAGACTCATACCTTTATGTATGTTATCAGTTAGAAATATTTATGCTCTATTCAGAATAAGTTTCCCATGTACTCTTCAATTATCTCTTACAGTACTTCCCAAATGTATAATCAAATATACAAATGCAATAAAAATGTACTGTTGTGTTGGAGACAATTGTAATACAATTTTGTGAGTTATTTTTGAAGCTTAAAATAAGTTTGAGCCTATACCCAAAAGCAGCAAATGGGCAATTTATAAATATAATAAATTTAGAATCAAATAACACACGTAAAAATATCCGCCACAAGAAAAACTGAGTGATATGCTCTATGGTCGGAATTTTGGAGATATAAAATGCATATATAGGTCAAAATATTCACATGCATTGTGGGGCAAAAGTTGCCAAAATACATATATTAAGAAATAAATGTAAAAAACAAACAAACAAATAATAGATTTTGTAAATTAAAATGTGAAAAAATAATGCATAAGCATTCACACTGAATCTTTCTACTGTTGAATTTATAAATTGGTGTAAAAGCATTAAATCTAAAACAAAGTTATGTTTGTTAACAATGTTATCTTTGTTAAAAAATAATTCATGTGAAAACAAAATTGCTAATTTCACTCTATGCAAAACTAGTAAGATTTCCTCATTCCAAAAAGAGATTCCAAAAGACAAAACTGCTACTGAATATCTGCTATTTATGCATGTATACTATGTGTTCTTTGCCTAAGAATGCTGAGAAAAAAATTCAACAAGTAGCCATTCTTATTATCTACTGCAGCTCTCAAGTCTAAGAGCTTGAAGGAAATAGAAGGAAAAAATTCTAGTAACAGAAAGAGAGAGAGAGATGAGGAAATTAGGAGATATTTTGTGAAAGTTTAGATTAATCAAAATAGAAGAGATTTATGCATGAAACAAATCCCATGTACTATTTCATTTTAGTATTTTTTGTAATTCTTTACTAATTATAATCTTTGTTAGCCTCGCATTTGTAGATTTATGCGAGATCTTCTTGTGGAAGATAAGGTGTTATAGCAATGGATCCAGAGGACTTAGAGGTAGTGATGGCATGATACAAGTGGCCTATGTTCCTGGGACCCAAAACAGAGTGAAAAGGACGCCGTGTCAGAAGCTGAAGATTAAACAGGGCCTTCCGAGATGCACATGAGTGACTCAGGAGAAGAGGAGGAGCCTCTTCTTGATGCTAGGATCCACAGGGATTCTAAGAGGCAAGAATGGCTACTCAGGAGGAAGCTTCCTCATGAGTAGAACTGCAGACTAATTGACCACACCCTTAGACTATTTTAAGGCTCAGTCACATGGCACTTCAGCACAGAGGACAACTCCGTTCTGTTTCAGAATCTTGCTTCAGCTTCTGATTTTAAAAACAACATTCTTGCCTTTGCTAATTAGATCTGGGCTTTCTTCCAAACCTCAGTAAGTCTCCCATAAAAATATCTGCTTGAATCAATTAGATACTGTTGTTTTTGCCTATTGCTGGGACACTAGCCAGCTGTTAAGAAGTCATTAACAGCTCATCGGAAAACTTATTAGGATTTACTGTAGTTTGAAAAAGACTCAAAACTGCTCAGACATTATTAAGAGAAAAACGTTTAATGATCCAATCCGTTTGGGTGCAACTTATTTTGTGGGGATCACCGCTGAGACAGAACATAAGGTCTCTATTCTACAATTGTCTACCTTGCACTCCAGAGTTGCCTTTCCAATATGTCTCTTCATCCATAGGGTCAATGATCACAGTTGGAGGGAAATGGAAGATCTAAACCAACCTCTGCAGAGTATCTCCATTTGGAAAGACTATTCTTGTTTGACTGCTGTGAGACTAAATACTTATTTATATATCATTGAACGCCAGCTTAATCTACTAATCTTTTAAAAAGATGATACTTGAACATCACTTAGCTGCTATGATTTTCTTAAGGCTCTATTCTTTTTCTTTCCCTATGAATTCTGGGCCAAGAACATACCTGAATTACTAACATCAGTCAGTGAATGTGATAAAGTATTGTTCTGTTCCTTCTAGGGGTTTGAATTACAGGAACAGAAATACATTATGAAATAAGTGATGTTGGCAACACATCTTTTTCTATTAAATTTGTTGTTGGAGTTTTATGAGCCTCAGACATGTTTTATTAATTGTTTTGTAACTCTAACTGTCAATTATATTTAACTGCTTGCTTTTGTATGGTCTCGGAGGTCTTTTAGCAATATAAATGGGGTGGCCTTATAGAAGTTAAGACTCATTCCTTGCATTCCTGAATAGGTACTTAAAAATTCTGGGCCGAGAACATACCTGAAGTACTAACAACATTCAGTGACAGTCTGCTTCTAATATTAGTCATAATATCTCTCTCCCAGGCCAAAAATTGTCAGCACAGAGTAAGTGGATCTAGCTATTATTTTTGTTTCCCAGACATGCTGCTCATAACAACATCCCTTCCTTGTAGGACATTAAAATACAGGAGACCAAGTCACCAATGCAACAATGCTCATAGCAGTTCATCTTGAGAGGGCCAGCCGAAAGTATTTCCAAGAAGATATCCATGGAGGTATGTGTCAATCTAACAGCGAAATATTATTGAAATGGCAATTTCATTACCAAACTGTCTGAAATGGAACCAAAGTTTTTCCTAACCGATGGTGGTATTCAGCCGGTCCTATCCAGTTCAGATCGGGGGAACCAGTAGCACTGATAGGGGGTGGCCCCACCCACCAGCCTGGACGTAATCACATCACATTTATCCACATTTTTAAGACTGGCTTTGTGCGTGCATGCAAATCAGTAGGGAAGGTAAGTGAATACCACACCATGAAATACATTATTTCATAAGGAAATAGAATGTTGCAACTCACAGAGAAAATGCTGTGTAGATATTACATATTTAACTGTTTATGAACTGTTTAGATTAACCTTTTTAATGCAATTAATTATCAGTTTTTTCCCTGCTGTATATTAGATTTGGAGAGTGGAGTCCTTCCAGTTTAAATGTTTGAATGACCAAATTTAACATGACCAGTGAGTAAAATTGAAGGGAAAAAGACTAAGCCAATGAACTACAGTCACAGAATAAGGTGCCACTTAATTCCCTAAATTCACTTATCTTTGGAAAACCTGAAGGATCATGTTAGAGCTGATAATTAGAGAGAAAATCTATGCGGTTGCTAACAATCCACACTGACTTCATGGCACATCATCCATTATTACTAAATAGACTTACAGCATTGATGTAGAAGAGTTCCTCCAACTGGCTTTCCTACAGATTTTGGCAAAGATGTTCTTACTCTGCAAGACAAACCACTCCAAGAG
Organism: Erythrolamprus reginae; assembly: GCF_031021105.1. Classification (NCBI taxonomy): domain Eukaryota; kingdom Metazoa; phylum Chordata; class Lepidosauria; order Squamata; family Dipsadidae; genus Erythrolamprus; species Erythrolamprus reginae. Next base: position 96,814,075 of record NC_091953.1, on the reverse strand, counting down.
CCAACATACAATGCATTTGCCATTCAGCTTGGAAATGACAACACCATAATTTCGTAAAGCATCTAGGAATGGTACCTTTATTTAAAATTCTGTAACTTGTAGTCCTTGACTTATGACCACAATTGAGCTCAGTTTTTTTGTTTGCAGTTGTTGAGTGAGTTTTGCCCCAACTTATGGGTTTTTTTTTACCACAGTTCTTAAGTGAATCACGCAGTCACTAAGTGAATCTGGCTTCCTCCATTGACCTGGATTGTCAGGAGCCCGCTGGGAAGGTTAAAAATAGTGATCACATGACCCTGGGACAATCCAACTGTCATAAATACATGTCAGTTGCCAAGTGCCTAAATGTTAATCATGTGACCGTGGGGATGCTCCAATGGTTGTAAGTGTGAAAAACGGTCGTATGTCACTTTTTTTAAGTACTGTTGTAATTTTGAATAGTCACTAAGCAAATTGTTATAAGTCAAGGACTTCCTGTAGCATACCTCTAGAACAGTGGTCCCCAACCTTTTTTCCACCAGGGACCAGTTTCAGCAAGACAATTTTTCTAGGGCCCGGTGGGGACGGAAAGGGGTGTGGTTGGTGGCTGGATTAAGCATGGGGGTGTAGATTAGAATCATGTACACATGAAAACACAAGAGAAAGTGCAAACCCGTAGCAACTGGGCCGGTGCATCCCCCTCCCCAACGTGCATCCCGCTAGATCTGGGCAAAGTGCCCCCTTCCCATTGTAAGCAAAGGCAAGGGGAAACCATCCCTCTTCTCGTGCGGGAATCCCCCCCCCAGGTTCCCTTTGCATGTTGTGGCTGAGACAAGTGGCAAAGCACAGAGCGAAGGGAAAGGAGATGTGGTGGGAAACCAGTGTTTCGTGTTGGGGGGGCGGGAAGTGGATTTTGGGGGAAACGGGCATTGCGTGCACCATGCAGAGAACCGAGGTTGCAATCGGGGTGCAAATTATTATTATTATTATTATTATTATTATTATTATTATTATTATTAATTAGATTTGTATGCCGACCCTCTACGTAGACTCGGGGCGACTGAATGCCCACGTGGAGACACACACACAACCATATGGAACGGGCGAGGGAGACGTTGGGGGAGGGGGCAGGTGTGGAAGTGCTGACTCCGCGGACTGGTGCAACATGCCCCGCGGCCCGGTACTGGTCCACGGCCCGGAAGTTGGGGACCCCTGCTCTCGAAGACCAGAGGGAAACAGGCAGGTGTGTGGTAATTTTATCTTGATTTCTATGGCTATTAGAGCCATGGTGTTACAGTGGTTAGGAGTTTGATTCTTACCAGCTCAAGGTTGACTCAGCCTTCCATCCTTCTGAGGTCAGTAAAAAGAGAGCCCATATTGTTAGGAGCAATGTGCTGACTCTGTAAACCGCTTAGAGAATGCTATAAAACACTCTAAAGTGGTATATAAGTGCTATTGCTACTAGGCAATTAAAATGAGCTTTGGACTTTCTGGAGAACTTTGAAGTTGCTGGAAAATACAGAGGGATACCTTCTAATAACAATGTTTCAAATGATTTGATATATTTATTAAATTATGTAGAACTAAAAGACTTCCATCTTTATTCACAATTTTTTCATATTACAAAGCTGTTATTGTGCAGTTTAGGAGTTTAGATTTAGGAAACAAAGCCTCTTCATTTAATGGCATCTAAAACTGGCATGAAACAGTAGGAGGAAGGAAAATCACAAGCATAACAGTGTACAAACCACAGAAGATTTTGCTAGGTTATTGTAGTCTATCATTCTCACCATTAAGATTTCGGAATTATTTTCTCTTGGTAGGCATCTCAGTTCTTTCAGAACTGAACTTTAATAAAACTTTTTTTGCTTTCTCTTCTATTGGATAATTTTGTTTTTCTTTCCTACAAAAACTGATGCCTTCTTTAATATGTCACTGCTGTCATATAGCTGCTTAACCTAATCTCATTTGTACAGTGTTCCCTCGATTTTCGCGGGGATGCGTTCTGAGACCACCCACGAAAGTCGAATTTCCGCGAAATAGAGATGCGGAAGTAAATACACCATTTTTGCCTATGAACAGTATCACAAGCCTTCCCTTAACACTTTAAACCCCTATATTACCATTTCCCATTCCCTTAACAACCATTTACTCACCATTATTACTGGTACTCACCATTGAATAAGACACTTAGTGATCATGATATTTATAAACATAATTATTTATTAACAATTTTTTTTTTGTTATTTATTTGCAAAAATTATTAGTTTTGTGATGACGTATGATGTCATCAGGCAGGAAAAACCGTGGTATAGAAAAAAACCCGCAAAGTATTTTTTAATTAATATTTTTTGAAAAACTGTGGTATAGGCTATTCGCGAAGTTTGAACCCGCGAAAACCGAGGGAACACTGTAATGCCAATATTTTTCTTCCCTCTCTTTCTAGGCTAAGAGTTTATTGTCTTTTGTTGTTTGCTTTGTTTACTGCCTCATTCTTTTCTTTGTCTTTCTTCTAGATTTCTACCGTTTTCCATTTTCTTTCTTTCTTTCTTGAATGGTTCAGAAGTCTTCATTCACTTTCATTTAACTGATGGGACTGGATCCACTTTGTGGGCATTCAAAGAGACTGGCAGTGCCAATGGATAGAAAAGCAAGAGAGACTCTTTTCTGCCACCTCTATTATACTATTCCCCATTAATGTTCTCTTTTATCTGACTGGGGTGTCAAACACAAGGCCTGGGGGCCTGGATCTAACCCATGGGGTGCTTAGATCTGGCCCAACAGGGCTATTCTGGAAACAGCAAAGACCGGTCCACTTGTGGCCTTCCTGAGCTCCGTTTTTGCTGGCAGAGGTTTGCAGGAGGCCGTTACAGCCACCCAAGCTCCATTTTCACTGGCAGAGCCCAACAGGTGTCCCCAACACAAGTGAAGTTGAGTTGACCATGCCCACCTAGCCCCCAAGGTTAAACACAACCCTTAATGAAATTTTTGACACACCTGATATATATAATATAATTAGGCCACAGCCACCTAGCCATTAAAAAAATTGGGTTTTTTGGTCCCATCTTCATTATTTTAATAAATAACTCAAGGTGGCAAACAGACCTAACACTTCTTCTTTCTTCCTATTTTCCCCACAACAGTAACTTGTGGAGTGAGGTGGGCTGAGAGAGACTGAGTGGTCCAAAGTCACCCAGCTGGTTTTTCAGGCCTAAGGTGGCACTCTGTAGGATTGTACTGTATATCTAATTACAGCCCACTTCAAAATACCGTAATTTATATTCAAATCAAGTATACTTGTATCTAAAAAAATATTTTAGGAAAAAAGCCAGGGCTGGCCATACAAACAGTTCAGAATCTTGAGACAGGATGCTTATTGGCAGTGAAGGGTTACCAATTTTTTTTACTACCACACTGTGGGCCTGTCTTATGCATTTTCTTTCATAATCTTTCAGTGCAAATTGGGTGCTCTGGGGTAGAGCTCAATTTTTCCTACCCCACAGCATTCCACCCCGTCTGGGCAGCAACCCACCCCTGCTTATTAGTAAAATACAAAGAATTGTCCTCTTTCACAATATTTCACAAGGAAGTATAGATATTTACCCTATCCCTATTTCTACCATACAGCAGTACCATCATGGCCAAACAACCTCCATTTTGCCTCTTGGTTACAGGATGTTGTCTAGTCTCATCCCCTAGGGCAGGGATCCCAACCCCAAGCTACGGCCCACCACTGAACCATGACCGGTTGGGAAATCGACCCTGGACAGCTGGGTGTAGGCACATACAGCATATCATTTGCAGGGGCTATTTCCATTGTCCCCTCCTTGGTGGGCCACCAAGCCTTAAAGATTGGGGATTAGAGATTGTCATAGTGGAGGAGCAAATCAGGTTTAAGTCATTATTAAGGCTGCAGAAATGACAGTTAATTTCCTTCCATCAGATTTAGCATGTCCCAGCATGGGTTCAAAGTATGTACAATCCCTAGCACTTGAAGCTAAATCTAATGGGAGGAAAGTAGCTCCACTATCTTAAAGGTTAATTAAGGTGATTGCTATGATTGTGACTGGCATGGCCCCTCTGCCCAGTAATTTTTTCAGTCATTTTCATCTTGCTTTTCCTATTATAGCATTCTGCTTCCAGATTTTCTTTGAAAGTTACTTTTATTTCCCTATTTTTGAAGCTATATTTCCCCCCCAAGATTTAGACAAAGTAGAGGAAATAAAAGGAGACCTCCTCTATTTTATTTGGGGAAGAAAAGTGATTCTTTGTACAATTCCCCTTTACCAATACTCAGGAATGATATGTAGATCACATTGCTGTCATGTGACTTTTGTGACATTTTCCCCCTTTGTGGAGCTGGGGTGGGTGTGGCCTGCATGTGACACATCTGGCCTGAAGGCCACCAGTTTGAAAGCCCTGTAGTAGACCAAGGGCTCCATCTATTTTTAGTTGCTATCTTTCCTTATTGCTGTCTCTAGAAAATAATGATGATGAATTTGCCAATTCTTTAAAATTCAGTGTATAGCTGCCCAGGATCTAGTCAGTTTCAGCAATTCTAGATATTACCTGATTGCAGAGCCATTATCTGCTCCCCTTCCCTACTCTCTGTAGCTATTTCTGTTTTGATGTCCTCCTTTATGTTTCTTTCCCACTACGGAGAGGGGCGGCATACAAATCTAATAAATAAATAAATAATAATAAATTTTAATTTGGAAAGTCAATGGCTATTTGGGAGGAATAGATATATTGATCTAGAGCAGGGGTCTCCAACCTAGGCAACTTTAAGACCTGTGGACTTCAATTCCCAGAGTTCTGGGAGTTGAAGTTCACAAGTCTTAAAGCTGCCAAGGTTAGAGATACCTGCTCTAGAGAGTCCTGAAATCAGCCTTACACCATTTGTACTGCTCTATTCCTTTTTCTTTCTGCTAGCAGTAATATGTGTAGGATACGGGGCGGGTGGCATCGGACCAGATTACTTGCGGGACCGTTTCCTGGCGCACGAATCCCAGTGACCGGTTAGGTCCCACAGAGTTGGTCTTCTCCAGGTCCTGTCAACTAGACAATGTTGTCTGGCGGGACCTAGGGGAAGAGCCTTCTCTGTGGGGGGCCGGTCCTCTGGAATCAGCTCCCCCCAGAGATTTGTACTGTCCCCACCCTCCTTGCCTTTTGTAAGAGTCTTAAGACTCATTTATGTCACCAGGCTTGGGCCGATTAGACCTTAGTCTCTGGCCAACGAACGATTACATGGTTGCTATATGAGTGGGTGTGATTGATTTTAATATAACTTGGGATTTAAGATAGTTACATAATTTTAATTTAATCTCATTGTAACCTACTGTTTTTATATGTTGTAAGCTGCCCCGAGTCTTCAGAGAGGGTTGGCATAGAAATCCAATAAATAAATAAGAGCAAAGGAGGAACAGAGAAGCAGACAATGACAGCATTTGGCAGTGGCTTGGAATGAATGCAACAGAGGTAGGACAGGGAGTGGCAATGGGATCAACTACTTTTATTTCAACACTGTTTTGTGGTAACTCAGAGAGAGTTGCAGGCAGCACTTTAACAGGGAAAGGCTCAGTAGTGCATTCTGCTTCTAATTTTTCCACTGTTTTCCTTTGACTTCTGTTCAGACAGAACTTTTAAAAAAACCTTTAAAAATATATTAAAAGGTGCTCAGAAGAATAGCTATGTATGCCTTTAGGCAATATAGAAGCTAAAGAGAAGTTTTCGATTATCATCAGTTTTTTTTCACCTGGAGCAATCACATAGATTTTCTTCCCGATGAGCTAATAATGCTAATCTGGTATTTCAGGTCTTCCAATGTTGCACTGTTGTAACTAAATTCGGCCAAATTAAAGGGGCGTACATAAGTGAACTAGTGTGCCTTTCGTCCCCTGTCCAATTGTCTCTCCTATAACTCATATATCTTTTCTTCCATTCATGTATCTTTTCCCCTATTCTTCACTGACATATTTTATTCTTAAAACTTTTCTTCTATCCTTTCTTTGATATATATTACTACATGTTTATTCTCTTTAACCTTCATAGTGTATTGGACAGAATATTTTTTTTTTTTAAGTTACTGCCAGTCACCCTCTTCTCTGTCCTTCCACTTTTCCAAAATTAAAGCCTTTTCCAAGAAGCTGGATTTTTTTGGGTGGGGTGGGGTGGGGTGTTCCAAGACAAAATCTTTTAAAAATGATTTTCTTAAATTCTAATCCAAAGTATTATTTTAAATGCAAATAGGTGTTTTTGTTTTGCAAACAATCCGTTTAGCAAAACTACTTGCCCGCTACCGGTAGTTGCAGTTAGTTCTGCTAGATGGTTTGTTTGGGGAAGGAAGGGTTGTTTTTCAAGAAAACTTGAAAGCAGAAGTGTCGGGTTTTTCTTTTCTTTCTTGGGTAAGATGACAATTTTTTTTTTCAACGCAGACGTCAGAGTATTGGGCAAGGACGGCTGAAAAAAAAGGTAAAAGCAGCCCGCAGCTGAGATAACATCAAATATGTCAAAGATGAACGGTTGCTTGATTGTTTTTACCCCATCGCTATCGCCGTGCTCTGCCCCCCAAATAGTATGTCTACCTATGCATGTAAACTGCTCAAAAAAAATAAAGAGAACACTTAAACAACTCCAAGTAAATCAAACTTCTGTGAAATCAAACTGTGCACTTAGGAAGCAACACTGAGGGACAATTTCACATGCTGCTGTGCAAATGGAAGAGTTGTGCAAATGAAATATTCCGTGAGAATAATTGATATACTGTACTGTATTCTATTCCTAAATTTTCACTTCTATTATTTCTCTAATATATTTTACCCGAATATAACCTCTATAACCTTCATTGTGTATTATTGTGCATTCGACTGACTGAATGACTGACTAAATAAATATAGTTATACAGTATACATATACAGTACTTTATTCATTCAGATCTAGGACGCGTTCTTTGAGTGTTCCCTTTATTTTTTTTGAGCAGTATGCATCGGGTGGAATCAAGAGCCAGAAAAACAGCACCGTCTTACACACCCTTGCGTGAGAATCAGAGCAGGCGAACGCGGCACCCACCACTCGCGCAAACCCCTCCATTTCCAACATCCCGCACCCTCCACCGAGAGGGGGAAAACAACGCTCGCGAGACTTGTGGGTATATAAGGCCCGAGGAGGGGACTGACACCTTCGCAGACCATCGGATGCAAAGGACCAGTCAAGCAGAGATTGTTAATTGGTGACTGATGCGGCTCGTCTTGGCCAATGGCGGCGCGAGTAAAGTGAAGGGAGGCGGGCACTCCCAAGCCTAGCCGGGGAGGCTCGTGGTGCCCGAAGTCAACTACAGTATTGCCCTGGGAGGGGTTCTTTCTCCTGCGCGGCATCCAGAAGGCAGCTTGTCTCTCTCGCTCCCTCTCGGCGTTAACGGCGAGGGGGGGTTCCCGTCGCAACTGCGCAGGCTGGAGCAGCGATCCTTGGCTCCAAGGTGAGCGCCGTGAAGGAGAGGGACGGAGGAGAGCGTCCCGATGTGGCCGCCTTTACTCCGGGCTGCGATCTTGGGGTGCAATGGGGTGGAGCGGGGGAAGGAAGAGACGCATTCACCTGCGGGAGCGAAGGGGGAAAGGATGCCCACTAGCCGAGGCCTCGGAACGACTCGGCGGAGGTCGGAGGGAACGCTCGCGGGGCATCTGCCCTGAATGACAGCCTCAGGGGATGGTTTGCAACCCGGGCGCGGGTGGCGGAGAGGAGGGACGGAGAGAAAGAGGAGGCGCGGGGGGAGAGAGAGGCGCTACAGGCCGGGTGGTACTCTCGGCCCCGCCGCAGCGTCTTCGGGTTTCGCCGTCAGAACGTCCGCGGGTCGGTTTTGGGAAGTAAATAGACCGCTCACTGCGGCAGCTCGGGACTGTTTTTAAAATGATGATAATGATGATGATGATAATAATGTATTAGTGTTAGTATTATAATACCAATAATAATAATACCAATAATAATAATAATAATAATAATAATAATAATAATAATAATAATAATAATGTATTAGTATTAGTGTTCGTATTATAATACCAATAATAATGATGTATTAATATTAGTGTTAGTACTGTATTATAATATCAACAACAATGTATTAGTATTAGTAGCATTAGTATAATAATAATAATAATAATAATAATAATAATAATAATAATAATAATAATAATAATACAGAGTTGGAAGGAACCTTGGAGGTCTTCTAGTCCAACCTGCTTAGGCAGGAACCCCTACTCTACTTCAGACAGATAAGTATTTGTATTATTAATATTGTATTATTAGTATTATTATTTCTTTCATGCGTTGGGATAGATACAGGTAGGTAGGAAAGAACGAAGAAGAAGGCGGGAGGAAAGTGGTGGGAGGGCGGGCGGAGGTTCTGAAGAGGAGCTGCGTGTGCCTCTCTGTGCTGACCGGTGAGGGCGCGCGGGAAACTCGCGTGTCGTGGGACGGGATTGCTGCGCGCCTCGGAGAAAAGGCGGGCGGGCGGGCGGGCGGGCGCCGAGCCTGTCCCACTTTGCGATAAGTGGGGACTTCACAGACGCGGCCCCGCAAAGGTGGGCGGTAGCGGGGAAGGTATTTTTAAGGCACCGCTGAGAAGTGGAGAGTGTGTAGGCTGGGAAACGGGCAGTCTCGCCTGTGGGCTGTGACTCCCTTCCCCTTTCCGCACAAGCAGGTTTCGAAGGAGAGGATGCTGCTGTGGATCGGTATAAATAACCTGTGTGGAAAACCTGAGATGGATTTGCACGCCAAAAAAAAGTGTCTATATTAAGTTCTTGGGTGGTGAAGAAATAGGTGCGGTTGAGTGAGTCACTTTCTGTTAAGGGTAAGAGAAGAAAACTTGAAATCGATATAAAGCGAAGAAAACCATTTAATGTAAAATATATTTGAGTATTATCTGGCCAGGATTTATTTTGGATTATTTTTGGGCATTTTCATCTAAAAGTAGCTAAAAGGATTTATTTTAAAACAATACTTAAGCTATTCATTGGGGGTTTTTTTATTCCACTGTCTGAAAATGTAGTTGTCTATGTTCTTGCAGCTCTGTGCTAAAGTTATCTCTTTCTTACATTTATATATTTTTTTTCAGAGTTATTCTGGACAATTAGCTCAGTTAGTTACCCAATAAATTTTGTAATTCTCCAATCCTAATTGACTCACTGGCAATTTTTTATGGTTATGTCTATATTTTTTTTAGTGCCTATGTAATATTAATTTTATTTGTAGGAGTATGTAACTTATTAAATTAGACCACAAGTTTATTCAAGTATTATTTTTTAATAATAGTAATGGAAAGAGGTAGGTGGCAGCATAAACAATTTGAATAGCAAATTGTCAAAGGCTGGTATTTCTAAGTATGTAGTGATGTCACAAAAATTTCAAAACTAGGCCATTTGTGTGTGATATTGTGAAATGCTGAATACTTCCAACTCTCTTCCCCTTTTGATACCATCTTTTTATTTGTATACGAATTTTTACATACAATGCATTCAGAAAGTATTCAGACTTCCTTCACTTTTGTCAATTTTGTTGTGCTGCAGCTTGATTCTACAGTTATTGAAATTCTTTTTTTTTTCATTAATCTACACTCACTACCCCATAATGACAAAGTGAAAACAGAATTTTAGAAATGGCATAAATATTCAGCCCCTTCATTCACTACTTTGTTGAAGCACATTTGGCAGCAATTATGGCCTCAAATCTTTTGGGATATGACACAACAAGCTTTGCACACCTGGAGTAGGGAGATTTTTTGGCCTTTTTTCTTTGTAAATCCTCTCAAGGTCAGTTAGGTTGGATGGCGACGATTGGTGGACATCCATTTTCAGGTCCCTCCAGAGATGTTCAATAAGGTTCAAGTCAGGACTCAGGCTGGGCCATTCTAGTACATTCACTGAATTGTCCCTAAACCACTCCTGTGTTGTCTTGGCGGTGTGCTTAGAATTGTTATCATGTTGGAAAGTGAACCTTCGACCCAGTCTAAGATCCTGAGCGCTGTGGAACAGGTTTTTACTGAGGATATTCCTGTACTTTGCTCCATTCAGCTTTTCCTCAGTCCCGACCAGTCTCCCAGTCCCTGCTGTTGAAAAACACACACATACCCAATAGCATGATGCTGCCACAACCATGCTTCACTGTTGGGATAATATTGGGCATGTTAGTTGTTGTGGTTAGCTCTGGCCCAGCTCCTGCCCCAAGGACTGTGGATGTGGGGAAGACATCCACATGCTACAGGCCTGTTTTGCTCCTGGTGGAATCTGCTGCTGAAGGCTCCTCTGACCAAGAAGATATGAGTGACAGGGAGGAGGAGAGTGTGGCAGACAGCTCAGAAGGAGATCAATTATCTAGCTCCTCCTTGGATTGAGAACAAGAGTTAATGATATAGCCACGCATGCGGAGAGCGATGCATCTGCAACAACAACTGAGAGATTATTATCAAAGAAAATGAGGCCACATGTGGTTGGGTGGGGCTGTGGTAATTAGTGAGGCTGCTATAAATAGCAGCCTGTGGGTTTGGCCATTGTGGAGGATTATCTGATCCTTGTGTTTCGTGACTGCTTTACTGACTTTGACCTTTTGTGTGCTGATTTTTCCCCTGCTTTGAAACTAAACCAGGGCAAAGTGTGTTTCACTTTGTGAAAGAAGAAGGACTGTGAACTGCCTCACAGCTGCAAGCTAAGTATCACAGAACTGATAAGGGACTTGTACAAATTACCAGTTTGTTTGGAGGCAAGTGCTCTTTGCTATACCAAAAGAGGGCTTGGTTTAAGTGAATTTTCATTATAAAGAACATTGTTTTGAATTTTCAAACGTGTGTGTGTGTGTCTGAAATTTGTACCTGTGAATTTTTGGGAGGAGTCTATCAGAGAGCCGGACAGAACAGTTAGTATCTGGTTTCGTCCAGACATAATGCTTAGAATTGAGGCAAAACTGTACAATTTTGGTTTCAAATCAGAGAATCTTGTTCTTCACAGCCTGAGAGTCCTTTGGGTACTTTTTTGTAAACTCTAAGTGGGCTTTCATGTACTTTGCACTGGGAAGAGGCTTCTGTCTAGCCCAGCGGTAGACAAAGTTGGCTCTTCTATGACATGTGGAATTCAATTCCCAGAATTCTTCCGCTAGCATGATTGGCTCAGGAATTCTGGGAGTTGAAGTCCACAAGTCATAGAAGAGCCAACTTTGCCTACCTCTGGTCTAGCCACTCTGCCATAAAGCCCACAATTGATGGATGGCTGCAGTGATGGTTGTCCTTTTGAATCTCTGTCCCATCTCCACATAGGATCTCTGGAGCTCAGTCAGAGTGACCATCAGGTTCTTGGTCACCTCTATTACTTAGGACCTTCTCCCACTATCGCTCATTTTGACTGGGTGACCAGCTCTTGGAAGAGTCTTGGTTGTGTCAAACTTCTTCCATTTGAGAATTACGGAGGCCACTGTGCTCTTAGGAACCTTCAGTGCAGCAGAAATTTTATTGTACCCTTCCCCAGATTTGTGCCTTGGAATATAGTGATCCCTCGATTTTCGCGGGGGTTGCGTTTCCAGACTGCCCGCGAAAGTCGAATTTCCGCGAAGTAGAGATGCAGAAGTAAAAACACCATTTTTGGCTATGGACAGCCAAAAACTACCCCCGCGCACCCTTTTCCAAGGCCACGCAAGGAGCCGGGCTTGAAGTTGGGGGAGGGGAGCGATGAAAGTGCGGTGGCCGGCAAAGATTGTTCTGAATGTTGGCCGCCCCCGCCCCCCAGGGCCTCTGGCCCCCTCGCCACTACCCCCTGCCCGCCTGATCCACCCCTCTCACCAGCTTTCTTGGGGCACGGGTCCTCCTGCAGCAGCACTGGTGGCTACGGCTTCTCGTCCTCCTCAATCGGCCGCTAGCCACTCTGCGCACTTTGAGAATGCCCGCCCCTCTCGCAGTCCCTTAGCTGAGAGCGCTTTCGTCCCAGCTGTCAGCACGGGGGCTGCAGGAGAAGCGGGGCAGGCGTTCTCACAGAGAGAGAGCAACAGACAGAGCGAGATAGAAAGGAGAGAGGGAGAAAGAGAGAGAGAGAGAGAGAACAAGGGGGGGAGAGTGGAAGGTAGAGAGAGAGAGAGAAATGATAGAAAAAAGGGGATAAAAAAAAGAGAAATGAGAAAATGATTGAAGCAGAGAATGACAGGAAAGAGAGAGAAAGAGAGAGAAGTGACTCTTGGTGATGACGTATGACGTCATCGGGTGGGAAAAACCGTGGTATAGAAAAAAAAAACCGTGGAGTATTTTTAAATTAATATTTTTTGAAAAACCATGGTATAGCGGTTTCGCGAGGTTTGAACCCGCGAAATCGAGGGATCACTGTAATCTTATCTCCGAGCTCTGTAGGAAGTTGCTTTGACCTTGTAGCCTTTGCTTTACTCAGTATGCATGGTCAACTGTGAGGGCTTGTATAGTGAGGCGTGTACCTCTCCAGATCACATCCAATCAATTTAATTTACCACAGGTCAATTGCACTCAAGGTGTGGAACCATTCAAATAACTATCAGAGAACTGGGAGACACCTGAGCTAAATTTTATCCATTGTTGCAAAGCGTCTGAATACTTATGCCAAGGATATTCTTTTTAATAAATTTTCAGACATTTCTAAAATTCTGTTTTCACTTTGTATATAGTGAATATGATGAGGTAACACTGGGCTTTGTTAGAACTGACCAGTACTTTAAAAATTTTTCTTATGGTTAAAAAATTTTAAATTAAAAATTAAATTTTTTTCTTAAAGGGTTATGACCTTTAAAGCCCTACATGGCATTGGACCAGAGTACCTCCGGAACCACCTGCTACTGCCGAATTCCAGCAACCGATAAGGTCCCACAGAGTTGGCCTTCTTTGGGTCCTGTCGACTAAACAATGTCGTTTGGCGGGCCCCAGGGGAAGAGCCTTCTCTGTGGCGGCCCCGGCCCTCTGGAATCAACTCCCCTGGAGATTAGAACTGCCCCCATCCTCCTTGTCTTTCATAAATTACTCAAGACCCACCTGTATTGCCAGGCATGGGGGAACTGAGACACCTCCCCCAGGCTTTTATATGTTTGGTATGTATGTGTTGTTTGGTGTTTTAAATGATGGGGTTTTATATGTTTTTTCCCTTTTAATATTAGATTTGTTCCACTGTAACATTGTTTTTATTATTGTTGTGAGCCGCCCCGAGTCTCCATAGAGGGGCAGCATACAAATCTAATAAATTATTATTACATATTATTATTATTATTATGTATTATTATTATTATTTCTTTTTATTTTTTTCTCCATATCACATGCAAATCAATATGCATATATCTTAAAATATCAAAATAAAATACATAGTTATACATTTTTATCAATCATTCAGAAGCCAATGTCGTGTTCTGCACTTACATCAACAATCATCATGAAAATAAAATGGTAAAGAATACAGTATAAAACTAGTGAAAGAAATAGGAGAAGGAAAAACAATGGGGTACTGAGTATAGATTAATGAGCCAATGAATTTCGACAACTATCGAACTGTAGAACAGGCTGCAACATAACAAAATTAACAAAAGTGAATGGTCTCTGAGTACTTTCTGAATGCACCTATCTCTGAGCTCTGTAGGACTATATAAAACTATATAGAACTATATAAAATAGTTCCTGATATATATATATTTATTAACTTTCTTGTAGGAGCATGCAGTTTATTAAACTATAAATTTATTCTGACATTATATATAACAGACAGACACACACATACCTATGAATAAAGATAAGATTGTAATACATATGAGGACTATCAGGTTTTAAAAAGACATTTTAAAGACATTTTTAAAAAACACCCCACCCCACTGGCTATATATTGATATGTAAATAGGGGAAAGCCACCAGAATAGGGGCTGTTTGCATTTGAGAATCCAACACATTCCTTCAGGGCAGCTCTAATAGAGATGTAACCACTAAAAGCTTAGTGACAATGGTTTGTCTTGCAGTAAGAATATTAAACTGAAGCCTCTGTTACATTGTTCTTGTGCTACACTTTCCATCCCACTCAAATGCTACTTTAGAAGGCAGTCCTAAACTTTATTTGGACCCTATTGAATACAGGAGTGTTACTAAATTATCCTAAATAATTGGATCTTGTTTACATAAGAACATTTGTGCACTATATGTATTTGGAAAGTAATATACTTTAAGTCTTTATGATAGGATAAGATAAGACAACCTTTATTTGTCTTATTTATTCTCTGTGAACACATTGGGCCATTGATGGCACATTACAAGAAATGGAATTCTGATGCCTGATCTCATAATATATGTTATTTTCGGGGGTGGGTAGGGAGGGTTCGTAGGAAGAGGGAGAAAAAATTAAATACACGGAGGACAAACTTCAACACCCCTGACCTTGTAAGAGGACACCTATAGTAGTAAAAAAACCCAACAGAATTCCGGGTAGCATTTTTTGTTTTACTAACAAGTTTTATTAAAAGGTATATATTATTGAGCAGATGGAGTTGCAGTTCTGGAAGGCATTTGCCTTTTGATAAAATTTCGTAGTTAGAAAAAGTGCTATGAGACTCCTTCAGATTTCTTTCAACACTATTAGCACCATTGAGTTAATAATTATGCATTTCTCTCTATGTGGCTAGATATGTATCTATAGAAAAACATATTCCTTGCTCTGTAAATATTACAGTCAGCATTTTTAAAACAGATATATTAAAAATAGTGTTTCCTTAACAACTCCCTACATGTATGCTGTATATACCGTGTTTCCCCGATAGTAAGACCCCCCCGATTGTAAGACATATGGGGGGTTTCAGGGGGGTCGGCTTATATAAGCCATACCCCGAAAGTAAGACATATGTCTTACTTTCGGGGAAACACGGTAGATAAACGGTATTGCGGGGAGGGGGGGCGATGACATTGCTTCCAAGCTCCCCGCGCGCCCCTCGCCTTCGCTCGCCGCGGCACCACCGCCTCTTCCCCTGCCGAGGCTCAGCTGCAAGCGGCCAGCGAGGCCGATCGGCTCCGAGGCGAGCGGCCGAAGCTGCGCCCTCCTTTGCCCGCCTCCTTTCCGCTCGCCTCGGAGCCGAGCGGCCTCGCTGGCCGCTTGCAGCTGAGCCTCGGCAGGGGAAGAGGCGGGTGGCGCCGCGGCGAGCGAAGGCGAGGGGCGCGCAGGGAGCTGCCGGAAAGGAGGCGGGGCGAAGGAGGGCACAGCTCCGGCCGCTCACCTCAGAGCCGATCGGCCTCGCTGGCCGCTTCCCCTGCCGAGGCTCAGCTGCAAGCGGCCAGCGAGGCCGAGTGGCTCCGAGGCGAGCGGCCGGAGCTGCGCCCTCCTTCACCAGCCTCCTTTCCGGCAGCTCCCTGCGCGCCGCTCGCCTTCGCTCGCCGCGGCGCCACCGCCTCTTCCCCTGCCGAGGCTCAGCTGCAAGCGGCCAGCGAGGCCGCTCGGCTCCGAAGCGAGCGGGCCGAAGCTGCGCCCTCCTTTGCCCGCCTCCTTTCCGCTCGCCTCGGAGCCGAGCGGCCTCGCTGGCCGCTTGCAGCTGAGCCTCGGCAGGGGAAGAGGCGGTGGCGCCGCGGCGAGCGAAGGCGAGGGGCGCGCAGGGAGCTGCCGGAAAGGAGGCGGGCGAAGGAGGGCACAGCGGCGGCCGCTCACCCTTTTTGACTGCCCATCCACCCCTTGACCTGCCTTTAGCCAGCCAGGCCCGAGCGTCCGTGTCGCCGCGGAGTTGGCCTCCCCTGCCGAGAAACATTGCCGGGAGCGGCGAGGGGGATGCTCCCTGCAACCCGCCGAACGTCGAGGGTCGGCGCCCGCCTCCTTTCCGGCAGCTCCCCGCAGCCCGAAGACGAGCCGGCCCCGGTGCCCGGGACAATGTAAGACATACCCCCAAAGTAAGACACAGTGGGGCTTTTGGGGGTAAAAAGATAGTAAGACACTGCCTTACTATCGGGGAAACACGGTACACATTTAATTATATCTAAGGGACAAATAAAACAACCAGAGAAGTTTAAAAACAAAACAAAAATACAATTACTATAAACTGTCTAATTTAACAGTGAGAATAAAATCTAATTGGAGGGAAAAAACAGCTCATCCTTTATTTTGCAACCCTGAGGGAAATAGGTATGCCCAAACCAGTACTGGATTTACAGTCACTATTGGTCATAGACAATTAATTAATTAATAGCTTTTTTAATTAATTAATTAATTAATTAATTAATAGGATTTTAATTAATTAACCAGATTTCTAGGCCTCTCTTCTTCATAGACGCAGGGAGGCTTTCCAACAGGAATAAATACAAATCGAACATGTTAGAAACCTGAAACTTAAAATCTAATCTAAAACCCCCAATTATTTAAAACAATTCATCCACATTCATTCATCACAATCATATATTCGACCGGAGCCAAGATGCCAATGCTCAACGGCCCCAAGCCTGTTGGCAAAGGTGAATAAAACCTTATGAAAGGCTGGGAGGATGGGGGCGGTACAAATCTCTGGAGGGAGTTGATTCCAAAGGGTTGGGGCTGACACAGAGAAGGCTCTTCCCTTAGACCCTGCCAGACAACATTGTTTAGCTGATGGGGCTTGGAGAAGGCCAACTCTGTGAGACCTGACTGGCCGCTGGGATACCTGAGGCAGGAGATGGTCCCGTAAGTAATCTGGTCCTAATCCATGTAGAGCTTTATAGGTCATGACCAACACTTTAAATAGCACTCAAATTGCATTCGGAGACCAATCGGGTAGCCCAGTGTTGTCCCAACCTTTTTTGAGCCGCGGCACATTAGTTCATATTTTCAAAATTCTGGGGAACACTGAAGGGGGGGCGGGGGCGGGGCTAAAGAAAAGTTTGGACAAAAAAAATCTCTTCCTCCATTTCACTCTATTTCTCCCTCCCTCTTTCTCTCTCTCTTCCTTCCCTTCTTTCTCTCCATCCCTCTTTCTTTCTTCCTCTTTTTTGCTCTTTTCTCTCTCCCTCCTTTTCCCTCCTTCCATGTCTTTCCCTCTCCCTCCTTCCCCCTCTCTTTCTCTCTCTTGCTTTCTTTCCCTCTCTTTCTCTTGCTTTCTTTCTCTCTCATTCTCTCTCCCCTCCTTTTTCTCTCTCTCTCTTTCTCTCTCGTTCACCATGCCGGCAACAGAGAGAAAAAGAGAGAGAGAGAGCTGGAGAG